>NC_088605.1:34320183-34943308 GCF_036013475.1 Columba livia
ATCTTCTCTCCTGGGCTGCGCCTTGCCTCTCCCTTCACCTCTGGCAGCTCTGTCAAAGCTGGCTTTGGTTTCTTTATGATTCCAGGGCTGTCACCACTTCAATGGGGTGAGCGTGAAGCTGGGGCTAAAGTTGTGCAATATAGTAACTTTTGCAAATTTTACTGGTAAGATTGGAGGGGAGCCAGCTTCAGTGAAGGGCAGCCCATCTCACAGCTGGGATCCATCACTGAATCCAATGTAGACAGATCCTTCATTGACTTCTCTTGCTTGATGCAAGAGAAGAATGGGTCATCTATGACACACTGCACAAAAAAGAGAAGGTCAGCACCAGTCCCTTATGAGAGGACCATGCATATTGCCTTCTCTTGGCCTCTTGCTGAACAGGGCAGCCAAAACCCTAAGTGTTACATCCTAAAATTCTCACTGTGTTTTTAGGTATATTGTTTACCTTAAAAATAACAACAATAGCCACCAAAAAACAACAACAACAACTTATAAGGAATAAACATTCCTGTGAGTTTTCAAGGTGCTCTCTGGAAGGTACAAATCTCTGCAAGATTTGGCAGCTTTTGATGTTTTCGGTAAATATTTAACAAAAAGTTCAGTCTGAAGATTTTTCTTTTCTTTTGCCCTCATCTTTTCCTATCTTAAAGTAAACAGTAGGTTCTCGGGTTACTTCACAACCATGTTTTTTATAGAACATTTCAGGCATAAAGAGTGGGACAAAAGGCACAATGTGACTGATATTTCTGACAGAAGCTCAGAGAGACTGTTAAAAAGGACAAGGAGAATGACAGTATGGCAAGATTTCACATGGTGTGATGAAGATACAGTGTGTTATGTACATCTTTTGATGTTATCTTAGTTTGACCTGTCTCGAGATTTCGAAAGAGGAGTTCACTTTAGTCTTCCCAGCTTTATCTTTGCTTCAGAACCAGCACATTAGTCACATTCCTGCTACACCGCTCTAAACTTCCAAACTCCTTCTAAACCTCAAACAAGCTTCCAGTGGGACCTGAGTCATCTATGGGCCTTGTGATGGTCTTTTTCTAAGTAACTGGAATATTCCTTTCTTGCTAAAATGATGAGATTATAAAGAGGTGCTGTTGTGTATTAGGTTGTGATTTCACTTAATAGTCATGTTCAATATCTACACGTGTAAGATTTCCGCAAGGACATTTCTTGTATTTTGGTGACATTAGTAAAGAATCATGGCAAGACCACAGTGTTAGGCATTTTTATCTGTGTTGTGCACAACAGAATGACCATTTCAAGCATGCTTCCTTTTTTATTACGAAAGAAGATACTAAAAGCAATGGCCAGGCATGCCAAGAAGTGAGAAAGTTTTATTCAAGTTATTTTGTGCCTTCTGGCCCTGTGACCTTACCGACTTGTGCTGAGCCAGCAGCATCTTGACCATTTTGGTTACTGCTGGAGGAAAAGAAAAAATCCTTTCCTGATCTTGGAATGGCTCCAAAACAGAATGTGTATTCCCTGCAGAAGGTGACCTGTTTTAGGGTTTTTTATCCCTGCTAGATTCTGGTTTGCCATTATTAAAACTCCACAGCGAAGCATTCACTAGCTTTGTCCCTATATTTACAATACCTTTTGACTGAGATGTCTAAGAGCTTTAAACATATGCTTTAAACAGTGGACGGTCAGCGCTGACATTTGTTACAGATCTTTTCAGAGGGCCGTGTGGAATTGTTCTAATCCGAGAAGAGCCACTGACTCGCTGTGTGATCTGACAGAGTGACATATCACTTGACCTCAGTCACAGCAGCTGTAAAACGAGGTGGAAATACAGGGCCTGACAGAAAAGCGGAGGCTGCCTTTTGGCAGAGCTTTCTGCAGCAAATCAGTTTCAAATCCGTGGCTTGGCTTCTTTCTTACTCCTCCAAAAGTCTGTGGTGAGGTTAAGATCAAAATTAGCTTTTGCAATGTTTATTTTTAATTTCTTTTTGGCAGCGGAAGGACGTGTTACGCAGTCATGTTAGTTACTTGTGGTGGAACAGAACACAAAAGGCTGGCTTTTATGTAACAGATGAGCTGAGAAAGCGACATCCGACTCCCACATTTTTGCGGGGCAGAAACAGAAACGATCCAGAGAAAACCAACGCTTTCCTTCTCGCCCCTCTGAGACGCAGGGGACAGCTGCGGCAGGCTCGGCGGTGACAGCGACACTTTCACAGCGCGGTTCGCCGCAGCCCGAGCTCGCTGGCTCGGCGGGGCCTGCAGGGGGCGCAGCGTCCCCGCCGGGCTGCGCGCGCCCGGCCCAGCGGAGCCCCGCCCCCCTGTCCCACCCCCCGGCCCCAAACCGCGGGGACCGAGGGGCGCGCAGAGCAGGGACACTGGCTCAGACCTGCTGCAAAGCTGTTCTTTGTGAATTCGGAAGCCCCCGAGCTTTTCCCTCACGTGCTTTGGCGTGGCAAAGCGTGATTTTGGTTGTGGGTTTTTCTTCTTTTTTTTTTTTATTTCTTTTTTCCTTTTCTCACTGGTTAGTTGGATCAGGGTAGAAGTGCAGGAAAAGGTTCGAGATGCTGTCAGAGTCAGTGGGCCGTGTTTGCTGTGAGGTGGCCGTGGGCGCTCTCAGCAGTCGGTGAAACTCCGTCGTGTTCAGTCTGCTCTCAGTCCGGCACTCGGGGCAGCAGCGCTTTCCCCTGCCAAATTTTCTGACATTGACATTACCAGCGTTCAGCTGTCAGCTCGCTCATGTCTCAGGATAATCTGAAAAAAGCGTCTGCTTCACTGCCTGCTCAGCACACCCACATTTAACCTTCAGTTTTCTGCTGTTCATTCATGTGACACTTCTCTGTCTTGGCTGTTCAGTCCGTGTAGTGGGGTAGATCCTGAGATACTAAATATCTGGAAAGCCACCCTAGTTTGCATCTGGATATCTCCTCTCTGCAGAGAAATCTTTGGTGAGCAAAGTTGTGTTACTTTGCTGTACAATGCAGAGCTGGGGGCAGGGGCCAGGGCAGTGAAAAAGGAGGAGGGACAGTTAATCCAGCTGATCAAACTTTAACACAGTTAAGGCAGCTGTAAGGTGTTTTAAACCCAAATTGGTTTAAGTCCGATCTTAACAGGAGATTAAGGGGCAAAGAGAAGGGTCCAGCCTCAGGTGAGTGGCATGCCCCAGTGACATGAGCCAAGCTAAGCTGGAAACAAGTGCACAAAACCAATCTCATCCCAGCCTGCAGCGCAATTGTTATGGCACAGCCTCTGCTGGAGCCGTCTGGCACAGCCACAGGAGCTGACATCTTGCTTGAGCTGCCCTGGCCCGCTTGCATTCCTGAGCCGTCAGCCGACAGCACGTGGATGTGCAGGCGACGCATGCCAAGCAAGTTTGGTACAAAAATAGAAACACAATAGATCTTCCCGTTTTCCTGTGTGTCTTCACCAGTCCCTACCCTTTTTACTGCCAGTGAAATGCAGAGGCATATGAGGTGCTGTGTCCCAGTTGGACTTGACCCATGCACATCTCAGACTGTTCTGATGTCATTTTAGTCCACGCAAAACCAAACAGTTTCTATTTGAGTCTGCCCAAAGGTTTGAAGCAGTCATATTGTAAAGGGGATGTTGCTATGGGCCCTTTTTAAAATTCGTCTATTCGTAATTTGCTTCATCTTATTCTCATATAAATCTAAGTAAATCAGCTTGAAGGGCTGAAGCAATTACAGGCCAAGGGATCGCAGCAGTGACAGGAAGATAAGCCTGCCACCTCCCTCTTGCTGGTATACCAGACATCTTACTGCTGCTCTCCTTGCCTTTGGTGACCTGGTACCTGAGGCACAGACAGTTGCACTTGTGTGCCCGACTCTACTAATTTCAGCTGCCTCATCAGTCCCTGCATGACGACTAGAGTCGCCCCGGGCCAGGAGTGCATAGTGTACATCCCACACGTAATTCCATCGCTACCTTCGGATGCTTTCACCAACTCATGCAGTTTAGAATCAGGTATTTAGGAGGAATTGCTTCAGTTTATATGTGGCTGGTAACAATTAGGTAATTACAAGTGGGATCTTTAAAAAAATATTTAAAGATATTTAAAAATAAATTTATTTTTCACCAGCAGCCTTTCATTTCATGTATCATGAACACAGAAATAAACTAGTTTCTGGTCCTGTTTTTCAGCCACTTCCACATGAGTTGGCAATACTCCAAGAGCAGTTGAGGTCTATAAAGTATTTCTTTCATTTCTGTTTCACAATTTCATGCTGGTTTTCTAATTTGGCTTTGAATTGCCACTGCGACTTCCTGTGTTTTTGTAAAGAAGCAGAAAGAAATGTTCTCCATCCCAAGGATATGTGATGTCATGCTTGTTTTTTCTTTTTTTTTCCTTCTTTCTTTTTTCTGTTCTTTCTAGATGGGATGTCTCAGGAAAAAGAGTCAAAGATGAGGCCAGTTCTAGAGAAAACTCTTGAATCATTTAGTCCAGCTTTCTGAATTGGGCAAAACACCTTGCTGTGTATTTACACTTGACTTTAAATTAATCCTTGGATATTTACCACAGCAGCATCTCTGCAGTTAGTGAGACCTTGTGAAGGTATTTCACTTCACTTAGTAGTCTATCATAAAACTGTAAAAATAAAATTTATCTACAAATTTTATTTGTTTGTTTTTCCCAGTCAGCTTCTAATCAATATGAAATGTGAAAATGCCCTCTCTTCTAATCAATAATGTATTTGATTTTGTATAAATTGTATTTTCACATGCTTATCCCAGATGAAAATATAAGAAACAACATGCATATTGTTTCTGGAAGGGACAGTCTCTATAAAATAATATTACTTCTGTAGACTTTTTAAGTGTCTCTGTTCCAGTGGAATCTAGCAAAATAATTCCTGCTTCTGTGGCTTCTTTTTCCCCATGTCTTTCCTTTAAAGTAAAACAAAGCAAACTATGTAGGACCCCTAGGAAATTGTTTGAGGGGAAGGCTGCAATATGCATGTGTGCCAGCCAGCCAGCTTTCTAATTCCTGGTTTCATTTCCTGAAGACACCTCAACAGGGCTGAGCTACTGAGTGCCTGAACTTCTCCCTGCTGTATATATTTTATCTATTATCTCAGACACTGTTCAGAAGAACATATACTGTATAAAAGAGCACACAGAAGTTGTGACCAACCACAGAGCAAAAACATTAAAGATTCATCCCTCCTCCCACACAACTTAAAGGTCGTATAATATAATAATATTTTTTTTTTAAGTTCCCAAATGTTCTATTTTTTATCACTAAGCAGAGCATTGTTTCAAGGAATGGATATATTGCTAGTTCAGAATGCTCTAGTGTCTCGGAGCCTCTGACTTTTGAAGCTGGGGACTAACTCAGTGTTTCAGTGAGTGGTACTTGCACATTTTGGGAGGCAGGGAAAACATGAAGAGTACTTCAAAACACTTGTGTGGTACCATCACAGACCAGGCCCCAAAGGGCAGATTTGCACCGCACTTGCTGCCTTGGTGTTTGTCTTGTTGAGTGTCTGATCAGCCAAGCCAAACTTCCTCTGCTTGAAGGGGGGTTCTTTGGGTCACTTACTGATTTATTTATTAGTGAAAACGATATCTTCAGCTTTGGTGGGAGTGTTTTAATAACATCTTTCTTAATGATATCCTGCTTTTGTACTTCTCTTCTTCTGCTTTTTGTCCCCCTTTATCTTTAGCCATTTTTTCCGAAAACTGTTGTAACAATAGTCATCATCCATTTAAATTGACTTTGCTTCTTATTAAGAATAAATATTAATATTTGTGCTTCAGTAAAATCTGTGGATCTGTTTGAAAAAGACTTTTGACAAAAAGACAAAACTTTATTTGACACTTAAAGTGGCATAACTTTCTGTTTTGTCTCACCACTTAGTCTACCTTTTAATTGCTGTTAGGTTTTTTCCCTTCAGGAGGTGTAAACATCCCTGCACTTAGCTGAACAGAGAAATAGCACACCCATTCCACAGTGACTTTACACCTATTGACATAGTGAAGGCTGTTATTTATAAAGTGCAAACCTCTCAGAAGTCTGTAACAAGTAAAGCACAGCTGCTGCACCTTAAACTTGGTGCCAGGACTTCCCTGCAGCCCCCCTGAGCTGCCGCCCTCGGACCCAGAGAAGAATCTGAGTTTCTCATGCTACATCCTGGCCACTGAAGTTCTCACAGGACTACTGTCTTTAATAATACTAAATTTAAAACATTAACTCAAACTTCAAAGATGGGACTAGAGCACAGCCTTTTAAACCATGAACTGTAGCATCTTATGTACTTGTCCTCAGTCTCTGAAAGTCAAAGAGTTCTTTTAACAACAGGACACTGAAACGTACCCAAAATGTTGGAGAAGCCACAATTTAGTAACAGTAGGCAGTATGAGATCTCTACTTTAAGCTCGGTCTTGCACGCCACATGAAAGGCTACAGAAACCTCTGCTAATTTTATATTCTGTAGTTTGCAACTGCATCCAACAGGACTTGGTATGTAATGACAAGAAGGGCATTAGCTGATGTGATTTCATTCAAGGCTCAGCTTCAGATTCTTGAAGTTACTGGAAGAATCTTCTGTTGGTGCTGGGTTGTGTGAATTCAGCTCTTTGTCCATGTAACTGCGCAGAGCTCCAGGTGCAGCAGGGTCTCCCTGTTCTAGTTTGCCCATATTTTGTTTCATAGACCTCCCAATCTAGTGTCTTCATAATCTACTGTACCACTGCTTCATAAAGCAAGCTGGCCTACTAAATGCCAGAAAACATTAATGAATGGCTGCTGCTCATTCAGAGGGCAATTAATTGCACATGCGTAGAGCAGAGGGGAAGGTCTCCGGGGCATCCCTTGACTAAATGTGCTGTGAGTGCTAGGACAGTTTAAGCCACCTTTTACCCTTGTCTTCCCTCTGGTCCAGCACTGAGCCCTGCCTGCGGAATGCAAGTCCCTCTTTGTGTTCTGCCTTGAGGCAGTGCTTTGCACTTAGGTAGCCAGCCAGCCTGTTTCTCCAACAGAAGGAGGACTCACAGCCAGTTTGACTTTTCTGTGTAAAACATCAGTGAGACATTAACCAAAACAGCTTAATTAACAGCAAAAAGGCATTTAGTTCCCCAGAATTTGGAAAGCGAACACTGGAGCTGGAAAAAAATGGTAAATATAATAGTAGGGAAATTAATAGGTGGGAAGATAGGTGAGAGAATTTAATATTGAAAGTATCATACTGCTAATGGAAATTCCGCAAAGCTTTAGCTTTAATATTTTACCTAATAGCTTTGACCCGAAAAGTAGACAGGTGATGGTGAAATATGTCTGTGAGAAAAAGCTAAGAAACACTTTCAATATAGCTAAAGTCAGAAACAACATAGAAGGTGAATTGAAGAGTCTTGAGGCTGTGAAATTCAGTAGTACATAGTACTAGATCATGTCCTTGCATACCAGTAGTAAATATTTATCTTAGAAGCTGGGACTCCATCCGTTTGAAATTATGAGCAAGAAGAGGGCTGGCCTGTGCTGCTTTTGCTCCTGAGACACCTGAGGTCTCAGGGCGGTATGACCGTGGAAAAAGCAGGTGCAGCTTTTGGCTCCTGCCATCGTAAAAGGCACTGGCAGCCCACGGAGTGAGACTGTAGCACAGTGTGCCACAGCTCTCAGTGGGCTGCAGAGGGGGAGTGGGAGTGTATTAGTGACATGCTGGCATTCGGATTGACTGAATTCATCCTTGCACATTAATGTTCAAGGGAGAAAGGAAGGCCCTTGTGCTCCAATGAGGAAGTAGGATTTCTGCACGACCTGTGTTTTTTTGCATGACCTGGGAAATTCTGACATTGAACTTTTGATCTGAGGTAATGTTTTAAATTTAATATTATTAAAGACATTTGTTCTTTAAAATACCTTCTGTTTTTCTCTTTAGTGGCCCTTACTCCAAAATAACATGAAGAAGGCTGGCTTTGAGAAGAGTGTTTAAGAATGGCCAAGAGGAGGGAAATACCATGTGCGAAGCAGCAATCTGCAAGACGGCATTCTGCATAAACCTGCCTATCTGGTTTCAAGATGTGTACAGTTCCATTCGTCTCACAGGGCAGTTTTGCTCTCCCCAGCCTAGCCACCGCTGCTTGTCCTGAAGAAAGGGAATTCATTATTATCTGTCCTACTCGAATATGTGCAACCCCTTTCCGAATTTAATGAAAAATCTTCCTTACCAGCCAACCTTCAACCTGTATCTCTGCAGAAGGACGTAAAACCCAGCAGGACTCCCTTATCACATGGCCTTAACTGACGTGTCACTGTCATTTTCGATATGTGTGACCTCTTGCCTCCAACCCCCATGCTGAGATCTCGTGTTCCTTTTTTCCCCAGGGTCATGTTGTACACAGAGTCCCCACTGTGGCTCTGCTCTGCTGGGTCAAGGAAAACATGAGATGACAATTTTTACCCTTTCCTATCAATGGTCAAATTTGGAGAACTAAAAACAAGAGGTGTTTGTGGATTTCATCTTCAAGATCGATTTTATAAATGAGGGCAAAATGTAAAGACGGACCCTCTCCAGGCCTTATGACCTCCTGTACCTTTAAGAGAGGGGTAGCAGGATGGCATCTGACAGGCTCTGTAGCTGTCCCAGATTTTAACTGTTTTCTTCTGAATAGCAAGTATGTGATTCAAAGAGTGCCTGGCAAAAGCTTCTTGTATTTTTGCAGTAGCAGCATTGGAAATATTTCATGCATATATAAGATCCAGCACCCGCGTAGACTGTTGTTGTTTTGTGCAACTTTTTGTAGGTTTGGGGAAAACTTAGTAAGTACTGTTTCTCTTTCTTTCTTTAAAAAAGACGAGGAGAGAAAGCCTGCATTTTCTGCCATTTCCCAAGAGGCTTTTTATCTGTTTAAACCAACTAGGGATTTTTCACATATTGACATAAGCATTCATTTGCTAATTTGCTGGACATTAAACTGCACAGCAT
Source organism: Columba livia (assembly GCF_036013475.1). Lineage (NCBI taxonomy): Eukaryota > Metazoa > Chordata > Aves > Columbiformes > Columbidae > Columba > Columba livia. The sequence goes on from NC_088605.1 coordinate 34,329,099, forward strand.
TCTTGAATGAGACTGGAATACTTGGGTACTTAGTGCTGCTCAGAGCCTGCATCATTCCCAGTACACATATGGTTTTCCTCCTCTATCTCCTAGATAAAAGTCACTGTTTGATCGCCTTAAGGAAAAGAATGAGTTAAATGGACCAATATTCTAGCCTTGGCTCTAAAACTGGGCCTTTTCAGAAACTCCTCAGCACCTGCAGCAGCTAGGTCATTTGCACATACATAAATAAATAAATTAACAATGAATAAATAATTTAATCCCACCACACAATGCCACCTTGCAGATCTGATCCTTTGCTCCCAGTGAATTTGTCCATTCCTAATTCTTTTTGATAAAGTCCTCAGATACTTGCTGACTGTCAGTCTAATTTTCTTATTGTTTTCGCTTGATTAGTTCTGTATGACCTAAGGTCGCCCTTAAAATCCACATCTCTCGTGAAGACTCCGAAAGGCCTTCTTTTTTTCAAAGGGATGGAAAGTGCCTGCCATTTCTCCGGACAAAAGCCTGGAAGGTTTTCAGTTATTAGCCTCCTGAAGCAGCCCTTTCGCTCACCCAAGCGCAAAAAAAACTCATTAGGGGGCACCTTTCTTTCTGGCTTCTTTATCTGACGCATGTAGGGTTTACGTGTTTCAAGGTTTGCAGGTCTTGGATGAATTTGGACAGCCTCCCTTTTAACCCTGCCGGCCTGTGGTTATGCCCACCACAGACTTTCACTGCCGTGTCTCCGTGCCCTTAACCACCTGGAGACGCTTCGTCTGTCTAAAAGCTGCTTTACACCCCACTTCTTGGGGAACAGGAGACACATCGGCGTGCTGCACTTTGAAGCCACGCTCCCGCGGGGCACGGGTGGAAAGGCAGGCAAGGCCGCCAGCTGCAAACAGCCTCCGTGTTTTGCACTTTGTGATTAAAATATGAAATCAAGGTTTGTGTCTCAGTCATGCAACCATTATGACCATCAGAGAGATTTGCAAGACTAAGGCAGTACAGCCCTGAGACCCTGCCGTGGCTGGGCTGCATTCTGCCCTGGCCTGCTCTTTCTTTTCCAGGCAGCAAGGTAAATACATGCAGGCCGAGTTGCCTTCCTAAGCCGAGCCAGGTGGGATAGGGAGGCTACCTAAAGGTGCATCCCCAAACACATAATATCTGTGCATCTCGCCCTTCAGAGGGCATATGCAAAGTTGCCGGCTCCTGCATTCACTTGGGATGACAGAGGTTGTACGTGAGGACAGCACCCCATCGCAATACTTAACCAGCGCTGCCCGGTTATGCCGCACCATAGTTACCTTTTAAGAAGAAAAACAGGCTGAAACTGTACTGGCAGGTATTACAGTAATGAATGTTTCTCACTTACCTAGGCTCTGGTGTGTTTGTTAAGGAGGGATATCACGTGATTGCAAAGAGGGGCAGAAGCAAACCAACTGTGTTTTCTCTTGCAGAAAAGGGCTGTCTAGTCTCTTTGATGAGAGACACCAGTTCAGTCTGGGATCTGAGGCTAAAGAAGACAAAGATGCACAGACACAGGAGGAAAATAAGCATATCAAAAAAAAGCATAGGTGGAAGATATCCTGGGCAGTTATAGAAAAACCTTTGTCGTGCTCCTGCAATACTACTTCTTTTTGTCCCACAGAGCAGCTTGTCTTCCCCTGGGGCAGAACTGACTATCCTCCCTCTGAATTAAAATTTGGTAGGAAAGCTCAGGGCTGCAGCTGAGGTCCTGCTTCAAAGCAAGCAGACAACAGTTTTCTGGCCACTGATCTTGGTCCTGGCTGTTTTCAGGAATACTGTCCTTGTTAGGCTGGAGGAATGCAGCATTATGACCACTATTTTTTTTTTTCCTAATTTGCCAGTTCCTCCAAAATCTCCATGACACTGACACTTTACCTCCATTTGGTTTTCACCAGTTCCTCTGAACTCCAAGTAGAACAGCCCTCAGTAAAGTATAATAAAACAGGCCGGGTGCGTAAGGCTGAGCTTATGTGCAAATCCTTGCAGAGTCAACACTGTGAACTGCATTGCTCTTTCTGCTGGCATGAATTCTGAGCAGTGGTTGGCTTGAATATATTATAAAATAATGCAAAACCCAAGTGATCTACTCCATAGTACAAAGTAATAGTTACATTGTGGTCTGAAGAATAACAGAAACAAGAAGAAAACAGAAACAAGAAGGAAGTTTTCCACTGCAACATGGCAGTAATGTGGGGTTTGATTTTGACTTGTGGTCCTTTGTCAGTAGAGACCTGCTCTCTGTTTCTAACCTGCTGACAGAGTAGCTGCCAAAATTCAGTCCACTCTTCCTAATTTGAGTAATCTCTCTGTCTGGAAAACTTTGGGATGACAGTGGATTCTGGAGCAAATCATTTGGACCACATGGAAATTATGGTATTGCGATATATCAGATCTGTCAAGACAGCTCAGGGCACCAGGAGACAAATCAGAAGAAGATATTTTATCAGCACAACAACAGACAAAGTCTTGTTTATAACATTTTGCATCAATGTGCTTTCACCACCAAGCTATTAAAAGCTCGCTGAATAAACAGGACCCAACAACAGAAAAGGAGTTTGAAGGTTTAGATGAAATTAACTGTTGACATCTCACTCAGGAGACCATGTTACCTTCTGTGGAACAGGTGAGACAGCTGACCTTGGAAATCCTGGTAAAAATAAGCTAGAACTATGGTGGGTGGTGATGTCCCTGCAGATTGACTCCTTATCCCTCATTCAGAGGATTTTCTATCTGAGCCAGCATCACTTAGCAGTCTGATATCTGTTGGCATAAAACTATGATCCCTAGAAAAAAGTTTTTAAGATACCAGTTACTTTTCTGGCAGTTTGCTGGTTGAATACACAGTATTTGGCCAATAATCAGAATAACTTCACATTTTTCTTCAAAATTGTCGTTGTCATTATCTGTCTTCATTGCTCATTTTAGTGCCATTACATTTTGTCTTTTGTTGTCTTGAGGAAAGTTTTGACATCCAGTCTGAAATTACATGTGAACTCTGCAAACTCGAGAAACTTTAATTATACATAAGGTTGACACATCAGGTTTTCAGGAGTTCGTGGGGCATTTGGCTACTCCTTGAGCTCTGCATGTTCTCCCAATGCCAAGCATTGTCCACCTGAAAAAGGAGCTAATAACTTAAGGTTATGAAAAAGCTCAGCTATGATTCTGGCATCCTGGTGGTCAGGGTGTGGACAAGTGTAATTTATTTCTGTGGGAAAAAAAAATGGTGGTCATGAAACTGTGTTCTAACATGGTGCACTGTTCCCCAAATGTAATGAAACTGGATGACTAGGGCAGTCAGTGCCATAACAGCACCTTGCTAAGGATAAGCTTTCTTTTTAAAAATGCACAGAGCTCGAGCTTCAGTAGCAAAACTGGCTGGTGATGAATCCTAAAAGAGGTAAATCAATTATTTTTTCTAAAAAAGGGATAAACGTTGTCGATCCTATCATGTATCTATCTGTGATGAAATGCCAGTTCCTAAGTACATTCATGAGAACACAGCATTATTCTGTTCACTCATGTTGGCAACCAGAGCTTGTAAAATTTCAGTGGCCGTAATGAAGAGGAGAATTGGTCTCCATTTAAATCAACAGCAAAATTCTTCCCTAGCACTCATGTACTTAAGAGTATAACTTTTCTGATTTTATATGTAGGTGTTTTATACACAGAGTTCCTGAAGCCCTTTGCTTCATGTTGGCAGAGGTGGCAGGGGAGCGATGTGGCTGCTGTCCTGCAGGTGTCTTGGAGCTAAACCAGTGCTGTGGAGGGACACAAGCTTCTGAGCCTGGTATTTTGACAAGCGGACTGTGGAGCAATGACACTGGCTTTCAGTGGGTGGCGAATGGCTTTGTCTGAAACAGTGCTTGCTGGAGGGAAATAGTAAAAACCCATTCTTCCTCACTCAAAATTTTTCCCACCTGTTCTAGGAGTACATCCAACCAGTACATTAAAAATATCTGTGTCAGCTGGGATACTTGGCCACTGGGGCCCTTAACACTCATCGACTGTTTCAGTTCAGTGGCCAGACTTGCTATACCTGCAGTCTGCATAACAGGCACACAAAAAAAGTGATCTTTTCTTAAAATGAGCAGTGGGTCTTGCAGGTGAGGTGGAGGAAGATTTTTGGCTGAGTGACTGGAGGCTGAACTTCTCTTAATTAAATATGATATTTTAGCATGGAAATGTATAGCCCCTCTGAAATATTAGGCTCTTCGCCAGGCAGCAGTGAGAGTGGGATTTGCCTGCTTTTATTTTTCCCCTACTTTTATATGTGAGCCCGATGTATTGATCCTGCATTCCCTTCTGATTCAAAAAAGAGAAAGATACATATTCCAAGGAAAATCAGCTCATTTGTAAGGGAGAAGCTAAAACTGGTCTGGTAAATCACCTTCTGGAGGTGCCTGTTTGTCCTTAGCTAGAAGGATTTGTTAGAATAATTGATTTATTCTTAGATGTCTAACTTTAAGATATCTAACAATTTTAAGTCAGATGCTTATAACTTTCAGTAAGTCCTTCCTTATCAGACCACTGAAAACATTTTTTTCCTTTATAGTATGATGTTGCTTTATGACAAAATAATTTTTCCGAGTACATGAATGAAAAAAGAAAATCTCACTGGTCCCATCCCATCCCATCCTTATATTTCAGTCTGATAAGGAATGAAACTTGCCGGCATCCTGCCTCTGTGTTTGTGGACTCACAGGCTCCAAAGCACACTGTGTCCTAACCTTCTGCCCTGGAAGCTGTGATGAGATGCTCAAAGGGGATTTGTGCCCTAGCAAATGTTGTCCTTTTCCTGACATAACTTATCACCTTGGGGTTTATTCTGTTTGCAGTTAGAGTGCCTGGAAGGCTCTTTGAAGGGCCTTTAGGAAGCTAAGTGCTGGCAGCAGGGCTTACCTCTCTGTTCCAGAACTCCAGTCCATCCCAAATTCCTGTAACTTCCTCATAGAAGTCCATGAATTTACTGTTCTCTCTCTAAATTTGATCTCAGCCTGAAAAGGCAAATTACTTACAAATGCTTTTTGGAAGAAGCTCATAAAAACCTGGCGGAATATACCCCAAAACCCCCTTTGATAATCTGCTATAAATTAAAATAGAATATTCCCACAACTGGAAGAACAGTATTTATGTTCTCCCAGTTACCTGTCCTTTTAGCTATGTCATATACTTCTCATAGAGATGTATGTCTTTTACCTGCGTTTTTCTTGACATATTCAGTGCTGTAAGTTGCTTTGTGGAGGGGAGGTAGAAGCTCCTTTTGAAAGTATAAAGCAAAGCTTAATATAACACAGTTGCTAACTGCACATAACATACAACGGGCTAAGAAAACTGATGCTATTAAGAAGATTAATTTTCTGAAGGGGAGAGACAAAGGTGCAGCATGGAAAGTTGCAAATAACTTTTGAGAAGATTAAATACTTGGTGATCATAATAAATCACAGCATATGCATGCAGATGGAGGCTGGCCTTTCATTTAAGTATAGATTATTGTGCCTAGTTGTGTGTTTTGGTTTGTTTTTTCTTGGGGCAATATTTTATGCACTGAGTACCAAAGGCAGTAGGACCTGTTCTGTAAGCTGTTATGTACATGACTTCTCTTTCATGATCAAAGTAATTGTGTGTTTAGGGCCAGGCTAGATTATTTACTTTCCAGACATCTTTATAAACATGTGGCTGCATAGATGTATTCATAAAATGAGCATAAGGACTACTGAAATATATCTCGCTTACCTGCTTGGTAAGCTCTCTGCTTGTGCAACTCCATCATGTCTCCTCCTCATGGACTGTAGCTTCAGGATCTCCAGGAAGCTTTTCCCTGCACTGTCTGAGGGTTTGGCCCACAATATGTGCATATAGCTAAAAAGTCTGTAGGAGTCTCATTTGCTTTCCTGCAGACTTTTTGTAACCTGCTGTGGACAGTGGTACCTTTAATCATCATTTTACTGGTTTTCATGTGTTTTTGCTTTCTGACAGGTTTTGGCATTGTGCAGCTCTTGCCCCTTTTCCAATTACCTTCTCTCCTTCTCCAGACATCAGAGAGAATTAACAATACTTCAGTAATAAAACTCCAAGACGTGTTTTTTTCTCATTTCTTTAAGAGAGAAAAAGGTACTGTGTGAAAAAAAGTTTGTGGTGTAGAAAAGTTATTATTGCATCCTATGATTAAAAGGAATTTTATAGTGGAATATGTAAGACTTGGGTTATATTGATTCCCTTAGAACGTTCTGGTATATGGTTGTATTGTATGTAATATATATTGTCTCAGGGTCTCCTGAGGTTCTTGAAATTCTGTAATCTGTGCTCAGTGAATGTCATCGATCCCTGTTATGTTTTTCTCATTTTGAAACTGAAGCTATATGAGGTTTGTTCTACATGTTTTCTTGTATTGTTCTTTCTACAGATCCCTGTCCTGAAAGCCCAGCAGTGGATTTAATAGTAAGGGTGAATTATTTCCATCCTACCACAAGTTTGGTAGAACAACTTTGTACCCTAACTTTTACTCACAGCTGTAGTGGTATCACCTGTTGTAGTTGAGTAAGATTGTACAGGTGTATCGAATATCTGTATCAAACCATGAGGTTGCCCTAGGATACACTGAAGGACATTTTAGTTTTGGAGAAGAAGAAGAAAAGATCAGTCCTATATCTTAGTCATAAAAGACTGACCTTTGAAGGCTAATCTCTGTGAATTCATCCCCTGGAATGGCACTAGTGTAGCATGCATGGGAAGTTATAAGGGTCTAACAAAGCCACATTTAAGCAAAGAACAAGGAAGCTAGACTAGGAAGTACTGAGAAAAGCCAAACTGAATCCAGCTATACCATGGAAGAGGGCCTGCACAGGCTTCCTATGTTATGTAGTACATAGTAGTACATACTTGGTACACAAAGCACATGGTACACAGGACACATTTACTTCCAGAGGAAGAGAATGGAGTTATGGAAACCATAGTCCCCATGCCCCTCTGACATGGAAAAACCACTCAAACCCTGTTGTGGTCTGGACCTCAGCTTCGTGTTTGCAACTCTACATCAGATGTCTCTTTCTACTTGGCATCCTGAGATCAAACCCTCTCCTGATGGGCTACCAACTAATCTCTTCTTCCAAAGGAAAACCGGGGCATGGTGTTTCCTTCAAAGATGATGGAAGTGTCTTGGAGGGGCAAAATTATTATGAGCAGGAGCTTCCAAAGAGGGACACGCAGTTTTTAGCCTCAAAGACTTCAGCCTTGAGACTCCAGCTTTCTAAAAGAATGGTCTAAGCCTCACCTGAGGAACTAAGGGCTGGGAGATGGAGGCACAGGCTGTTGAATCGGAGTGAAGGCACTTCCTGCAGTATCTTGGTCTTAAGGGTTTCAGCTGGACTGCACCCTACTGTAAACACCTGCACCATTCATGGGCTGAAATTCACACATGGCAGAGATGAGCTCAGAGCCTGGGAGCTGCCTGGTTTCTGCAACGCAAACTGAGATAGTCTCTGAATAAAGGACCACAAAGTGAGCTGGTGTAAGTCCTCCTGCCTGCCCTGGGTTAAGCTGTCAGCAAGGGTAAAACTACATCATGTTCACCAAATGCATAACAACTGAGTCACAGACCCTGCCATGAATTCCTTGGTGCCTTGCAGGGCTCCCTTGTTCAGAGAGACTCATTTTTAAAATTACACAATCATTACGTTAGCTAGGACTGCACTTCGAGGTGTTGCATTCTTACAGTAATTTGAAATTAAATTGCCTTTAAACTTTTTCAGAGCATATATGCAAAAGTTTAAGTTTTTTGTTAGCAAAAGCATTTATTTCAGCCTAATTAACTGTATTACTTCTGGTGAAATATAATGCTCATTTCAATTGCTGTAGCTTGAAGATGTATGTTAAACAATCTGTTTCCTAAATTGAGCTGGATTTAATATTCTGAGTTTGAATCTTCCAAATTACTTGTCTTTTTTCACATTTGATGTTTCATCAAGTTGCTCTTTGTGTTGCTCTATCTCACCTTTTAAAAATGAGTTTTGCTTATTTTAGTATGCCACTCTATATGCAGTGTGGTCTGTGAGTAGGTATCTGAGCTTTAACTTATATACATATTAAAATGCCATTCTTATGCATCTTACTGTGATTACATGTTCTCTTGAAGAGAATCTGGTGTTGTTTTCCTAAAACAGCCTTTGTTCTTGAGTCCCTTACACAATCTGTAGGAGAGTTTGCTAGAAATAAACGTGATGATGTGAGAGGGGATAGACTTGTCAAAGGCAGGAGCCAAATCTGTGAGATCAGATGCTTCAGCTTATACTCGGCAAATATGAAACTGTCAGCTGGAAGGTTTATTTCCAAAGACTGTTTTTGCAAATGAGTTGCTAGACAAGCATGTAGCTGCTTCAGCAGCATGTGTCCAATACACAAACTGTTCCGAAGAGCCATAGTCACATAGAAGGTCTCCTCCTCCTCATGCTTGGATCACTTTGTTCAGGGAAGACACCCATCTGGGCTTCTAGACACGATTTAACTTTGAGAACGTGGTGGCCGGGCAAGAAGCTGATCTGGATAAGGTGCTCATTGTACTCTGGCGTCTGTCACCCTCTGCTCTCCTAAGCACTTGTGGTATGACTGTGGCGCAGGTGGCGCAGGCCACCCTGGGGTGCCTTTGAGCCTGAGGGAAGTGGGACCAGCAGTGGCATCCCGCAGAGCAGTGGGACAGCAAGACTGACAAACTGGCAGGATTTTTGATATCATGAGAAAGGGGTGATACCTGTACCACTAGGAAAATGGCTATCACATACATCACTGCTGGAACAGATCTGTGATTAAGAGGCTTTGGCAGTACTATTCCTCCTCCTTCCTTCAGCTCTTTCATCCCTTGGCTCAGCCCCTACAGATATGCTGATGCAGCTGTTTGTGGTCCAATGCTGTGAGCAGGGCCACTGACCCAAGGTAACATAAAAATACACTTTTCTCATTAGCCGGTGACCTGATTGATAATTTGCCCCCCAAATGATTGTGTTGGCCTGGATTCATGGACTGTGCTGTGTGGCATGGGCTTTGTTTCCAGGCTGGAAACTCCACAGTGTGGCACTGCCACCAAAGCACCCAGATCATTGAATGATGCCTTCAGACTGTCAATAATCATGGGAAGACAGAATTCTGATCTGTGTTATACATGCTCGAAGTTTATAAACCCTTTTTACTTATTTAAATTTTACTTCCATGATAGTGAAAATAAATCCTCATGATAAATTACTGAGCTGGAAATGTTTTCAATAACATAGTGTCACAAGGATAATGTAAACTCTTCTAAGGTCTGAGTAAATGACAAGTGAGAGTCAGTATTAGATACGGAACTGTAAACTCCCTTTTTCCTAACAGTTGTTGCCAAAATAATTCTTTGCTTTCAACATACAGAAATTACTGACATGTGACTACACTGTACAGCTATTTTCTGGGGTAAGCAGAAGTGCCGTATATGTAAGACTTGGAAAGTGTGAGGAAAAAAGAGGACAACAGGAAGAAGAATAACTGGAAAAGAGGGCATGAAAGGCATGGAGAAGGAAGGCAAGGTAAGATGAGGCAAAAGAGCTTTGAGTGCCTAAGAAGGAGAAAGATGCTAGCTGAAGGAAAGGTAAGGAAATGATACAGCAAGTTACTCATTATAAGCATTTTTAGGCAGGCAGATGAGTAACACAGAAGCAAATATTCTGGGGGCTTTGGAAGGTAAAGAAGTTTATTTTCAGGACCAAACCCCTCTATTTGTTCCCATACCAGCTGCTGCCAGACACCAGTAAATGGCGCTGCCATGTCAGAAGAGGAGCCCAGATGGGCACCCCACCTGGGACCAGGTATTGCCTTTAGTTCCCTGCTGGCCCAGCACAGGCCACATCCATCTTCTACCTGTCCCACCTGGCTGGTGGCTGATGCTCACGGCAGAGCTAAAAGAAGCCCAGAAAATAAAATTTTAAAAAGAAAAAAAAAAAAAAGGTAAAAAAAGGCAAAAAATCTCTGCCTTCCAGGCACAAAAATGTAAATAAATTAAAAACAAATAATCTGAATCTCTGTCAAAACACTGGGGATGCTTGTCCCAGGGGAGCTCCGCACCCCGCTGCCCATGAGCATCTGCCCCCATGTGCCATGCTCAGACATAGAGCTGAGCTGGCTTTAGCAGATGCAAATATGATTTTTGGGGCAAAAGCCAGGGTCTGCAAAAGCTCAGAGCCCTGCACGGGGGCAGAGCTGGGAGACTTTTATCCTACAGTCATTGTAAAGCCAAAGAGGGGTTTATCCTCCACAGCTAAATGAAAACGAAAAGGAAAAAGAAAAAAAAAAAAATCCAGAGTAGCAACATTGAAGATACAAAGACTGTCATGGACCAGTGGGAGTTTGCAAAATTATATGTAAATGACCCCAGTTTTGACCATGGTGGCCCTCTGCTAATCCCAGAGAGAAAATCTACTTAGCAAAGTTTAATTTGGTTAACAAGGACCAAAATGGTGAATATATTAATAATTTTTATTTCCAGGGAAACGCTGTATCTTGAATGCTTCAGTGGCAAAGGGGGTTCACAAGAGCTTAATGCTCACAGAATAAAACTCGTGTAGCATTTGCTCCATATTCTGCACCCAGCGCTGGTAAAAATGAGTGTAGGACATGTGTTTTCATAATAGGCACCAGCCATGCTGCTGCTGCTGAATGCGTTTGGCTGATCTCATGTTGGTGCTCTGTGTGCACCGAGCAAGAGAGAGGTTCCTGCTGGATTTACGTCCCAAGGAACGGAGGGTTTTTTCCTCTCTCTGGCTGAGTCATTACGTTATCCCGCCGTGTGACCTTTTCCCCACTAATCTGAAATAGCAGCTTTTTCTGCGTTTACAGGTTAAATGAAAGATACACATTCTACTTTTTACTCATTGTAATGAAGATCTTTTTGTCTGTCTCCGAATAAAGGGTCGGGTTGGTTTACAAATTGCGGGTCAGCCCATTCCGTGACCTGGGCAAACAACTCGGGTCAAACCTCCTCAAAGCCTCCCCACCCAACTAGAATAAGTTAATTTACCCCTTGGCGGCTCCCGCCCTGCCGGACATACCGGGCACTGATGGCTGGGGTCCCCCTGCCCCCCTGCCAGAGGTGCGGGGACACCCGGGGACGCTGATTTCAGGCGGAACGGCAGGAAGGAGCCGTGCCAGCGGTCCCGCAGAGACAGCGAGTCCTGAAGGACTCCGTCTGCAGAGATTTTATTTGGTTTATTCTCGAGGCTTTGCACCTCCGCCCCGCCCCGCGCCTTCCCCTTTATCCGTCCTCCTGTGAACAACCTGCGCAAGCAGAGAAACTCGCTGGCAAAACACGCGGGAGATCCCGGTGCCTTTCGGACGCGTGTCCTCGGGAGCACACCCCCACGGGGCCGTGGGAGGAGAGTACCCACGGCGTTACTGCGGGGAGGCGTCCCCCACCCCGCGGGGCGTCCCCGGGACTTCATCCCGCCTGCGACTCTCCCAGCCCTCGGTGACAGCCTTGTAGCCCTCTCCGACCACGTTTCACTGGTGGTTTTCTTCCCTGAGTGGGGTAGGGGGGAGACCCCCACACCGCCACCCGAGGAAACTCCCTCCCGAAAACAAGAAGGGGCGGCGTGTATAAACATTTATTCCAAGGCATCGCTTGTACAGGCACCGCACCCGGAGGTGGGAAGAAGAGCGAGTGGGGGCAGATCCAGGCCCCGGAGAGGGCGGGTGGGGACAGAGCCGGGCCCCCGAGGTGGGCGGCCCCGCCCTCCGCGACCCCCGCGCAGCTCTTTGCCCCCGGCGGCCTTCCCGTGCGCCCGGGTGTAGCTCGCAGTGTCCGCGGTCATAAATAGGGTTTTTCAGGCGGGGACGAGTCTCTATAGCATGGAAGGGTGCTGGCCAGGGGGCAGCCCGAAGGCGTTGGGGTGGGAATGGCCGAGGAGGTTGAGGTAGTGGCGGTCCAGCCCCTGCACGGAGGAGAGGAAGGTGCTGCGCTGTTGGCCGGGGCTGGCGAGGGGCACGGCGGCGTTGGGGAGGTGGTAGGGTAGGGAGGGGCTGCGGGCGGCACCGTGCCAGGGGAAGGGCCCTCCCGAGGGCGGCTGGAGCACCGCCTCGCCGGGGCTGTGGCCGTGCCCGGGGCACTCGGGCCCGGGGTGCAGCTGGTAGGAAAGGTCCGGCTCCGGGAGGGAGCCCAGGGAGGTGAAGAGTGGTTCGGTGACGAAGCGCGCCTTGGACTGGAGGAAGGCCAGGATACGGGCGTATTTGGTGTCTTTGGTCTCCATCCTCTCCACCGTCGTCAGGTAGTGGACCAGGTTCTTCATACACTCGTGGTAGCCGTAGTGGAAGTAATTGGCAAACTCGGAGAGTAGCTCTGCTGGAAAGGAAGGGGCAGCGGAGCTGAGCTCCTCGGGGTTCGGTCGTGGGGAAATCGGGGCAGCTCCCAAGCCACAGGTGTACCGGTGGGGGCCCGCGGGGGACCGCACCCGCCCACCTACCCTTCTCGCGGCCGCGGGGGAAGTCTGCCGAGTGCAGGGCCCGCAGGTACTGCACGGTCATCTCCAGGATCTCCGCTTTCTCCAGCTTCCCCGAACTCTGCAACGGGCGGGGCAGAGGGGCATCACCTCTCCCTTGTGGCTGCGCTGTGCTCCGGCGGGCCGACCCCCCGAGCCCCCCAACATCGGGGGAAAGTCGCTCCGCACTGGGGAGAGGAGGGCAGTTGCCGCCCCCCCTGCCTACCTGCTTGGCCAGAGCCATGGGCACCGTCTTCCCCAGCTCGGTGAGGCAGCGGTTGATGCGGTCCCTCCTCCGCTTCTCAATCACTTTGTGGGAAACCGGCGTCCTCTGCAAAACAGACGGGGCGCGTTAGTGGGGGCAAAGCAGCCTGATACGGCCTCGCCGAGGCGACCGCCCCCGGCCCCGACCCCTACAGTGTGGCCGGTCCCGACTCCGCTCCGAGCAGCGGCGCCGACCGCGACACGGCCCCGGGAGGGATGCTCCGGCGGCGGGTCCTCTCCGCGCCGACCCGGGGGCTCCCCGTCTGCGCGGGCGACCCCGGCAAGGCAGGCTTGTTTGCGAGGGGAGGAGTGGTGGTTGTTTTTTGAGGAGAGGCTTTTTGAAGGGAAAGGCCATGAGGGGGATGGGACCAGGTCCAGCCGGCAGCTTCGCAAAGCCGTGCGCGCAAAGCAGACGGCGACTCACCCTCCGCTCCTTGAGCTTGGAGGCCATGGTGGGCACTGCATCCCCGCTCTCTCCGGGCCCTTTATAAAGCCATCACTTCTTGGGGGGGACACCGGGGGGCCTCCACAGGCCCGCTGATCCCATAGGATTAGGGGCGAGCGGCGCCGGGGGAATGTATGCATTAAAGATCAGGGTGGAAGGGGGCGAGAGAGGGATGATGTGTGGGTTTGGTTTTTTTCCTTCTCTCTTCTTCCTTTCGCCCCCCTCCTCGCCCCCGTCCACGCAGCCGGGGGCGGCCCAGCTGTGTCGCCCCACGTGGACTTCGGGGACACACGTGACGGTCCCACAATAGCGGCGGGGATGGGGCCGGGGATGCGGCGAGCGGAGCGCAGGACGCGGTACTGCGCCTTGCGCCCCGCTCGCCGCATCCCCGGCCCCATCTCCGCCGCCTGCCTGCAAATCCCCGGCACCCCCCACCCCTCCCCTTAGTCCCGGCGCTGACTGCATTTTAAAGCCTGTCCAGAGTCATTAAAGTAATTAAGTAAGCCCTTAATAGGCTGTTCCGCCCAGTTCAAGGGAGAACCCTTGGAGACGGAGTGGCCCCGTTTGTTCTCAGGCTTTTCTCACACGACTTGGTGACACGTCCATCTTTATAAGAGATGGCAGCGAGGCTTTTTTTTGTTTACACCGCTTTATGCGACGGGGACACCCCGGCAGGTGTGGGACCGGAGGGCTGGCACACGATATCCCCCCCCACACCCCCCTCTTCTTTTTTTTTTCCGCCGGCCCGGGGAGGCTCTCGCCAGCCTTTGGCACACGACGCTCCTTTTTTGTGTGGTGTGCGCGTCTGTGCGTTGTTGTTTTACCCCCCCTGCTCCCCCCCTCTCCTTTGGAGAGGCTCAATTTGTAGCCTATTATCCTATAGGAAAATGTCCCATTGAAAAGTATGAATAGTTTCATTGGGCCTAAATTTTAATAATGCGGGTCAAAGAAAAGAGGGGCAAATAAAGAGGGGATCGCAGCTGGTCCGAGAGTGCATTATTCGGTGTCACCTGCGAGCGGGGTCGCCGACAGACCCCCTATTCATTTGCCTAATTTTGGTCAATTTAACAAACTTCAGGAGAAATTATTGTGGCATTGTTAAGGAGGGTAAAGCTTTCTGATCGAATTAACAGCATGTTTTGATCCGGTAAATGTCATTAAAAAGAAAGAAACAATCGCGTTTAAAGGGGGGCTCCGAGTTGAACGCGCCAAGTGGAGACGCCGGAGCGCAAAGCTCACAAAGGGAGCAAGTAACTGCCACAGGGGAACTTTTGTACGCTCACATTGCTGAGGTTTTTTACACAAAAAGGCATTATTTCATACTTGAATACGTTTAATCCAACAATTGTCTATTTTCTGCAAACATATTTTCACAGCATTGTTAGCTTTCCTCTCCGCGGCCCTCCGCCCGGGCAGCCGCGCTCCTCGCCTGGCGAGCGCACCGAGCCCCCGGCCCGCCCCGACCCGCCCCGCACCGCCCCGCCGGGGCCGCCCCGCCGCGCCGGGGGGGGCCGCCCGCTCCTGCCGCCCGCCGCCCTCCCCCGACAGCACGGCGGCAGCGGGGAGCCCCCCGGCCCCTCTCCACGGCCGGCGGTGCGCTTCCGGGGCCGGCACCGGGCCGCGGGGCCGCCCGCCCGCCTCTCCCGCCCCAGCCCCCCGCCGTCCCGCCCTCGGTGATGCCCCGGGGCGCCGCCACCCCTGGGGGGGAACAGAGAACCGGAGGGCGGCCGAGGAGGCAATGGGGCAGGCCGGTGCCTGATCCTGCCCGCCTGGGCGACTCCGCCGAGCCCCGGGCAGTGCCGTGGGAACGGCGTTTATTCCAGCCGTGTCAGCCTGGGCAGGTGCTTTCTCAGAAACCTCCACGTCTCCTTCTGTGTCCCGCATTTTCCCACCCGTTTCCCTTTGTGATTTAAAAGGGGAAAACCATCCGCACCCTGTCTTTCCTGGGCGTGCACGGCGAAGGGCACCACGGCTCTCGCCCCTTCGTCTCCCCAGAAGCGGCCGGGGGAAAGGCGCGGTGCCGGCTCCGGCCCCGCCGCCCCGGGCTGGCCCGCAGCCTCCCGGGCTGGCCGGGAGTGCGGAGCGGCTCCGTGGGAGGCGGCGGCGACGACGGCGGCCCCGGGGCGCGTCTCCCCGGCCGACGGGACGGGGCGGGCCGGGCCGGCTGCCCGCCCAGGCGCCCCTGCGTGCGGTGCTGTTGGCCGGATTATTCTTCCAGGAGCCTTGTAGGTTTCGGTATATTCATTCTTGTACAATGGGATTAAACACTAACCGTTATCATCCAAATTAACTAAACTCTGAATAGCAAATGCGGGGGCTTTTATTTTTTTTCCGTCTCTTTTGCTCCACTGGCGGAGATGGAGTTGATCCTCTTACTGTCTGTGTTAACCGCCAGCTGCAGGCACCTGCGAGGCAACATTTTACACGAGGAAAGTTGTTTATTTTCTCCCTGGCTGCCCCCGCACTACGTCCCCCGCGGGCCGGGCCGCCCGGCCGGGCCAAGCCGGGACAGCGGCGGGGGGACGCGGGGCAGCCGCGGGGCTCGGTAGCCCCGTCATCCTCCCGTGCACCGCCGCTTCATCCTTCGAGGGCCTTCGGCGGGGCTGAGCCAGAGGGGCATCACCCGACGCTGCCGCGGTGGGACTTCCACGGTTTGAGGGAAGCCAGGCGAAGGCTTTTAAAAAATTGTTAAAGTCCCCGCGAGCGCCTGTTGGATCTCCGTGCGGGAAACGCGTGCACGGCTCTTCGGCAACCCAGGGCGTGCTCTCCAGTCCCCATCTCCCACCACCGGTTTTCTGCTCCCGCCCAGGTCCCCCGCCGGCTGCAGCCCTGTCCTTGGCCGAAGGGCTGGCAGGGGGCCGGGGCTGGCCGGGGGCCAGGGTGCGGTACCCCGCCGCGGTACGCGCGGAGGGTTGATGAGCACGCCGCCTTCCCGGGGCCGCGGGGCAGGGGACGAGGCTGCGCCTCCCCGACAGCCCCTCGCCCTGTCCCCGCGGCCGGGCCGGAGGTCCCCGCATGGAGGGGCCGCGGACCGGGGGAGCGCCCCGGCCCGGCCCCGCTGTGCGCTAGCGGCGCACGGCTGCTGCGGGAGCGGTGGCTGTCACTGGGCGGTTCGTCGCGTCCCAGTAGCGCGTGGAACTGGTCCTCTGCCCAGCCACGGGTCGGGAGGGTCCTTTGGGAGGTGTCAGGCTGCTTTGAAGTGGTATCTAGTTTTGCCCTGTTATGGAAACAGATCTTCTTTCCGCCTTTTCTTCACTCTTTTCTCTTTTGGTTTCTATATAACCTTTGGGTTATATGCATTTACTTCACCGAGTAGTTGAAGCTGCAGATATTAGTCTTCCAAATCACTGGCGCTCTGTGCACGCAAGACAGCTCCCATGGAAATTGTTGTCCATGCAACTGGTGGATGGAGTGCAGAAACTGTCTCGGTGTGGCTGGGGCTGCAGTTGTCCCCCTGCCTGCAGGTCGGGTTCAGCTCTCCAAAGAGTAGTACATGAGGTCCTGCTGTGTAATGCAGCAAGGCAGTCACACTCCTGGCTGATCTCATGGCTGGTAGAGAGTGGGAGAATGCAAAGATGACAACAGCTTCTCTTTGTAGGAGTAGGTAGCTTTATTCCTTGGCGATCCCAGGTGTGCAAAGGAGCTGTGATCTGAACCATGAAACAAGGTATTCCACTTAGTAGTTTAACCCTCAGCTGTATATATAGTGGTTCCTGACACTTTTTGGGGAACAACCTGTTAGTGAGCAGTGTAGGGGAAAGGGACCTGGGGGTCCTGGTGGACAGCAGGATGACCATGAGCCAGCACTGTGCCCTTGTGGCCAGGAAGGCCAATGGCATCCTGGGGTGTATTAGAAGGGGGGTGGTTAGTAGGTCAAGAGAGGTTCTCCTTCTCCTCTACCCTGCCCTGATGAGACCACACCTGAAATATTGTGTCCAGTTCTGGGCCCCTCAGTTCAAGAAGGACAGGGAACTGCTGGAGAGAGTCCAGCGCAGAGCAACGAAGATGATTAAGGGAGTGGAGCATCTCTCTTATGAGGAAAGGCTGAGGGATCTAGGTCTCTTTAGCTTGAAGAAGAAGAGACTGAGGGGTGACCTCATTAATGTTTATAAATATATAAAGGGTGTCACGAGGATGGAGCCAGGCTCTTCTCGGTGACAATGAATGATAAGACAAGGGGCAATGGGTATAAACTGGAACATGGGAGGTTCCATTTAAATTTGAGAAGAAACTTCTTCACAGTGAGGGTGACAGAGCACTGGAACAGGCTGCCCAGGGAGGTTGTGGAGTCTTCTTCTCTGGAGACATTCAAAATCCACCTGGACACCTTCCTGTGTAACCTCATCTAGGTGTTCCTGCTCTGGCAGGGGGATTGAACTAGATGATCTTTCAAGGTCCCTTCCAGCCCCTAACATTCTGTGATTCTGTGAGTTTGTTTACTCTTGCACTCTCAGTGAGGCTCAGCTGGGCTAGCAACCTGGGCTAGCAACTTTGGCATAGGAGTTTCCAGTCTTTTGACAGGTTATTATGCTCTCTGCCTCCAGGTCTGGAGCTGCTTAGACATCACCTTGTTCTCCAGCTTCAGACACACCTCTTACATTGATGCTACTGTTTCTTCCAGCTATAGTCCTGCTCTGTGTCTTCCTCGTCTGTCCCAGTGGAAAGACCATGCTCCTCTAATTCTGCTCACCTGCCATGAATGGTGGAATCAGCAGGTGGGTGGTGATAACATTACAGGACTTGGGACTCCATCCCACGGTGGTCCTTCACAGAATAAGCCCTGCTTGTAGCCATGACACTCTGATATTGTTGGGTTGGTTACAGGGTGCTTTCCTCAAAAGCCTAGAGTGCTCTAGGAAGTGCTGTTTGTGCTTCAGTAGATGCTGTTCTTCTCATGCTGTGACATTCAGCAATGCCCATAAGCTAAACTTTGATCCTAAAAACTCTGAAATTTTGACCCTTACTTTAGGGAGTTGTGGTGGCAGATAGGATTTTGAGGTTAATAGTTCTCCTGAGTGCTCTTTATGTGCTTGTCGTATTCCACCTCTGAGGAGGCATATTTTATTGTAAGTATGTTTTGTAGTTAATTTCAATATAATACATTTTGTTCTTCAGGATTAAAAGCCTTTCATAAATGTAAAATCTAATCTGGTTTGCTTTTGGATTACTCTGGTTTGTATAAGCACCAGTTAGAAGGTTGTTACATTAATGAAGACTCACTTCCCATAATCGTATACTTTTTTGTCCTTACTGATTTGTACACATGTTGCAATCTGCAGTCCACGTGTCAGCCTCAGTGTCATTATGCTGTGGGTGATGGTGGCAGCAGAAGAGGAAGACTGAAGGTGGGACCCTTGAAAAAGGTCCCAGTTTCTTTAAGGACTTAATGGAAGTTTCAGTGGATGCACAGAATTCCTCAAAATGCATAAATCCACCCGGCTTGGTCATCCCCAAAGAGGTGACCACTGCCTTGCCTGCAGTCTCATTCTTTTGCTGCTGAGCTATGACCTTCTACTGACCATCTTTCTGGAGAGGTGCTGTTTGTCAGTCTGTCTGACAGCACTGTGCAATTTGACAGGAATAAAAAGTTAGGAAAGAGAACTGCTAGATGGCACCTGCAGAAACCAGGGCTTCAAAAAGAAATTATTTTTGCATTATAGATTACTTGAGAGTCATGCTCTCTCATATGTTCCTGTAGTTCATAATATCTCCTTTATTGATTATTTTTTTGTCAGACATTAAATTTCAGGCTTATGTGTTGTAGAGCTAATGTATACAGAATTATATAGGATGCTTCACTGATTAAAACCAGATGTAGTTGTATCTGTTATACCCATTTACAAAAGCTGATTTACATCAGCAGACGACCTGACACAGCTGTTACCTGTCAAATGTTTATATATATACGGCAAAACTTGAGACCATGTGCTGGGTGTTTGTACAAGGTGATTGCCCCAAAGTGGTGCAGAGATGTTTGCAATTTTCCTGATGACAGCTATCTTCTCAGCCATGTCACCATTGAAACAGGATGCATTTCTCTTTAAATGACAGCCCGTTAAAATGAGAACTGAGTGATGAAATTTATTTCAGTGGGATTTAGGTAGTCTTGAATCTTTGGTGAGGTGTACCTGTCATGGCTTGTGACTGAGGTGGTCTAAATAGCTAAATAGCTAGACTTAGAGGCTGCCTGGTGTGAACAAAGTCTGAAAGATTTGGTTCAGGGCTCTTCCTACACCACCACACATAATGTTGATAAAATGTCTACCTCCACCTCTCCAGTCTTAGTAAAAACTAAAAACGTATGAACTAAAAAGAGTGAAAACTCTCTCAGCACGGCTTCATGGGGGGAAGTCGTGCTTGATCCACCGGATAACCTTCTATGATGAAGTGACTGGCTTGGTGGGTGAGGGAAGAGCTGTGGATATTGTCTACCTGGCTTTTGATGTTGTCTCCTGTAATGTCCTCATAGAGAAGCCAATGATGTATGGGCTGGATGAGCAGTTGGTGAGGTGGATTGAAAACTGGCTGAATTGCCAAGCTCAGAGACGATCAGTGGCACCAAGGCTAGCATCCAGTAACTAGTGTTGTACCCAGGGGATCAATAGTGGGTCTAGTCCCGTTAAACATCTTAATGACCTGGATGATGGGACAGAGTGTACCCTCAGCAAGTTCTCAAGTCACACAAAACTGTGAGGAGCAGCTGATACACCAGAGAGTTGTGTGTCCATCCAGAGTGATCTCAGCAAGCTGGAGAAATGGGCTATTTGAAACCTCATGAAGTTCAGCTATGGGAACCGCAAAGTCCTGCACCTGGGGAGGAACAACCCCCTGCACCAGTACATGCTGAGGGATGACTGGCTAGAAAGCAGCTTTGCAGAAAAGGACTTGGGGGTTCTGGTGGACACCAAGTTGAACATGAGCCAGCAAAGTGCCCTTGCAGCAAAGAAGGCTAATGGGATCCTGGGCTGCATTAGGAGACATGTTGCCAGCAGGTCAAGGAAGGTGATCTGTCCTCTCTACTCAGCACTGGGGAGTCCACGCTTGGAGAGCTAAGACCAGTTCTGGGCTGCCCAGTACAAGACAGAGATGAACATACTGGAGAGAGTCCAGCAAAGGGCGACAAGGCTGATTGAGGGACTGGGGCACCTCATGTATGAGAAGACACTGAGAAAGCTGTGACTGTTCAGACTGGAGAAGACACAGGGAGAAACTTATCAATATGTACAAATACCTGAAGGAAGGGTGTAAAGTTGGAGGCAGCCTCTTCTCAGTGGTGCCCAGTGACAGGACCAGAGGCAAAGGGCACAAACTGAAACACAAGAGTTTCTGTCTAAACAAGGAAAAAAACTTTTCTGCCCTGAGGCTGGTCAATTGTTGGAACAAGTCGTGGGGTCTCCATCCTTGGAGATATTCAAAAGCCATCTTGACATGGTCCTGAGCAATTGGCTGTAGGTGGCCATGTTCAAGCAGAGAGGTTGGATCAGATGACATCCAGAGCTGCCTGCCAACCTCAGCCATCCTGTGATTCTGTAATTCTGTCAGCTGCCTCTGTGAACATTTAGTCCCAATGCAATTTAGTCCTGGTTTGGTTTGGTATAAAAGAAATGTATTTTAACTTCCTTAAGTTGGAGAGCAGATTCAGCTCTTTTACTCTGTTCTCAATAGGAAGTGATTCATTTAGATTCAGGGCTTCTACACCTGTGTCAAGCAGAATAAATGAGAGGGAAGCACAGCTTTTTTGTTTATTGTACTTCACCACGTGTTGCATTGTAACTCGACTCATTAAAGACTCGTTAACATCCATTATACTTATGTCTTCTTTGTAAACAATGTTAATTCAATAGGACTTCAGAGCTTAATTCCCTCTAGAGTCCTTTGTAACTCCTAGCCATGACTCTCTTTCTAGCTGAAGTGGAAAAGAGGACCCCTGTGAGAGATTTATGGACCCAGCAAAGCCTACTAATTTGGTAATGCCATAGTTCAAGCATCCTATTATTATGAACCCTCAGTACTGAGCATGTTGCGCGGAGTAGGAACTTGAAGGACCTATTTTCAGCAAAGCGATAACCTTAGGGCCAGTTCAGCTTTGCTCTGACTTACCAGAGATTGAGTGGACCAAACTCTACTCCCTGTTACATTGGCTTCCAGATAATTATTTCTGAAAGGTGTCCTTGTTGCTAACTCTAAGAGACTTAGGATGTTGGGACTGCATTGTAGACAGGCTGTGCCCAGCTTTTTAAGTTTAAATGTTGGACTTGTAACAGTCACGGCACAAATGCAGAAAGAGAGGTTAGGTGAGGGGAACCATCCCTTCATTTCCCTTTCTCTGCAGAAAGAGCAGGGTGCTACTGCTGGTTTTGCACATCACACTGATTGTTGGCTTCTGTGAGGCTTATCCAGTGTCAGCAGGATAAACGTAAGATCTCAGACACTTTGTGAAGGCAGCTAATGTAAAGCTTATACCGTGAAATAAAAAGGAGAAAGGGACTGATGCCTTGGGGTTCCTGCAGAGTCTGTTGTGTCTTCTAGGCAAGGGCTGCAGCCCCATCCAGCTGCCTTTCACAGCTTCATTATTGCTGGGTGGCCTCCCCTCTGGCTATTTTTCTTGGATGCTGAGTGGTCCTTGTTGCTGAGGGCTCAGTCATCGCTTGCTTCTCTGAATCCTGTGGTAGCTTTGTGTAATCTGGTTTCTTGCATGCGCCATTTATTCAGAGAAGAGATGGATACAACCAGAAAGGAAGTGCTGAGAAGCACTGTTCTTCATGCTGCTGGGAAAAGGTATGTTACAAGAGTTCAAGACTTTCCATTGCTACCTGAGTTTTTGTTCTGTGAAAGTTCTGCCTTTCTGGCTGATCATTGAAAAGTGCCCTGCTTCTGGAAAGTTTAGTTTGTCCTGCTTCAAGGAAAGCATTGTTTCGCTGAAGCAATTTTATATATGGCCTTGATATAGAAAGTACTAATTTCTGCACTGTTCTTTTATATACATATATGAAGATTGATATGAAATGCAGATTGCCATGTCACATGTAGCTGACAAGATAGGAGGGAGTGGATAATTAGACCCACAATTTGCTCCTGGCATTTGCAAATTAGAAACATCTAAATTCTTCCACAACCCGTCTGTGGTGCTAAAGGCAGGCACCACTAGGTAAAGAAGCAGCATTGCCTGTGCTACTTGTGACCTGGAGCTTTTTAAAAATAGCTTGATGTCGAGGGGTATCAACACTCGTAGGAAAAAGGAAGGTTTATTTTTCACCTCCCAACACATCGGCACCTTCACTGGGGAGGCTGCTCCTCCTATGAAACCTTCCAAGTTCCGTGGGGAACTCTGGGGAGATTAGGGGTTGGCTACTGCCCTCTAGTGATCTTCGCCGTCATCTAAGGTTTCTAACTTGACTTTTTCCTAATCAAGTTGCTAAAAATTAACTTTGTATGTGATCAGATGCATGAAATTCTGTATTATGAAGCAGTGCCTGATTCACGAGATCCCATGATTGACACCAAGCGACAGTATAAACTGTCCCTAGTGTGGACACCAGCTGATACGTCTCTAAAAATACAGTTAATTCAATCCAAGCATGCTATGTTAGACATTTACATTGTCACCTAAGTTAGTTCTTTCCCAGTCCTTTATAAATTGATATACCTTGCTTGAAATAAGCTTATTTACAGATTTGTTCCTTAAATAAAAGCATTGCTACATTTTAAATACCACCTTGTAATAATAAATAAGTCACCTTCCTTTCAAAAATGATAGTAATAATAGACTTGATGATCTTAAAGGTCTTTTCCAACCAAAACGATTCTATGATAATAATGATGACTTTTGGGAAACGTTATAATATGTAAACCATTGAGGAACAGAATACTTGGTTCAAAGTAATGATTTAGTTGAGAATTTGTCAGTAACATGGTAGAATTTTCTTTTTCCTACCTCTGTTCTAAAATGAGCAACTGCCTGCTACTTAAGAAGTAGGATGTGTGCTTTTTCACTCAAGTCACTGATTCAAAATGCTGGATTCCCTGGGTAAATTCTCATCGAGTTTTACCTAATGCAAGTGCTGTCTGAGCAGAGTTCTACTCTTGGCATTAGAGGGCACTCTTGAGGATTTGATTTTTTTGCACTTGGGTCTGGGCTAGGATCTGATGCAAAGATGTATTTACTCTATTACCCAGCCTAAACGCATTACAGCCAATTAAGAAAAACTGTCTCGTTAAGCCTAGCACCCAGCTGAGTTGCTCATCAGTGAACAGCAACAACCAGGGGTTGGGACAGCTGAGTAGTTCTGCAGGTGGAGTGGCTGCAGTTATGAGATCCCCAAAGCAAGAAGTGTGTTGATCTAATTGGCCTGTGTAATAAGCACACAAGAAAGAGAGACACCTTTACTTTTATCCTGGAAGACTAACTGGGTGGTTAACACCTTTGACTTGTTTTCAGCAACACAACTTAGCAAAATTACCATGCTTAAATTCTCTCCAGGGCTACACAGACTGTTATTTGATTCAGAGATGTGAGACCATCACACATGTGAACAGTGCAGCTTATTTGCTCTGTCACACCTTTTGTGCTCTTGCTTCTAGGCCAATGAACACTGCATATGATCATCTTTAAGTACAGCATCTTCATATTTCATCACTTTTCCTTCAGAATTATGTAGGGCAAAGGTTACAAAAGTTCTTGTCATCTGCCATATGATGTAGGAGGAAATCAGCAACGGCATAGAGTCTCTTGTGTAACTGACTGGTGTTTTCAGAGATATGTTTGGATAACAAAGTATTTGCTTTATCTACTGATGAGACTACTTCCTACAGAGTAAAAATTGCCTCTTGTAAAAAAAGGTCTTTGAGGCAATTTTATTAAATCAAACCTTACAAAGGCATGAGGATGATTTGCAAGGCCCAGATTTATATGACTTACAAGAAAATGTTCTGGAGCAAATAGATAGCAAATGGTTTTTCATGAACATGAGATTGTCAGAAGATAGTGATTCACCATTCAGCTGAGGGAAGAGGAAGAGTAATAAAATATGGGTGGAAAAAATGGTGAACTAGGGGAGAGCATGTTTCAGATCCTGAATAATTTCTGTATAAGCCATGCTGACAGTTACTCTGTTTTTTGAGGATTGTTCCAAAATCAACATTACTTGTCTTGAAATGATATTGAATGGTCCTAAAAATAGCGTGGTAATGGAGATGCCAATTTTTCCAGTAATTTCCCGAAGATGTTAGTGAAATTATTTGCTATGTGATGCAATGTTCTACCCTCATCTCCATGGGAAGATGATGTTTGTCTGCTGCAATCCAGTACTTTAGAACACTGCATCCTCTCGATTTCTATGACTTTGAGTATGTCCTAGATATCTCTGAAGATAACTCCATTTATGGCTGACAACCGCAGAGTCTCATGTCCCCTGATCTGACAACTGTGTCATTCAAAAAGGTGAACAGGGATCTCACCAAGTACAGTGCCAACAGAGCAGATTTTTCCAGGTAATGGGGGAAAGTAGCAACTCCAAAGTAACTTCAAGGTTTCTATAATCTGACTAAACCTGACTCAGACTGTTTTTTCCCCCCCGGTGTCCTGACAGGCTCCTTCCCCTGCTTGCTGCATAGATCTGTGCAGAAGGAACTTGATAAGAGTTTTTCCCACTCTTACCAGAGTCATACTGATTCCAGCAAAAGGCAGGAATCTGGAAAAACCCAATTTACACTAAAATCACTTCATGGCAATGCCTTTTGGTACTAGACAGAGAGGAATCTCTCAGGTATCTTTAGGAATACAGCATCTGAAATGTGAAAATCTTGTTCACCTTGGACAAGTAGCTGCTTCAGATGCATCAGTCAGGCTGCTCTGAAAACAACTGGGAAGTCCAAGGAGAATTGTCCCAAACCCTTGGAAAACTAATAAATGGCAGCTCAAGGAAGCAATAAACTCTGCTGCTGCCTGAGCACATCACAGGCTGTCATTTCTGTGGAAGCACTTGCAGGTGTGTGACACACAAGTCAAATATACAGGACTAGCATACTGTGCTTCAACCGAGTGTGTGCTGCCACCTAAAAACACACAGTGGAAGGAAAGCAAGAGTTCATCTCGGGGACAGTGTCTTAGCAGCTTTCTCGAGTGCTATCACTGGCCTCTTCTTCCCTTTGGAGACCATGGTCTGCAGAGCCCCATGTTTCTTCAGGCTGACTTCAGCCAATCTTCTCTCTGCCCTCTTCCTGGTTGCCAATGTGGTCTACCTGGTAAGAAGAAACCTTATAATAGTTAATGAGTGGTAAAAATTTAATTGTCACAAGTTATCCCTTCTGCCTAGTGTGACATCTGGTAACCCCATGTGAAGAAGCTGGGTGAAGGCGAGTCCTGTTGCAGCAGATCTGACTTGTGGAGCTGGGCTGGGTTGCAGCAGCTCCGACTCCATGGGGAGGGCGATGGGAGCCGGCAGCAGCAGGTTGATCTGCTCAGCTAATTAAATAAAAGGACACAAGGTTGATGAGAGAGAAAAATTAAAGTTGGGAGAGTAAATCATGTTTAAGCGGTGTAAGATTTCTCTGGTTCCTGCTGCACAGGGAGGTGTGACAGCTGTTTGTATGTCAATGGTGAACATGCTGGGCTTCTTGGCCAGTGCCAGCTGCTTGCCAGCTTCTCCTAGCACTGAATCCCTGTCTCAGGAAACTACCAAAATGGTGTAGATCAGCAGAGAGGAAACATTGCATTTTATGAGCATAGTAACAAGGTGTCCTAGGAAATTTCAACAAGCATTTTATACAGATGAAGTAAATCATGTTTAGCACCATTCATAGGTGCATAGGATACCCAGTAGCAGATGTGAAAGGATAAGAGGTAGACTGGGAAGGGAAGATCATCAGGTTTGCAAAGCAGACTATTTTCCCAGCATCTTTCTGCCATTTTTCATTCCCTTTCTGTCCTTTCTTCTGTGCTTTGGAATCCCTCCCTCCACTTCTCCATCCTCTTACCCATGGCTGGGATGTACATGAACAGTCTTCTGAGTATTGCTATTTCCTCTCCCCAGTGTTTTCGTGGAGGTGGAAGTCACAACCTTCCCTGTTTGTGTTAGACCTGTGAACAAAAACCTATAGCAAACAGATATTTACTTGACAATTAGGGATCTATGCTGCTTGAGAAGAATTTGCTTTGAGATAATAATGGGAAAGATGCGGGGCTGCCTGCTGTAATGGTACTCACGTGCAAATGCGCAGTGAAGAGCACAGGCAAGCAGCACCAGCAGGGCTGAGAGAGATGCATTTCAGTGCTTTTGCTGTGTAAAACGAGAGCGTTGCTTGTGGGTACAGTTCTGTTCTTAATTCCCATGCATCAATATAAAGTCAACTGCAAAATAAACAGAATTTGACATAGAATCTAAAGGGTCATGTGAATTCACATTCACATGTTTTTCCTTTTTGTGATGCTTTTACACTGTGCATTGGCTGATTTTTTTTTTTTTTTTTTCTTGTAACACTTCAAAGCAGCTGAAAGCTAAAAGCATTAATGAAATTGCAAGTGGAAGTATGAGAGTGCAGGGCTTTTTTTTTTCCCTTTTGGTATCACCATGTATAATAAAAGTATCTTTATTTAAAATGTCATGTTAGCCAGATTACATTACTTTTCAGGATGAGAAGGAGACTCAGGAAATAGGTTGATGAACTGACAGATTGATGAATATTAAGGTCCTATGAAGCAGGATTAAATGCTTAGGATATTAATTTTATATTACCATAGATGAAAAATCTGTGCTGTCCTTTTCACCATTGTGACAGGAGTGAGGGACAGGAAAAGTAAGTCCAGGATGTACAGGAGAGGCTGGACTGACACAATTGTGCCTGATGGCACCTGGAATGGGATTATTAAGCAGTAATTTTAATTCATAATTTTGTAAATCTCTGCATTGTAAGTTCTGTTTCTTGGATCCTCAGCCAGCCTTGGCCTATGGATATTTTGCTTTTTGTGTGATAAACAAATTCCAGCTTTCCATTACATGGCATGTGTGGACTAAATACACTGACCAAGTAATTCTGTTATTGATGTTGGTGCTGGACCTTTTAGGTATATTTTGATCATGGTCAAGAGAAAACCTTTCCTGTCATCAGCCATGTCAGTCATTCAAAAGACATTCTGGGTTCCTTTCCAGAAGTGCAGACTGACTCCATACACATTATGTGCTATGTTTTATTGGTGTGGGTGACCCCGGCATTGTCTTTTCAGGCAGAGTTTCTGATTCTGTGTTTATGGTCTTCATTACTCTTTCTGCATGAGCCGGCATCGCCACTTCTTGCCTCTCTTTGGGTGCTTCTCAAACCATTCCCAGACTGCAGCGGAGATGGTCTTATGAATAACTCCAGTCAGGACATTAACTTTTACGAGGTAAATGTGCATGGGGGCTATTGTGATATTATTATTTTAGATTCTGTCTGATCCTGCGGGTGCTGCCACAGGAGGTGGGTGCTGCACGGTGCAGGGCAATGAGCAAGAGGAGAAAAAGGGCCATGGCTACTGCTGCTCCCAGTCCTGGCTGTTCTCTTTCAGCATAAAACTGATTTTATTTCACAATCACTCTTCCTTTTAACTCCAAAATAGTCCATGTGACTCTGTTGGAGTTATTCCATTAGCACCAGAGGGCATTAAATTCCACCTCTAGTGGCACTGAAGGGCTCCCTTTTCACTTGTTGGCAGTTTCAGACTGTTTAATGTTTTTCTTTACACTTGCACATTCATCTTCTTGATTTTCTAAACATGGAGTCAAAACACTGAAGTGTCAGTACAAACTTTCTCTGTTAATTATGATATTGATTTTGGCATTGAATAAATATTTGTTTCCAGGAAAAATGCAACTTTATTTTTCAAGGCAGCTAACGTCTGAAGAGGACTGTGGGTTTCAGATATATGTGGAATCAATAGGTTAAATTCACATTTTCTGTATTGCTTCTGAATGTAGTGAGTTTACATTAGGAAGATATTTGAGCAAATGTTTCTGGGCAGCTGTCAATCTGCTCTGCTCTCTAACCTCGGTGTTACAAAAGCTCTGAAATAGGTCTTGGGGATCTGTTTGGTAACAGAGGGAGAGATTTCGTGTTTGTTCACAGCTACTGGGTACATACAAGACTGCTTCAGCTGCAATAATATTTTCTGATGCTGATGTTCAGCACCAGCAATTGCCAGAGAGGTACCAGGAGGAGAAAACCTACCAGCAATCTGAAAGCCCAGCAATGTATACGGTGCATCTGGGCATGGGATAGGGACCCCAGCTGGGATGGATGCTCCACAGTGCCCTGTGGAGGTACCAGCTCCGGTCTGGGAAGTGGCAGAGCCTGTGAGCCAGGCTGAGTATCTCGGTACCGTGAACATCTCAGTACCGTGAACATCTCGGTACCGTGCTGTACAGCACATTTGGGACATACCTGTGAACTTTTAATGTGGTACTGCTCAGGGGACACCGGTGCAAAAGACCAGGCTGTGGTCTTTTGAAAGTGTGATTGAAAATATTTAACTTCTTTTTTGCTTTTTGTGAATCACAGAATCACAGAATGTTAGGAATTGGAAGGGATCAAAGATCAAAGCTGTGAAGCTGCAGGAGTCCAGGAAAGAAAAAAAAAGCAGCTTTTATTCATGACTTTTATACAGACATTCTTCACTAGAAGTTGTCTTGTTTACCAAACCATGGTACCTTCTCTTTCATTCAAAGCACTTTTTTTATTTACCGCTGTTGTGTTATCAGGCAGTTGGAGAGGGAGATAAAATGTGGCCTCAGGCAAAGCAGGTAAAGGGAGAAGGATGAAGACATTAAAACAAAAATTAGGAAGAAAACCAGACTGTTTTTCTTAGTTAAACCTATTACACCAAGGCATAATCTTTCAAAGAAGCTACATTAACAGAGTTATCTTTAAACACCCTGGGCAGAAAGCTCAAGAGAGTGCTGTAGGGAATTGTCCAATTCTGGTAAAAGGGAGAAGTAAATTGCTTAATAAGCAATTCTTCATTTGTAATCCTTATTAAATTTCACCCTAATCATGGAGCATTAACAGCAGCGTGATAGCAGAAGTCATACATTTTTTCAGGTCAGACAGTTCTCCCTCTTTTTCTGAGAACTTAATTTTCCAGTACTATTTTGGGAGTTAGGGTGCCTTTATTTAGCAGTGCAAATTTTAGTCTCCAGACACACAGAAATATATTTTGTAATAGCTTGCTGAAGGCAAATTGCCAGTATTCAGTATCCATGAGACATATGGTCAGAAAGGTTAAGATTTTTAGAAATTTAAAGGCAGCTAAGCTCAGGTACTTTTTAAAGTATTTTGCTAAATAAGACTGCATTTAAGACTGTTTCTTTTTCAATGGAATTTGTACTCTTAAATTGGTTTGAAAGGTTTCTTGGTGAAGTGCTTAACTTGATAAGCAAACAACTGAACAGCTAAATATGCTGTTGCTGACAGGTTTTTTGTTTTCCTGTGGTTCTTGCAAAAGAATATGCATGAAAGGTGATACAATCTGACCTCTAAGCATGCTGTGAAAACTGGTAAACAATTCAGGGTATCTCCCACAGAATGAGGAAAGCTCTTCCAACAGATACAAGCTTGTTGCAGCCATGTGAGGTCTAAAATAAACAGTGGATTTGAGTTTTTCCACTATTTGACCTAATTTTTACTATCATTTTTGGTAGAAAAATCATATTTTCTCTATCTGACCTTTTCGGTATTTGTGGGCTGCATTTGAAAAGGAGCTTTGAGCCTCACCCCAGCTGTCCTATTGGAGAAGCAGAGCCCTGACCCTTCAGTTAATCACAGGGACGCCCTGTGCGATGCTTGGGGTAACTTACATCCCTCAAAACAGGATCCAGAGCTGAAACACTCCTGTGCTGCAGGGTAACCCAGTGGTTACCCTCACCAGGAATGTCGTAAGAGACAGTGGTGACATTTCTTCTGAGAACCATGCACCAGTGCCCGCTTTCCTTTGGGTAGCTTTTCCTCTGTGTTTCTTTTGTTTTCTTTGTTGGTTGTGTTTGCTTCTACAGCTCCATCAGTGAGCTGAGGCATTTCAGTGAGGTTTTTCAAGTTCTGCACAGTTGCCATTCAATCTTCTTCATGCCAGGAATCAGATTCCTGGTGCCTTTAGATGAAAACTGGTTTAATTATGAGAGCTTTTCTTTAGATCCGTAATAAGGCCCCAAAAATGATGGCCAGCCCATCCTATGCTGGGAGATTTGGTGGCTTTCTCAGGGTTTGCTTCTGATAACTGTAGTTCACAGTCCATGGAGACCAAACAGCATGTATTTGACTTGGACTGGCATGTCAGCTCTGGTCTTTGCCCTTCACTGGTCTTCCATTCTGCATATTATAAAAGTTCATAGTCTAAATCGCAAATAATCTATTTGGGGATTTTAAAAGTCACCTTTTTTCAAGGCAGCAAGGGAAAGGGAGGCCCTTTTGCAGCAGCTTTGCGTCCTAAGAGCACAACAATGCTGACGTGTGAAGCGTAGAAAAAGACTTGGCATCAGCCACCTTTCCAGAGTATTCTCCAGTTTCTTGTGGACTCTGGCACTGCTTTGCTTCACATCTTTCTGATTCACATCTGCTTTCATCTGCTGCTTTAGATTCTCCTCTGTGCCCACAGTATCAGAGTTCTGCTGTACAAGTGAAGTTGCTCTGTGTCAGTGTGATGAGGGTGCCTTTCTTTGGCCAGCAAATTTCCATTGCTTTGGCCCAAGTTAATTCTGGATCTACCTGGAACATGTAGCATCTTGCTACATGTCTCCTTGTCTCACATCTAAATTATTGTCTCTTGTTAGAGGTTTACTGAGCTTCTCAAAGGTAGCTCTTTACCTTTTGCCAGTCATAGGTCCTCTTGTTGTTTCCTCTTCCTTTTTTGTACTCAAAACCATACTGCTTACAGGCCTCAACTTTATGAGGCACCTTACTCTTCATTCCTTTGTATAACATTTCACAGTTGGCTTCATCTGCCTTGCTTAACTGGAAGCTCCTACAAAGTGCTTTTGAGCTCCCTGTTAACAGAAATTAGACTAATTTCTGATTACTTTTTGCTGGGACTCGGGGCTTGTAGGTAAAACATAGGTTAAGTGTACTGCAAGAGGATTCTCTTGGTTTGTTTTCCAGGGTTCATAAACACTGAATCCCAGGAATCTGACAGAGATTTGTGGTTTTTGGTGTCTGAGCTCTACCTACACAGCAGCAGGACAATTTTAGCAGCAGCCTAACAAAGCTCTGGTTCCCTACAGGAGTGACTTGCTTTTGCCGTCTTGCTCTGTGCATGAATGTGATGGACAGAGCAGTGAGGACCACAGAAAAGGAAGAAGGTGCAATGGCTCAAGAGGAATTGAGCTGTGGAGAAGGTGAAGCTGGACTGAGGGATTTAGGCTGGTAACACGGTGAGCTGGCCCACCCCTGGAAAATGTTGATGGAACCAATAGATGTTTTAAGTGGGGTAGAGTATTTTATCCAGGAGAACCTCAAGGATTATTTTGACATTTCAGCATTGAAAAATAATATTGGTACACTTACAATCATACCTCTTTTTTTTTTTTCCTCTTTTGCTTTAGGTAGTTCTTTTCCCTTTTGCAGAAGTGAAAAGAAAGAGGCATATGCAGTGTAAATGTGATATCTTAGGACTTACTTGCAGGCATTACTGAGGGATGCCTAGAAGTATTGTAATTTCTCAATTTTCTGCCAGGTGTTTCTTTTGATCTATGCCTTGCAAATAGATAGTCACCTGGTAAGAAAGGTGTGGTGATCTTTAAATTAGCTCGTTTACTTGCTTTGAAATTAGCTTTTAAGCTAGGTACTTAGCTGTCTGCTGTTACTCAAGAAACTCTGTAATTAAAATCAGGAGTTCTAACTGAATGCATATAGTGATGATTGAGTCAGTCTGCACTTTGCATTTTAGATAAAATGGAAGCAGTTTGACCTGAAATTTTCACTAAAAAATTCTCTGTATGTAATAAGGGATTTTAAGAACAAATGGGTGTTTTTAAACCTTAAATGTATTTGAGGAAAAAAAATTGTTTAAAAATGCCATAATGAAACGGTGCTTTGGGGTACCTCTGCCTACATACTCTCCTGCAAATATGTCAATCTCTGTTTTATAGAAAATCATAGCATCATTTACAGATTTATTTTTTTTACAAATAATGCAATACAAATAAGCTTTATAAGCAGTGGACATGAATGATGCATTTTAAAAGGATAATTGAGTTAAAATTATATATAACGGAGTGATGTGCACAATTTTCCTCAGCGACACGTAGAGAACATTTAGTGGCTTGGGCTGAAGGCTGTCAGAAGGATTTCAGTGGGACCAAAGAGCAGCTTTAGCTGCCAGACAGCTGCGCAAGGACTCATCTAGTCTTTGACCAGACTGTGTAAACGTGGTCTGACCTGGTTAGCCTTTGATATATGGGCCCTCCTATAAAATATGATATGTATAATCATATTTATGTGGGCCCTGGGCCAACAGTAGGAAGCATGGCTGAGTTAGCATGTTGAAATGGGCAGGTGTGAATATTAATGTGCAAGAACATAAACGTTTGTGTGTTTTTATTAAAAACTGGGTTTGTCACATTCCTGGGAGACTTGAGCATTTTTATTTTTACCTTTTTTTTTTTTTTTAATGTAGAATCCTGTGCCTGTTGTACCCTAATTGTGAAAATTAGAGCTGGCTTTTGTAACCTCCTCTCTTCTTTATTAGGTTACCTCTTGTCCCAGTGATCCTCTCCCAAATAACCTCTAATTATCTGTACCAATGGGAGCAGAGCAATCCTATTTTGTCCCCTCAGGGCACCTCATCGTTTGTGAATGGTTAACTCTGATCTCAGATAACTTGTGGGAAGCCCAAGCCAATGACATTATTTTAACCTTTTACCCACATAACTTTTCACGTAACAACTGCAGTTCCCTCTGCTCTATCTACCTTGCATGCCAGGCAAAAGGTTGGGGTGTATTCCCAGCAAATACCTAACACTTGTTATGTGCAAAGACCATACATACACTTATTACTTGCAAAATACCATCCACCCCGATGTGTTATTCTGCAGTTTTTGCTGCTAAAGAAACTGCAGAGACGAGTACTTTGGATAGTGTTGGAGTTTACGGATGGGTACATGTTGCTTCAACATGCAGTATCACAAGGGGGTTGGCAAAGGCAGCTTAAAAGAGAGTGTGTATGGGCCTGAATTGCTACAGCAGCCTGACGAAACGCTGTGGAAAAAGCGGTGTTGCAAGTCAGGCAGAGGTGAGCCAGAGGCACGGCACTGGGACTGTGGAGAGGACGAGTCCAGGCTCCAGGAAACTTGATCTGCTGGAGCCTCAGCAGGCGTAAAGGTCACCAAGTCTGCTCTCAAGTGTGGGAAGCTGTGCTCTGACCCTCTTGCCCATGGTGCTGCTGACCCAGAGAAAGGAGCCTGGGTCAGCCTAGCTGAGCAGATTTAGTGTGATTTGTGAGGTCAGGATGCACCTTAGATGCTTTTTGTTGAATGGTGTCTTTAAAATGCATCTTGCATCCGCACCAGGCTTCACTGACCTGACCTCATCTTCTCATAGAAACTGAATAGTGGATGATGGATGGTCATGAGAAGGGCACCAGGAATGTCTTGGATGCTGCACACATAGTTCATAGAGATGGGCCATAGGGTTTGGAGGGACATCTGCCAGACGTCCTGCCTGCGCAGCTTCGTGCAGGTGCAGCTCTTGGGCATGTAGCCCAAGCCCATGTTTTGGTGGAGTACCATGCCACCAAGGTATGCTGGGACAGGTGTAGGGCACAAAGGGAGAGGGCCTCCAGGTGGCACTCAGGAATCTGCAGCGGGCTTCCTGTGGCAATGGCACTGGTAGTGTTGGTGCAAAAATAACATTAAAATCTGTCCTTTTTTTTTTTCTGCACTGGAAACCAAGAGAAGATGATGTACTACTTAGGCTAGGGCAGTAACTTTTAGACCGCAGTTGTGCTAATAACATTTTTGGGGGTTGGTGAGAATGGGAAAAAAATTGGAGAAATTGAAGTAATTTTGTCTTCATTTTTTTGCTAAAAAAGAGATCACCCAACTCTGTACTGGCTTGAATAAAACACTCTTTTTTTCTTTCAGTCTATTTTAAAATTGAATTTACTTTGAAAGAGTAGTTTGAAATGGCAAGCTGAACTCCTGTATTGAATATGTCAAAAAAAAAACGGAAAATGTAGTGGCAAGTAAATGGTGAAGTGGATGCCTGAAGCTGTTGAAATTGATGCAAATTTATGACTAGTTTTACTGGGCTGCAGGAAAAAAACAAAATGACCTACAGATCACGGGTTTCAAATCTCTGTGTACCGAGCCAGGAATTAAAACAGTAATTGCTCAGATGAACTTATTTTCGGGACAAAGGCTGTTGCCTTCAAGGAGTACTGCCATTCTGCTTATCCATCTTAAGATTTCGTGCGGTCTTCTCCTTTCCTCCCACTTAGCCTGATGGCCAGTAAGAAAAATGAAACAAGTCTTAAAAACAAACTAGGAAAGAAATATCTCCTTATGTAAAGCAGTCAAGCTGTGAAATGTGCTGCCATAAGTGACTGAATTCTTGTTATTGACTACTGTAGCACCTAGAAGGTTGCTCTTGAACCCGGTGCTAATAGATTCTGAGAAAACAAATATTCCCACCCCAATTTGCTCAGCCTGGGTCAAGGGCTGACCCTGCATGTTGGCAGGGTAGAAGGAAGCTGAGAAGCTGTAGTACAGTTTGATAGATGGCGGTCCCAGAAGAACTTTTCTAAAGGACTTTCCGAAGGCATTCCTAGTGTAGCAGTGCATTAAGAAAACATTGAGATGAAAGGAAGGAGGAAAATGTAGAAGCATCTTAGGAAGGTGGTGATTATGTGTGGACATCAGTAGCTGGGAGAGCCTCAAAGCTCTGTGGTGGGAGGGGAGAACAGCATGTTTAGGACCAAGGTGAGGGAGGGGGAAGGAGCAGGTGTAAGCTATATCCATCACCCAGATGGGATGGGGTCACCAGTGCAATGAGGAATGAAAAGAACAAAAGCTTTTAAGGTTGCAGGGGAACAGCTGGTCCTGTTTAACTGAGCAGAACAGAGGTGTTGAGAGTGAGCCCAGGAGTATGGTTGGTATGCTGGGCCCCAGCACAGAAGGAGCAGGTAGGGCTTGAGGCTTCTCTCAGGGCTGCTTGTTTGCCCAGGGAAGGGCCTTGCAGAAGAACTATGTTTGTAGCTGGTGGTTTCTCTCTACATTATTTTGAGGGAAGCACAGATGCTTGCTCTGAAAGGATGCTGGGAAATTTTGTTCAGGGATCTGAACGCTCTTTTTCCTCTTCTGCTTATGCAATAAGGTCTGACTGATGGATTTTGTTTGTTTTGTGGGGAGTGGGATTGCTGGGATTTTTTGTTTTGCTGTTGTGTACTGATGGCATTTTTGTATGGGAAGATGGAAAATTTCTGATCTGTTGACATGGGAGGATGAAAGGAGAGTTCTGGGCAAATGAATGTGGTTACATTTTCTCAGATGAAATTGGCAAGATCTTGTGGAAAAACATGATGTTATAGGTAGGGGCCAAACTGTGGGAGATGGTATGTCTGGAAGAGAACACTGTTGTGACGAGGAAGACCATCCTTGCTATAGGGTTTCTCTCAGATGTAATCTGTAGCATCAATCCAAGCAATGGATGTTGATAAACTAGGACTGGGTTTGCTGGAGAAAAGTTGAAATGGGAGGGAGGGGAAAAGGAATCAGAAGTAGAAAAGGATACAGAATGGTGAGAAGTAGCACCATGCTAATGAATAAGAGAAGGTGTAGCCAAGAAGAAAGGGTCAAAGCGTCATCATTGCTTACAAACCAGATGTCACAGAGTGAAAGAATGTCTCAGGAAAAGTCTTAGGGAGATAATGCCCAAAAGAGCAGCTATTAAATGAGGAACTGGAAAAGAGCAGTTTGCAAAGGACATTTTAATTCCACACTTTTTATGAACGGAAGAAAAAAAGGGCTGTGAGTTGAATGAAGTTGTGGTGATAATAAAACATGCACCTGAGGTATGGAGTGATTCTTCAAGCAGAAAATGGAATTGCTGTGAATGATTTTGACAAATTGAGAAAACTGAGGATGAAAAGGTTTGACTCAGAAGGCTGGGGGGAAAGAGCTAGGTGAAGTTCAGGTAATAACACAACAGAGAAGAGATTGTACAGGGCCATATGAGGATGATGGAGATAGCAAGCAGCAGCAATACAACAGAGACCACCCACCTGTTCTCCTCCCTTTCTTGGGTTTGATCCAAGATTAGAAGTGTGAGAAAAATTAGATACTGTACTAGATTTTCAGGTCAGGGTATATTTGTCCTTGTAAGTCTAGCTGCAGTGGTTGAATGAAGAAGCCTTGAGTGTGATTAAGCATCCCTTCCTTGACTTGCTTTCAAATGCGGTGAGCCTCTTTCAGCCAAAGTGGGTTGGGTTTTGGCATGATTTGGGATCACTTTGTACTTTAACTGCAAACAAAACAATGTCTGCTATGTAGTACCAGCACAGAGGTCTGCAATGGAGAACTTGGTTGTCATTCAATTTTAAAGAAGGGGTAAACTGATTCCAAGTGTCTTGGTCAGGAGTACTGCGATAACTCTCAAGGTCATATCCAAATTTCTGCCTCTTCATAGTATGTTAAACTATTTGGCAGTATCTAAATCTGTCTCTATCTAAATCTGTCATTAGATGCAAGCAAAGTTGACAGTTGCCCAGGGGTAGGTAGATGTGGGTGGAAAATGATGTCCTGAAGAAGGAGTTGGGGGATGCACACACAGAGCAAGCATATAGGCCTTCCACATCTCAGGTTGTGCCAGTAATGGAGTGGGAGCATTGATGGGGAGCAGATTATTTGTTTTACCCTTTTCTCCCCAGGTCAGCAGTATCATGTAATATGTATTTTGCAGGTGATGAGGAGGGAAACAAGCACAGGCTGAATACTGTAGATGTGTAAGCATGCAAAGAGCTGAACTAGACTGTGGCCTCCTGTTGCTGAGATCAGGGAACTCATTTAGCTTTAGCACCATGAGCCTCTCTGAGGCAGCAGTGTATGTCAGAGCTCTTCTGCCACCCCTGTACAGCTGAATTTTGACCTCTCCGAAGGAGAGAGCAAGAAGTGCCACCCAGCTTCATCCTCAGAGCAAGCGCAATTCAGCTTTGCCGAGACCGCTGAGAACTGCTGAGCGCTCAGGATGAACGATGTGTGATTGGTACAATGGGGCTGCAAGAGCAAAGTCAAATCTCTGGTTTACATAAGAAGGAAACAGAAACCCTTGGACTTGCAACACTGGGCTTCAGCACTGTACTTAGGGGTAATAGGCTACAGACTTAAGTGGAAAATCCATGACTCAGACAACCTTAGCGGAGCTCGGAGGAAATAAACCACGCTTCGAGGCATTGCCTTTGGGAACATTTGTAATGGTTTATTCTGCATGTTTCAAAAGGCAGACAACACATTTAAATGGAATATTTGTTTTCTGAGGATATTCAGGATCAAAAAGAAGTTATGAAGCCGTAAAATAACTTCATGAACAAAATATTCCCTGAAGGTATGCAACATAATATATAAGAATATCACCCTGTGTAACATAAAAGTAGTCAGTAACTGGTCATCTTCAAAAATTTAGCATTCTGCTTGCAACAAAAATAATCTCTTTCAGGACAATGTAAACAGGCTTCACGGCAGCAGTTGGTCAGGAATAGATGCAATTTCAATTTCCTCTACTCCCCTGAGAATGTTATAATAACATACACAAGATGTGAAAGTTCCTGTCTTTGGAAGTGGTCCATGCCTGATTTTTATCTACCATTAGCTGCTCAGTGCCACCCATTGACAAATCTGTGCCACCCTAATCCAGAGTGGATTGGAGAACCAGGTATCCCATGCTATCCCACACTACAGAGTGGTGTGGCCCACCCACTCTTTTCTCTTGCTGTCCTGGAGCTGATGGCAGAAAAATTTGAAAAACCTACATGATGGATTTGATGACCTGGATGAAGTATGGTATAGGATGTATATGCATAAAATCAATGGATTGTGATGATTTTGTAACAAGAGAGTGCCTTATAGATAAAACATATAGCCAAATGAGAAGTGTGCTGGAGGGGTTCCATTGAGAAGTCTCCTCAAAGCCTGTAAGATGTTCTCTACATGGTGAGGGCTGACTCTAAGTGAGAGCACCCTGCCTAGGCAGAAAGAAGGTGTGGTGAGGGGCTGAAGGTCATGGAGGCATAACTCGTTCCTTGTTCAATTTTGTAAGTCTCTTTCAGAGCTACGGGAGCTGTGTTGTCCTTTCTGCGGACCTTCTTCCTCCTGATAGCTGAGGGGACAAGGTGAGATCAAGCAGCTGAGGCTGTAAACAGCTTCTGTGAGCCAAGGTAGATAGACTTTGCCTCCGCTGCTTGCCAAGGAGATGCTCAGTAGCTGTGAATTAACTATGTTTGGGGCCATAATGAATTCTCTTCAGTTCTCAAAGGCATGAGGGGCTGCGTGACTGTTTCAGTATTTCTGTAGTAGCTGCAAGTGATCCTAGAGACAGCTGGGTAGAACCGTAATTATGAAATTGCCTATGGGTTGCTAAGTATAGACATAGCACAGACAAAAGCCTTCAAAGCAATGCCTAAATGTCTCTCAGTCATGCTTAACTGTTGGTGACTAAAACCCCTGCCACGTTCCCTGCCATACATGCGTATGAGAGTTTTCACACCCTCCCAGGCTTGCAACAAAAGTAACTTGGAGGCAAACGATCTCTGTGTTAATTTGGAATTTTTTTTCTATACCTGTTAGTTTAAAATCTGTATTTCAATCATGTAAATTACACCAACAAATCTCTTAATGAAGTTAATTTTCTAGAACAAGTGACTATTACAACACTTGTGGGGGTGGATGGGAAAAGAGTGGCTTACTTGAAATTCAGAGTTAAGATCCAGTTTAAATTGTTAGTGGTTCTGTGGGAGGGAGAAAAGGAGGGAGGGCAAGACTGGATATGAGACAGGCTTGAACAGATCTGGATTCAAATCAGACAGCAGCACTGCAGCCCTTGTGGCAGGGCTCTGTGTCAGTGATCACAGCTTTCCACAGCGGTACTGGGAAGGCATGTGCACGAGTTCAGCACAGATCAGCTGAGGACACAGAACTGCCTGTCCATCCAGTGCGCTAGAGCAGCTGACATGGAGTTTGTGGCATCCATGTGCTCTGATGCCAGCATGAAAGAGGAGGGGAGAGCACCTGCGCTAGCCCAAAGCTAGTCACTGCAGTGTTAACTTGTCACTACTTCGTCCAGAAATTTGACTTAGCATGCTTGAGGCTGCTGCCATCTGATGCAAGGTAATTTTGGTTCAACGCCAGGAGTTGTGAAACTAGATTTAGTACTATGAAACCACAACAATGTCTATACAGTCCAATACCTAGGGTGGTGACAAACTGGTGTTATGAAAACCCTTTGAACAGTTTATATGGAAACAGAGATGGGATCAGTGCGGAGCAAGTGCTCTTGCAACTGCTGGGGCTGCATCTCCACCACATCCAGCCCTTGCTGGGTGCAAAGGATTAGCTCCCACCTGCATGGAGGCCTGGGCAGGGATGGAGGGCACTCCTTGGGTGTTCCAGGTGAAGCAGAACTGGACAGATACTCTGCTTCAGGGAGCATTTCATGGGTGTGCAGGCTATGATTTTAATTGATTTCTAGGATCAGACCCTGGACTGCATTCTTGCTGCCTTCAGTGAGAGCATGACTGCAATAATTCACCAGCAACAGCGGCAACGGAGAGCTCCCTGTATTATGGCCAGAAAAGCAGTGTAGTTCTGTATGTTATCTGCATTTTAAGTACATATTTGTGCTGCACTGTCTGTATGGAAACCAAGGTATCAGATAAGAGTATGTGATGTCTGAAATGCAACTGCAAACCAAAGCTGCAGTGCAATCAGACAGAGGAAAAATGCACGTAGAGCATCTTTGTAAGACTGAACTTTCTTTGTCTTTAGGAGCCAGAATGTTTGAAGTGGATATAATATATATTCACATAATACTGGCAAAAAACTTATTTTTAAAATATATGAGTAAATCTCTTAATGAAGTCAGTCATCTCTATAACCTGTAGTATGTGAATGAAGCATAGCTCACTCAAATGGCTAATCAGGAATATAATTTTGATTTAAATATTGAGTGGCTGGTTGAAAACAACATCCAAAAGCATCTAAGAGGCACAGAACGTGTGGTGTGCGGAGTGCACTTGTATGCACGGGCACGCCTGTGCTGGGATGGAGAAGGGAGCAAGGAGCGGGGAGGGGCAGGCTTGATTGGATGTGAATAATGGGCTTGATTTCCAAGCTTTTCATCATGAAGCCTCTTCCAGACTGAAAACTTTCCTGTTCTTCCTGCCTAAATGCAGATTTCATGGCAAAACAATTCCACGACTTTGGCCGTCGTCCAAACATACTTGGAGCTGTAGTATTTTAGCTGATCGGCAAGCCCCTTTAATTTTTCTGTCATGCAGCCAAGATCTGGCCGTATAAAGATAATCCCCAGTTCAGCTTTACCATCTGAGATGACTTTTCCTTAGGAAGGAGTTCTTGGCCTTAATGAATCTGGGATTTCTGTAGATTGATAATGGATATTTCAGAAGCATCAGTCTGATTTCTGTGTATATATATCGGATATATGTGTGATCACATATATGTGTGTGCTGTATGATTTCTAATAGTTTAACAAATTGCTAAGAAGTTCTGCCCAAAAATAGTGGGTAACTGATATTTACATGCATTTCTGTAGGCAGTGTGTGGGGAGACTCTTCCCTGTAGTGGGCTCAGTAATTTTAAAATATTCTTGTTTTTTAAACCATAGACTATTATACACCTTTGTAAGCAATAATAATGTGGGCTTGTGGGTAGAAAAATCTGTGTGAAGGCAAGTCCTATGAAATAAAGTTGCAAGCTGTGCTGTAGCTACTTCACCTTTTGGTCTAGTCTTCATGTATCTTTAATAGTTTTCTGTTTAAGAGTAGAATCTAGAAACCCTTATTCATAAAAATGAACAGAATACAGGCAGCAGGATTGCTCCCTGTAAACCATGTTGTTTACAAGAACAGGATGCACATACCCTGAAATTACAGATTAGTTGGATAGTGACGTATTAGCAGATACATTTTGAATTTAGTTCGGTCTTCTCAGGTTTTTTGGATTCTTTGGATTTGGCTCTCCTCTTCTTCACCTTTAAAAGCTGAGAAGGAGACAGCATGGTGAGTGCAGCCTTGCAGAGCTGAGTACTAGGGGCTGCCCCT
Organism: Columba livia; assembly: GCF_036013475.1. Lineage (NCBI taxonomy): Eukaryota > Metazoa > Chordata > Aves > Columbiformes > Columbidae > Columba > Columba livia. The sequence goes on from NC_088605.1 coordinate 34,370,596, forward strand.
GTACCGTGCATGAGTTTACACCAGATGAGTTGCTTCTGCTATTACACGCTGATGGGATTTTACCTCCTCTAACTACACTGCTTGGAATCTCAGTCAGTTTTTGTGTCCTTTTTGCTCACCGATTATTTTGCAAGGCTTTGGTTGCTTCCAGAAAGCAGAGATAGTTGAACAGTTGCAGTGGTCTGGATTACAGGCATCTACATTAGCCTCTGTTGGTGACTACTTTATTGTATAAATTCCTATATAGTGTCTGTTCTTTTCAACAACTGGTTGTGGGGAGACTGCTTTGCCTTAAATGGGGTGGCATTATTTTCTGCAAAGCAATAAAGTTGAAATGTCTCCATAACCAAAATTCCTCTGGGTTATCTTTTTTTATAATCCTAGGATTGTTGTATGCTTGTAGTGATGTCTCCTGATGGACTCTACCAAAAAGACCTTTCCAGTGACATTCAGAAGATACTTTTTTTTTTTTTTTTTTTTTAACTCTTTTTTCCCCCCCTCTCTTCTCTTTGTTTTCCATCTGGCCATAACTTTGTCACATTCAAAAGAGGATTGCTGACTTTCCAGTGACAGCAAGGCTCCCATCGTGCACAATGGGTGAAATCTCTGCGTTTACTCTTAACCAGTGTTGTAACTTCGCAGATATTGGTAAACAGTGAATGCCAAGTATGTGAGGAACAGTGGCTCTGTAGTGACCTGGGGGCACTTTTGCCATTCCCTGAAAGATACGGATTTTCAATTCATGATCTCTTTATTCATTAGGCAGTTTGCATGATTTTTAAAAAGAATATTTCTTTTCAAACTGAACATGACTCCAATTCTGCCTGTGAGAAAACCAGCTCAGGAAGCAGCACAGTGTAGAAACTAAGTTTACGTTTATCTACTTTTGCTTCACATCCTGTGGGGCTGCATTTGGCTTCCTTCCCTCTTTCCTGCCGACCCTCCCCCAATATTTTTCAGGTGAATCTCAAATATGACATGTTTTTTTTCCCAGGATCCTGTTGTTCCTGTGATAATCTCTGCTGTTCTTCCCGTGTGCAGCCTAATAATGTCTCAGGCCCATTCCAGCAGTGAGACGACTGTGCAGGGAATGCCATATAAGGGTCTGGAGAACCTCTTATCATACGAGTGGCACCCAAGTTTTTACCCAAAACTTGCATCTGGGAATCCCTTCGCTACTGTTTTTACCTGGGCTTTCCGTGGTCTCCACCATATCTTCTTGTAGCCCTGCGTTATTTTTAGTGGGTCATTAAAAGAACGTGATGCTGTTTATTTAACTCTGCCTCCTTCTGTAATTCACTCTTTCTGAAAATCCAGAAGGTGTTCATGCTGGCCAAGAGGTTTGTCCATAGTAGATCAGTGTAGGATGGAGGCTTTACAACAGAAAGGGACTAATTTGAACATACCAGGGTGTTCAAATGAGTTAACGTTCACTTTAAAAGAAAAAATAAGTTTTTCAGCACAAGTGACATGCCCCACCTCCAAGTTTACCAGAAAAATTAATCTATGAAAGGACAAAAAATAAATGTCACTGCTGAAACTGCAGATTTCTGTTCATGAGTTTGAACTGAGAATAATTCTTGGAGCTCAGTGCTAGAAACGGTATCCTAGGGTTTTGTAGGCACAAGGGGGAATCTGAGTCTAAGCTCCAAAATTTGCATCTCGTCACTCAATTACCACTAACTCTGGAGAGTTTTTCTGGCTTTATGCCAGTGTATCTGACAGATCCTAACACTAGTTTTTTTTCACAACTTGAAGGAGTCCCTGATCTTCTCATCCTTGGCAATGTGCAAACAGAAAGCAGAAAAGAGCAGAAAATAGAGTCCCTCCCCTCCTCAGATGAACTCTGACCTAATTTGGGGTATAAACGGGGAAGGGCAAGTGTCACCAAAAGTTGCTGGGGAGCTTCGAGAGGAAGAGGACATAGGAGAGTTTTGTGAGACAGCCCGACATCAGTCAAAGCTTAGTCACCTATTAGCTCAGTGTTGATGACATTAGCCATTCTACATTCAGCCGTAGCTTCTTTCTTTCAGATGTTTTATTGTTTTGGAGGGTTTTTTTGTTTGTTTTTTTTTTTAAGGGAGAAAGATCAGATAAAACATCAGCTTCAACACATAATTATGCTTAAAGTAATGAAAAATCCCAAGAGCAGAAACTCCTGTCCCACCAGTAGTTTCTGCCTGAGCATGGATATTGAAGATATTTTTCTTGACAGCTTTGTTTGTTATGGTCACCATACAGACATGGATGAGCACATTTTGTGCTCTGGCTCTTGTTATACTGTGGAAATCCTGAAAGGTCATGGAGGGCACAAAGGTCTGAGTATCATTTTAGAAAAAGGTCTAAACGCTGATGTGTTAGTAAGTAGAGAAATCTCAAGGGTTAAGTTCACAACTTTGCCGTGTACTTGAACATAGGAGAACCACTAACTTTGATGCTGAGTAGACAGTGTGATTCAAATTGTGGTGTTACTTTAGCACTAAAGGGTGCTATGAAAATATCAGTTGCAGCAGTCCACCCCACAGCCACAGTTGGGATAGGAGTGTTTTGCCAGGGCACACATTAACCACAGACATGGGCAGACTCTTTATTTTTCTGAGTGAAATAAACCATGGCACCTCTTCTGAGTGTTGTTGTGTTGACACCAGGGACCCTTGCCAAACTGTGTTGATATGAGATCTTATCTTTTGCCACCTATCCCTGAATTACATCAGGGAAATTTTGCAACATAGATCTGATCTGTTTTATTTGAAATAGAAGCAAAGATCCTTAGGTTTTCAGGCTTATGCTCTGATGAGTAGGCACTGGAGTAACACAGAACAAATATCTGCTCTTATCTTGCAGCTCTCCATAGCTAGTAGCTTGGCATAGAGGCAGAAACACTTCTCGATTTTTCTCATATTCTTGGTATTTATTTTGCTGTGTCAATGAATCAGTGCACTTCTCTTTGCCCTTCTTTCTCAATCTGTGAAATGGAGGTAACTCTGCTCTGAGATTTGAGATGTCTGGGCAGTGCCATTGCGGGCTAAATCCCAGGGCAGTTTCAGAAACCTAAACGAGTCAGCATCACTGTGACTTAGTTGGGAACAGTCCTGGTTTGGCCTGGTTATGTGTCAGCAGAAAAGTTGACCTCAGGAGGGTATGTCTGAAACTGTGACTTTTCTACTAGTCATGGTAAGGCCATGAAATATGAAGAAAGATCAGAATTGTTAAAGAAGATGTGCTTTTGATGTAATCAAATATGTGTCTTGTGGTTGGTTCTCTGGTAGCATGGATCTGAAAGGAAATTAGGAAATGTGGTTGAGAAAGAAAAAAAAAAAAGTGCTGACCAGAGCACTAGGAGATGATTATCCTTTTTTCTACAGGAAAACAGCAATTGACCATTTTCTTTAATGACTGGAAATAAGATATGTTCAATTTCAAAGGGAGCTCTTGAAAGGCTGAGTCGGTTATATCAAACTCTGTCTGTCAGTCACACTCAGGCTTGCCCTCTGGGCAGCCTTGTAAAGCTGTGCAGGTTTGTTTATAACGCCACCATGTCCCATCTAAGGCTGGGAGGAGATGCTGGAAAGATAGCTGGACCTACAGGCAGCACCTGCACTGTAAGAAACTGTATTTCTGACAGAGTGGATGTTTTTAAGCTCCCTACTCTATTGCCCTTGTTCCTTTCTGCTTTGAAGGGAACGGAGTGTATCTAAACGACTCCACTTCAGGTTATATGCAGATTGTTTGTTTTCTTGAAACTTCTCTGACAGCAAAAAGAGATCAGACAAAGTGTCTGTAGAAGAGATTTAACATACCGTAGGGTTTTAGTCAAATGTGATGTTACCTGAAAAGTAAAAACCCATAGAGCATCTATTGGAGTGATAGGAGAATGATGTCCCCACATATACTTGTTTCTAGTCCTCCATTCACCACGCAAGCCCTGCAAGGCCTCTGTGCCAGGGCGTTTGCTGCATCGCTGCTGGCTGGTGCAGCTGATACACTCTCGGTTTGTCTCTGAATGGTTTTTGGGGTGGGAAGAGGTCATCAGAGAACCGATGTGTACAATAACTGAAATTATAGGTGAAAATTGTTTCCTTTCAGTTTTAAGCCATTAGGATTTGTAGGCTTCCGTTGACGACAGCTGGCCAGCTGCACAGCCCCCAGGAAGTTTCTTAATATGTCAGAAATTTGTGCTGACGCAGACTGGGTCAGGGCTTCCTCTTCTCTTTTACTGCATGCAGTGCGTCAGGGGCTGGTCATCTATTGCACCACGTCATGGAAGCAGGTGGCTTCTTCTGGCAGCTGCTGCTGCAGAGCTGTCTCCAGGAGTTTGTTACTCCCAGAGTTACTTCTGGGTTGTACCTCCACGCAGATCAGGAGCTCAACGTAGGACAGTAAGAACCAGAGCCTGTCCTTACATCTCTCTGAAAAGGGAAGAGCGGGAGGTGTAACCTCACTGAATGTAGGGTTCTGGTTTTGTAAGCCATAGCACAAAGGAGAACTGGGCTTGGGGAGCACGCTGGAAGGAGCATCACGCTAGTGCTCATGCTGTGGTTTCTCCCCACGATGTCCTCAGGGCGTTGACTGGGGTGTGCTCAGTCCCTGCAAAGTGGAGACCAGAGCTGCTGCTGCAGAAGTGTGTCATGTTGATGTCACCCTTGTTGTTCAAATACTGATCTGAAGTGGGAAGAGAGTTAGGAATAAGTTTATTGTGTGTTTATTCTCCCCTCTGTATGTCCAGACTGCTGCTTAGAGCAGGGATTTATAGCCTAGATTTGTGCAAGGGTCAGGTACTTCCCCACCTCCTGATTTCTGCATCAGGTGTTATTTCTGTTCCTGTTTCAAAACTGTGATAAATAGTTTAAAGTACAGAGCCTGTGCACTTACTTTAGATGCATCCAAACTTTCCTGACCTTATTGCAGTACATAGGCATCTTTTGCTTCTTATTCTGTTTGTCCTTCTCTGATGTCATTGAAAGCTTTCTTGCTCCCTCCCACACTCGTGTGTAAATTAGCTGAGTTTATCTGAGTGCCTGAAGCCTAGTCAGGGCAGTTTGGCCTCAGGATTGCTGTAACAAAACTTAATCCAGTCAGCCCTCAGACCTTGCACCATGAGCTCTCTGAAGTGAAAGGAGTTCATCCTTAAAGGCAGCTGTAGTATTAGGATATCTTTGTACCACAGAGGACAGCTCAGGGGGTCCTTGTTTCTTTGACATGTCCTTGAACAAACATCCTGGTGCGAGTAAAAACCTGAACAAATACTCTTTTTCTTGGACTTCCACAGGAAGCATGGATACATGTGTGGCTCAAGCCTTCGCTGTATCAGACTGCTCTGTGTGAGGTGCACATCAGCAGCATGGCTGTGAAGTGGCGAAGCAATGAAACACCATGGTAGAGAGAGGTGGTGAATTCAGAACTCGGCTGCTCCATCGCTTCTGAAAAGGTGTCAGCCCTATAAACAAACCTTTCAGCACTAAGTTCCTCTCTTCAGCCAGGAAAGGGAGGGAATAGCCCATCTGGAAACAAATTAACCCTAAGCACTTTTCCCCTTCCCAGCTATTAACATACAAAATTCTTGAAATGACCCCCAAGTAGATTTTTTTTTTTACCCATAATAGAGGGTAAGTGCCAAGGGTTTGGTGGACTTTTATCACTGTTGTTACATTTATGTGGAAGATGGTCTGTTTTTGATGTCTGCCATCAGTAGTGCAGGGATGTGAGACAGCTGCCTTTGGATGTGCTGGGTTTAGAGTTGGGGGCTAGATCCTATCATTGTGTTAGGAAGTAATGATTAAGATAGTCAAACAAATTTTCACTGAGTAATGGGTTTACCCTGACAATATCTTTTTCCTATCCACAATCCAAAGATTTTGCTGTTGCTATTAACTTTAACTGGAAAGCACTCTTGATATTATCGGGACAAGTAGCTGGTAGGACAGATATAGCATTAGATGCCTGGTGCTTTAGTTATGATGAAGTGTTCTGATATGGGAATACTTGATAAGGTGTGTAGTTGCTCCTGTACTTATTTGCAAGCCCATTCAGTCAGGGTAAGATACTGTTTGCATGCTTCTCAGTTGTGCAGAGATCTATTGATTAAACATATCTCCGTAATCTTTCTGAATTTCATTTGCACTTTCAAGTGCCACACACATAAACGAGAATATTCTCCACTTTGGTCCCTTGACAAACCTGGATATTGGTTGAACATTTTTTCTTTTCACTCAGCCCAAGTATTCTTGTCGCTTGTGAAATTTTTAGCAAGTCTAATATTATTAAATCCATCTATTTTTTTTAATAAGTCTACTTCAAATCTGCATACTCAAATTGTGTATGAATAGAACGGGTAAAGGAAAATGAAAGTCTACAAGACACTATTGTGTTGAAAATTAATGTTCCATAACCATCCTGAAACACAGCATGTTAGTTCTAGAGCTATTTCTAAACTTGCAAACAGGAAAGAGAATTATTAATCCTGAGTAATACATCCCAAGCAAGTGCTTTTCTACAGCCTGAAGGACTGAAATAAAATCCATTTGTTTGCTTGCTTTGGAAAAGAATCAGTTTTTCTGCGTCGAAGGAAGCAGGGCAGAAATGTGGCTCCTGGGGAAGAAAGGGGAATTTAACAGGGCTGCAAATCCTTCCTGGTTCTCCCCACTGACCACATCTTCTCATTCTTGGCCCTCTTCCCACTTCACAAGAAAAAAAGAAAGGATCCTAATACAAGGCTTTATAAAAAAATCCCCATGCTTTCCCTAACTAAGAAGCTGGCACACTTTTGTGCCAGAAAGTTCCTGAAAGAAGGAGCAAGTGTACATTGAGCTGAGCAAGGGTGTCTGAAGAAGAATTACTTTTTTTTTAGGGATTTAGGTCTGGATTTGGAGTTGCGGGTTTAACAAGGAAACATTAAGCAAATTGTAGATGGCCTTCTTTTTTTACCAGACCTTACCATGTGGAAAGCCAGGGGAATCTTGGCCTGGATTTCATAGATTCATGGAATTAATAGATTAATAGAATGTCCTGAGTTGGAAGTGACCCACAAGGATCATCGAGTCCAGCTCCTGTCCCTGCATATGACAACCCCACAGTTCACACCATGTGTCTGAGGGCCTTGTCCAGTCTCTTCTTGAACACTGTCAGGCTTGGGGCCGTGACACCTCCCTGGGGAGCCTGTTCCAGTGCTCCACCACCCTCTGGGTGAAGAACCTTTTCCTAATGTCCAACCTAAACCTCCCCTGGCACATCTTCCTGCCATTCCCTTGGGTTCTGTCATTGGTCACTAAAGAGAAAAGATCAGTGCCTGCCCCTCCTCCTGCCCTTGTGAGGAAGCTGTAGACCACTATGAGGTCTCCCCTCAGTCTCCTCAAGGCTGATCAAACCAAGTGACTTTAGCTGTTCCTCATACAGCTTCCTCTCCAAATCCTTCACCAACTTTGTAGCCCTCTTCTGGACACTCTCCAGTAGCTTTATGCCTCTTTTTATCCTGTGTTGCCCAGAACTGCACACAGTGCTCCAGGTGAGGCCGCACCAGTGCAGAGCAGAGCGGGACAATCACCTCCCTTGCCCGTCTGGCAATGCTGTGCTGGATGCACCCAGGACACGGTTTGACCTCATGGCTGCCAGGGCACACTGTTGGCTCATGTTCAGCTTACCATTGAACAGAACCCCCAGATCCCTCTCTGCAGAGCTGCTTTGCAGCCTCTCATCCCCCAGTCTGTATGTACAGCCAGGGTTGCCGTGTCCCAGGTGCAAAATCCTGCACTTGCTCTTGTTGAACTTCATGCGGTTGGTGATTGCCCAGTTCTCCAATTTGTCCAGGTCCCTTTGTAGGGCCTCTCTGCCCTCGAGAGTGTTGACAGCTCCCCTCAGTTCTGTGTCAATGGTGAATTTACTAAGCAATCTCTCAAGTTCTGAGTCTAAGTCATTTGTAAAGACATTGAAGAGCGCTGGCCCTAAGATGGATCCCTGCAGAACCCCAGTAGTGACTCATGTCCAGCCCAACATAACCCTATTTCAGTGGAAGTAGGGCTGAGAAAGTCAGATTAACCTGAAATTCCCTCAGCACCAGAAGTTTACTTGTTTCTATTGGACTGGGAGTCATTTGTAAAGAATTTTGATGCACAAAAATAATTACACAAATCTTAAAATTGGAGTGTTCTCTGAAAGGTACAGGTAGTTTCCTATAAATTTGAAACAGTATTTTTGACCTTTCACTTTGAATGGAGTCTCCTACTCTGGAGACGTTCAAAACCCACCTGGACACTTTCCTGTGTAGCCTCATCTAGGTGTTCCTGCTCCAGCAGGGGGATTGGACTAGATGATCTTTCAAGGTCCCTTCCAATTCCTAACATTCTGTGATTTCTTTTACAGTTGTGGTCTCAAATGAGCAAAAACCAAGACCTTCCCCCCGAAAAAAAAAAAAAAAAAAAAAACACTCCACCCCTATCTAGAGTTCTGCTTCCCAGGATTTAGACTGCTCTTTTTCTAACCAGAGGTGCTATGAAATTGTAATTTGGTGAGGAGGCCCTTTGCAGAGAAGTCACTGCTTGGCAGGAGACTGCTGCTGCTCTGCCAATGCACCACATGCTCTATCAGTCAAAAAGCTCAGTAATTATTTGTTCTTGAGAATTTTTTAAAATATCATTAAGTGTTTGGATACTTGAAGTTTTTAAATTGTCAGAGACACTTTGGTCTAAGCCATTTACTTTTGTACTGTAAATCTCTGTGGGAATCCCTTATGTATGCTGAAGGGAATTTTTCACCTGCTGAAGAACTTGCATTTTAATACATACACATTCTTAAGTTACATGTGCATCTAAAATCTGATTGTACCAAGGGTAGGTATGAGTGTGGAAAACCAGTGCCATCTTACTGTAGATAAAAGCAGCAATCTAGGCAGTGCACTGCACCTGCTGTGAATTATTAATATCCCAATCTAGATTCTGTTGAAGCTGGGGGAAAGATTTGCATCAACTCCAGCAGAAGTTGAATGAGGCGGTCGGCCGGCCCCAGTGTCCATGTGTATATGTAATCATGCTAAAGGACCGCTAAACTTGGAGTGCTGGCTAATTAGTCACTATAGTGACAAGGAGGAGACCATTACTGTATATGACCTGTATGGACTGGTTAAAAGAGGTTGTAGATTATCTCTGCATTTCCCCTGGTCTGTATTTCCATTTCACAGTTCTTATCAAATTAACATGTCAGAAAAGTCCTCATGGTTCACCACCCCATGCTACAGTAGGCGATAACAAATTTCAGGAAACATCTCTTGCCATGCTTTAGTTGGGTGTGTTTTCCTGATGTTTAGGATGATGTAGCTTTTACTTTGTGTTCTGAATGACTGCACGATGCTGCTGGATGTGGACATACTTTTGTAGCATTCTAAGCAAGCTCAGACTGCCTTTCATGAGAGGGAAAACTTCTGCATGGGCAAAGCCATGCCCTCCACTGCTTTCTGGGAATGCAATAAAGTTCTTTTCATCCCAGCAAGATCTTTGATAACTCAGCATAGTTTGTGACTGTGGTTGCTCCAGGGTTTATAGCCTGGGCTTTGAAAGGGTTTTTTTCTGTGCTTAGCGGGGTAGATATGAGAGGAAGTTGCATTATTCAAGCCTTTGAATGGGGGAAAAAAAGAGAATGTGGAGTGTACTAAAGGGAAATGAATGAAGTCATATTTTTTCAAAGCTAAAAGGTATCTTTCAGCTTCAGCAGTTCCCACTGATGGTTCAAGATGAGCCTGTGCATAGTAAGAGGGACTTGCTGCAGAATGCACCTGGTGTAACGTTGCATTCTCTCCAGAGAGGATACAGAACACGGGGATCACACGTGCTGGCCCGTGGGCACCCTGCAGTTCCAGCTAGGAGGTCGTGCTCCAACTGAAGGCAGAGTGGGGCTGTGCCATTACAGGGGGTGCAGCACATGCCATGAGGGGAAAAATACTACCACACTTTCTGGAAGGGTTACTAACTCTTGGATGTTTTTTTCCTTTATTTTTTTTGTTAATAGCTAATTTTAAATTTCTAAATTTTCTAATTTGTTGCCAGCTAATATCTTAACTGTTATCTAAAGGTTACCTCTGCTTTTTGTTGCCTGTTAAGGTGTACTAGTCAAAGTGAGCACAAAACGTTTGCATTTGTACTCTCATAACGTGAAAGAGCCTATGCAGCCTGCACATTTGCATTTTTTTTTAAATGATGTCAAAAATTGAAATGGAAGCATACCACACTGAACTTTTACCACATTTGAGATTTGCTAAACAATTGTGAAGTTTATGGTTTCGCTCTCAGACACCATGGATTTAGTGAGAAGAGCAGCACCTGTATTTAACCTTGTAGGTGTGCAGTTAATAAACGAAGCACAAAAATGAGTAAGCAGAAACTTCCTTGTCTGGGTTTATTGGATCATTTTCAGCTTGTCATTAACTCAGTCAAGCCAAACTGATATCTACTACATTCCTCAATGGTTTGTGCCAAATAATATATTTCAACCCTTAGTAATTTCAGCTGCAAGTCTACTTTAATCTTGCCTCTTTTTTTTTTTTTTTTTTTTAAATATACTCAGTGCTCCACACTAATACCCCCAGGCCCTTGTTTTCCACAGTCACTTTAGTCAAATTAAGGTTAAAAACAAACAAACAAAAAACCCCAGACCTGCCCTAAATGTGTGGTTTTTTTGAAGTTCTGTCAGCAAATTCTCATATAATGGAAACCACAAGTTTAACTGCAGCAGTACCTGCTGCCAGGCAGGTGAGATTGGGAATGTGAATGCAGTTTTCCTTCCCTGGCCACCTACATGCCAGGCAGCTGGGAGACACGGGCTCCTCGGTGACCTTGGGGTCAGCATAGCCACCTGTTGCCCTTTTTACACAAAAGCAGCCTGTGCCAGCCAGCAGGAGCGAGCGCTGACCTCTGTGGGGAGAAGCAAATAGAGCCCAGGAGGGCAGTGAAGCACCCTGGCAGAGCGGTTTGGTTTGGAGTACACAAAACACTTGCGACTGGCATGAGCAGCCTGGGCTTCATGTGTTGTCATCGCTGCCAGGAGCCCATATGGTTTTCTTGAGAACAGGCTCTAGCTACTGAGAAGCAGTGATTGTACCGTGTTGTTTGGGGGCATCCAGGGCCTGCTAGTCCATTCTAGAGGCTCTAGTTCTGTTTCTTTTATTGGTATCTTCAAGTTTGAAAGAGGCAAGGACTAACATCCTTACTGGTGCTTACAACAACAAAAAGACTCAAGTGTCATAAAAGCAATGAGAAATATTGTATGGCGAGATCCTGGTTAGGATTTTGAGGAGCTCACGTGTTGCTCCAGGCAGAAGCTGGCTGGTGTTGGTCTGCCTGGTCTGCTGGTGACTGTGCAGCACTTGCAGCCAGCGGCAAACTGTCTGTGTGCTCTGTTACACGCTGTAAGTGCCGTCTCACTTCGGTTTAGGGTCTCTATGTACTTTATAGATTTCAAATCTATGGTAGTGGTTAAGAGACTCAGATCCCTTAATCTGAGTAATCTCTTAATCTGGTAGTGATTTAAATCTCAGAAATACGTAACAGACAGTCATATAAAATTTGTGTTAGCACACAGAGGTTAAACAACGTTGCAATGAGATCTGCCACTGTTTCACAGCAGAAAATATAAGGAAGAAACTTAATGTAGTTATTTTTGAGACAGAGAAACTTAGTTTTCTTTTGTCTCTAGTAAAAATCTGTTGCTGCTAGATATTTCTAGACAGATTTTGGAAAATGAGTTTTCTAAAGTACTGGTATGTATTTGTCTGTGAATGTTACATAAAAATAAAGATAAGCACTTGAAATAATAATGTTTAATATCACTAAGCAGTTTGTTACAGAAGTAGTACTCGACTATTGCTCCAGGTCTATCTTTATACAAGAAATAGGAATTTCACTAGCAAGATGCAGAGTAAAAGATGCCTTTCTGAAGACAAGTGCCTACCCATCACTTTAAACAGTGTTGGATGTAGCTGACTCTGAGGGGGTTTGCATCTTGAAATACAAGAAAACAAAACCAAGAATAAACTTAGACCACTAAAATATCCCTAGATGTGTTAATGAGCACCTCCCACAAGACAGAGGTTGCACACCATCTCTTCACTCCTCAGTAGTGACTGCTGAGGTGAACCTCCAGCCTTGTGTGGAGTGGGAGGAAGGAGGCAACCTGAAGCAGCCTCGCACATGCCTCTGGGCAAGAGGTTGAACACCAGCTGGGGGAGGACAGCTTGCAAGGACAAATGTGCTCCTGTGTGGGGCAGAGGCTCCTGCATGCTGTACCAGGGATCTCTCTGCTCTGGCTGGGCTGTGGTGCTGCCTGAGGCGATGGAGGGTGACACTGTTGGCAGGCCATGGCTGGAGCCAGGGATCAGGGGTAGGACAAAGCGAGGTCTCCACAGTGGATGATTGGGGTGGTAGGTGTCGTAAGCATGGCAGTGGGATGGGCTCAGGAAGCACCAGGTCAGAAGTGATGGATTGACACGCTCTTGCTGTTCAGGAATGGGATAGGGGAACTTCATCTCCAAATGCTACTCAGCATTCCAACTCTAAAGCGTGCTTGGGTCTGTGCATGATGGCACAGAGCATGCTACCCATTGCTCACTGGCTGGGGAACAGTGCCAATACCTTGTAGTTATTTTGTGTGGACAATTGGATATATGCTCAATTTGATTAATGGTGGTTCTTGATGACATAGAAAGGGCCAAACAATGCTTATTTTCCACTTTTTAACACCATTTTACCAAAGAGAGGCATATTTAACCTGTGTGTGTGTTTTGTTTTTTTTTTTTTTAAACATCTTTTTTCTGTAAAAGTCAGTTTGCTTTGGAAAGTTTGTTATTTACAAGCCAGACCCATTTGTTTTCCTGTGCAGCAACAACTCTATGAATCAGCCTGTCACAGGTTGGAGAGTGGGATTGTTTCCACCCATTTCCAGAGACAATACAGGTGATTTATGATGAAGTGCCTTGACAAGTTGTTCTTTTAATCACTGGATTGGCTTTTATCCCAAATGAAGATATAGTTTACTGACATACCTTGTGTATGCCAGCCAAGCTGATCTTATCCATGTCCTACAAGCCCTTTATTAAAAATATTCCCATGGCTTCTCTTCTCCATATCACTAGCCCTTGCCCTGTCTAAATGCAGCCTTGCACGGAAGCATGAAGGAGTGTGCAACCTCAGTTTTGTAGCCAAGAAGGTAGATTAACTAAAGCCTGAGCTACTCTGGCTGCCAATCTGAGCTCCCTCTACTTAGTCCCCTCTTCCTGCAGGAGCCAGGCACTGGAGCAGGGCTTGCCACATGTGGAAATTGTAAGATTTTTTTCAGAAGTCTGTGCTTCATCATCCTCACCCATCATCTTGAACTGGCATCTGCAGGCTTGTCCTGTTTGGCACTTGATGGGCTCAGGCAAATGAGATGTGGAGCCATCCTTTCAAAAGTGGAGCTCTACTCACACACACATATGTGTTACATGAAAATGCAAATGACAAGTTTGATGTACATATTCCAGTATGCAGAGGTGTTTTATAAGAAATAAGGTTCACTGAGGCTTTTTTGAATGATTGGCACTAATTTAAAGATCGCTGTGTACAAGCTCCTTGGCTTTTGGAAAGGGCTTGGTCCTCATTAATTCTTTCTGCGTTCCCTTTCTTGCCTCTGTAGGCACTAATATTGAGTTGGAGCCCAAATGTATCCTTGCAGTGGTAGAGCACACTGGTTAGCTGGCAGGTTTGGGGACGTGAGCATGCTCAACTTGAGAGATCCTTTAAAAGCAGATGTTCCTTGCCATGACATCTGGCCTGCTCCCAGGGCTTGTGCACCAATACTCACTGAAATAGTTGCAAGGAGGTGTGGGTATGTGAAGAATATGAAAACATGCTGTGCATTTGGAGGTCATTGCGGACAAGGGATGTTCAATACTGTAGTCTGGTACTATTTGCGGCTCTGCTCTTCAGTTTTGTGTTGAACATGCGCTGCTGACTGTAAACTGTAGCTAATAAAACAACTTACTCCTTTTGTCACCCAGAAAATATTGTGCTCAGGATATGTTCCAGACGAAGAGATGGTATTTTATTTTTTGACACAGGCACTTCATTTCTCAGTTGGAGTTTAAACATAATAAATATTTAACTTCTAAGCTTTCTTGCTCTGGTTATTTCTGTGTAATATTTTACTTAATATTCAGTAAACAAACAGAACTTTATTGTCCATTTATGTATTTCTGTAATGTAGCTTTATACATTGCAGCTTCTGTTCTCAGTAGATTTTAGAAGAATGTAAACTTTTATCTTTTTCTGTTGTGATGCCTTTGACCCTTCTCCAAACAGTAGATATGCAGAGGAATGGTGATTGGGGAAAATATTTTACAAGAAAAGTGAACAAATGGGTATGGTTGGCTTGTTTGCATTGTGCTGGCAGAAACAAACAAGAGAACATCCTTCTTATGTTTGTGGTTTTACTGAAATAACTTTCACATTTGAAAATCTTCATGCTGATTGTTTGGATGAAGCGAGTAGTAAACTTGCTAGTAGTCTTGCACACATGTACCGATTGCAGGAGGAAGGAGGGAAATACAGCCTGTGAACCAAAGTTCAGAGAAAGAAAAAGGACTGATGGCAAACGAACTGGCTTTAACACAATTTAACCTGCTGATGCTTTATGCTGGCTTTTCCAGTCCCGTGCCATTACATATGTACCTTGTCATTTGAAGAATAACATTCTTGTGAGCCTGACATTAGCAAGCTGAATCAGTAACAGCCAGGTTGTCTTCTTTTTACTGGACAGAATACTATTTCCACAGGACTCCTCTATCTCTGTCATATTCAAACTGGGTCCTCAGTGCTGTGGGAAGGGCAGTTTCTGTGTGCTGAGTGTGAACTAAATGGGGACTTTGTCAGTTCATACAGCTGCTGGACATCAGAAGATCCCAAACCGTAAGCCCATGTATTTATCTTCAAGGGAGCAGGGAGCAGAAGAAGGAGAAATATGTGATGAAGATAGTAACACAGAGTGGAAGAAATGGTAGGCATAGCTGAAATATCCTTTCTGTATTTAAAAAAAATCCACAAAATCCTCAAAACCCAATGAAGTAATTACATGTTTGAAAACATGATTGTTATTTAAGTTGACTTTCTAGTTTTGTTTCTATATTTTTCTGAAAAATCTCTCTATATATTTGTGTATGTGTGTATATATGCATCACATCTCTTTTCTTGTTTGCAATAGAAGTTTTGAGGTTTTTTTTCCAGTGCTTTTATACAGAGGATTTCATAAACACTATATTTTTCTGGCTAGATATCTCAGTGTTTAGAAGACCTATATTTCATGGAACTCGTTACATTCATGAATTCCTTACTTGTGTATTTCTAAGTTGAAGAAATTTTTAAGGTAACATAACAAGTGTGACCAAAGCATGGTTTAGGCTGGCCCTGGGCAGACTTTCATCTGCCAGCACAGCTGCTTCATGACATCAGGATGTTTGAGTTTGCGTTCATTCATTTATAAGGGAGACAGATGACTATGGTCTTCAGGAATCCCCCCCAAACATATTTTTCTCTCTGAACTAGGACAGATTTTCTTATTTCTGGGAGACTCTTACCTTTGGCATATTTGCTGTTGTGCTCAGTACAATGTGTTGTTTGTTCAGGTGAAATGCATCTATATAGTGAGATACACCTGCTGTGTATTTCAGTGAGCACGGGGTGCACTGGTGTCACTGCCAGAGCCCTGGAGACACCTATAGACCTTAACGTCTCTGAGCAGCCTCAGCTGGGACCCCCACCCACATCCCTGCCCAGTAGTCCAGGGGCTCCGCTCAAGCTCAGGCCTGGGCCATGCCATTCCTAGCCCTGTTCCTTGCTCTCCCAGCTGCTTGATTTGTTTTTCCTGGATGGAGCCTGAAGGCACATTGCAGGCAGCTTGCCTTCAGCCCTGTCTCCTGGATGAGCCCTAGATATGTCCTGGCCTGGTCTTCAGTCCTGGTGTGGGCTCCTGCTGTTCCCCACTGGGTCTCTGCGTGGATCCCAGCCCTGACTCATTATCTCAATTCGCTGTGAGCTGTCAGCAGAGGCAGTTGGTGTCACCTACATGGGTACCCTGGGACTGCTCCTCAGGGGAGAGCCTCGTCTCTGCCAGAGTTGCCCTCCCTGCTATGGGGCGGCCACACTCGCCCTCCCTGCCATTTCCTATCAGGATTTATGTTTCCTTTTTCAAGTGTATGAAAGTTGTGAATGTAAACCAAACATTATTCCATTTCCCACTAGGAAGAAGGCTGACAAGACGTAAGTGACTATGCCTGCTCCATGGACCTGGTAGCTCATGTTTTTTAATTGCAATATATGCTAGACATTTTGAAGTGTTTATTTACATAACGTTTCTTTGTTTTTGTTCTCTCAAGATTCCATGCAAGTGTGAGCAGATGCAGATACAGTATGGTAGAAGGCTAGGCAGTCTGTTTTGTATAAAAATTATACACTTGGGATGGCTTTCAAATGGTACACTTGGGATAACCCAATTAAGTAGAGTGATGTGCATCATTTGTAAATCAAGATAAAAAGAACACAGCTAAGTGATTTTTCTTCTGGCAGACACTTAATTTACATTGTCAATTATAGCCAATGCAGGCATATAAGAACAGTACTTCAATATCAATATTATTGGCAAAAGCAAATGCTGGTCCTGAAAATTCTATATTATCCACACATTGCTAAAATAGAAATCCTCTGTTGTGGGTAATCTCTTTACAGGATAATTACCCCATTAATGAAATGGTCCTGGGGAGAAGAGGGGTCCAAGAAAGCTGGTTGATTTTTCAAGGATCACCTTCTCCAAACTCAGCAGTGGTCCATCCCCATGTACAGGAAACCACGCAGAGATGATCTTTCTCCCCTGCTCGGCACCACTGAGTCCACACCTGGAGACCTGTGTCCAGTCTGGGCTCTCCAGTCCAAGGGAGACATGGACATACTGGAGACAGGACAGTGAAGGGCCATGAATATGGTAAAGAGACAGGAGATTTTGTCATAGAAGGGGAGCTCAGCCTCAGAAAGGGAAAGCCTGAGGTTAGGGGGGAATCTTGCTGGTGCACAGAAATTCCTGGTTTTGGAGTGGAGAGGAGACGGAGGCAGATTCTTCTTAATGGTGTCCAGTGAAAGGACAGGAGGCAGTGGAGGCAGACTGGAATACAGGGAATTTCCTGAATCTCCTGTTGGATATTATTATTTACTTATTTGATTTATCTGATGTACTTAATGAGAGCAGATTTCCCTAGTGAAATGGATTTAGAGCCTGTGTGCCCTGTACATCGATAAAAAGAGTTGGTGGCATCTCTAGTGTAATTAAAATGCAAATGTAGTTGTTAAAGGATCCCAGCCCATGCTGTTCCCTGGGAGACAAGCTCCTTACCTCCCCGGTAGATTTTGTTTGTATACAGTGCCTTGTTTTCCTAGTTTCTATATATGTTTTTCTAAGTAGCTGTGTTGAGACTGGGTCCCTCTCTTTTCCAACCAGCTGGAAAAAAGCTGAGAGTAATGTCATCCCTGGGTGTATAATCTGGTGAGTGCCAAGTGGGAGCAGAGACATGATACCTGGCATTAGTGAGATGCCTGTTTAAATATTGCATAGCTGGGACTTTTGCAATTTCACATTAATGACAGGATTCATGAAAAGTTATGTATGAGAAATTTTTTTTTTTTTTTTTTAGAAACCCTCTTTCCAGTGGGAGACAAGAGGAAATCCGTTCATGGAAGTTTCTCTGAGAAACCTGTGGTTTATTGGCTTTAGAAACCCAGATGTGGAGATAGATGTGATAATGAAGGATTAATTAGCATCATAGATAAAATCATAATGAGTTTTGGGGGTTGGCAGATAGAAGATAGATGCATTCAGGACAAAACATGAACTCACCAGTGTCTGAGATGGTGTATTTCTACATCACTTGATTTCTTAATCCAAAACTGTGGATGTAATGTGAAAAATCACTTGTCAGAGTCTGGCCGTGTCTACACGAAGCATGGTGCAACGGGAATAAACCAGCAGAGCCCAACTGCAGAGGCAGAGCAGCTGATCTCCATGCTGCCTGTGCTTTGGGGCTTTATTCAGACTTGCCTTAGTGGTGTGGAGTCTGTGCCCATTAGGAGCTGCAGTCGATCAGGCGTGTTGCTGGATGATGTGCTTCCACTTCCTTTCCTGATAAAGGAATTTATTTTGCATTTCTGAGCCCCTCCACAATTGAACCCAAGTGCAGTTAAAAGGGGACTATCAGCAGCTTCACAAGTACACTCCTCTGTGCTAAAAAGTGAATATAGGCTCATTCCTTTTTTAAAAATGCTATTTTGCAGAAGGTCCTATGCTGGCTCTACTCCAGTATAAACTGTAGCATCAGGAGACAGTGGCTACTTTCATGTAAAATAAAAGTACCTCCAATAATTTACAAAATATTTTATATATATATATATATATGAATATATATATATATATATATATGAATGTGTATAGTAGTAACTCATGTACACACAACCCAAATACTACTTCTGAAACACAGAACTATGTCAACGCAGAGTGTGCAACAAGCATAGCGGGACTTTGAGATTTACAGGCTGATGATTTACAGGTCGAATGGAGTGATGAAGCACAGGGCCAGCCCAAGGTTCAGGTAACTGTCAGAGGTCACTGATATGACCGCAAGAGCCTTTGCTTTATCAGGGTGCACCTCAAACCTGTGGCCCCCTCACAAAGTTCACTGGTGGTGATGGGATAGCTCCCTGCATTGCAACAAGGTCGTTGGCTTCATCCAGTGCTTTTGTACTGAAACGTATTTAGCCTATTTATATGGATGCAGATATCTTTTGCAAAGCCGTAAGAACCCCTGCAAGCTGTCTCCTCAGCTCGGCAAGGTGCAGGGTGCTGTGTGCAGTGCCTGTGTTCCGCTCACTTCCCCTGTCGTTTATGCCCGCACGTACAGTATTTCCACCCCCTCACGGGGGTTTTGGATGAATTACTGTAACTCCGCAGACCGGCGTTCTGAGACACCCGAGCGACGCCCCGGGCGACAGGGCCGTGGCCCCCGGGCTGGGGCGGGGAAGGAGGCGAGGCGGCTGGGGCGGGCCGGGCCCTAGCGCCCGCGGGGCGGGAGGGCGGGCGGAGGAGGCGGGCTCGGCACACGCACACGCCGCTCCCGCCGTCCTCGGCTTAAATAGGGTGGCGCCGGGGGTGCCGCGCGGAGTCGTGGTCGTTGTTGCTGTCGCTGCCGGGAGGTGAGCGGGGCTTGGCGGTGCTGCCGCTGCCCGGGGCGGGGGGCGAGGCCGCGCACCCGGCCGCGCTGAGGGGCGGGTGGCGCTGCCGCCGGCGCAGGGCCGGGGGCTGTCAGGGACGCGCCGGCCGCAACCTGCCCAGCCGGGGCCTGTGGGAGCTGCCGCCGCCCGGCCCTTCGCCGTGGGGCTGGGGCGGCCTGCGCGGCCGTTGTCACCTGTGGGGCCGGGCGGGCGACGGTGAGGGACGGCGGGTGCCGGCGGGGCGGTCCCGCCGCCGGTGCCCTCAGGCTGCCGCTCTGGGTCTGAGGCGTTTTCCCCTCTGCCCTGCGGTGGGATTAGCGTTCCCCGGAGCCGGCTGGGCTCCCACCCGCGCAAAAGCCTTCAGGAAAGCACAGCCGGCTGCCTCCGGCCTCCCCCCGCGGCTGCGGCAGCCCCGGCGGCAGGGCATTGTTCTGGCTCCAGCGCTGCCGGCTGCCCCGGCTCGGCCCGGCCCGGGGTAAACAACTCGGGCCGCGGGGTGATGGCCCCGGGCGGCCCCGCTCCCCGAGAAGCGCTGCCCGGCCCAGCAGCGTGCGGGGGAGCGCGGCGCCGTCTGACCCGCAGGGGTTTAACGTTTAGTTACTGGACCTCGTCTCTGAGAAGGTTGTTCTTACGGGCACGAATGCAGCATGTGCTTGGAGCAGCCTTTTTTTCTTCTTCTTTAAGCAGTTCAGAGCATGTATGGAAACAGCATGAGGCGAACTAGCTTAAAATGGAAGGTTGATTGACTTTGACTTTGCAGGCCTCCTCTCTGCTGTTAGGTAGGTCTTGCAGTGCTACAGCACAGGAGTTTAGCCTGGTTACACGATGCTTTTGTTCTTGGGTGCATACATTTCTTGTTCCTGTTGAACAGGAATTGCAACACTTGAAGCCTTCAGAATTTCTAAAGGGCATGTCTGTGAGCTGTCTCGGGTATTATAGTCACCTTCTTTGGACCTAGTAATCCCTCTGAACATATGCCTCGTGTGGGTTAGAGTCTGAGGTATGATGGTCATGTCCTGTGATAGGAAAGAGTGACATCTAAAGAAACTGCTGTTGAAACCTGATGGTTCTGTATCCGTACCTGAGCTATTCCATGTGGTGGTAGCAGACTTTTTTCATCCTTGTTGCTTTAGAGGGAACCCTGCAGTCTGCTGAGCCTGCTCAGGAGTGTTTGTATTTGCCTGTCTGGAACGTGTTCTCAAACTCGTGAGCTGAGGTTTCTTGCCTCAAGATACTTGGATCAGGTTTCTTGGATCATGAAATTCTGAGTGTAAGAAGGCATTTTATTGAAATTTATTGAAGGCAGTTTATTGAAAAATACCATTCTTTTCCTCTTGCAATAGTAGCACCATAAATAACGCAAAACCTGAGAGACAAAGTTCCTCATGGAACCGTAATGCTACTGCCTGATTCTTTGAAGTCCAAGGATATCTAGCTTGCTTGTAGTGGAATATGGAAATGTCTGAGGATGGCTGATGGGGACAATCTACAACATGTAATTATGAGTAGCTGTTATGTGTAGCGTACTCAATTCAAGGTCTTGAGCAAATGGCCTTGGCCTATTCTGAGGACTGCATGTTTATAATGAATCTAAAAGACAGCTTCTAAATTTGGTGGATGCGGTTTTACAACTACAGATTGGCCAATTGGTTGAAAGTAAGTCTTCAGTTCTTGAGAAGCAAACCCTCAAGTAGCCTTTTGCTTCAAGGGCAAGTAGAAGGTTGGTATCAGAAAAACAAAACCAGTAATTCAAAATGGAAGGAAAGGCAACTTGAAAACACCTATCAGGGTAAGTGACTCTTGTCTCTTGAGTTTCCTTAGCTGACTTTCCTACCTCATCGCTCCACTAGAACTTTATACCTCATGGGATTTTTTTTTTGAGAAGATAGAGGTGGGTTATACCTTCTTTATTATAGGTATGTTAACCTCCAGTGGGGAGGGGCAAGTGGTTTCTTTTCTCTCTCTCTTTCCCCCACAAAAAAAGACCACTTTGACTAATGTGAGCAATAGCAGATAATAGTAGGTTATTGTATTTTGCTTGTTTTTTCTAAATCATGGTACTGCAATTGATTGAAATGGGTAGACTCAAAATGTCTAATAGCACCAAATTTTTCAAAAGTGCAGCAGAGAGGGAGAGAGATTCTGGTCCAGGGGGATATATTGTTTGATAAATTTGGCTTTTGGTAGTCCTATGAATAGACTGCCTGCTACATTCTACTTCCCTGCTGTGCTAAATTACAAGTTCAGATATGTTAAATATTCTAATATGTTAAATGTAACCAGTGGTAACTCCCCATAAATCCTCACAAAGAGGAGGGGAGGTGATTTGTTCATTGGTAAGTGGTTTTGCATGGGAGTTTACAATACCATGTGGCTCTGGGAAGCCCTGCTGTACAGCATTGACCTTTACAGGAGGCAGGCTGAACCCTGGCTGCAGATGGGGGCCTTGCATTTCTGCAGATCCCGCCTGACTCCTGAAACAAGGACACTCAATAACACAAGGCATCTGCTTTCTCTTGCTGCCTTTCATGTTGGGAGATATTAATCTACAGAAAGTAAAATATGATAGTAAAATACTCCTCTTTGGTTAGGATTTGAAGCTTAATAGTACTGGTAGTTTGTCCAAAACTGACTGAAAACAGCTTGCATGGTTTCATAACGATTTAGAGGAAAGACAGTTTCTGTAGTTGGACTGTTTAAGGCTTACAGCAGAAGCACGTTATTCTGTTTGCAGAAAAGGACTTCTGGCTTTTTATATGAATTATTGTTCCTAAACCCAGAACTCTGAAGATTTTTACTTTAGTACTACATGTGCCTTGTTTCCAAAACTCTGCCTCTGCAGTTGGGATACATTAATAGCCTGGTGAGGATGGATTGACTTCCTAGGAAAGCGAGAAGAAAATGCTTACTCTCACAGACTCAGAGGAAATACAGGGACACTTTAATACCTGAGGTCAAGAGGTTGCTTGGTTTGTCATACGCTTTCTTGTTATGCTGGTGTTGGGAGGTCACTCGGTGAACCAGTTGCTTCTCCTAAGCACTCACTGCTCTGTCTGGTCTCATAGTTTTAAGGGTTATGTTTTGTAGAAGATCCTTCTGACTGTAAACACTATTCAGTGTGATGCAATGCAGCTCAGTGTGCCTGACACAGGTTGCCTTCTGCCAGACTTCAGGTGACAGAAGTATGAGTAAGAAACTAATTCTTGCAGTTTCAGATGAGCACTTGAAGCATGCATTAACTTGACGTTGCATACTAGGCTTTCTGAGCAGTAGCTTTGTCCTGGGAGGAGTAGAATGAATAAGTTGGTATGATCTACTCAAGCTGTTAATGTCACCAGAAAGCTGCTGGTTTGTAGCAATTTGCATCTGTAGGGTGATCCTCATCTAAACTGTAGTTGGATTGAGGTTAAATTAAGAGTTGTGCCTTGATGTACTTGCAAATCAGAGTTGTAGGGTTGCAGTTCTAATGGATGGTAATTTAGGCTGCAAGTAGATATTTGTAAGCATCTTTGAAGGTGAGAAGCTGATAAGACTGGTTAGTGATATGCGTGTGTATAGGTATAGATCAGAGGAAACTTAAATTGATCATAGTCTGAAAGGTTTCAGTGGGAAGTATTGGTTTTCCTTGGGTTACCAAGTGCTGCTGAAGGACTGTAATTGCACAAAAGGCATTGAACATGTTCTTGTCACGTGGTTGAGCTTCTGAACTTGAGTAAACTCCACTGACCTCATTGGTGTTCACTTGGATTACTTGTAGGACATCATTAAGAGGCAAGAATCCAGGTGTTGTTCCACTTTATTGCAAGAGGATTGTAGCCCAATGTCTGAGGACAGAGCTGTGACTTTCCGTGTTGATGGAGACAGAGCCTTGACACATCAATATCAGATGTAATGCTCCTTAAAGTAAGAATCTTAACTTCAGTTACAGCTTATGAAATACATCACCATGGCCCATCTGATGGGGCTGTATCTAGCTTGTAGGCAGCTTCCCTCTGGTCCTGCCTTGCCCCAAATGCAGGAACAGAAACTGAACCAGCAGAGGCAACCTGAGCCACCGCATGATGCCCTGTGGTTGCCCAGAGCCAGACTGGGGAGCTGAACACTAAGGACCTGCTGGTTCCTCTCTTGTGCATGGAATGGGTTCCTCACTAAAAGCTTTTTAGTTCCTCCCTCTTTACTGTTGTAGGAAAGTGAATCTGTCAGTTACTGCTTTAAAAGGAGGATTTAGAGCTCTGAAGCCTGGCTGAGTGATCCAGGTGATTCTGGGTAAGATATTTAGTTTTTTTAATTTAGGATGGTGGGGTGGAGGAGTGGGACAGAGGAGTGGATTAAAAAGTTCAACAGTACTTGATTTGTTCAAGAAAGTCCTTTGTGGCTAAGGGGAGACTCGTGTCTTACCACAGGAGACATCTTGCTGTTGTGTTTGTGTTATACAGGACTTAAACTGAGGATTCTCCTTAGAGTCTCAATTACCTATGCTCTTTTGCTGTATCTTAAGGGTGTTTGTGGTTTCCTTGGTGGTTACAGTTTGGCTCTATCACAGGTGGTTGCAAGACCTCAGTCAACTTATTGTCTTGACTGCATGGTGGAGGAAGAAAATCCTCGGAAGACTTGCATGCAGTGTTTGGAGTGGTATGCTTAAGGTGTAGTGTTAAAGTGTCTATTCCTTTCCCCAGCTGTGCTGTCTTGTTTCCTTCTGGGAGCTAATGTCTGTCTGGTCACCCAGGTGAGAGTTTATCTAGCTGAGAATTAGCATCATAACTAGCCCAGCAAAATGGTGTTGCCCAGATCACCTCCCTAGTGTGACTGCACAACCAGATGAGTACTTGGCCAGCATGAAGAGGGTTGTGGGACCGTGTATCTGGCGTAGGTTGGACTGTCTCAAATTTAAACTAATTGTAAATGCACTCTGAGATTAGGTTTATGCATTTTATTCAGACAAAAGGATTTCCCTTGTTAATAGCCAAAACTATTCACACCCTCTTTTATATGAAATAAAGGAGTTAGAACATGATTCTGCACTTGCTCTTTCAAAGGATGAGTGGAGAAAGACTTAAGTAAAACAGAGATCCATGGGAGCATAACCTGGAACAGTAAGAGAACAACAAACTGCAATGGCAAGTAGCTTTCAGGATAACTGCAAGGTATATGGGTGGCATATGGGTTCTAGCATATCGTAGTGAAAGCATCTTAGGGCCATATTGCTCATAGTAAGAGAGAGGCAACTTGTCTTGTGGCTTTCTTCTGCCTGTAAGAGCCTGTGGGAATAACACAGCCAATTCTTTTACACCATGAGGTGGGCCTGCCTTTATGGCAGGCCACCGCAGTGCTGGTGTGCCATTCATCTAAATATTAGGAGAGAGAGGAGGAGAGGCCATTGGTTCTTGGGGTTGTTTTCTTTGCAAAACAGAAGCTGACGACTGCTCTCCTGTTCACTTCGGTTGCGCTCGAATGATGTCTGGCTATGGATAGACAATAGGCAGGCTGCTGCCCGCTGTAAATAGCCCATTGTATGTCCAGAGTAGGAGCAGCAAAGAACTGCAGAGTCCTGCCAAGTTGCATCGTTGCCTTGAGATACTGGCTCTGCTGTGAAGAATGAGCTTTGGGTCCTGTGGGGTGTGTGTGTGTGAGCAGAGAGAGCTGGCTTTGTCTGAGCCCTACAGAACTCCTTAAGTGAATTGATACGATGGTTTCATGGGCTGGATTTTGGGAGCTGCTGTTTCTGTGGAGGTGGCCAGGACAGGTAGTTATCTGTGAAGCAGTTTTGCCCTGTTATTAAAACTACTTTCCCATATCTGTCTGGTATTGTTTCTAAACTTACGAACAAACCAAGGTCTACTGGTTGCATTGAGGAAAAAGTGCTTTTGACCTCCAAGGTTGTCGGTTCTGCTCCAAGGTTTTTTGCTACATGTAGCAACCGGAGTATCACAGACTGGTACTTCTCTTATCCGGTATCTTCTTCCTTGGGGTCTCCAGCTGTGAGTTCCAATCATTGGTTATGTCCTGTCTCACACTGTGGCTGAGTTTCTGAGTCTGTTTCTTGTGGTCCAGATCCTGTCTAGATGAGAAGCAGTTGCAGGGCCTGAGTTTGTGAAGACAGTGTAGCTTTTTTGTCTTGAATGAACAGGTTTAGCTGGGTCCTTCCTTGAGGAAAAGGACTGAAAGCCAGATCCTAGCTCCATTGGGAAGATTGTTGTATCTCAATCTAAAGGCTCAAACTGCTCTTCCGGGTCACATTAAAGACTCTAGTAAATACTAGAGCCAAGTAAATACTGAGAATGGATCAAAGAAGGCTGGGAAGTGTTGAAGCCTCCTTTCTTGACGGGGTGCATTTGGATGCATATGCGAAGAATATTAATTTATTCTCCCTGTTGCATCTGGCTTTGTCTTAAATACAGAAAACAAGTTGATATGACGTAGTACTTAGTGCTTAAAGCTGGAAATTGCTTAGTGTTGCAGAAAGCTCTTTCCTAACCTTGTTTTTTGTGCTGATGAGGCAGAAGGTGTAATAAAAAGTCATCCCTCAATATAAACCTAAGCAGTAAAATGTATCATTAGGTATCTGGTAACTTGCAGTATAACTGCTCAAGAAATGCTTCCTGTTACAGGCTGCTCTACGAACAACTGGACAAGCAAATGACAAGTAGTGATGTCCATTTCTTTTCACCTAGGCTGAAACCTGAGCAGCTCCATGACTATGATGGGACTTCCATGTGAATGAACTGATCATGTTTACATCAGTTCTTGTTGGCTGTAATGGCATCACAGCCTTTTGATAGAGTAACTCTCTAATTACATTGCATTCTTAAATCATATAGAGTGTGTGTGCAGGACACATGACAAATGCAGAGAGGAAAACAAGTATCTGTTGTTTTAAAAGTCAAAGGTGCTTGTTACGGGTCTTGAGGAGCAAAGAGCTGAGTTTGCTCTTAGCCCTTACATGCATTATAGCCCCCTTTTTCTAGTTTCATAACATGGTGTCTGTGATATACCCAAAATTAACTTGTAAGCGAAGACTTCCTTGTTGGAATGACTTTTTATTCTCACTGTTCATCTGTGTATTTTAAAACTTAAGAGGGAGATTTTGTGCCTGCAATGCTAATGAGCGTGATTTGATGCATAAAAAGCAACAGCATAGTAATCCTAACTATTAAGTTGCTAACTGATTTTGTTTTTTAAATGCCAAGGGAAGATGAAGAGATTCCTCGTAAATATATTTAGTTCTTCTCTACCTTCCACTACTACAGCCTGATGTATTGTTGATTTTGAGCACAGCCTGCTGTGTGTCACAGTGCACATAACCAAACTGCATTTCTGTGGTGGACCTGTGCTGCCTATCTAGGTGATGCAGCCCTGTACCCTGAGGCTGTGCCATAAAAGCAAAGACAAGTGGGGGGAGAGGGGGTAGTGCCTGCAGCCTGGGGAGTGCTCAATGGGCACAGGACCCTTCCAGAGATGGAACTTGATTCCATCCTGATGCTGCCCTCATCCGTGACCTTACTTCAGCCTGTCCTCCTGCTAACATTGTGAAACCATGGGCCCTTTGAACTGTTTTCATGGCTTTTTTTGCTGTAGCAAATCCTTGTCCAAATACTGGTTAGACTTTTTGTGAACTAGACGACTCTACTGTTGCCTGGTTGAATAACTGATTGCTGCAGTGAAGATTTCAAGGGCAGACTCTAGAGGTTTTCCTGTAGAAAAATGAAATCTTAGCCTGGTGTGGTTGGTTTTAAAAGCTAATAAGCATGTCATTCTGCCTGTTTGGATTTCTGCATCTCCTACGCTGCCATCCTGCAGCGGCGTATTGTTACACAGTACATTCTAGCTGTTCAAACACATATTTTGAACATTCTTTAGGTCTTTTGTTTGATTTTTATTGTCCATAGGAAACAACGGCTGGACCTAAATTACCCAAGTAAATACATCTCGGCTCTTCAAGCAAGCAGGAAAGTATTGTTTCCCCCCATCCTGGCCGGACAGCCGCCGTTCCCAGCCGCCCCAGGCGCAGAGGCTGGGCTGGTGACAGGCGCTGAGCGCCCCTGCCAGCCGGGCGGGCGGGGACCTGTCAGCGGGCGGTGGGGTGACAGGCAGCGGGTTGCCATTGGCCCCGGGCAGGCCGGCTGCCTGCCGTTCACCTTTCACCTAGTGGGCAGGAGCTGGTGGGTTTGGCATGTGACAAACGTCCCAGGAGACCTTGGCTGTAGAGGAGAGCACCGGCTGAGCCGACTGCAATCCTTTTTTTTGTTTTTCTTCCCCCCCCCCCCCAGCTGGTTCTTGCTGTGGAATATCCATGTCAGCAAGTGCTGGTGGGGAGCTGCCTCTTTTGGCTTTTCCTTCTGTGTGAACGTGACAAATCAAATGTGCTTCCTGTGTTTGATTGTATTGCTGTGCGCTGCTCCCTGGGCCTCCTGAGATGCTGCGTTGCTCTGCCTTATGACCAGATATAAATTGCTGGCATGGTGCTGGGTGAAATAGGAAGCTTGCTGGCATAAAGGAGCTATGGGAGGATATCAGCTGTGAAGGCAGCTTGCTGTAGTGAGCTTTCTGTGCACAACTGAAGGGAGAGTAGAAAAGAGAGGGAGTTTATCTTACCAGACTTAAAAGATGAAAATATCCTGTTCCTGCTATGCTATGATAGTGTTAGGATGCTCTCTGTTGGGTTAATGCAGGCAAGTTAACACCTTACAGCCCTATCATCCCTCTCCCAGACTTCCCTGTTTGACACTCACTGTTTAAACAGCCTTATGTTGATAGTACAGCTACTCTACAAATAACTGTTTTGCATTTGTGAAAAGCTGTCTTTCAAAAAAAAAGGGCAAAAGTTTTGTTAAAGGTCAGTGTCTGTTAAAAACAATATGAAAACCCCACAGAAATTGCCTCTTGTCAGCTCTGCTTATTTTCCTAGAGTATGAACCAGTAATGACTTGCTTACTCAATCACAGCACAGAAGTCTGAAGGTATTGCCTGCCCAGTAGCAGATCAAATTGTTTTGATAGTTGGACAAAGCATACATCACTCTCCTGCAACAACAGTGAACTGAAAGGGGATTTCAAATCTTTGTGTGTAACTCTCTCTCATATCAACAGGTTCCAACATTGAGAAAACTACACTGAACTGCAATGCAAGCACATGAGTTGTTTAGAAACCTACGAATGCCAGAACTTGGGGATGTCAGACAGTATGTGCGCACCCTTCCGACAAATACGTTGATGGGCTTCGGTGCTTTTGCAGCTCTCACAACCTACTGGTATGCAACAAGACCAAAAGCACTAAAACCAGCATGTGATCTAGCAATGCAGTCTGTGGAAGTAGAGGTAAGTGTCACTTGATGGGTGCTGTCGTTCTCTGAATTTTGAAGCGTAAGGCAGCATTGAGGGAGACCAAACACTGATTTACTTAAGAGTGTTTCTAAACTTGCGTTTTGTGGGGAGTATATTTCAGGGCTTGCTTTTTTTTTTTTTTTTTTTTCCCTGAAATATGTCTTGAAATCAGTTTTTTGACTTTTTGAATTTGAAAACCAATTTGAGGGTTGAGGTCAAAATGACAGTAACTAGCATGGGAGATAAAGACTTTCTGCTGAGAACTGAGCTTCCTATCTGACTGGTGGCAAGGAACTTGTGAATGTTAAATTGCCACAGTGTAGTTTTCAATTCCTCACAACATGTTTAGGTGATGACCTATTAGATTAGGTGTTGGGGTCAGAGTATGTATGTGAGTGTGTACTGGTTAGGCTAATACTTTTCTGTTACAATATTTAGTTTATAATAGCTGACAGGTGAGACTTTATATTGGGCTACAGGCATGAGGTGGGTACTAACTGACCTCAAATGATCTGTGGAAAGATATATTAGTCCTGCCAAGAGAGAGATCACAGCCACAAAGTAAGTTGAAATTAAAGCAACCACCTGCTAAACTCTGGTCGTGCTAGCTTAGCTTTTGTCTTATGCTTTTTAGAGGCAGAGTTGCTGTTAGGTGGTGTGTTTTTAACAGTGCAGTCAAATATGGAAACAGTCTGACTGGGAACTGTTGCTTAGAAGCAAATATAAACAACAGATTACATGGTTAGTGTTTCCTGAGCAGCATTTATATCAATTCCCCTGTTCACGACAGAGTTGAGATTTTACCACTTACCTCATTCTTTCAAGAGTGTCTCTGTATTTCTTCAGGGCAGGTAAGGTGCTTCGTCCTTCTGAAGAAACAAGGCAGCTTTGGAAGGTTGTGATCTTTAAGAGAGATATGTAGAAAATGTAGGATTGTAAGGCTGACAGTTTCTTGCATTACTCTTGCTAGTCAGAAGCTACCACTATAGACTTTCTTTATTCTTCCAACCAAAATTTCCCATTACAGCACATTCTTCTGTGTGGATAAACACAGTCTCTAGTTGTCCTGTGTCAAATGCAGTTAATATGACATCTTTTGCTTAAGAGTAGATGTGACTACAAACTAATGTAAGTAAATGTGGCAGAGCAGTTTGGAATTTACAGTAGGTAAACTTCCATGAGCTTCAGCAAAGCAAACTCCTGTCATAGCCTCAAATCAGGCACTTTCTTTGCAGTGTTTCATGATACTGAGATTAAAGAATAAAGCATTAGTTGGCCCCTCCATTCAAAAGTTTAGCTAGTACCATTTATTTCCCAATCTTCTTTCTAGTCTGGTATACAGTAAGCTTACTGACTTGTCACACTACTATAGCAAGTAATGGTCTCCTATTAGAAGCACACAAAGTGGAAACAAAAATATGGTCTGGCAATGAGGTAATTGCCCAAAATACCTCTTTTCAAGGAACATGTGTAGAGTAAGGATCCAGAGGTTAGATCTTAATCATCTTGGTGACCTTTTCCAATCCTGACAGAAGACACTTAAGACAGTGGGTGGAATAGTATTGTAGAGCAGCACATGTTGGTGGTGGGAATAAAGTAGTAGTGAAAGCTTTCCAGCTGTGGAGGGCCTCACTAGTCAGTGTAGACTTCAGCAGATTTGGAGGACCTTGTGTTGGAAGGTAGTAAAACAGTGGCTCTTAACTGGCCTTAAAACAAGTGACAAATGCTTATTTGCTTGAGACTCTTGACAGCAGTCTCAGTTCACTGCCTTTACCTCTTCAAGCTAAATTGCTTGTCGCTGCTAGATTCTGTGACTGAAATAACTGTTTGGTGTAACGTAATACTTCATTAAACTACTTAATGCATCATTGATCCATATTGTACTACGTAATTAACATCAGCACTCTGATCAGAGCAAGATAGGTGTAACTGTTATTTTTCATTGCCTCTTCAGAAAAACATTTTAATGGGAAGACTGAACAGCAGTAAAACTTAAATGAAAAACAGCTGTGTTAGCATGTCTTGGTGATAAAAGAACTCAAACTTTGAGAACATTTTGAGATGAGCAATATCTATTGAGTTTTGTTTATTGACTGTTCAGATGTTGATTTGAGTGTGGGTGTATGGCTGTCAAATATATTAAATCTTGTTTTAAAACCCCAAGTACTTCTATTGGCTCAAGTTCTGCTAAAGCATGTAGGACAACATACAAATACACTAGGAGGTCAGCATTTTCTATTAGTAAGCACTTGGATTTATGACTCTGTCTTTTTTTTCTTACCTTAATAAAAGACATTCAAATATGGGAGAGGTATTCAACTAATGAAAATTTTTAAACCTACTTGCATTCTCCTGATGCGTTACCCAGAACTCTAGCTTGCCTTGTCTTTCAAGAATCACTTGATTAAACATAGGCTTGTCTTGCTACTAAGTGACCAGTTTTATCTGTTTTGTGCTTACCTAGGGATTAGCATGATTAATTATACGACTGGTTTGAAAACTCTAGTTCATACTTCTTGCTGCTCAGAATAGGCCTGTGGATGACCTAAGCACCATTCGCTAGTGTACTTGCCCTCTCAGGAAAATGGAAATTGGGTCTCTCCTCTGAGGTGTGGTGAAGCCAGCGGTGTGTCCTGGCAGTACCGCTAATCCTAAACAGCCTGGGTAAATGAGAAGCCAGCCCATGACTTGAACAAAACCAGCTATCTTTTCTGTGACCCAAATAGGCATTAATAGAGTAATATACACCTCTGTTGTAGAATAAGTGTGGTTTTTTTTCAGGTGTTGGTATTCTGAACTAATGCCAAGATTTTCACTTAATGTCCAGCACTTGCTGTGCAATGGATCAGTTCTTGCAACTCCTGAGCTGCTGCTGCAAGGGCTGCCTGATGTGGGTAACCAGAGGCTGTTCTCGTGTTAATAAGGTTTTATTGCTTTCAGTCCATCCATTCTCTCGTACATGTTTTAAGATGGATTATCACTTCCATAGAAGAAAAATATCAGATACTGCTCTCAAGCAATACAATATTAAAAGGGCTAGGGAGTAAGAAATGTGCTCCAAAAAGGACATGGCATAAGGCAGTTCCTCTACTGTCTTAATATCTAATCTACCTGTTCATTAATGGTAATAATTTTCAACTATAAATAAGCTCCTACTTACTTCTTACTTTGACTTATTTCCTTGGCCTCTAACGAAGTTAAATGAAGTCAGTGACTGGAGTAGGGTTTCTACATGTTCTGATAATAAATCTCTGTAACTTTATATGGGAGGAAAAAGATCCTGTTTACTGCTCTTCAGGTCACTTCCTATCTCTGGAAGGCTTTGATTTGGTAGGCCAGCACCCAGTGACCCATTTTTAACCATCACTGAGTGAGTGTGAAGATTGCACACTTAGTTGAATATGGGTACCAAGAGTTACTGAAAGTATCAGCTCTTCTAAAGTAAATGGCACAATTAAAATATGTGGACTACAATCTTTAAAGTTTGCATACTACAGTTACATTTCACTGAAATAAACCCTCTAATCTTGAAAGCTCCCAACCTGATCTCACTTCAGGGGAACATCTCAGAGGTATAGGTGAGAAACTTTCAGGATCCACTTGAATCCCTTGTCTGCAGGAGGGGCAACAAGATTAATGAACAGTAATTGTAAACAAAATCTGACTAGTGTGAGACTGCATTGCTGAGACTTGTGCCATATTCACTTGTGCACTATCCTGTTAAGAATTTCAGTGCTACAGTAATGGCAGAAATAGAGCATTAGTTCTGTGTTTTGCAAAGGTTGTGCACCCTTAATGTTTATAATTGTAGTCACACCTGGGTCTGTCTGCTTGTAGATTGCTCTTTCCATTGGTGATTGACAGCTGAACAACTCTGGCTGTTGATTTGAGTGTGGGTGTATGGCTGTCAAATATATTAAATCTTGTTTTAAAACCCCAAGTACTTCTATTGGCTCAAGTTCTGCTAAAGCATGTAGGACAACATACAAATACACTAGGAGGTCAGCATTTTCTATTAGTAAGCACTTGGATTTATGACTCTGTCTTTTTTTTCTTACCTTAATAAAAGACATGCAAATATGGAGAGAGGTATTCAACTAATGAAAATTTTTAAACCTACTTGCATTCTCCTGATGCGTTACCCAGAACTCTAGCTTGCCTTGTCTCGCTTGATTAAACATAGGCTTGTCTTGCTACTAAGTGACCAGTTTTATCTGTTTTGTGCTTACCTAGGGATTAGCATGATTAATTATACGACTGGTTTGAAAACTCTAGTTCATACTTCTTGCTGCTCAGAATAGGCCTGTGGATGACCTAAGCACCATTCGCTAGTGTACTTGCCCTCTCAGGAAAATGGAAATTGGGTCTCTCCTCTGAGGTGTGGTGAAGCCAGCGGTGTGTCCTGGCAGTACCGCTAATCCTAAACAGCCTGGGTAAATGAGAAGCCAGCCCATGACTTGAACAAAACCAGCTATCTTTTCTGTGACCCAAATAGGCATTAATAGAGTAATATACACCTCTGTTGTAGAATAAGTGTGGTTTTTTTTCAGATGTTGGTATTCTGAACTAATGCCAAGATTTTCACTTAATGTCCAGCACTTGCTGTGCGATGGATCAGTTCTTGCAACTCCTGAGCTGCTGCTGCAAGGGCTGCCTGACGTGGGTAATCAGAGGCTGTTCTCACGTTAATAAGGTTTTATTGCCTGGCTCAAAATCAGCCAGACTCTCGAGTCCTGAGATTCAGATGTTTTGTGATTGTAATGACCAGAGTTTTTTAGAAATGTTTGCTACAAACAGAACTTTCCCAGATGTTGCACAAATATTTTTTGTAAGGACCCTTTGGACAGGCTGTTAAAATATTAGTTCTTGCTACTCTCAAGCAAAATGTAGACCAATACCATAATATTGCATGGTAGACAAGTTCAAACTGGGAGCATGAGGACTAAATTATCTTCAGCATATCCAGGTGTATTTCACTGCATCTTTGAAAAAGAATAATATTAAACTCCTGATGGTCTTCCCACGAGGAGCTGGATGTTTTTCAGCAAAACTCTTCCTCTAGGGCTGCTAAAAATTCAGTTAATTTTGCTTTACTTTGGGAAAGAGAATAAAACGAGCAGAACCATAAGTTGTATATGTTTCCCTTTACTGAAAACTCAGGAGAACTAATGGGCTCTTTTCAATAGCAATCTGTTACAGACTTTCTGGTGTTAATTTTTTTTTTTCCACCCCCAAAAGGGCAGTGCAGTCAGCCTTGTATCTAAGCAGTGTGCTGTCTGATAAGTCTCATCCTTTAATGTGATTAGTGCCTCAGGCATGGCACAAACTGCTTTCATGCTGCTGAGTAATAGAGCATATAAACAAAACAGTAGTAGCTCAGGTGAGGAGAAAACAAGTATTTCTTGACTGTTGCCAAGGAACAGCCTAGGATATTATATTTCACCCGAGGAAGGAGTTGTAGCACATCAACGGTGGTATTGATACATTGTGCTTGTTGAGTTACCTATGGCTGTGGTTACAAACTACCTTGTGTGGTCTTCCTTGGGTTAGCTCCAGAGGTGGTAAAACTGGGAAAATCTAGAAGCTGACCTTGGTTCTCCAAGATCGGGGCAATAAAGCGAGAGTCTTGCACTTCTTTCCAGGCAGAGACATATACTAGTGATAGGTTCATTTCCTATAGAGTAGATGTTGGTCTGAGTGCAAGTATGCTCTTCAATTTTTACGAATTTTTAGAGGTAAGCCAGTCATTAACTTGTTCTGGGTCATGTTCGCAGTGTAGGTTTCTGCTTACTGTCAAAGGAGTGGCAAGCACTGCATTACACACAGTGTTTTGCTAAAACAAGTTAGACTTGTTTTGGTGTTAAAAGGTTTGGGTTTGTTTTGTTTTGTTTTTCCCTCTCTGAGGTGCCTTTAATGGGTTATCTCCTTCCTGTGGAGCTAACATCTTCTGCAGATAAATCTGTGTTTACCTAGTTTATACAGGAACAGATACTCTCTGGTCTTCCAGGGTACTTTGGAAACCGAAAAATAAACCAATGGCTGGGAAGAGCCTGTGATTGCATATGAATAGGTTTTTTTTTTGTTGTTTTTGTTTTGGATGATGGCACAATTTGGGCACAGATTTAGTTAGTCCAGGAACTGACTTTGAGAGATGCAGGACTTGACTACAACCACTGATAGAGAATCTTATGCAATGTTACCCAAGCCCCTCTGTTTAACCAGCTAGGCTCTTCCTGCTAAGAACTTGCTTGTAGGTGTCTGTCATCATAGTAGGACTCATAAATGTGACTCAATAGTACTTGCATTACTGCAGTTTGTGAATCTTGATTGATATGAAATGAGATTATTTAATCAGTCACTCTATAAAAGGCTATGTTAAAATTGTGAAGTATTAAATTCTTGTATTGGCATCCAATTGTAGCCTATATAAATGCTAACCTGCTGAAAAATGGTAAATTTTAATCCTTAAGGTGGTGTTGCTTTGACTGCCTCTAATTAGATTAGGAGGAAATCTTTTCTGTAAGATGGAACTTTAAATTGGATTATAGGATTCAATTTTTATCTGATATAGTTGTTTAGGGTGGTGTTGACCACCCTTAAAACTGTTAAGGTTTTAAAACCACAGTTTGGAGTGTGATTATGTTTTGTGATCTTAATTAAAAAAAAATAGATTAGGATCTTAGCATTAATATTGTATCTGGAGAGCTCTGAGGCTGGAGTGATTTAGAAAGCTTGATGGAATTAATTATGCTATATACTGCAATAACAGAATAAAACATTTCTGTGTAGTAAGGAGTGTCAAAGGGCATTTTTGTAATTCTCATTTGTTCTGTGCTATCATAGCTAGCTGAGGGATAAGATTTTGCCTGACGGGTTTGTAGTAATGCATGGAGAAGTCCTACTTTTAAACTGTGTGCTGTAAAACCTTTCAGATCTCTTCCCTGGTGGTGAAAAGAACTGAAGTTCTCTCAAGTAGAACTTGCCAACACTCATAAGAAAACATAATGGATGAGATGTTTTTTATTTATTCAGGAAATTCCTGTTCATTTATAACCAACAAGTGTGTCTAACCTTTCTAATTGGTTTTCATAGGGTGGTGAGCATGCTCGAAGGTCCTGTGTTCTTAACAGTGATGAACTGCTGGTTTACTACTATGATGATGTAAGAACAGTGTACGATATCTTCCAAAGGGGTGTGCAAGTATCAAGTAAGTCTAAAATTGAGGGTAATTTTCGCAACAGCTTGTCAAGAACTAAAGGTCTGGTCTCTTTTTGAAATGCAGTTGAGGATAGGGGATGTCTACTTAGCAATATGATAAATATTGGATGTTAGCTTTCTTGAAGGCAAAACTGTGTTCTCTTATTAAGAAGAGTTGTGTGAATAAAGTCAGTGCTGTGTCCCTTAGCCTAAACCAACCTTGTTGCCTCTGTGTCCTTCCCCAGCTTCCCTCTCTGCCCCTGCTCTGAACAAAAAAGGTTTGTCTTCTGAAGGTGTCTGCAAAGAATATAGAGGCTTAACACTGAAAGTATAGTTAGTGTGGGATCAGGACAGGGGAGTCAGGGGTTAAATTTTGAGTAACTTTTGATTATCATTTTTTAGATAATGGTCCCTGTCTAGGTGTTAGAAAACCAAACCAGCCATATGAGTGGATCTCCTATAAAGAGGTAAGTAGTCTCTCTAACTTAGTACTAGACATGCTTTTGCTTGCTGAGACCATTGACACAACATCCAGTAATGTGATAAACAAATCTTAATTATTTATAGATATTTCAAAGTAGTAGCAGAATATTGCAGAAAGGTTCTAGTTCCTATTAGAGTGTCTTAAAGGGACAGCCTCAAATACATGCAAGGGGGAGAAAAAGAGTATCTCCTGCACTTACTTGGCTAACTAATGGTTTGATTTTGGAATTTTCGCAGCTTTTAGTATGTCACTGCTCAGTTGTTTAGAACTTGGACACTGCCTCTGAGGGGCTGCAGCTTTGAAGTAACATTCAGGCACTCGGGACTTGTACTACTTGAGGTGCTTGCTTCTGAGAGGCTCGTTTTACACTATGGGAAGTCCTATCTACAGGTGTTACTTGTGCTTCTTGACAGCTTGTACCCATAGTGCTGAATGATGATTGTTTAGGCTGTTAACAGATATGCTTCTAACTAGTAGAATGTTCCTTCACGATTGCTAAAAATATCTTTATGCAAATCTTCAACTGTGCTTTTAGGTCATTCCTGATTTAAGTAGTTATTTTTTTCAAATTTGTATAAACATTGCCTACTGCATATTGTTAAGGTCATTAAACACCTTCTGTATGTTTTGCTGGGCACTTGTTAGGTGCAACCTCTTTTTAATAAAGCTTTGCTGTTTGAGTTGTGTGACTAATGTGAAATTCAGGTCATGTGCTATATGGAAAGAATGTAGAAAATTGCCTTCCCAAGCTTAGTTTATAGAACAAGCTGAGTGTTGCCTCCTTATTCTCCTACTTTTTTAAGAGATAAATGCTATTCCCATAGGCACTGAATGAAGCAGAAGGATGGCAGATATAGTGCTTGGGATTAAGCAGAAATATAGTACTGAATCATTCCAGGGTCACTTCTGGGATTTAATACAGATTGAACAAAACAGCCTTTTCTGTGTATGTGAACTTACCATCTAAACTTACACTTAAGATTTTCAAGTCCAACTGGATTAAGTGTCTCTTCTGCTGCATAATGAGTGCAAGTGTGGTATCTACAGTCACTGCAGTGTAATGGTGCTGTGATGTTTAGGCTATCAAAGTTGCAGAGCACATCAAAAATAGCTCAGAAAACTTCTGTCTACTTAATAACAGTTATTTGCCACCTTTTTGTAAGTCTTAAGGTAAAATAAGTGTGTACTGATGAGCTTGTTCTCAATTTTTGTCTTCTCTCTCTTTTTTACCCCTCCAGGCTTCAGACAGAGCTGAGTATGTGGGCTCTGCATTACTCTACAGAGGCTTCAAACCATCTCACACTCAATATATAGGAATCTTTTCACAAAACAGACCTGAGGTAATTTAATTGACAGTGTTTGAAGTGGCTCACTCTTATATCTG
Organism: Columba livia; assembly: GCF_036013475.1. NCBI lineage: Eukaryota > Metazoa > Chordata > Aves > Columbiformes > Columbidae > Columba > Columba livia. Next base: position 34,408,240 of record NC_088605.1, read on the forward strand.
TTGCTTTTTGGTAGTGTACTGAGCTTCCCTGCTTCCCTGCTAAGAGTCCATTTGGTGTTGGGAGGAGGCTAAAGGCTGATATTTTAGAACCACAGATGTGGTATCTTTAGCTAAGAACCAAAACTGATCACTGGCACAACCGTTAGTTTGTTAGCTCATTCTCTTCCTCTTTACAGTTTGTAGAGGAATGGGAAGCTAATGCAGTATTTAGTGAATGTAATTTTCTTTTGCTTTCTCTTAAAAAGTGACATTGGAGTACAAGGTAACTGAAAGCGATATGAAGTTACAAGGGGTTGTTTTAAATCCTTCAAAACTCGAAGAAACACTTAGTGATTAAATATTTGCACAGATAGAAGATGGCTAAAGGTGACAGTTCTATGTCTGCCAAAGGCCCTGTGCACAAGATTCTGGGAGGGAAAACTGCAGATTAAGGCAAAAATTGAAAATTAATTGCAGTTTAATAAAGGGGCAAAAAGACTAAATAAAGTGACATAATTAAATAAAATCACCTGACAAAGCAAAATGATGTTAAGAACCTGAGACAACTATGAGGATATTTAGATTGATTAGCTAGTGTCTGTCCATTTTAACCTAGAAGTCATTTTAGATTGCTGTTTCTAAAAATATTATGAAATATTCAGTAAATATTTATTCTTTAGACTTGTCTATTAAATGTATTTACTAGGAGTTAATTTTTCTAACGTGTTTATGTGCTTAGTAGCTTGAGCTGTTACTTGCTACATTAAGCTAGTTCAGTCCAAACCTGTATGAAGACAGGAGACTGGTTCTTAAGTTTTGTCAAATATATGCTGTCCCTTTCGATTAAACCCTCCAAGCTGGATGCTGTTATCTAGAGCCATCTACAGTGTTGACAGGGTTAGAAATTGTATCAGTGTCTCAGTCGTGCTGGACAACAGCTTGCTGTTTGATCTCTTCTGATTTCAGTTTGTCACTGAGCCTTCCCTGCTGTCATTAAAATGCAAGCTGTGTGACAAGTGACCTTGATTCCCTTCCTCCTCCCCAACCCACACCACAAAAAAAAAGTCCTAACTCTAGTGTTGTTTACAATGAAGAAAAACACTTTTTCCAGATTCTTAAATCTGCAGTAGTTTGCTGCTTGTATTTTCCTGCTGGAATTCTGTTTCTAAAAGCAAGGGTTCTGTTTCTGTAATAAGGAAGGCTGGGATGTCTCCAGCTAGGAAGCTGTTAAATCACATTATGTTACAGACCCTTCAGTCTCCTGTGCTTATAACATTGTGAACTGGAAGTAAAAAAGGGAGCCAGATGTTAATATTCTACCAGGTTGAACTGTTCCTTTGGATGCAAAGTCTTTGACTGCTGGGTCAGTGGATTTCTGAAGGAGAGCATGGTCGTGTGGTCTGCTCTTGGATCGAAGAGATAAAATGTGCTTGAATTGCATTGCTCCAGCAGGATTTGAGTTGGATCAGGAATGAGCTGGACAGACTTGTTTAAACCATCAGTTTCAAATACGGGGTTTTCCCTGCTGAAACCTACTGGATGGGTGTTGTGACATCCCCAACGTAATCTCTAATCCAGACAGGAGTTTATGTGAAGGTTTTTTTGTGTGAAATGACTCACGTCTCTCAGTTCAGGGAATGACTGCTGGGGAAAACCCCCTAATGGGGAAATTCCTAGCATGCTCTCTGCTTCAATGTTCACTAAAAAAAGAAACCCAAAATATTAATAAAAATATTACTTTCTCTTTGAGTAACTGGAAAACAGATGATCTCTTGTGCAAGGAAGGAAAGTTGTGTTCTGGATTGAGGAAACTGGACAGTGAAATACACTGTCCCTTAATAGAAGATCAGAGCTATGTCAGAAAACAAATTGAAACTTTCAGACTGCTGTCTATATTCAGTACTTGCTGCTTGCTGGGGTTTTGAGAGAGAACTCAAGTGTCAAGGTTTGATATTAGTATTTAAATACTCTTACTTAAGATAAAATGGAAGAAAAATATCTTGCTAGTCCAGAAAATAAAGATGCTGGTTGTTGTATTGAGAATGATGATGTGCGAGAGTCATTGGAGACTGCAACAGGAAGCTTTTATCACTGTGTGCGGCTTCTGAAGTCTGCTGCTTTGGACCCCCACCCTATTAAAATAACTGCTAAGCTTCAGGCTGCTGAAGAGCAATACAGCTGCCCACTTGTTATATTACAGGTGGATGCTATCTAGGAAGAAATATTCAGTGGACACTTTCATGGCTGGTGTAGGTGTGCCTGCTCAGACTTATCACTGTCTAATGTCTGCATGAATGTCTAGTCACCTATTAGCTGGCCTTGAACCAGTTTTATAAGACGTCTTTTTGGACAAGAGGTGTGTAACTTATTGTGTAATTGCTTTCAGAAAAAAATCCCTGCATTTAAGGCTGTGTCCGTCAGTAGAGAACTGACTTTAGGAAACTTGCCCATAACAAACTTCGTAAAACTGAGATTTAGCAACTTTAACATATGATCTATATCATATGGAATAACCAGCTGAATGATGCTTAAACTTGTCATCATACAGGGGTGAGGTAACTGGCCAGTGTCCTGCAAAAACACTGGAAAGTGTGACAAATTTTGGGGGTGGGGAAGGGAAACAAGCACCCTTGTTAGTGTAATCCTTGTTGAATCCTGAGTTCTGATAGCTTTTTAAAATTTGTTGTTTTGTTCCTGTAACTGAAACTGACTAAACATATCATGTCTCAGAATTTTTGTCACTGTCATTTAATGGGAAAAGCTAAAATGTTTCGGTTCCACTGGCCTCTTCATGTGCCCAGAGGCTCCCATGAATTTTGGTGTTGCTAGTTGTTTACAAACTATAGTAAATAGCTGCTATAATTGCATGACTATTTTACCTTGATGGTACTTTGGGTGAAATCAGGGTTGGTGTAAAGCATTGTCAGCTTGCATCACATACAGTAAGGCTGCAATATCCATTGTGTTTATTGAGTATTGCACTTCTTAGCAGGCAAACCCTTCTTACTGAAGCTTGCAGGGTTGGAATTATTTTTTTTAATAGAAGTTTTTGGATTAGATTCCTTTAAAGAAGAATGGTTAGTCTTGATAAATATTGAAAAACTTTCTGGGACTGACTTTCCAAAGGACTTGTAATTTAACTGCATATTTTGCATGTCTGGCCATCAAATGAGATGCAGATAATGTAGAGGTAAGAATATTGTGTGTATATAAATATAATGTGTGTCAAGACATGAGCAAGTCCTTCAATGATTCAGATACCATGGTTATATAGAATATTGAAGCCTTTGGCTACTTTGGTAACTTAAAACCATGAAAAAATATTATGCTCCAAGTCTCTTTCTGTTAATAGGTAAACTAAGGAGACAGTTAATGTTAAATGTTTTTGAAAAGTATTTAGAATTACTCTTAGGAGCAGAGTTGAGTTTTATTGTTTTGGATTCTTTCCCATAGCTACTCACAGTTTATTTTTTCTTCTTCCACAGGTAAAAATGTAGTTTGTCTTTAAAGTAAACAAATGATACAAACTGCCACTTGTTTTTTTTTAAAGACTTGTCCAAATGAGCTCTGTCCTATTAGACTCATATTTGGATTCTAAGAAGAAAGCTTTCTTGGAGGTCTGTTATGATAAGCAAACACATAGTGACTTGCATCTCTTCTTTTTGTGCAGTGGGTTATCATTGAACAGGGGTGCTATGCATTCTCCATGGTGGTGGTGCCGCTCTATGATACGCTGGGAACTGAAGCAATTACGTACATTGTGAACAAAGGTAAGATGCTTTCAGAAGTTCAGCAACTTGCATGTATGATGGCAGAGCTGACTGAGGGCAGAACTGTAGCCTTCTTCAGAAGAGGCATCCATTACCACGTTCTGAAGTATGTATGGATCTAGTCTAAACTCAGCTTGTCATATTGATAATGTCATTCTCTTTCACTAGCTGACTTGTCATTGGTTTTCTGTGACAAACCTGACAAGGCCAAACTTCTGCTAACCAATGTGGAAAAGGGGGAAACTCCCATACTCAACACCATTGTCATCATGGAGTCCTTCAGCAAGGATCTTGTGGAACGTGGCAAAAAGTGTGGAGTAGAAATTTTCAGCATGAGAGAACTAGAGGTAAGCACACTCGGGCCTCCTGTACTGGTTTCATGCTGTTTTCCTCATCTACAAGTAAATGGGATATGTTGAACAGACTTTAGGACTGTGAACAAAATGTGGTGGATTAGTTTCAAAATACTTAACTATCTCCTGGATTGAAGTTTACACAAAAAAATACTAAAAATATTAAAAAAGAAAAAAAAAAAAAGGGAAAACAACTTACTAATAGTATTTCACAATGTTCAAAATGTAAAAGCATATATGCCAAGATGACGGAACAAAAGCTTGTTAACATAGTCCAGACTGAACATCAGATCTGAGTGTTAAGGCTTGCTCATGTGAAACAGTAACGTGCTAATTATATACTATGACTAATACTTCAGAAATACTTATTTCTAAAAGAGCCTGTGTAGGGTTTGGCCTTCTGAAAAATGGCATCTTCCCCCTGTACAATGAATGTACAAAATGTTTCCTGGTGGAGGAGGAAAATGGCAGTCAACTGTTCCAGGGTAAGGCTTATGGTAATGTAGGGCAATGAGAGTTCCAGGTTTTGGAAGAAACCATTTTGCTTAGCCACGTAATGTTCAAGTCTTGGTTTTGCTTGTAGTTATTTTGTCTGCATAGATCTCTTATGCAAGTTTATTTCATAACTTCACTCATTATTTGGAGAACTCTGTCCCAGGATCAGATTGCATAAAGTACATCTTTACTGTGAGATCATGGAACCGGGTTTAGCCTGGTTCCAGCTGGAGTTCTGGTGAAGGCTTGGCTCACTAGGACTCAAGTGTCTCTAAATCAATGTGCTTGTCTTGTGCAGGTGTCAGGAACTGGTGTGAAATACTTCATTTCACTGAACTTGTTTTCACAGTTGTCTGAACTGCTGTGTTAACAGGGCCACCTTCTGGTAGAGACACGAAAATGCCCGTGTATCTTTTAAAAGGTGATTAGCTGTATGGTAGCTAACTAGCCTCAGCAAAACTGCCAGGTCAAAATGGGGCTAAAAACATTATGCAGAGTAAGTGACTGTGCTGTAGCTCACTGGCATAAGGCTTGGGTTAAACCTGGATTGGCCCAACTGCAAGTTGGTACACTAAAATCAGCTTCTTTCCTTGAGCTGACCTCCAGCTCTTGGCAGGGGAAGATGCTTTCCACTGGATCTACTAGTTACAGAAAAACAAAACCAAGGGTGAATGTTATCTTTAAGTTGGAAGTTTAGATGCTTAAGTAGTGACTTCCAGTAGTACTTTGTAGCTCTTATTTAATAACAACAGTTGATGTTTGGATATGCAGTAATAGGTGTTCCAAGAAATTCTTGTCTAAATCTCAGAAGTTAGGCAAATTTAAATATTTCTAGTAGTGTTTCAATGAGCAGGAATAGATTTTTGTCACTTTCTGTTTTTGAGGTAGGGGCTTTTATTGTCTCCTGGAAGGCAACTATGAAGTATTTAGGAACTTAGAAACAGTCATTCTATTCTAATCTAGCTTTAAGTACTTGTTTGCTGGATTTCTGGCTTAAGCTTATTGTTCAGCAGTGCTTCATAGGTTATGTGACCAGTTCCTCTGTGTATCTCCCAGAATACATAAACTTGATTTCTGATGCCTAATCTGTATGTATGCTGTCATTACTTAGAGCTCAGTAGCTGTGAATAAATGGCTTTTCTGGTAGGAAGAGATGATTTGAGTTCTGTTCTAGGAGATCAAAAGAAGTGTGTGGAGATCTTAGCTGTATATTCAGCAAATACCAGATCTTCCTCCAAACAGGCTGTAGGGAAGTATTGAACTGCTGGTGGTACTTGAAATGCAGATGCTATTGTTTTGAGCAGACAGCTGCATTGTAATAGTGGCAGATTTTTGCATGATGGCACTGTTTTGAAAGGGAAAACTTACAGGTAGGGGAATGTTAACTGTGTTTCCAGACATTCCTTTTCTCTTAAGCCTCTTTGGGTAATCAGAGGGACATAATTCTAAAGGAAGTCTAGGGCTGGGAAAGGAATGCACAGTGCTATTGTTGTTTACTTGGAACATAAAGGCAATGGTGAAGTTGATGTGTCTGCCCTCAAAGGGTGCTTCCAAAGCTATATTTAACAAAGGTCCATTTTAATTTGCTTAAGTCCTTAAGCTAGTATTGTTTCTAGTCTTAAATAGGCATGACAGCAATAAGTCTTGATTTGAAACTTTAAAGCTCATAGATATTGAACATCAGCTTTCAAGTCTTTCCTCTTAATCAGTATATCCTTGATGATAAAAAGATCTTCATGGTATCCATTTGTTTCTGCCTAAAGACCGATGGCATCATTAATGGTCAGGCCTGAATAACTATAAGGAGGCAGAGGGAAGAGAAGAGGTTCTGCAGGAGACACTCTTGTGCTCTCTGATCTTCAATATAAAAAGAGTACACACCACCAGTGTCCCTTCATGGGGAAACTGTCTTCCTTCTCACAAGCAGTGAAGTTGCTGCAAGGTGCTCACTGAAATGAATCTTGCTTCATCTGTCCAATGCTTGTCAGTGGCACAGATCTTCTGCATGAGGTATTGGATTGATTGCCTGCTGTGGCTTCTTGTAATGCTGCTTAACCTTCAGCTTCTCTAGTGAGTGACTTCTGCTTTGCTAGCTGGAAAAAAAAAAACAACCAACTTTTAGATTAGTTATCGCTTCTGTATTTGCAGGACATGGTAGTTATTGTATACATCTTTAAAACATCCTTTTAAAGCAGGGGTGTCAAACTCATTTTCACCGGGGGCCACATCCTACATTTATACAGTCCTGAAATTACATTTGGCCCTTTGAAGGCAACTGTGAGGCTGATGTGGCCCCAATGAAAATGAGTTTGACATCCCTGCTTTAAAGCCTTTGTTATCCTTTTATAAGTTAAAATGCCTTAACAGACAGTCTAATGGAATATTATGGTGTTTGGTAATGCTTATCTGGTAAATTTAAAGCAGAAAAGGTTACATGCTGATGGCTAAACTGTCTATCTCACTTTTCTTGCTTTTCTGTAGGAGTTGGGAAGAGCACACAGGCAAAAACCTATGGTAAGTATGAAATTAGTTTAAGTTACTTTATCTGAAGCTGGATAGCATTCTGTAGATCAAGCTAGCAAATCTCCCTATCCCCCATAGCTCAAAAGTAACACTAGTATTTCAGTGTTTTGTCCAAGAAAATATTTTTCTTTCCTATATTAACCATACTAATCCTTTCTTAACTCTCATAGCCTCCAAAGCCAGAAGATCTAGCAATCGTCTGTTTCACCAGTGGAACGACAGGTACAGCTCATTACATTATGCAGAATTTATTATCATGTATGTGCAAAACTAATTCAAAAGCCCTCCTGCTTTTTTTTTTCAAGACTGTCCCCTGCTGCTGCATCTTTTTGACAAATAGTAGCTGGGGAAGTTTTATGGTAAGGCTCCCTTTGATACTTTTTTCCCGTTAGTAAATACAGATTTGCAGTATTGGAGGGTGGAGGTGTTACATTTTTGGACTTGGAAATAAGTACTGAACCTGTATTTCTATTATAATAAGGACTCTGCATTAGACTTCAAACTTCCATTTCTTCTGCAGTCTTTTTTTTTTTTTACTGTATTAGCAAAACTTGTGCCCTAGCTCTATGCAACCTTGGTGTCAGACCAAACCAGAAAGGCTCCTGTCTAGATATCACCTGCTTGACACTTGTGAGTTAATAGCCAGTGCTAGCAGGGAGCAAAAGGGAAGAGTACAATGACAAGCTATACTTTTAAAGCAGATGTGACAACAGAAATTAGTCTGGGTTTGATAGCTGTATCTTCACAAAAGTGTTGACTTTTGAATGAGAAGTTTATTCAAGAAACATGACAGTTTCTTAAGGGTTTGCTCTTCTTACGGAAATTGAGGACTTCAACACAAACTTACTGCTTAGAACTGTTACCAACTGTTCTTGAAAGTGTTTTACCAAGTTCTCTGCCCTTGTTTAATTGATATACATAGAAAGATTATTAATATCAGAAAAGGGACTGATTGAAATGCTACTAGTTTTACCGCTGCTTGGTAACGTAAAGGATCTAAAAATTTCACTGTTGCATCCTGATGTGCTTTTTCATTAGGGAACCCCAAAGGAGCTATGATCACTCATGAAAACATAGTCAGCAACGCTTCAGCTTTTATGAAAACTACAGAGGTAAACTGCAAAGGTTAACATTGTGGATTTGCATGAAGGGAAGAATCTCAGGAGTAAAACCAACACTGAAATATCATTAACTTTGGTTGTAACTTTTAGTAAGGTCCAGGTGAAAATGTAACTTGATGGCACTCTGCCGATGCTAGGTCAGAAGTCTGTGTTACTGGTTTCTTCTCTCAGGGTCAAGAACCTGGCAGATTTACAGTTCGGTCTCATCCAAGCAAAATATTATAAAGATCTTGAATCATCTTCAGATCATGATGTCCCCCTGTGGGCTTTATAGTGTTTGTCGTTAGTGCAAGCTCTGTACCAGAGGGTTTGTGCAGAGGCTAACCTTTTCCACTAGGGATGGGAGAAGCTACAATGTATTTTAACACCGCAAAATAATCAGAGCCCTTGCATAAATGAGCAAGAAGTGTAACTCTGTTTTTATTTAATACGGTGTTAACGTTTAGTTTACAGTAGACTACTACAATTCATTTGCAGGTTAGCCGAGAAGACAGGTCTAACACATACAGATGTAATTAAAAGTACAGTTATACTTATTTTGCCAAGTATGCTGCATATGGAATTGTTTTTAAATTAATCAAGTAGTCTCACAATTAGATCGTGTAAGGTACTTCTGATATCAACCTTACAGTAAATTGCATAAGCAAATTTTCTGATCTAAGATGAAAGTGTGTATTTTTTTAAACCCCGAAGGCATACTACTGTAACTTTTTTGTTCCCCCTCTTCTCCCAGTGTCTGTAATGGAACTTTTTGTGGTTTCTCTCAGAATTTGTCGTAAGAAGTTGTACTAATCTGGTCACTATACTCAATTCTAAAAGTTTACCACTTCTGCAATGTGTGTTTACTCATGCTAGAAGTCATTGCTGTGATGTTTTTAATGAAAGGAAGACAGTGCAGCTTCATTACAAACAAAATTTGAAGTAAGCGCTGTGCTCTAGAGTTTAGATGCTATATTTCATTGTTGTGTTTAACTTCAGCAAAACAGAGAATCAATGAGAATTAAAATTTATTTTACTGACACTTTCAGAAAACATTTAATCCTCGCTCTGATGACGTTCTGATATCATTCCTGCCCTTGGCTCATATGTTTGAGAGAATCGTTGAGGTAAGCACCCATTGTACTGAACTATTGAGAAGCTTCCTTTTCTTACAGGACGTATGTCTCTTGAATCCCAGTGATAACACACTGTTCCTTTTTGACTCTTGCACATGTCTATGAAAGCTCGAGGTGTACGGTTGAGGAAAACAACCCATAAACAATATTCAATGAGTACTAGACAACTGTTATTAATGTCATGAACCTCAGAGCTGGAGTTAAAAAGAAACTGGCTTGCTAGAATATGAGACAATCTCTTAGTGCACGTACACTGCCTAGAAATTCCCTTTAATGTAATCAGTGGACTGTTGAAAATCCATGCCATTCTTTGGTCTGCAAACTTTAAAAACTTATTTTGTAATGTGGCATCCTGTTTGCTTACACAACACTAGTTTTAAATTGATTAAACTTATCATTGCTTCGAAGAAACTTCAGTAAAAAGAGAGGGATTTTGTTTCAATTGAGTCCTCTCCAAGGAAATGAGAATGGCTTTTAATGCCATTTAATGACAAACTTTGAAGGTCTTTTGGATAGCTTCTTTTACCATATAGCAAAACCTGGGGCTTCATTTTTGAGGATGAGGGGGCTCAAATTGTCTGAATACTGGCAGTCTTAATAAGGACTCTGAGCCCGTAGTTGGGTGATGTGCATTATTGAAAGGCTGCAATCTCCTCAACCTTATATACAGTAAGGGCACAGGTGTTTAATTACCATACTTATTGAAGTTGAATTAACACCTCTCCGTTAGGTGAGTTTGTAAATATGTGTGTTGAAGGTAGTCACATTCTAATTATGTAGGGAAACAAACATCCTCTATGTAAGTGTGAAAAGGCAGAGCTAGAAATTGTCCTCTGATTTCAGTTAGGAAAGCTTTCTATCAAAAAAGTGTGTCTATATACATGTAAAGTGTGTATGTGCATATGCATCTGTATATATGTATATTATGAAGATTTGGAATAGAGCCTAACTGAGGTGTATAGGTCCCCTTAGGGCAGGGCTGTCAAACTCATTTTTACTTGGGGCCATATCAGCCTTGCAGTTGCCTTCAAAGGGCCAAATGTAATTTTAGGATTGTATAAATGTAGGAGTAGGGTTTCAGTGCTCTTCTTTTTTCAGTCCTGGTGACCTGGATGCCAGTCAGACTTCAATGTCTGTTTTACTGATGCCTGCCTTGCACCAGAAGGTACAAGCTCTGTGGGTAGCAGCTCTGTTGATCATGAAGTAGAAACAGGATAGGAACTTGTGCTATAAAGAGTAAAATGAGAAGAAAGTGTTTGTATCTCAGTACTCCTCTGCTGTTTGAGGTCTTTACAAAGTACATGTTTACCTGTATATTTATAACTAGATTAAGCAAGCACACTTTTGGTAGAAAGGAGAAAATATTTGTTACTGTTTTGGGTGGATATGAACAGAGTCTCTGTGGGAAGCAGTCTTTAGAGCCTGCTCCTGTTGTAAAGTAAGCCTGTTGATTTTTGGTTTCCTAAGGAAGCTAGATGGTCAGTGAACTTGACAGGACAAACATGTTCCTGCCTCGCAAAGGCAGTTGCTGCTCACTCCATCTGAACTGATGCATTTTGATGCATCTGCTTTAGCAGGTGGGTTGGACTAGATGGTCTACAGAGGTCTCTTCCAACCCCAGCTATTCTGTGATTCTGATTCTGTGATTTACAGCTTTTTAACAGATGTTGGCAAAGCACAGGTGAAGGAGTAAAGTGACACTTTAGCTTGTCTCATGTGCAGAAAAGATGAGAATGGATGGCAGGGAATGAAAGAAGACGTGTTATGGAGGAAGCAGAAGAAATAAAAACTAATAGGAATAAAGAAATGCAAGAAGAGTAGGGATGTTAGTAAAAAGAAAATAAAACCCTCAAACAAAAAAGGAAGAAGAGGGTTGTATAGGTGCGGGGGATGGTGCTTCTAGACTTTAACATAGAAACTATAGAACACAACAGGATAAAGTCTGCCTTTCTTGGTGTAGGTCTGAAGTGATGCAAAAAATAATCAGTGGCTCTGCTAGAATCCTCCAAAGAACATCTTGATCACTTAACAACAAATCTGCTTGCATCAGTCCTACAAAACACGAAAGAAAGCCAGAGCACAAGAGAATGAAAATCAAGACAGACAAGGCAGAATTCCCTGCTGGACCGGTACATGGCATGTACTGACTTTTTTTAGTGTATAGCAGGGAACCAAGTTCTAGTATTTTTTAAAAAGCCTGATAACTATTTAAAATAAGAAAGTTCTGGTTTTCAGTCTCTTGCTACCCCTGAGTTGCTAACATTGCCTTATTTGACCAACTGCCCCTTTTTGAATAGGGCTTTCATGCTGTACCTCATTCTTTCAAAGTCCTTGCCCTGTGTGGACAGTGTGGATACCAGGCATGTCTTGATACTTGGTCTGTCCAGTCCCAACCTGTAGTCTGAGAATGCTGCAGAACTTGTCCAGAAGCTGAGAGGATTTAAGGTGGATGGGATTGTCATACACATATAGCTAGAACACATTATACATGCTGTGTTTTCAGACATTTTAAACTATTTTTTTTTTTTCCTAACAGTGTGTGGTTCTGTGCCACGGAGCTCGGATAGGCTTCTTCCAAGGGGATATCAGACTACTTATGGATGACCTAAAAACACTGCAGCCAACTATATTTCCTGTAGTACCAAGACTGTTGAACAGAATGTTTGACAAGGTAAGTCTATAGGCATTAATTCAGACCTGTGCAAGGTTTTAAGAGACTTCATGAAGTCTGTGCTGACAAGGTAGGAGAAACTGTTATGCCCCGGTATGTTAAATTGGCATGCTAACAAATTGGTGTATCTTTTTCTAAAAGAGACCTGAAAGTGCAAATACTAGGGTTGAAAAGCCTGTTTCTCTCTAGCTTGATTGACTTACTGTTTTGCTCTGAGCAAGTTATTTAAGTCCAGTCTACAATGTGGACATGAGGCTTAGCATCTGCATGCCACGCTTTTAGCATCTGACTCATGGAATGGAATTTGCAAACCAAGGTCAGGTGTTTGCTTATGTTTGCATGGACACATACAAGTTTCCTACACAGCAGCCAGCATGTTCTAGCAGGGGGAATTGCAAGCCAACCAGTCCAGAGTGCTGGGGAGAGGGAGTGTCAGCAGCCCCAGCCTCTCCTGCACTTGCTGCTTGCGTGTTCAGGGTCATCTGAGATGGGAATTCAGAAGTAGATTGTTTTTTGAACTTAAGATTTTAAATCATCCTTTTGCATATGCATGCTGGTAAGCTGTTGGGTCTGTCTCTTCCCAGGTGAATATACTAATCTGTGATCTGCTGTTGAGTCTGCTCTGACTTGCCGAGACCAACCAGAAGGAGCCTTTGAAAAGTGATCTAAAAAGCAAATTGTATATACGAGACAGATCTGTGTGGTATTTCTGAAGGGACATGCATCTCCTCAGAAAACCCTGTGTGACATTACATGTAATGATGGTGTGCTCTCTAGATTATGCTGAGGATTATACTTAATGCAGCTTTTGATCAAACTGGTGTAGAAAAGTAAAACATCCACTTTTATTCATACATTTTAATGAAAAAACTATACATTGAAAAAGCATCACACAGTTGGATGGGAAACAGGCATTAGTTAAGTGGTAATTTTGGTGAACATCTCCTGAACTGAGGTAAAAAGGCCAAAATCAAAATCCACTAGTATTTCTTACCAGAATTAAGATGCTTACCAATAAAGGTTGTTTAATTTATTTGGTTTTCACTGTCACTATGCATACTTCTGTAAGAAAGGGAATGGCAGTCTGTGAGGCTTCTAACCACAGATCATTTTTCTTAATAGATTTTTGCACAGGCAAATACATCATTAAAGAGGTGGATGCTGGATTTTGCTTCCAAGAGGAAAGAAGCAGAACTCAGAAGTGGTATAGTTAGAAACAACAGTTTCTGGGATAAAGTCATCTTCCGCAAAATACAGGTATGCTTGAAAGCCTCTGAAGCCTTGTATGGTGGATATTGGAACTTTTTTATTATGTTATTTGTTTGTTCATTATTATTTTGAGAACAGGGCTCCAAATATGCTTACTGTGTTACAGAACAGCAGTTTGATGTGTGTTTTCAATATTGGAAGTCTGAAGCATCACTATATATATCCTATCTGATTACTAGTTTATGGGCATCAGATTGCAATTGCTGAATTTCATATGAATGGTTACAATCTGGTACGGCTTTCATCGCTGATTAAAGACTACCTGGCTACTCGGAATAAAAACCAAAACTGCCTTATTTCCAACTTGATTTTTCAATTCCATTTGCTCTAATAATATCAGCTAACTGTATTAGGGTCGTTTCTCCGAAGCAGTCGAGTGCTTGTCTCTTACCACTTTGAAAGCAAACACTGTCCTTCTGAAGGAGGAATGCTGAATGTGACTCAGTGCCACCTGTAGCCCCCCCCATCTCCTCACTGTTGGTCACTAGTAAGTTATGCTGGCTATTATATCTGTCACTCACTTGCTACAGCCCTAACCTTGGTTGTACAACATGCCCCTGTGGCTGCTTTTTATAGCAGTCAGGATGTATGAGAAGCTGATAGAAAGCAGTTAAAAATAGTCATTGCTGTAAGGCCATGACTTGAGCTCTTTTAGGCTTTTGGCCAAGTGTGCATTGCAGTTGCACTACAGCATAGTGTTTGTAGGTAACTGTATGTTTGAAATACTGTTTCTTGCAGCCACTAATCAGATCTAAAAACTGCAAGAGAGACAGCTTGCAATAGGAGATTAAACTTCAATCTCTGACATTTGTGGGTGGCACCGCAGGTGAACAGTGGCTGAGGGTGGGATGGAAAAAGACTCTAGAAACTTCTCTAAAATGCTTTTGGTGTCCACAGTATCTTCTGTCTGTTGTAGGCAAGTTTGGGAGGAAAAGTAAGGCTCATGATCACAGGAGCAGCCCCTGTGTCTGCAAGTGTACTGACCTTCCTGAGAGCAGCTCTTGGCTGTCAGGTGAGTTGCTGCTGTAAGCAATAATTAATGTTCTTGGACTAAGTTTCTGGGACTTGTCTTGCTTCCAGAAGTATTCATAACTACTGTAGAGAATCTGATCAATGTGATGATATTCTAGTGTTGTTGCTTTGGAGACTGGGGAGAATCAGATTGCACACATTGCGTTTGTCTTCAGAGCTTCTTCAAAGTATATGCTTTTTGTGGCAAAATCTGAATAATAATGGCACAGGATGAACAGATGTGTTGAAATGAATTTCAAGGATAGAAAACATGAAAACACTCTGAAATGTGAAGGCTCTGTGACTTCTTGAAGTTCTTCAGAAGCGTGCTGGTGTAGCAGTGCATTCTGCACAGAAAAGGGAAACCTGTCTTGTATATAATAATCGCAGAGCTCTGATGGGGTATAGGGATTCCATTCCTAGCTGTCTTGGGCAAACCTGTCCTTAATATATGTGAACAAAGTAATTACTAGTGACAAGGTTCTTAGTTTCTTTGTCTTGCTCTCTCTGTTGCTTTCTGTTTTGATCTGTACAGGTGTCATACAGCACGTGAAATTGAGTGAAATTTTGAGTAAATATTGGAACTGAAGGTGGACTATTAGCACTTAAAATTGTGTATCATGGTAAAATTCTAGTGATACTCTTTAGAAGATGCTGGGGATTTTGCTAAACTCAAATTTAAACAACTAGAAAAGGAGGCAAAATATTAATTTCTTTTTATTTAAGAAAATATATGTTGAAAAGTTCAAATTTTAAAAAGTCTTTTGATTTCATATCCTAGTTCTATGAAGGTTATGGGCAGACTGAATGCACAGCGGGATGCTCCCTGTCAGTTCCTGGTGACTGGACAGCAGGTACAGTGTTTCATGGTCTGCCTGCCTGTTACATTTCAGGATGCTGTAGAGGTCCCTGATCACATTATTTAGTCTTCAGTACACCGATTATGAAGCATAAGATTGTGTTTTTCTTCAAGTGAAGTAAGAAAGTTTTGGATGGATCCCTTGAAGTTTCTACCCCTAAATAGCTAGAAATGTAGTAATTAGTAATCCAAACTTACAATCAGCTTTGTCCTTGTTTGTTGAAGTGGATTTGAGAGAGGAAGTCATAGTATCGACTCCTGTAATTTTTACAGAATAGGAATCTGCTGTGCATAGACAGTGCTCGAAATTTAAATGGCATTTTTGGGTGTTGGAGCAAACAGTCAGCATTTTTGTCAGCTGTTACATCTCTAGCTCCCTAACTGATATAATACTGGTATTTGAAACTATAGTGGAACTTTTGCTACTTAAATGTGTCTGTAGAGTGAGGATCCTGATTATAAGAAAAAGCAAACCGGAGTACATGGTTTGGCTTGTAACATTCTAGTGATATCTGAGAATGTAATGCTTCTTTCCAAGGAAATTTAAGCTATTACTGTACTGGTTTTGGTGCAGAACATTACCAGAAATCAGTTTGCTGTCTTTTTTACTTTAGCATGTAACCAACTTATTACTTCAATAACATGACTAAAAAGCAGTTCAAGCTACTGAAGTGTTACTCCATTTAATAGGTCATGTTGGAGCACCCATGCCATGCAGTATCATCAAACTTGTTGATGTACCAGAAATGAATTACTTGGCTGCCAAAGGAGAGGGTGAGGTAAGTAATTTCAAAAGGTCGATGTCAGCCTCTTATGAAATCTTGGAAAATGTTTTTTGTTCCTGAAATAACAAGTAACTGAGTTTAGTAAAGCGCTAAACATGGCCTGCTACCCAAAATCAAATACACCTGCTTTCCTGTATGCATTATCAGCTAACAATTCACAGAGGCAAAACAGAAAATAGTGTATTGGAGGGGAGAAAAAGTAATTTACCGTGGGATAACAGATTACTGTGCTTGTATGACCAACATACCATCTTCCAGCTGTGAGAAAGCTGAGAAACCAGCTGTCTCATGCTGCATGTATCCCTCAGGGAAATGCTAGCAGAGGGCTTCCCACCCCATCAAGTGCTGGAGAACAGCTGATCCATGTACCTTCTTACCCAGCTTGTGATGTGTGAGCTGAGGTAATTTAAAGTGGCTGGAACACTATTAAGAGAAATAGAGATAAAATGCCATGAAGGATGCTAATGACTTGTGACAACTACCCACACATTCTTCTAAACTTTTTTCTGCAGCCTGCACAAATTGAACATGTATGTTTTACAAATTGCGCTTTGAGGATTCAGCTTTGTTTGTAGTGCTATATGCTGTCTTTTTCAATTTTTTTACAAGTAATATGTATACAGCTTGAACTTTGTGTACGTACCTTGAACAGATGTCCATGTGGTAAGGTATTTTCCCCTAGCCCTGAAAGCAAATTAATTGTGGTGTCTTTCATGTGCTTTCAAGAGGCCTTGGAAGCAGCTGGGGGGTGAGAAATGGATAAATAAAAAGTAGCTTAAGCAAGTAACTAATTCGTTACTGCAAACAATATATAATCTTTATTTGTTTTGGTTGTCATTTGTACAAGACTAGAAACAAATCATAGGGCTTTAATTCCCAGAAATACTTAAGGATTTAATTGGGCTTGGTGGTGGGAAACTATTTGCAAGTTGAAAGCAATGTCAAGATTCTTTCCTGTCTTGTATACGACCTCAAGTTTAGCCTTCATCTGCAATTTTTGCTTCACTTCAAATAGGATTTTAAAGCTTGGTCTGCTAGAGGAACTGAGTATAAATTTTCGTAATGAGAGTTAAGTAGTTTTTTAAGAAAAACTTCTAAAATGTTTTGCTTGCACTTACTGTGAAAGTTTTCTGCATTAGGAATTACTTTGGACTTGAATAAGTATGGTAGCCCCTTAATGTATCAGCTACCATCTTACTCTTTCAGTCTAAACTTAATCAGTGTGAACTATTTCAAATTTACCAAATAAGAATTGTAACGTGTTTCACAGAACAGGAACCCATAGCTATAGAAGTGGGTTTCATTATCCTTTGCCTAAAATAGATCTTTCTCGTCATTGTCTGTCTGCTTTTCAGCTGGATTAAACACTCCCAGTCCTACTTCCTGAGAGTAAGCTTTCAACATTCTCCATTCTGTCAGCCCTTGCTTTTCACTTCTGCCCGTTATCCATGTTCAAGAAGGATAAATTTGTGAATAGAATTATATACGCTTATATGCAGATGAGGTCTTAGTGCCAGTTAGCAGGAAACAGATAAATGGTTTGCTGTCTCTACTGGGAAAAGGTGTCACCTACTGCCATCCTGTGATTGTAGGAGCTGTGAAAAATGAAATGTTTGATCGGTCAGCCTTTGACTTGACTGGCACATGCAGAGTTCTCCTCTACTCACATCCTTCCAGACAAGCTCTGTTTTACAGCAGAAATACATGGGTTTTAAAACATGACCTTGTCTTGACCATGAGTTTAGTACTGTCTCTGCAAGGTCATTAGAACTCTCACTAATACTCTGACCTCCCTCATATTGACATCTGCTGTTCATTGTACTGTAGTTTACCAGCATTCCTATATTTTATGCTGAGGGAAACACTGAAAATACATGATCTGGGATCATCTCTGGATAGTTGAGGGTCTATTCCATGTTCCTGACTAGTTGCTTTAATTTTGTTCTCTTACTGACAGATACTCAACCAATTGTTTTAATTTAGCTTGTAAGATCTGACCTGGCTCTCTTACAACCTCTTTATTTATAAACCTTTAATCTTGTTGGTCCTTTTTCTCATACCTTGTAAGCATGTTTCTTGATCCCAATAATCCCCATGCATCCAGTTATACCCAGAGAAGTTGTTCTTAGTTTTCTACTTGTTACACAAATCCCAACAACCTTTGATTCAAAGAAATTGCAGATGTCCTTTATAGAGAAGTCTTGAGTTCTCTAAGCCCAAAGCTATTAACTGGTTTACTTTTCTACAATAAGCATGTGACTGCTTGATACACAGCTTTGTCATCACTAGTTTTAGCACAATGCCCCTGCTGCTTACCAAAGCTGCAACGAACATGTTGCCAGGCTGAGGGGTGATATTTCTGGATTGAGCAGAGTTTCTTCAGATAAATAAAAATAAATTTCCTCTGACAAACTGGATTATTCAAATATCAGGGAGGAACATTGCTGCTAGACTGGAAGAGAACAGATGCTTCCAGTTGCTTCTTATGATACTTTGTACCAATGGAAAATGTTAGGTCTCCAGAAACCTCAAGCAGAGATTTCTGTGCTTAATGCATATACTTAATCTTGTCTTTTTGGTTGTGTTTATCAATAACAGTTAGAGAAAGCATTCACTGCAAATAATGTCTGTTAACTTCCCTTTGTAGTAGTATATATTGACAAATCCCTGTTTTCAGGTGTGTGTGAAAGGGCCAAATGTATTTCGTGGCTATTTGAAAGATCCAGAAAAAACAGCAGAAGCACTGGACAAAGATGGCTGGCTTCACACAGGAGATGTTGGGAAATGGCTACCAGTAAGTGAACCTATGGCTGAAATGTGCTTCCATAGTCATTAGCAGTGATTTAACAAACAAAATAAAAAAATATTTGGTATTGAACATAATGAATTAACTGAAAGACAAGTAATGTTAGGAGGAGGGTAATTAATGTGTTTCTAGAACTAAAAAAGTGTTAGCAGTGCCAATCCTGAGGCACTATTTTACTGTACTAGTGTAGCATGCTTAAGCTGTGTAGATTGGTTTTTCACTTGAAGTGCCTCATCTGAGTGGAAGTCATTTCTGTCAACAGAATGGTACATTGAAGATCATTGACCGGAAAAAGCACATATTTAAACTAGCCCAGGGAGAATACATAGCACCAGAGAAAATAGAAAATGTGTATCTGAGTTGTGAGGCACTTGCTCAGGTGTTTGTCCATGGAGAGAGCTTGCAGGTAAGCATTCTTCAGGTAATTTTAAAAAATAAGGCAAGATGAGATTGCAGAAAAGAGTCTTCTTTTCCTTCTTCCCTTCACCTCAAACTTTAGGACTGAAATGTTAAAATTAACATTACACATATTGGTTCTGAATGCGCTTTTAACTCCAGCAGTTATGTAACACGTTTCTGGATTTAGTTTCAGACCAGATAGTAGAGCTGGATTAATTTAACTGAGTATTAATGACTGTATGTAATTTGCTAACAGTGGCGGGGGGTGGGGGGCTGGAACTCCCTTACAAAACACAACAAACCACTACAAAGGAAGAAAAAAAGAAAAATAAACACACAAAACCCAAGATGTCCAGTTTTTTTGCAACTGGATATTGAAATGTGGGTCTTAACAAGAGTAATTCTCTGAAGCACAAGCTCCTGAACTGCACTCCTGTATTCAAGTAGCAGAAAGCTGCTGACTTTACAGCAGGATCAGAACTGCTGTCCAAACCCTAACAACGAGTAAGAAATGTGTAGGAACTAGTGCTAATTTTAAAAGAAAAAATAAAAGCTTGACAAAAATTCCTTTTTAGGCCTTCTTAGTAGCTATTGTGGTACCTGATCCTGACGTTTTGCACAGCTGGGCCAAGAAAAAGGGATTTGAAGGCTCGTATGAAGAGCTATGCAAAAACAAGGTGAGTCATATCTGACTAAACAGTTAGCTGTTTTGCATCAACGTTTGCAAGCTATATAATGTATTCCTGTATCCACAGGACGTCAAAAAACACATTCTGGAAGACATGGTGAGGGTTGGGAAAGAATCCGGTTTGAAGTCATTTGAACAGGTAGGATGCCAATAAGAACTGAACACATAATTCTTTAAACTTTTCAATACCAATCTAATACTGAGGGGTGATCTTATTAATGTTTATAAATATATAAAGGGTGAGTGCCATGAGGATGGAGCCAGGCTCTTCTCGGTGGCAAACAATGATAGGACAAGGGGTAATGGGATCAAGCTGGAGCACAAGAGGTTCCACTTAAATTTGAGAAGAAACTTCTTCTCAGTAAGGGTGACAGACACTGGAACAGGCTGCCCAGGGAGGTTGTGGAGTCTCCTTCTCTGGAGACATTCAAAACCCACCTGGACACCTTCCTGTGCAACCTCACCTAGGCGTTCCTGCTCCAGCAGGGGGATTGGACTAGATGATCTTTTGAGGTCCCTTCCAATCCCAAACATACTGTGATACTGTAATATGACTGCAGAAACTGCAATCTGGAAATTTTTTAAAGTGATGGGCTTTGTTATGAGGCACACCTCAAATACTGCATTCAGTTTTGGGCTCCTCACTACAAGAAAGTCATTGAGGTCCTGGAGCAAGTTCAGAGAAGGGCAATAAAGCTGGTGAAGGGTTTTGAGCACAAGAGGAGTGGCTGAGGGATTTGGGGCTGTTTAGCCTGGAGAAGAGAAGGCTGAGGGGAGACCAGAAAGGAGGCTGTAGCGAGGGGGGGGTTGGTCTCTTCTCCGAAGTAACAAGTGATAGGACAAGAGGAAATGGCCTCAAGTTGTGCCAGGGGAGATTTAGATTGGATATTAGGAAAAAATTCCTCACGGAAAGGGTTGTCAGGCATTGGAACAGGCTGCCCAGGGAAGTGGTGGAGGTGTTTTAAAGATGTGTAGATATGGCACTTAGGGACATGGTTTAGTGGTGGACTTGGCAGTGTCAGGTTAACGGTTGGACTCTATGATCTTAGAGGTCTTTTCGAACCAAAACAATGTTATGATTCTCTGATGTTTGGGCAATCTTCTTAACAGCCTTGTCTATTCCCAGGAATGTTGCTTGGCTAGTAACTGTTTACTTGGCAGGTCAAAGACATCGTCGTGCACCCTGAAATGTTTTCTATTGAAAACGGCCTGCTGACACCAACACTGAAGGCAAAGAGACCAGAACTGCGAAAATATTTCCGGTCACAGATAGATGAACTCTATGCCAATAACAAAATGTAACTGAGAAGGAGTGAGGAAAGTGGCACATGTCTGATGTCTACTGTTGGCCTTCATATCTGTAATCTGACTACAGCAAACATAGGGAAGGAAACTGTGCAATCATTAACCTGTACAAAAAAGGGTACTTGCCATAGGAACATTGAAGAAATGGAACACTGCCTTACTGTCAAGTTGTGTTGCATACTGTTTTTATGGTGACCTACAATTTCCAAAAAGAGCCTTAACCAGAAATAGTAACTATATGTAACTTATTTAAGACTGACTTTGCCAAAAATGAGACTCTCCTTCACCAAGGAGCTAAGGTTTTCTTATTGACAGCATGTTTGCTGTCTGCAGTGTGTTTTGCAGTTGTCAATTCCACAAGGATTTGGCAGGCTTGAAAAAGCCTCGAAGTATCTTGTATCCCCTCAGAAGGATCACTTAATCCATTCAAAAAAAAAAAACAGCCACCAAAAAAAAACCCCAGCCCCTATGGTTGTGTAGCTGGCATCACCTCTTGCATTAGTCCTAATATTAATGGGTAAGGCATCCAAATGTTGGGGTTTTTTTCTGTATCTGCATCCAGTTCTGAGATGTACTTTTATCAGTTATAAGTCAGAACTCCACACAAAGGAAGACCAAATAATACAAGGTCCTGAGAATAAGTCTGCATGTGGTGGTTCTGCACTGAAAGAGTGGATGCAGTTAATTCAGCAACCGTCACCTTGGCTACATTAACACAATTCCAGAGTGGTGCCAGCCTTGTTGATGAACAGATCCCAACTCTGGAACACTAGAACACTAGAGACCTAAAATCAAAACCATTCAGGAGGCTGAGCTATGCTAACAGTCAGGTAAACACTGCACCTGTACTAGCCACTTGTTTCCATGTAATGAACATGTATTTTAAATGCATTTTAAAAAATGTGCCAGGTCCTCTATAAGCAGAAGAGCTTCTGACATAACCTTTCAGTTTTCTGTGCTTTATGTATGAGCCACTGAATAGCAAAATAGGTCAGGTAGAATGTTTTTGCCTGATGCTTTGCAGCAATTGGAAGTATTTATATACACCAACAGAGCTGTGTGGCACAGGATAGGTGTTTGTTCAGGGATAAAAACCTAATTCCCAGATAAATTACAGAATAACTAGTTACCTTTTGTTTGAGAAATCAGCAGAAATAAGCCTTATTACAGCATTAAGTCTTTTGCTATCCTTAACAGAGTTGTTTTTTCATTAGCATTCATTGCTGATTTTTGGAAACGTGGATAAATGTAAAATACAAGCACAACAAGGTTTGCACTAAGATTTGTGTGTGATTGTAATGCACTACTCTGTAGCATAATTTCATACATGTGTGCAATTAAGGTACACAAATCCAAGTCAGCTGTTAGAACAGTAGTTTGTTACATTGGAATTCAAATGTTTGCATAGTCTTGGCTATTTCTATGTTTTATAAAACCAAAACAATTTTGAAAACCAATGAAGGAAATCAAAATAAATATTTCTGCATTTCAACTCTGTGAAGTGTTTATTTATCAAGGGAAGATGCTGCTGACTTAACAGCCTGAGGTGAAAGTTGGTAATTCTGACAAGCTGTACACTGCCACAAACACACAACTTAACACAGGATACATGCTGGTTGTTGACATCTCACTTTTGGAAGGTAACTTTTTGCTTTGCTCTGATACTTGTGTGTTAAGTTTTTGGCCAACATCTGTAAGGGATGCTGTTACATCTAACTTGCACCATCAGTATTCTTAAACAAACAATCTTTTATTTTTGTCTTCAATATGGTTTCTGACAGGCAGTATTCTTACCGTTGTCATAAACAACTCCTGAGTGAAATCTGGAGTTTTCTTAAACTGTTATGATGCTTTTGAGTGGTGGTGGTGGTAGTGGTTTTCCTTCCAGTTAGGTCATCATTCTCCCCTTCCTACCTTATACTGTGCATCTGGCTTTAATTGGGGATATGGTATGAAAGATTTCATGGGCAGATTTATCAGACCAGGGTCGATGGAGCATCACAACCAAAACAATGTTTAGAGCTCAATGTTAACACAGATGTTATTGTGAAATAATAAGCCTGCTTCTGTTCCTAGCCATGGTAGTCTTTCTCTTTTTGAGTAATTTTGTGTGTTCCTTATACATTCCTTTCCTACTGAAGGAACTCTAAACCAAATATTTGTCACTTATTCAATACTACATTCAAATATGTGTGTATGCTGCTTGGAAACAGAGTGAAGTGTCACTGTACCTCTCCTAAAGGAGGTGGCCAAGAGATGGGTGAGAGCTGGGTCTAAGGTTTGTGTTCTTAACACTTCCCACCCAAGGCGGCTTTCTGCTGTGCTGTGTGGAGTCTGTACTACTGCTTCTTACCCTTGGCCCCTAGACTGCGAAGTGGGGCTGGGTGCTATAGCCAGAAAACTATGAAGTACAAAGAAGCCACTTGTTAATCCCAAAGTGACGTTTCTTGTGCTTTAGTTTATTTGGCTGGCAGAGGTGTGGGGTGAGGGTGGGCAGCAGGTGACCCGCAGAAGAGCACAGCCACCTGTGGATTAAAAGGGCCACTCCAACTAGCCAAGACTTCCAACAAACTGCTACATCTGCTGATCATAATTTAATTGCTGAGTAGCTAAATGCCAGAGAACTACAAGTTTTTAATCTGAATCCTGATTTTTTTGCACGCTATGCAGTAAGATTTGTGTGTTTTGAATCAATTTCTTTTTGACTGCTGCACATTTTTAACCTGAGATTTCAGGTTGTCTTTGCATAAATGATCTTATTTGGTGGGGTTTTGTTTTTGTTTTTGGGTTTTTTTAGATAGGTGGGAAGTCAGAGACATGATGCCACATTGGCACAGCATCAGTTAATGAGAAGAAAACATGGGGCTTTTGTCATGTAGAGTAAGGAAGATAAAAATAAAATAATAATTAAAAAAACCCACAACCAACCGACAGGTCAGTAGAGCACTGGACACAGAATTCTTCTGGAACGCTGAACCCCGAATGTGCTACTGGTCAGCACACAATGTGGGTACTGGAAAAAATTATTGATATTTGGAATGAGGAAACGGCTTTTCTCCTCTCGCCTCTTTAAAATGAAGAGAGGGCAGCTGCTGGTGTCACGCACCTTGGCGCTCCATTTTAAAATGATCAGTCAGCAGCAAAGGCGCTTCTACAAGCGGCCGCTCCTTCCTCCCGGCACCTGCCGGGGCCGCCACAGGAGCGCGGCAGCCCCCCGGGACACTCACCGTCCGGTCCCGCTTCATCCCGGCCGCCCACCCAGCGCCGCTGCAGCTCCTCAGGCGCCCGGGGGAGCGACGGCCGCTACCGCGCCTGCGCCCGGGGGCGGAGCGGGTCTGTCCCGGCGGCCGCACCGCCTCCCGCTTCCCCTTCCGGCGCTGCGCGGCCGTTCGAACCGCGGCGGGAAGGCGTCTGCCGGGGGCCAGGCCGAGCGGCGGCGGTTGGGCGAGGCGGGGCGGGGAGCACGGGGGCCGCCGGTTCTCCTGCCAGGCGGCGGGAACCGCTGTTCGGGGCCCGGCCCGGGCGCTGCCTGTGGGGGAGCAGGGCTGCCCGGCTTCGGGCTCCCGGCGCTCGGGGGTCTCCTGCGTGAGGGAAACGGCAGCGCTGAAGGAAAAGCAAAGGTGTAAGTAGCGTTATGCGTTGTCTTGCTTTATATTTTTAATACGTATGTCTGGTTGCTAACTTCCGTGTGCTACAGAGGGCGTCGGGCTGCTCTGATAAAGTCAGCTTCGCTGCTTTTGGAGTGAGTTGTGCATAACACATTGAATTAACAAATATTTCCCATTCTCTCCCAGGTTATCGAGATAGAGAAAGCAGATTTGCATCCAGGGCCATTTTTCAGTAACTTAATCCCCAGTTAGATATTTAATAGTATAAACTGAACAGCGAAATGTCCTCGAAGAAGAAAATGAAGAAAAATCCCTCTGGAAATAAATTAAAGGTAGGTTTTTCTGGATGGGCAGAATTACAAGAGCAAGTGTTCTGCTGTTGTACTGTGACACTGGCTCAGGAGGTGGATGTGCAGGTGTTAGCATGGGGCTTTGCTGGGAGCCGCTCTGCCGTCCCTGCTCCTGCAGCTTTCCGTGTGCCGGGATTTTATTTTTTCATTTTTTTAAATGTTTTTTAAAATGTGAGGAGTAGTGCATCATCAGGCAAACCAGGCTGTCAACTTTCAAACCTGACAGCTTAAAGAGGAAGCAGCTGGTGTGTCTGTACTGGGTACCATAGCAAAACTCATGGGGCACTGCCAAGTGCTAGTAAAAGTAAAAGCTCAGGAATTTGGTTGCTGCTTCTTGTAATTCCCTTTCCATGCACACACGCAAAGGAGTGAGGGTATTTACTGCCACACTTAAGGTGTGAATGACACGTTGACAAATATTTCCTAAATTAATGCCATTCTACACTTCTACTTTACAGAAGTGTCCAAGTAATACTCGACTTACAAAATCTGCCATTTATAAGAAGCTACAGACAGATTTTCATTTTTTTGAAGTGCAAATCATTAGATTGGACAGCATGGAAATTCATGTAATACAGAGGTGTAAGAAGAATTATTTGAATGCCTGAAAAGAAAAGGGCCACAGGTCATGGAAATTAGTTATTAGACTGTTGTCAAATTAGATATTAGACTGTTGTCAAATTAGTTATTAGGCTGTTGTCAAATTAGATATTAGGCTGTTGTAAGATTTTTAAGCTTATACACTTAGTTTTATAAAATAAGACAAAGCTGATGGTACAGTATGGTATCAAATAGCAGAATATGTCCGTTTTTTACTATCACTTCACTTAGGAGAAACAAAAACCATAGCCTGACGAAAAAACACATGCTTCAAATGCTTTATATCATAGCTCTGTAGTCAGTATGGTCTAGGTTAAATGTATTTCTGTTCAAATGTTCTTGAAATTCATTGTCGTATTGAATCTGTTTTACACTTACAAAGCTGGGTGAACTATCTGTTAATGTCATGCCCACCTGGGTACACAAAGCCGGCTCCCATCCTCACTGGAGACTTTGTCCACTTGAGGAACCAGATGTCTCAAGGATATTGAAGGTAGCAGAAGGAATTCACCTTGAGGAGATCGATGATTCGTTTGGTGAGTATTAAAATCAGTGTTATTTAATGTATGATTTTCCTGAACAAACCACACGGGCAAAATATTTCAGTGCTTACCTAGGAAAAGGTTTTGTTTCTTTGCTGGAGAGGATGCATGGCAGCAAGCTTAGACATTCACAGGGATGTTGTTTTACTGAGGAAGTAACACCACAAAACCACACTGGTTTTGATGAAACATTAAAACCACTTTCATGCTGCGTATGGGACTTGTGCAATGAGGCCTCCCTATACTGGAAGAGAATTAGTTTAGGTGGAATAGGTGCCTCTGTGTGGAGTTCTCTTATTAAATATATATAACTCTTAAGTGTCAGCAAGAAAAATATTTGAAAAAATATGTAATTAGAAGTTGTAGAGAAAATGCTAAGAGCCTTTTCTCAGCTGTAGTATTTATTGCTCTAAAGAAATAATAGAAATCTATATATAACTACTAGGAACAGCACTGAAAATGAGCTATAAAGAACAATATAGCAAAAGGACTGTCATAATGGAAAGTCTGCAAAATAAAAAGCTCTTCTCTTCCTCACTTCTGTGGTCTGTGTTAAGAACTATAAAAAGGATGCCCTCTAATACTAATGTAAGCTAACAGTAAATTTTTGTGGCAATGTGCTTGGAAAAGAAATATTTACTGTGGAAGGCAGCCTGAAAGCTTTACGTTCTCAGATTCACAATGTATTCTGGTAGCTACCTTCAAGAATTCTATATTTACAGACTTTTGGTAGCACCTATAACTGTCTTCTTACAGCAGCCAATAAAGCAGCGAGAAATCCGTATTAGGAAAAAAAAAAGGTAACATTTAGAAAGCAGTTGTTTAAATGTATAGGAGATTGATGTATGCCATAGCAAAGAGAGACTTTAAATAAGCTGTACAGAATGTTTTGCTTGCTATATGCCATACACACCTGCTGAGCTTTCATGCACCTTTAGTTTCGGTTTGTAAAGAAATAGCAGGTGGATGAGTATAGAAACTATGAAGCTTTTCACTGTATAAATTTTTCCTAATCCTCAAATAATACTTGTAAGGAGGCTTGCTCTGTACTAGTGAGCAAACCACACAGGTTCTAAATGCTGAATGGCAGGCAGTGGTGCCGTGTCCGTGCTCTTTGCCTGAGCAGGTGGGAACAGGTTTCTCAGGGCTTGTTTTCTGCTCTTTGCAGACCACCCTTTGCACAGCACTGCTGTGGATGCCTATGGAGAGGAGCAGTCACCGAGCGGGTCACTGGGTCACGTTGCGGCTCCACAAAGGAAAAATGCGGAGAGAAGGTCCGGTGAAAAATATGATTGTTGGCACTTGTTTTAATCTTTTAGATTTTTAGATTAGGTGGGAAAAATGTTGTGTTTGTCAGGTTTCCCCTAGCTGCTTATTAAACAGATGCTTTAGCTTAGAACTTCCCAGGTGAAAAACCAAAAGACTGAGTAAGGGTGAGGAACATGGGAAAGAAATGGGAGAATAAATTAGAGTCTGTCTTCTGTAAGCAGTATATTGATTGAAGTACTTACTGTATTTTTATAATATGAAAGGATTTTAAAATACCTCTGTGGTATATTAGTTCTGCAAATGTTGGTGTTTTTAAGATAAAAGGCAGAAAAATGGAAAAATAAATAGAAACCAGTTAAGTTATATGTAACAAAGAAAATTACTTAAATAAAGCTTTTAAAGCATGCTTTAGCATATTTCTTCTTTGTTAAATCAAATTTGGTTTAAATCTGAAATACTTATTTGAATAAAATAGCCAGACAATAACAGTACTTCCATGAGACTATTATTTATTAACCCTGCCCACCACCAAGAAAGCTGCCTCTATTCCTGCTAAAATAATCTCAGAAATAATTTTGTCTGTTTCGGAGTTCCTGCTCAATACAACACGGCTATCCCAGCGGTCAGCTAGTAATGGATTGCTAAACTGTTGTGAGTTTTGCTGTTGAGGCATAAAAATTCTGTTCCCTTTACATGCTATTTGCAACTTTTTATGTACTCTACTTAGGAAGCGCAAAGTAAATGGCAAAGCAGTACAAAACGTTCCCCAAAACACAAGATTTTGTTTTGTATATGGTTGAAGGTCATTCTTTCTCAGTGCGTAGTGAGTTTACACGTGGATATTTTTATTTTCCTAGTAAAAAAATGCATAGCTCAAAAGCGTCTGCCAGTAATGTTCAGAAATTCAACACAGCTGATCCTGAAGATGAATCCCTTACAGAGAATGTGGTACAGAAAAAGTTGCAGGTCAGTTTAAATTTAACTTAACTTCATGTTGTGCCTGCATTAGACAGGGGGGAGAGGAAGAGCTTTCATTTGTTTCTCACTACTGCTGTAGTACTGAATTGTATCTGAAGTCATTAATCCTCCAAGTATTCCTGTGAGATGGCCCAGTGAAATGCTTAAAGCTACAGTTGTCATGTCGACAGGGAACACAATAGCCAGGTGTTCCTGGATCCTGTTGCTCATTTGGGAATGTGTTCTTTCCTTCTTTCAAATATCTTCTTCATATCTGGAATATGTCTTCTTAAAGAATGGCATATTGTAGTAAAACATACTTATGCCATAACTGGGTTTGTCATTGATAAAATAGATTTTAGATACATATTAGAATCAAACAAAAACCACTGTAATTGTTACTGACATTTCAGTCAGGAAATGTCTTCCTGCATTCTACCTAATTGCCATAACTCAGAATTTTAAATGAGTGAACCTAGGGGGGTGGTGGTGGGTTTTTTTTTTTAAGTTAATCTGCTTTTTATATCACAGAAGGGTCCGAATGCAATTCAATTCCAGCTGAAGAAGGAGCGGCCTTTAGAGGAGAACATGTCAGATCCTCCTGGTAAAGTAGACTTTTCAAAACTCTTTTCCTCATTCAAAATGAATGCTTTTCTGTAATTAGGTGGTTTTCATTTCTGTTATGTAGCAACATCCTGTGTCTAGAAATGGGAGGTCTTAATTTCAGTTTTGGTTTAGACACTCATTAGCAATGGTTAAGTTGAGGAGCTGGTGTGCCACCCAGCTCCAATCCCCATGGTTTAGAACCCTGGACTTGGCTGTTACTCCCCTGAAGGGGTAAAGCAGTGGTGTGTGTTGTCCCTCGCACGCAGCCCGGTTCCCTTTGGAGGGAAGCTCAGCTCTGGGTGCGGAGCTGTGTGACGCTTCAGTGCACCCCTTGGTCTGGGTGCCTGGAGCTCCAGCTGTGGGGCGGAGTTTGGGATGCCCCCGACTCACAGCGTAGGCGCAGATGTTGGCACAAGGACCTTTGAGATTGGGAGCTTCGAGGTCGTGGCATTTTTCAGTAGAGAGAAACTGTTTCTCAGGTGTCATCTTGCTTCCTTCGAACGGTACCCTGTCACATTCCAGTATTAGATTTACATTTGGGAGTGTATGAAGAAACATAGTTTAACTTTTTGTGGAATTCATTAATAATGCAGTTGCAAAGTTTAGACAAACATTTGTATATACCTTTTTTTTGAAGGTTATATGCTATTAATAGGAAACACATACAAATATGGTATAGCCATTCTTGAATCTTTGAGAATGCAGGTTGCCCAAACTAAGGCTAATAGTTTTTACAGCACAGTACGCTGTGTACTCTATCAGTCGGTTTACTAACATGCTCCTGGACTTGCTTGAAATGATGAAGGATAAGAAATAAATTGTATATGATTGATCATCCAAATTTTAAAGTGTTCCCAGGTAAGTCTATCACAGTTGCATCATCAAAGACAGATGAAATAATTCATATATCCCTCTTCTCCAGTTTCATAATAAAATTTTCATAACTTTTAGATGGCTGTTTTAATGGTGACCACAATAACTTTGCCATTATTTTAGAAAACATACCTGAATTGTACAATCCTTATCTTTATTCTGTCTTTTCAGCGCATAGTCCACTTTCTGTACAGGTTTGGTGTCCCAAAGATCTGAAGAGATCTGCTAGAGATATTACAGAACTGGATGTTGTTCTTACTGAATTTGAGAAGATAGCAGCAAATTACAGGTAAATATTCAGCTTTCCTATGGCTGAGTATTCAGTTTTAAAACCGAATTACCTGCATTTTTGCTAATGGGATGCCCTTTAGGCCGTGCAGTGTTGCATGGTTTTACTTTAATTATTATTAGGTTTCTGTGATACAAATATTTTTTCATATGTGATCTTGAGGTGGTCTCCGGGGATTTAATATTTTTCCAAACATAAAAACAACACATTTCAGCTGATGTTTTTCAATGTAGAAATTAAACTGTTGCTAGTACACGGAAGATCCGTAGTTGCCTGTGCTACTAGCTGCTTAACATGGTGTTTTATTTGTTACTCAAAGGAATGGTTTTTGGATGCAATTTCTCCTTAACTAACCCCAAATGGGTTGTGTTTTGTCCCTCTGACTTCTTCAGGCAAAGCATAGAATCAAATGTTTGCAGACAAGCCATCAATAGCTTCTGTTCTGCTTTCACAGACAAAGTCACAGATCTTGTAAGTACACCGTAAATAAAAGCAATTTTGTGGTAGTGATTGTAGAGCTGTATATTACATTGTAGTAAAAATATGTATGGTTTTATATTGTCCTTTACACATTCATTTTATAAGACTTTATATTTTCTATTTCTTGTAAAGTTAAATAATACACAAAATCAGTTAGTTGTGTGTAGCTTATGATTTGCTGCCTCTTTGCTTGATTTTCTTTTGACTAATGATAATTGCCTTTAGATGGAACACTGCTGTCATGCAAGAACAATGCAAAATCATCAGCTTTTAGGAATAGGGAAGCATATAATAATCTTGAAGTGTTTTCCTATCTAAAGCATTATGTAGTAAAACTGTCAAGCTGCATAATTTGAATAAGCACACAGTTATGTAAAACATTGTTTTTAACAGCTTGTGGGCTGGATTTTTAAAGGGTTGACAATTTAATCTCTATACTGTGTCTCAGTGACACTTGTGTAGAGGCCTGACTATGGCCTCTAACATACTTCAGGAAAAATCATCCTTTTTAATTAATAGTTTGAACCTAACAGTAAAAAGCTTGTTAGCTTGGAAGGCTAAGAATTATTCTTACTAATTACAACTAGTAAAATAAACTCAGGTCTTTGTGAGAGTTATCTTAAGTACAATGGATAAGTACTAAAGCTATATTTTTAAAACTACTCGATTTATGTGTTTTATATGAAGTTATAGAAAAGTTAAGATGGGTAGTATTACACTAATTGGTACAAGGAGTATTACTTGCACTAACTGATGCAAGATTCTTGCAACTGTGTTTTTAGGAGGGTAAGGATGAAATTAAGATCCATAGTAAATCTGTAATCCTTCTTTTCCTCTGTAGATAGCGGAAGTCCAGGAATTAAAGAATATGAAGAAAAAAAATGCTAAGGTAAATACATATCTGAAAGACGTGCTGTCATTAGACTGTGCAGCATACAGAGGTGGGCATTGGAATTTGGAAAAGTTGACTTAAAAAAGAAAATAATCCACAAAAAAGTGTACTGTACTACAGAACCAACTGCACAAATAGAGAACAGAGGTGGTTTTTTAATGATCTGAGGAAATATAATGGCTTGCAAACTCCATACATGGAGTGGTGTAAGAAGGAGTACACATTAGGATGTGTACCTATGCGTGTGAATTAGTCTTTAATGAGCACTGATGAAGCCTCTGGAGAGACAATTAAATATCGAGAGCTATCCTTCAAGAAACATAGATGAGTGTAAAATCTAAGAGGGCAGCAAGGACGGTGACGTGTGAGGGCGGAATTGGATTGTTTAGTCTGAAGGAGAGCAGTCCGGGGGAGCTGCATTCCCTACGGAGATGCAAGCCTGTTGTTCAGGATGAGCAGTAATTGACTGAAAATGCAATGGAGTGTCCACAGGAGGAGGAACTTGTGCATTGCAGTGCTTTCATCAGGTGAAGCCCTGCAGTAGAGATATTAGGCAGTGTCTGTCAGAGGCTTTCTGCCAAGATTAACCTCTTCTGCAAAGTTTTTGGTGACAAAATAGTTGTTAACAAGTCAAGAGAGAGCTTATTCTGAGAGGTAGCAATTTTGTGCTGAAGTCTTGTTAGTTTGAAGTGATATGGTCTGCTGTTGTGCATGTAAAATGAAAATTGCAATAAACAACTAGCATTCACAGCCACTCAGTTACCCTTATTTTGCCTCTTATGCTTTTGTTTAAAATCAGGTCTTTAGGTGCTAAATTTATATTAGCTTTTTTTTTTTTTTTAATTGGATGTTGTACTAAAGACAGCTTAATTATCCTTAGTTCCTTATTTATGGCAATGATACTGAGCATACATTCATATTTCTCTGCATTTTTCAAACAGAAACAAAGAAGAACCTGCCAGAGTTGATCATGTTTGCATTTGAAATGTCACAAACTCCTATGCTTGTAAATCCAATGTTCCTTAAGATAAATTTTTGATGGAGATCAGAGTTTGACACTTTAAAGTTCTTTAAAATGTCTAAAATATGAATTTCAAGTAAGGTCTGGTATCTTGGAATCGTCCACACCCAGAATCAGAAGCATAAATCTCAAAGAAAAAAAACAACAATGGCATTTGAGTTGTTTGCCTTTGAAGTGACAGAAACTGTTTCAAATACTTTCCTCACTATTTCGTTGTTTATTGCAGGTAATGACAAACATCAACAAGAAAAGGCAGCAGCTGTTGCAACTCAGAGGAGAGCTCACTCGGTATGTTTGTGTTGATGCACAATAATAGCCTGAAGAACGTAAGAAGTCTGGTATTTGGTAGCCGAGAAGTTAAAGTAACTTTTTTGTTATTTTAATTGGTTTTAATCATTTGATCATTTTAAGAAAGCTTTGCTGCAACACTATTAAATGAAAATGGCTGCTGGTGTTCAGTTTTTGGAGTGATAATTTAACAGATTAAGCCCTTCAGTTTACTTAGGCGGAGGTGTATCGAGTTTGTAAATCCCGAATGTGCTTCAGCGTAAGCACAGAACGTCTCAGCCTGTGCAGAAGCAGAACATCAGGTACTTAAGAAACTTTACTTGAAAAACTCAGGTGCTTGAGAAAGAGTGGCTGTATTGTCAGACTCACTAAAAGTGAGATGTGGAAAGAAGTTTGGCATTTTTTTGTGGATTTGGACCTGTGCTCCTGTTCAAATAATATGCTCGTTGTTCTGATTAAATAGTATATTATACTAACCTATGCTTTGTATTTCTGACCAACATTTCCCTTACGTCTTCTTCAGAGGAAATATGTTCATAGTTACTCATGAAATAAATATGTAGATACAGTCATCAAAGCCTTGATCTTTTTCAGAGCTGAACCACAACTGATAAAACTACGAAGAGAATATAAGGAGATAAAAGAAAGGAAATCTTCCTTAAGGCAAGCAACTGCATTACTTACTGATTTAAAGGAGCTACAGCAAGACTGTCTGGATTATAGAGAGGAAAACCCAGAAGAAAAATTGGTAGTAAGTACATATTTTGTGTTTCTGAACTGTTCTGGATAAGCCCCTCCCCTTTTGTTTTCCTAGACTGATGGGCATTTCTGTTAACGTTTGCTTACATTGACTAGCAATATTTTGTTCATTGTCTTTGTGGCAGCAACTGGAGAATCACTGCTACAACAACACTGCAGTACCTGACTTGTTTTTTTGGTTTTGTGATAGAAACAAAAGTAGTTCAGAGAGGATTTGGCTACCTTGCTGTCTCTGTCCAGGAATTCAGAGGGCGTAGAAGAGTAACGTTTGTCCTCAGGCCTGACTCTTTTTTTTAATAGTAATTGAAGAAAGATATACAGTGAGAAAAAAGAAATCAATTTATTTTGTTGTTATTGTTCAAAGGTAGGGAAGGCTCTGGTACTTATGTGTCCATTCTGTAAGGTAGTTAATGCAAAGGACAGCGCTTGTATTCCATGACCAGATTAATTTATAGTCTTAGACTTCCTTCCTCTTTTACTGTGGCTTATGACCTGGTGTGGTGTATTCTGTTGGCAATGCCACGTGCCTGCCCTGTGTAAGGAAATCCTGCCATCTCCGAAGACTATCTAATGTTGGCTCTCCTTCACTTTTAAGAATCATGATCATACAGATATGTAAGCGATTTTTTTTTTTCCAAGAGTTCAAAATGTTGCTTTGTGGTTTGATTTCCTTAACAACAGTATGGAACTTCCAGCCTACCTGCTCTTCTGGTGGAATCACGGGGAATTCTAGGAGCAGAAAGACACTTTGAGAACATCAATATGAAACTGGAAGAGGCTCTAGCTGTACCAAGAGGGAAGTTATCAAACAAACATTAAGTGCATTTTAATAGACTTTTCAACGTTCTTTAGGAACAATTATTAAAATGGACAGCGCTTACATCTTGTTTAATTGTTGCTGCTCTATTTTGCTTCAGTGTTTAAAAGAAGTCAGTGACTTAATCAGTGAGTGTAGCTTTCTACTGTCAAATAGTCTGTGTAAGAACTTAATCAGAATGTCAGTGAAACTAATGAAGTAGCAATTCCACTTAAAGTACTAAAACTTTTATACACACTTAACAATGCTGGTTTTTAATCTTAGGCTATGAAAGTAATATATGCTTTAAAAAAAGAACACATAGACCTTGCTTGAACTAGTGATAGATCTCTTTATTAATTTGTATTTGAAATAAATAATTACCTCCCATTTCTGGAAGTAAAGAAATTTATTTTACTTGTCTTATCAGTAAAACTTAGAAATATGGCTAACAAAATAGAAACCGCGCAGCGGCGAGTGTTAAAAGTGCTAAACTTGGAGCAGCATTCTCAATGAGTTTTCAGGCCCATCCTCTTTAGCACCTGTGTAACTGTCCATGATCTCCTCGTGCCAGCTGATGGTCATCCAGTTATGAGGGTACTGGTTTGGTACTCAGGTCTTTGTGTCTTACAGCTCTGGAAGAGCATTTCTGAACTACAGTGCAGCGTCCTTCCCAGAAGACGTGTGATACACAGATACCGTTAAAGCAGATTTCGTTGCTAGTGGTCTGTTTGCTGGCCAAGTCTGGTTAGCTGCCCTCTTTACTGCAGGTGTCCTGTCTCCCTAGAGCTTCCAAAAGAATTTCATCAGGAATTTCTTCCATGGCATCATTCAGACTATCATTTGCAGCTTCAGCGAGTTCCACATCTTCAGTAGCTTCTAGGAAACAGGCGTCATCGTTTGCATCATCCCACTCACTGTCTGACAACGGGAACGCTTGAGACAAGCTTTCCTCTAGAGATGTGGAGCTTTTTGACAAGTCTGAATCATTAGAAAGTGGTTTCACTTCTGTGTTCCCCCTTTCATCCATTAGTGTATGCTCTTCTTCCTTTTAAAAACAAGAATACTATTTATTCCATATGAAAATGGCTTTCATGCCTTTAACTGCTCAGCTATGAAAGTTTGAAACTCATACTGTCACATATAACAGATACTACAGGAAGCTGGCCATTGAGACAGATTTTCCAGCACCTTAATTTCTAGTCATGTTAACCTGTGGAAGCCTATTTTAACAGCAATAGAAATTTCCTGTTTTCTTTAGTCCTGGGTGAAGTGAGGCTATTGAAGTGAATTAGCTTTATCTGTGCTGACAGTTTTTGTGCTAAATGTGCTGCTGTAGAACTTTAATATATGGAGCTACTGCACCAGCACAGCTGTTATAGGGAGCTGTTCTATACGAGCATGACTACTGTATGGAGCTCAAGAGACTGCATTAGCGGGGATTTTCAATGATTTCCAGAGACAGATTTGCTCACAAAAGCTTTAGCATATTGAAAGGACAAAAACATACCTCTTTGAAAAGAAAAGAGAGACATATCCGAGGTGGTAATGGAAAACCTAAATCAAATACATGGCATTGAAGTTAACATTCCAAAAAGCATTAAGAATAATTGCTTTGAATTCACAGAATACATACTTTGTGATTTGAAGTTTTTTTCTCTGCAGACTGGATCATGACACTTTTGATACCAAACTTCCTTCTTTAGATCTACAAGAATCCTGAGGAAGAAATAATTTAGTTTATAGTAACAGTACATAAATGAAGTGAATGCATACAGTAAGAAACTCTGACACTAAATGAACAGGTTTTGTTTGTCCCCATCTATGGATATTGCTTTTGTACTCTGACATAGTTATTACATATTTGTTTTGTACAGTCTGTCAAGGTTTTTTTTCAATAAACTTCCAAGTTCCTAAGATAAAAATATATTTCTTTTAAGACTAACGTTTGAAAGTGAACTTTTGTCTTCTTCCAAGCTTAATGTAATGAAGTTGACTTTCTTGAAGTAAGATTACTATATGGGACCTAACTGTAAGATAAGATTTTGTTGCTGCTGCTGTTACAGACGATTTCATTACAGAAGCCAGATAAAATCACTATTTCCTGTCAGCTGCTTAAACAAGCCGGCTTTTTCAGCTGTGCCTTAGAAACACCAGGCTTCAACCAACTTGCTTGAGAAACACCAAGTTCATCTATGACATAGTGGCTTTTTATACCCGTATTTCTCAAAACCACATTTTTAAATGTTACGTAGCATTATTTTCCAGACAAAAAAATTCTGCTAATGATCTACTGCAATTCTAAGGTCATCTAAACCCTCTGACTCTTCAACACTTATTTTGCTAAAACTATGAGTCTAGGTCTTTGTAGGGTCACTAGCAAAACTCATCTTGACTCGAGTGGTGCCAGGTTTGTCATTTTAATAATATCAGAATGGAATTTAAAATATATTGTAAAGGAAGTTAAAAGTGATCTGTTTTCTTTATTTCTGTTTGTTCAGCTTCCGAGCTAGGAAGCATCATTGTGCCACTTAATAACTTTAACATACTCTGACTTGTATGTTAGCATCTCTAAGCATGTATTTTAAATAGCATGAAGATTACTTCACAGAGATAACAGTTTATCAGCATTTTTATAGAATAACAGTTGAGCAGGAAATAAATAAAGCTGTTTTAAAGTTAATTATTAAAGAACATACATTATGTTGTTACTTTTGTGAGCTCTTCCAATATTTTCACACCAACGGTAACCAAAAATATCATATACAAGTAGTTCTTCTAGAGAGAAATAATTCCATCGTCGTATACCTGTGGGGAACAAAAACATAATTCTTTAAAAATACTGCTGCAAATATTATTTTGTAAACAGTAAAGTGGTCTTTACCTCCTTGCACCCCATCTTTATTAACCAAAGAACGAACAAAATGATCAACTTCTGGATATGGTGAATCCTGATAACCTTCCATGAAATCTGTTGAAACAAAGACCACAGAACCATACTATTAACTGGTTTTGTCATTGTAATATGTAATTGTTACATGTTATATAGACCACAGACAGAAAATATACAAGAATTACACCAAATCCTTAAATAAAACCAGGGATAAATCTAATGCTAATTTCCTGTAGATCTTGAAACTGCATTCCCCGCTCTGCCACAAGGTACAGAGGGAACTGGAACAAAGCATGACTGGGAGCGGGAGTTGGGGTAAACGGAATTCAGGTACTGCAGAGCATCCCTCAGGACGGCTGTGCTCTGCCTCCTGCAGACAGCTTGCTGAGGAAAAGCTCACCTAGAGGTCATCAGGTGTGGAAGTCATAGTACATCTAATTTAAGAGCACTTTTTTCTATACAGTAGAAAGGGCTTGCGGTACCTCTACTGCTTCTGGGAGTTTTACTGTTGAAAAAAGCAGACGCTTTTCTCTCCTCCCCTGAAAAGGCAGATGACAGAACTTTGGTGTCATCCCTTATTCTGAAAAGAGAATACCAAGGAAAATGTGTGATTTTTACAGCATAATATAATATGGTATAATGTAACACAGTCCTGGGCAACCAGCTGTAGGTGGCCCTGCTTGATCAGGGGGCTTGGACCACAGAAGCTCCAGAAGCCCCTGCCCACCTCAGCCTGTGATTCTGTACCTTTCACAGGCCCTGTAGCACTTTTTCTTCTCATTTTGCTGTTCTCCCCTGACTTGTACCCACAGAGGACCAGGTTTCCTCCTCCAGAACAACAAAATTTGGTCCCTGGCAAAACTCCCAAGATCCAGGCATTTAAAGACTGTTGGTCTACTGTACTGCTCTACTATTCCTTGAACAGTATTTGCTCTAGGTATAATATTTATGCTTATAGACTCGTGAAAAGCTTTCATTTTCTTTTTTCTTTACTCTCTACAATGAACTGCTTTGCTGTATGACGAGCTGGGAGCCAGACAATCACACAGAATTTCTCATCCATATTTATGACAGACTCAGCTGATATCTGGTCTGAACACACCACATGAGTTACACTCTGGGGCTACTGGCATCAGTTCAGGATAATGAATATGTCAGGATATAAAATTTGAAGTCACAACAAATATGTTTTGAATAAAAAATATTATACGTAATATACCTATGCATGTATCATTTTAACCTTCTTTCTGCTGAAGTAACGATTAGGATCATCTTAAGATACAGTCAGTGCAGGACAAGATATGTCAGACATTTAGCTTAGATACAGAAAACTTGATTATTATATGTACCAGTATCCAGCCTAAGGAGGTATATGTAGTATCAAATTGGAAATCTATATGCAGGTAAACACATATAAAAATATTTTACATTTTTTTATCATACATCAAAATATTTAGACTCTCTGTAGTTAATCGACAGTAATTTTTCCTTTCAGAACTGTACAGAATCCAACCAAACCTAATAATTATTACATTTTTGCATTTCGAATGTGTATAGAGAAATAAGGCACAACTCAGATGCTGTACCACACGTTCTGTGTTCTTTCAACATTTGAAAGTAGGTTAGGAAAAAGAAAAAAGAAGTCCAAAGAAATTTTTTCTCCAGAAGAAGGAGTTCTACTGGGAACTCCTAAATTACACTGTAACAATGTTAATGAGATAACTGCCCATTGATAGCTGTCATTTGTAACTGCTGCAGGAAAAAAGAATCACTAAAATCAATATTTAAAGATATTATCAATTCCACTAGAATTAAAGATTTACCTAATGTTGCAGATCAATGAGGAAAGAAAATATGCTTCTTCCAAGGAAACATTCTCTTCACAGTTAGGGACAAACTTATTATCCTCTGCTATCTTCAGAATCACATTTTTTCCTGCTTTTGATGATTTGTACATCCGGAAATTTCTATTCTTTGTATAAACTCCTAGAGGAAAACAAATATTTCTTAACATAACAATGCTGGCTAGGATATAAGGTACTTAGCACTTCTAAATTAAACAATTATCCTTAGACCCAGCTAAAGGTCTAAGAAATGGACAAAAATTCTTACTGACTTCACTGCACCTCCCACAGAAGAAACGCAACAAAGCAAGATCAGGCCCACATGTACATTTTTATGTTACCAAAGAATTAAGAACCACCTCTACAAAGGCATTTTAATCATTTTGACATTATCATTACTAAATGTTTCTTCAGCATAAAAAATAAAAAGGTGCTTTCACATTATCTGTGTGAAATACAGCTGAGCATAAAAAGCTGCACAATTATTTTAACCAGCAAGTACTTCATCAAACTTCTGGGGTTCTGTGTACCAGACA
Source organism: Columba livia (assembly GCF_036013475.1). Lineage (NCBI taxonomy): Eukaryota > Metazoa > Chordata > Aves > Columbiformes > Columbidae > Columba > Columba livia. The sequence goes on from NC_088605.1 coordinate 34,447,992, forward strand.
CCACTTGTGTGTAGCACACTGTGAAGTTTGCCTCAGGAAAATGTAATTCCAATCTCAAAACCTAACCAAAAAAAATGAACAGGCATTGTCAGACATCGCTTAGTCTAAGAATGCACGGAGGATGTTACGTGTTATTTGCGGGTTTCATGAAGAGAAAGGAATTAAAAGATCTCACACAGTGAGAACGTCACATCCCTTTCTATCATTACAGCCTCATGATGTAACTCATTATTCCAGCTATTTTGATATTAGTCTTCCAAGATTTGAGGTAAAGTGTGTAACATAAATATTGAGGATGGTTAATTTTGGGGGACTAAAATCAAATCCTTAAAAGGTGAAGTGACACAGTAAACAATTTCTTTTTCTCTAATTTCCATTCACAAATATGCTTGAAGGAATTTTGAACAGTAGGTGCAAAGTAATCCTTCCGAATCAGGAATGGAGAAGCCTAATAGAGGCCCAGCTGTGGGGTTACGTTTCAACAAATCAGACATACTGGAGAGGCCAGGAATAAAAGTGATGCTGAATTCCAGGAGAAGAATGTGAAGGAGTGGGGGTTCTTCGGAGAAGCCCGAGGAAAAACATGATACACAGTCCTCAAGTACATATACCGCGGCTGTATAAAAGTATGCTCAGCTATTTTAATTTCACTAGAAGAGGATGAAAAAGCAGAGAAACCAGATACAGGGATGGAGAAGGGTGGAACTTTCAAACTTTTACTATGGGTGTTGTGCTCCTAGAGATTTTAAGCATTTTAATACCATGAATACGCTAAGCACAACTGAGGCATGAAGTGCCCAACCCAAAGTTTCTATTATTCTATCATTAAAACCTAACAACTGCCATCCCAAACAGGTGAAGAAGGCTCAGTTTGTACGTGCAAAACAATACAGAAGGCCACGCCTTAAATACCTGTTCCATAATTAAGCAAATTCTAATTCAACTGAAATAACAAAAATGCAATACATACTATACTCTTTTATTCCAAACAGGAGCACTATGTCCTTAGGAATAAAAGAGAGTCTTGTGTGGCTAGAGTTTCTTCAAACTTCAGAACAAAATAATGAGATTTAGTAATACAAGAGGTTCCATGGACCAAGAATCTAAGCCTTCTTTAAAGTGCCACATTTATCATGGCAGTTTCAGCACATACTGCATTTGGTTTAAATTCTGACCATAGGGACAACAATAAGAACACTGTTCTTACTGCCTGTAATCAAAGATGAAGCAACATCTCATTTCTTATCCTTTGCTGCATCCCAAAGAGGTTTAAAAGCACATCTTATTATTTACCTAGATCCACAAAAAGTTGCTTGTCTCCTTCTTTGTCATTTACTATTAGAAAGGAAAATTCTGAATTTTCTCCCTGGTGTGCTGTTTCCACGTCCTTTGTTTCGCAAGCAACAGCTGGCCAGCCGTTGGAAGCACCTTCGACAGCTGTGAGGTTTTTAAGAGAACCATCTAATCCAACTGCTTCTGCAGAACACTGGGAAACACAGCCAGCTCCTTCTGGAATCACAACTGCAGCTTCACTCTCCATCAGCCTTATGGCAGGCTGCAAAAGGGTTCTCACAAAGTTACCTTAAAAACAAACCAACAAACCCCAAAGCAGTTTACATCATTTATGAGTCAAGAAATAACTTATTTAAATGTCTTTTATAAAATGTAGCTTGATTTAATATTTAAAGTACCGCTCAGTAGAACTCTTCAATACACGAATAAAGCATTCATATAGCTTTGCTATTACACACCTTATTTTTTTAATCCAAACACAGGTAGTTTTTACTCATTTAGCTGAATATTGTTGTAGTACTCAATGACAGCACACAATACATTAACAAGCTCAGATTTAGGATGGTGAAGAGCTTGTGATTGTCCCTCTCACTACTGCTTTCCTTAATTTCACTGTCAGAATGATTAAAAAGTTTTGCTTGCAGCTCCATGGTATATTAACTGATATAAGAGTTTGACCAGGACCTACTTGAACAACAAATTACTTCTACAAAAGTATTTTGTAATGACTTTTCAAACTCTCAGTACTGTAATGCAACTCCCGTTGTACTCCAGACTCTGCTAAATGGTAACAAAAGCAAGACAAATGAAAACCATGGCCAAATTACTTGCAGAGATAAAGAAGAAAATAAATATAGTTGTGGGAAAAAAAAAAAACCTGAAGTGGAAGGAATGCTGGCAAGGAGGATTCTGCAGTTGTTGGTTGAAGCTTCAATGAAAGAATATGAAATATGGGTCTTCCTATGCTACATACCAGCAGGATGACTCAGTGAATCAAGCGTTAATATCACCATCTTCATCATTCGTTACAGTACTGCTGAAGCACACGAATGATTCATAGTCATAAGAAGGGTTTTAATCTTGTGTGTTCAAATATGCACACAGAATTTCTTCAGTTTATAACAAGAGTTACTTGGATTTTCAGTTCAGGGAGAATATCTACCTATTTCAGAACTGAAGTTTATTTCAAATACCATAAAAGATAAAGTATCTTTAAAAGTCCTGGTTGACTGCGCTTTTGTGTGTGTGCGGTCTCAGAATAGCAAGGTTTTTGTCAGTGAAAGATGATTTGGGGAGTTAGTTCTTTATCATTCACACACAACTTTGTTTTCTCTCTTCCTATTTCTTCTAACTGATCAGACACGGGAACTGAACCCACCACTTCACACTCTTGATTCTTGACCATATTTTCTATTTTTCTATTTGGGATTTGTCAGCTGTGTAGATCAGTGTCAATTAACTGATCTCCACGGCTTTCCTGTGGACCTACATGATGTCCTGTGCTTTCTTACATGCACTGTGAACTGAGTCCCTGTATTTTAACTAGTAACTGATTCCAAGTATTATATACTAAATGTTTTTAGTCATATTTAATTTTAAGCCCATGCACTTTGTGCATGACTCCTGACATAAAATGCTTATGAAACAACAGTGATAGTTCATAGTCTAGTTTATCCCACATAAATACCACTAACTCATTTTAAAGTAATTGTTGTTAGACAGAACACCACAATGATGAATTTAAAAAAAGACAACACCTCAATGTGTCTGAAAAATATATTAACCCTCTTAAGTTTGATATTAGATAAAATATTTTATCACCTCAAATAATATATGTATTTCATAGAGATTCTGTGAAATTATGAAGTTATCTGCATCATTAGTTATATACTACAGAAGAATAGTTTGCACAAAGTACAAAGCAAATAGGCTTTAAGCCAGGTTTGTCAAGCAGGTTACTAAAATGCATTAATGAAAAGCCTGGAGTGTTATATTATTGGTAACATGTATGAATCTAACACTGATATTTACATATCTTAATTATTTAAAAAAAATCAGTTTTTTCGGCGACTTTAACATCTTGTTGAAAAGGCAAAGGCAGAACATGAATACACAATCTCTAAATATATTTTAGGTCTGACAGTAAACACGTCAAATTCATGTCATGGCGGAGATGCAGAACACTTAATTAATGGACTAGAATAAACAGATCAAACTTCTGCTGAAAGAACTGACTAATCTAATTTAGTTGTCAAGATCACAGGCTAAAATTGCTGTCATACCGAATTATTTATTATCCATGTATTACTTAAGAGTTTTACGGTGGCAGAGGAGCTAAAGGCCATAGTTTTGAACTAAAAATTGCAGTAATCCCATTTAAGTCTTTGGGGCTTTTAGCTGTTGTCACAGTGTTATGCAAGAAATAACTGCTCTGTGTCATGCTTGTGGCTGGAAGCCAATATTATAAGCATTTCTTTATAACTTGGACAATCTACTTAGCTTGCCATGTCAGCTACTCCTCAAAAGGTTTAGGGACAGACATTCCACTACTCCTAAGAATGAGATGTAGGTTCTTTAATGTTAAAAAAAAAGCTGGAAAAAAATGGTTCTGAGAAATCCTATCCTCTTTGTGTTGAAGTAAGGATCTGAATTTTGGCCTGAAGTGATGTTTAAGCCATGGACCACATGCATATATTAAAAATATTTGGGAAAAAAAAGTGGTACATGCTCGCAAGCCTACAAGATCCAGTCTCTCCTTACAGTTTGCTCTGCTCCTCCAGCTGTTCACGCTGACAAGACCTTTTGTAGATGATTCCTCAGAGTGACACAGAACACGTGTCAACCCCACACAACTTCGATCCAACAGTACGTGTTCTCCCCATGAAATAACAAGACCATTCAAAAGGAAAAGAAGATTTTCTGTAATGCTGTACCGGGCTAGAAAGAACTCCAGCACTGTGTGATGTACTAAAAGCAAAGAGCCCATCTCCTCTGTGCTCTCTATAATGCCCTGCTAGGACGTACACAGCACACAGTAAGAAGCTACTTAAAAAACACAGGGGGTATAAAAACCAAGAAATATAGTATAATCTTTACTCAAGACTTCAATGAGGGGAAATACAGACCTAGAAAAAATAAAGGTAAGGGTGAGAAAGGAAAAGATTGGGCATGAAGACAGTCAGACAGATGGTGACCGAGCAGACAGCGGAATAAAATCAGGAACCTGAGTGGGACCAAAATTATGAACATAACATCCTCAGCTCTTCCTGTTCTACAGCAGTGGAAACCTAGTAACAAAGCACAGCATTTCTTGCAATTCTGCTGCTGTTGTCACAGCTCCTCCTGAACACAAACGGTAGAGCTAAATGTCGCCAATCTAAATTTCATCCCTTCTACTAACCCACGAGAATTTTAATACAGTACTCTAACAGCATTTCTGCTTCCTCTCCGTCACCCTATTTGTTTGTTTGAAACAAAGGCAATAAGGAACAAGGATTACAAAATGAAACACTCAAATATTAAGAAATTACAAAGCCAAGGCTGCAGGTGCAATTTTAAAAGACCCAAACTTCTGCATTTGTAGGTTTATACAGATTTTAATTCCACCACTGGTCAAACTGTTTTCCATCAGTTCCTGCTTCACTCAGACAAAACTCAGCTGATTTTCTATTGCGCCCACATTGTTCAAAGTAAGTCTATAAGCCTGCTTTACTGCACAACACACAGAATACAGATACAAGGAGAAATTATGAATTTCAACATGAACTTAATGCTCACCACCGGCACCTCAGTGATTCATAAGCAGTATTTTTAAAGAATGTTCAAAATACTTCTGTGAAGTGAGGAGGTGTTATTGTACTTACCTTTAAAATGGAGTCAAGAAAACCCTGAACTGGCAATTATTTGTGTTGGAGTTGCCATATCACATGAAATCCTAACTTATAGCAACAAGTAAAATTACTTTCGGCTTTTTATTAATCATGTTTATGCACAGGTGGCTTTAAACCATCTTTGTCCTGCCTTTCTGACCCTGTGCTGAGCACAAACCAACAGTATTAAGGGAAATAATCTTGGCTTCAATTAAGACTGACATTAAGCTGAAAATTAAGGAGCCATAGTCATACTGTAATACAATTTTCAAGGCAAAAGTCAGTCTTGCCAGTAGTTTCATAAATAAAACATACAGGCACAAAAAAGTCACATTTTTGCAAACACATATGCTAATTATAGAAAAAGAAAGTAGATGAGTTTAGAAATAATGAGTTTCAATGAAACAGAAATAAGTAGTCACTTCTGCTGGGAATACATATTTGTTTCCACATGTAATTCCATTGAAATAAATATTAAAATGTGAGATGACACTTTACAAAGTAAAACCCTCACTTTTTATTTCTAGGTGTAAGAGAAAAAAAACACTTACCGACATGAGTATTATCCTTAAATACAGTTTTCTGGGGTAGAAATATTAAGTGTCGACTAAATTTTTCATCAGTACTGGAATCTAAATTCAAGACATCTTTGGCTGAGCAATTTACATCATAAAGTTCTTTTAATTTTTGGCTGACAAACTGAAATGATAAACATTAATTAGGCTTTCTTCCCCGAACATTTTTAATGGTGGGATCTATGAAATTTAACACGAATGCAGATGCTACAACTTCTTTGAGGTTCTTTTACTCCTTTTGAGTATTTAATTCAAACTAATTCATAACATCACAAATTTGACATAGACTATACTTCCTGAAATAAGCAAGTCACTGAATATACTAACAGTAATAAGATGAGCAGATTTGCAGTTTTTCAGGTCAAAGTTTAATTTAGTGGCTTTATCTTCTGTTTTATTTTCCATCACAAAGCATTTCACACCCACAGTGACACTGTTTGTAATACAGGCTGACCTAGAGTGGAAGACAGGCTATCATGATATAAAGGGCTGGTATGCTAATTCACTGTTATGATTTCACTAATTCATTGCTATGAACACTAACTAAGCAGAAAATATAAGACCTTCGGCTCTAAAATAGCTCTAAAAATCTTCTATAAGCTAAGCTTGTCCTAAACTCATGTTTAGGACTGGGACTCAGAACCTAAGGATCTGGAAGTTTAGGATTTTAGGATCTCAGATCCTCCATCCAGCAAATCTAAAGCTTTTTTCCTAACCTGAGGAATCTCTAGATTTCACAATTGATCCACAATGGAGTAAATAGCTCCAGAATCTGTATCAATGGTTCTTTATGAAGGAACACCCTCAATCTTCCTTTCCCCTTTCCTTTCCCTTTTCCTTTCCTGCTAGGGACATGTAAGTGTCAGAAGTTTTACAAATAAATGGCCACTCACAAAGACACTTTACTCAAATAGAAGATATTCTTCTAAAAACCTGCTTTATTGTCTACCTTTGTAATACTGAATTTGCAGTGGAGTTCATTTTCCAACCAAATGTACAATAAAATGGAAATTTGCACTATTATTACTAGCAAAGATACTTAACTTTAGGTCCCAAACTGGTAAGTGCAGTCACCTGATATTCTCTACATCATCATTTAACTCAATTACTTGATATATGACTGCACCTGGCAAAGGAAACTAACCGAGGAATATCTGAATTGAACTTTTATTGATGCTATTCTAAGGAATACCTAAACATTCCTTCAATTTCACAGCTCTGAAGTGGCAGAGCACATATAACAGTCTGCGAAAGCAAACTTATCGTATCAGTAAACCTACAGTAAATACAAGCACTTCAACAATCATTCTCTGTTTTTTTCTTTTCACTTAAAGGAGAGAACCTTTGCTTTAATTAAATCAGTACTTTTTACTTCATTAAAATAACCATTAGGTCTACAATTCATTTTCGTTTTCCTACAGAATAATCAAGATAAAGTGGTCAATACTTCAGTTTCATATTAAATAACAATAAATTTAGATTAATCTACATTACTTTGCCCAAGTATACCTCAATTAACTTCGCAACCATACTCTTGCCATCTGCACCAGGATTTGCTGGTTTGTAGAACTCCAAATCAAAATAAAGCTTGCAAGCATCTTTTTCAGGAATTACTTCATAGCAGTGCATAAGACTTGTTTGATAACCTATGCTAAGGAAAAAAACAAAACAGAAGAAGACAACAAATCACAACCTCTCACAATAAACATTATATATGCTGCGAAAAAGGATCCTGAAAGTCCTAAATATTCTTTTATTTTTCAATCAACTACCCCTATTAAAAAGTGGCAGCCCTGTAATGCTTTGAAAAAATTGTAACTTCATCATCAAATATCAACAAAGATATTTGTCTGGCCTAGAATCTAGAGTCCGTAAAGTATTCTCTTCCCCATCCCCCTCATGTCTTACAATACACACTGTCAACAGAAATGCTGTTGAAAATTTAAGGAATGATGGAAACTACAGTAAAATACTTACTAAGTTATCACTCATATGTCTTAAGCACTAAAAACGAGATTACATAGGCTTTTTTGCAACTAAATTAAAAATTAATCTCATTTTCAAATTGAGAAAAAAATTACAGTTTACTTTTCATATAAAAATTGATTCTTAATTTCTTTTACTTTATAACCAAATGTTTTATTCGAAAACAAAAAATTAGGGAAAAGGTTCAGTGCATAATCAAATCGTCAACACTTGAAATTACATCACGCAAATACAAAACCATAACTGGTAACTGGACATTTATATTAATGCCCACTTATTTTTATATGTGAGTAATCGTAGAAATGTGTTTGTGTCAGATGTTTGTATGATCTCCTGAGGAAAGCTGACCGCTAAAGCAAATCTACTGCTATTAGATTTAAGTTCCGTAGATGGGGTCCTTAATTCCCAGGAAATAATGGCCATCTGCAACTCAAAATAAAGCTGAAACCCACTACAGAATAGACTGGTTTGTCCTTATGAAGATTTTCCCCAGGGCCAAGATCAAACCTCAGGCCACCCATCACAGCTCTGTCCTAGGCAGAGCAGCAAAGGGCTACTGGGGATACTTCTCCAGTAATAGCTCTTGCTGGGTAACAGTCTATCCAGTTTGCTACTATATCTTACAGTAACATATAGGGTACCTTTTCAAATACTCACGTGTAATAAAACCAAAGCTCTTTATATGTTGTCACAAGGTAAAATCTCTGTCCACTTTGTGTTTTCTTTTCCAAGGCAAATACATGAACATCCTTTTAAAACAAAAACATGGAAGTTTTTTTATTCAAAGAATGAGTTAAAGTCTTCAGAAGTTCCTATTTGACGTTAGTTTCTTTGGTCAAAGGTTAGTAAATACTAGAAAACTACAAGTAGATCACTTATCCTTTTTCAACCCAAGCAGCATCTGTTTTTATTAAGAACGCCATTCTGATTTCAGTTACGTGGTAAAAAGTTGAAGCTTTTCTTTGCTGTGCATTAATGTAAACTGTTTTCTGATCAGTGGCAAGTGCATATAAGGGAAAGAGGAACAATGTCCTGAAAGGAACAGTCTCATGGACACGATGGCAGCATATGGCTTTACAGCAAATATTCTTTAGACACTATGTTATTTAAATCCAATAGTGGAAATCTGAAAAGAAAACAAACACACACTGCTGAGTCAGTGAGAGTGCATTTTGGAAAACAGACTGTCAAGATTACTTAAACACCTGAAGCAACAGGGAGAAACTATCATACTTACTTTAAAATCAGCAATAAATTTGAAAAGTACTGAATGCAGAGAACTGAAAACAGAGGATACATTTTGCATAATATTTATTTGGCTCATCAGTTCTTATAATCTGAACTTGATACTCTGATGCCATTGGAGAGTTGTATTGTTTTTGTTTTGTCTCTGCCTCCTGTTTATCTGGTTTTCTTCCTCTGTTTTTTCCTTCTCTGTCTTTCTACTCATCTCTCACTACCTTCCCATTCTCCTGTCAACCTTGACAGCTTCCTTATCTTCAGAAGAAACAAATCTATCACCACAATGTTACCAAAAAACACTTTTACTGTTAAAACCTAATACCACATATCAATTTATATGTTAGAACTAGTACCTCTTAGAGCTACCTCCAGTCTAGCATGATCACCTACAAAGACAAAAAAAACCCAACAAAACCAACCAACCAACAACCACCAAAAAACCCACAAACTAAACCAAACAAACAAAATCCCAGAACAAAACCTTGCTGTTTCAGGACTGGGGGGAAAAAAAAGGAAAAACAAAAAATGTCTTTCAACCTGATAAAATACTTTAAGTGAACCTTGAAAGTACGTAAAAAGTAGACACATTCACCTATCAAACAATTTACCTCTTTGCAGGTTTTTACATAGTTGAAAGCCTCAACCTGTCGATGAAATATTTTCCAAACAGAGGATGGCATAGAGGGTTTGGACAGTCTTGGTCTATAAACTGGAGGAAGAGGGTTTCTTTCATAGTGAGATGCTCGTTCTTCCACTTTCTTCAGTCTTTCTTCCCATTTCCTCTTCATTTATCCTTAAGCAATTACAAATAGTTAAATCAGTATCAATTTATGTTTGTGACTCACTTTTAAAACACCCAGTACCCACCACTGATTTTGATTCTGGTTTTGTTGAATGTACTTTATGTATTAACCAAGAGTAGCTAGTATTCCAAATGAACACCCAGCCTTGCTAGAATACTAATTTTAACATTAATTCTTTCCATGCAGTTTGGAGGTAAAAGATTTTAATATTAATACTATCAAAGGTAAACACAACAGAATAGGCGTAGTCAGGGAAGGCCTATGAAGTTTCATTTTTGTTTAGAGAACGGTGCTACATTCCTCCTCAAAATGTGTACAAACTGTGTTAGTTAGCGACACAATATTGGTAAAGAGTGAAAAAATACTATGATTTCTATCTGTGGTTGGAGAGACAAATGAAAGAATTAATTTGTATGGGTAGCACAGCAACTGAGTTCCTGAGAAAAATCAAGATTTCAGTCACTCTGGCTCTGAATCTCAAAGTAAAAGAATTGAAATCCAAAATGAGGGCTCCATTCCCCACTGCTGACCTTTACTATTGGTCAATGATACTTTTGCCTGCTTTAAAATCTCATTTACTTTCTTGCAAACTTAAGACAGCAATGTTATCTCTTTTCAATAAACAGTGCGTGATGCAGTAATGCTTGCTATCTTGCAACCTTTAAACTTCTAGTCATAAAGTAATCCAAATGCTACAAATAATGTAGTAAAGCATAAACACACATTAACATACATATGATTATCTGTAAGTTTAATTAATGTTTTTTTCTGGGAGAATTCATTGCCCCTCTGAACACCTGCAAATTGCTTTGAAACTGAAAGAGAGGAAGTGACATGAGAAGTAAAAAAAGATGAAGGGGCATCTTTTAGTTCTGACCAGCATAACCACCTACCAACCCTTGGCTCTCAAAACAACCTCCCGGTTGCAACAGAAGATCAAGATGAAACTGACTATACTCAAAAGTATTTCAACCTTTAACACGCTAGATCCACAAGGTGAGCTTAAGTATTCAAATACTCTTTGTGGACTCTGAAGTCCAAATTTTAGATCCTCTGAATCCTCCTCCAAGTATTCTGTAGTAAATGTTCCTGAACACCTAAATTTCTGCCCACGGTACGTCTAAGCCTGCCTGCATTTTGATAGTTTAGTGCCTATGTCATGTCTAAATAAAATAATGTTTTTTCTATTTACAGAGGTCAGACATATTATCTCTATAGCCCTTGCCAATTTCCTGACCTGTGAATTTCCTCCATTCCCCTCATTTTTCATGCAAGTAGCTGCTTCTTTGGAAATGAAAAATGAAATTATAGACAGCAATCAGCATTTCTCAGAAGTGCTGGCAGAACCCTCAGTTTCGTTTTGATGCTGTTGGCTTTATTGTAAATTAATTGGGTGCAAAAGACATTCCCTACATCAGCACTTTCCCACAACATGACCATTAAAAGAAGGGAAGCAAGGAAAATTCCCAAAATTCTGTACTCATTTTAAACTTTCTAGTTAGATCAGGGCATAATTTTGCAGAAATACAGCTGAGAGGATATCTGAAACTGGGAGAAGGCTATGACCCTTACTTGAAACCGATAGTTGTCACTGTTCTTGCAGTCCAGATACCCTTGGATTCTAAGCAGCCCACTGTGTTGGGTCTTTCCAAGGTAACTTCAGTTGCTATATAAACTATACCTAACACAACACATCTTTTTAGAGCACATGCAATTTACAACTACAGACCAGGTGTAACCGCAGACTCGCCTTCTGAGTTCGCTGGGAAACTCCCACTTCGTTGTACTCTCTTCTGTCCCACCAGAAGTAAAGGAAGTAATGATTTTTATTTTACTTGCCAGAAAACTTGTGTCACCAACACGCCTGGACATGAGTGCTTTTGAATCAGCAGGATGACTGCATGAAAACCCTGGGAAAAATGCATCTGCTAGGAGATGACTTAAAGAACTTGCTATTTTATTCGCCTGCTTTGATAGAAGACTATTTCTTTTTTAGTGATGAAGACAACAGACATCTTGTAATTCTGTACCTCACATAGCTGTTGGTTGGTGAGGGTTTTTTTAAACAAACGGACTCACTATTTCAGATATACCAATTTTCTCCCTTGTGCTACAAAGACAAACACAAATGCACGATTTCATTATGTGTCTCTACATTTAAAAAAAAAAAAAAGCATGCTCAAAAGCCTGTAACGACTATAGACAAAACACACTATCCACACCTGCTAAGAAACAAAGTTTAGATACGCAAATCAACCACTGCTCAAAATTACATTATTTACATTGGTTTCCTGGCCGGCGCGTATCACGCAACACAGCTCTATGGCAGAGTTCCTGCTCCTCAACACCAATAAATCCATCAGATTTTCTCCCAGCTACTGAATCAGCCTTAGAGGAACCCATTTAACAACTTCCTCCCTACTGCTATATTTCTTAACATTAGCAAAAATTAGCTTAGTTATCCTTACGTTGAGCTGAAGCGCGGCATACTGACAAACACCATCTTCCCTCAACAAAAACAAGGAGGAGCTAATTATCAGCTTGCACTCCTACAGCTTCTACAATTAAGATTTTCAGGTTTTTTGTGCAAAATGAAGGATATTAGACCTGGTGATAAGGCCTCAAAAAATAGGCTAGTGCCTGTTGTGAGAAGCTGTAAAGCTTTGTTTCTGTGTTAAACTGCGATAGGCCCAGCCCCAAACCCACGCAAGGCTGGCGCGGCGCGGGGGTCACCGGGCCGTACCCGCAGCCCAAGGCCGCGGTGCACTGCGCCTCCCCGTGTGGCAGAGCAGGCCCCAGGCCCGGCCGGCTGCGGCAAGCACCGCGCTAGGAAACGGGGCCCGGGGGCAGCAGCGCCCAGCAGGCCGCAGGGAGGACAGCGCGGGCGGGCGGCCGCCCCTCGCATCTCCCCAGTCACAGCACCGCCCCCGCCGGCCAACGGCCACAGGAACGGGGAGAGCGGCCGTCCGCCGATACCGACTCACCGCCACAGCCCGCGCACTGCCGCCGCAGGCGTTCGAACTACGTGCCGCTGGCGGAAGCGGGCTGCTCCGCCCGGCGCGGCGCGGGGAGGAGCCAGTGGCGGCGCTTCCTCCGCGCTGTACAGAGCCGAGCCCCAGGGCAGGGTGGCTGGTGGCAGCGCAGCGGCGGCGGAGCGGGCAGAGGGCACAGCCGGTGGGTGGCGGTGGCGGCACCGGGCGCGGAGGCTGGCTGAACAAAGCGGTGGGGGGCGGGGTGGGGCTGGCTGGCGCCCGCCCGGGGCCTGGTCGTGGCACTCCGGCTCCCGTGGGCTTCGGTCCGGCGGGGCTGGCCGCACAGACTCTCCCGCAGGGAGCGGGCTGAGAGGAGCGGCAGTCTCCGCACACCCGGGCCGGGACCGGCTCAGAGAGCCGCCTTCCCGCCGCCCTGGCTGCCCGCGGGGCTCCAGGGGGGCCGCAGGTTGTGGGGGGTTTGCTCCCGGGCACGGCGGGAGGAGACCGGCCGCGGTGCTGGCCCAGCGCTCGCTGCTCCCCCCTCCCCCGAGGGAGAGTAAGGGGCCTCAGTTATTAGTTTTGCAGAAGCTTAAGGCAGGGAATTTGTTCTTTTAAACCTGTTTTTGTAGGGAAGATGCCTGAACAAAAAGCGAGCTGGGGGGGAGAACAGCTTTAACTTTAATTTGCTTTCTCGCGTCCCTCTGATAGACTGTTAACTAACAGGAAAACACAGGCTGAAAATCAGTATTCGCATCTACCAAAATAAAGCTTTGGAGACGGCGGGTTAAACCTCATCTAGAAAGGGCTCTGCTGATGAAGGGCGAGTGTGCGGGAGTTGCCGTCGCGGGGCGTGGTGCGGATCCTGAGCCGTGTTGTGCTGCGGGCGGGCACGCTTGAGCCCCTCGGTGCGCTGCGGCTGGCGCTCCTAGCGGGGAGGAGACCTCGTCCGGGGGATGGGTTGAAGGCTAGGGCTGGTAATCTAGTCTCAAGGCTATTATCTATTGCAGTGGTGATGTGGCTAATAGGTACAGTTGAATTAACAAGCACGGGTTCCATCTACCCTCAGAATAATTTCAGTTCTTGCTGATTTTGCAGATTAATGCTGACTAACTAAAAGTCTGTTTGCTTTTGGGAGATCAGAGTGCTGGCCTGGTGTCAGTGCTTTCCAACTACCACATCCAGACCAGAAGTAATGTGAAGGGCCCTCACAGTATTGGCACGCTTCCATCAGTAGTAGCAGTATTTAATAGGGAGGTAGTGCCACACAGAAAATGTAGTGGTATATTTCAGGTTTTTTAGTTTTTTGATACAGTCAGCTTTTATATTTCATTCTGTTATTAATCAGGTAATTATTAGTTATAATTATACATTGTGGAATGAAAAATTCTTCATTTACATGTCTGTATTAGTATCACAGTGTGCCATGTATATATTTAGTGTACGTTAAAATACCTTCCTTGAATGCTTGACATTTTCTCTTGCAGTTATGTGAGGTGGAACACTGCCCTTTTCTAACCTTTAAAGACATGTTTTAGGATACTGGTCTCTGTTTTGGACATGTATTTTAATACTGCTACAATTATTGCTTTGTAGCAGCTGACTCATACTGAACATGTGTTGTCTCCTGTGGTTTGCATATTTCAAGATACAGTTGGTAACTAGAGACATTTAAGTTATTTGCTTCCTTCCCTGCCTGAGAAGCTTTGGTACTATTTTTGTCACTATAATTGTTTTGTCTTGTTGGTCCACAATTCAAATAAACGCTGCTGTAAAAAGAACCTGATGGTTCTTATGGCAGTGGTGATATGTAATTATGTGAATCTGTTTTCATTAGATCCAGGTAGAATAAGTAAGTTCAGGCTGTTTTATTTATAATTTTCCTATCAAAATGAAAGCATTGGAACAACGACATTTGTGTAAGGCGAAATATATTATTACTTCTATTGCTATATAGAGACAATTTAGTCATTTTTGGTAGCTTGCTGGGCATAGTTTTGGACCTTTTTGAACCACTTCATTTTTTACTACTTAGTACCTGTAAACATCATTGTAGCATCTTTTTTTTATATCTGCTATTTCTGTCTTATAGGGTTTTTTAAAAAAATAATATTTTTTTCAGATAAAATGTTTTAAAATAAGCTTCCTAAAATTTACAGAATATATTCTGCTAGCTTAGAAAAATGCCATTGCTCATTTCAGCTACTTGTTTTTTTAAATTTCCTTACATTTGTAAACTCACTTTACCTAAGCTTTCAGAGAAAATAGTATCAAGGAGCAGAATAACATTTTTAAATTAAATTCTTAATGGATTGTCCTGATTTTGTTTCCCCTATCCCTAACAGCATGAGATCATTCTCTATAGGGAAATATGTATTCTGCTTGACAGAACATGACATCATTGCTTTACCTAAACTAAGATGAGGCAATTCTTAGCCTGTTAGAATCAGCGCTGTTCTCTAGAGAGCGTTGCTGTTACCCTGACGGGTGCTTTAAAGCAGAAAACATACTGCTGATGAAAACGTGTGCTTGAGCGCCTAGCAACAAAACAGATATCTCTTTGTGCATGTCTTTTGATCTTTAAAGAAGTGCAGGTGACTTGGTGCATTAAGGTGCTCAGAAACTGATGGAAATTAGAGGTGAGTTACAGATTCTACTCTGAAGATAAAGCATGTGTGTTTTAAATACCTAATGTATTATACTCCATTTTTCTTCGCTATCTCTCTAGCTTCTGTAAAGACTCTCAGACAAGCTCCACTCATGATGCAGTAGGATGCAGTTGGCCCTAACACTTCATTAAACAATTGAGAGTATAGGCTGTGAGCTAGGTTTGCAAAAGCTTTAGTAAGAAATATTTTTATGGTATTACAAAGTGTATTTTACATTTTTCAGAAACAAAGTACTGTTGCTCATTGTAATCATAGGTTTTGCTAGCTACTTCTTCAAATTTCATTCTTTCTTTGGCATTGGATCGAGGAAAGCAGTTTTAAGGTTGCAAAAGGTCAAAGAGGTAAGTCTTAATTTAAGGTCACTTAAATGTTGAAGGTATTTTTTACTGTTTGCAGCGTGCTTTAACATTCATGTTATAAGAAACATTCAGTGGTCTAGTCTGTTAGGTCTCCAATTTGCCTACTTAAGTTTGCTGCTGTTCACCAGTGTTATTCCTACCACTTTACCAAAACTGGTCCCTAATGGGATGCGACAGTTTGGTTGGAGCATACCTGACATGAACCCAAGGCAGCTGCATGACCCACTTACCCTCCCTAAAGGTTCCAAGGTCCCCTCTATTGGGCAGAGAGTGGTTTGTTAGCTTTCCCTATAGTTTACCAGAGTCTTTAAGTAGTTATTGGTAGCCCAGGCTGGCTCATATGGTAGACAGGAGGTGACCACAGCTCGTGTAGGTGTACACTGGCTAATTCAGGTACTTGCTGCACCAGCCCTGCAGATCTTCCCAGTGCCAGAGAGCTGGGATTAAAACCTGGGCATTTAGCAGAAGCTGAATGCCGTGTGGACGTGGCCACATTGCTCTCAGTACACCTGCTGACTAGTTTTGATAATGCAGTTGGTACGTGATACTCTGCTTTTTTATATGGTGTGGCTTTTCATTACTGTTGACAGACAAAGAACAAACAAGGAAGAAAGTTAACCTTTTCCCAGTTTCTCCTGTTAATCCCAGCGACAGTGAAGGGTTTGGGTTGCGCTTCTGCACATAGTGCTTCTCCTGAAGAAGGAACCGCATGGGTTGCATCAGGACTGGGGGTCAGTCTGGTTGATGTTTTCCAACAAAATAAAGTTTTGTTCAAAAATGTCAGGGCGAGAGCTCAGGAAAGCTGGGAACCAGTCAAGGATAGTTGTGGTGGGGACAGTGTTGAAAGAGGCATAGAAACTCCTTGAGGCTGGAGCAGAGGAACTTGTAGCATTCTTGTCAATGAAATCCATTTTTTCCTCTTCCCAGGGGTCTGGGATCTGCTTTTCAGCTACAACTGAGTGGACACACCAGTGGTCCCTCCAGACTGGATTTCATTGTCAGTGCTGATGCTCCCTGCCCAACGAGAGGGCATAGGGTTGGGTCACTGTTGTGCCACAGGTCTTAGGTACTTGGGTTACCCTTTGGAACCGCTCGTCTCTTTTATTATAGGGAACTTTGAAAGGATTAGACTTAGAAGTTAGGATGAATTAATCCAGATCATGGTGCTAGGCAGGTGAGTTCAGCATTGCAGGTGTAGTTCCTGCCTCATGATACTGTCTTTAAAGTAAATTTCTCAATTATAAAGCAATAATGTATTTTAGAAATCTCATTTCTAAGATACTGAGTTTATTTGATACTTTTGGAATTTGGTTTTCAGGAAATATCCTGTGTGATGCTAATTCATGTGATACAGTCCTGAAGTCTGGAATAATTTTGTGAGCAGGAAGGTTTCTTAATTACATCGGTGCTCCAAGATACAAAGAAATAATATTCAGAGTAACCCTGAAAATCTTCTGAAGTCGCTAAAAATGTAAGTAAATGTCTTTCAAGAAACAAGGAAAGAAGGAGGGTTATATACCCAGAGTAGTGTTTCTGGTGTGTCAGTGATGGTTACCACAGAAAATTGATGTTAACGGTATACTAGCTGGTGTATAGATATGAAATTAAGAAACAGTTTAATAGTAATATGATGGTGTAAGATGGCAAATACAGTTTTCCACCAGAGAACCTAAACCTTAAATAAGCATCTTCATCATATCTGACCAGCAAATCTGACTACTTAGTCTGGTTATTTATACATCTGTATTGACCATAAATATATCTGCTAAGCAAGTTTCTTTCAAATTCTTGCCGTATAGTGCCTTGTTTTTTTCTTGAGGTCTAAGCATTTATTTCACTTCTAAGCATTTATTCCTTTGTCCTATCGGGCAATTTAACTTTATGGTGCTTAATCCTTTTCTGAATTGTGAGTTAAAGGTAACTTGTGGTAATGTGCTCTGTGAGTACACACAGAGTAACTGAGAGGGAGGTCTATTGCTTTTAAATTTCTGGCTTAGCATGTCATTCATAATTTCTTGTCCTGTGTTCTAATAGCAGTTTACAGCATAGAGTTAATTTCATCAACTATTGAAAGATACATTACAGTGGTTTTCTGTTATTTATATTGCAGTTACCTTCACATACACCAATTAGGACTGGCTGCAGTGTTGTTTCATTTGAAATGGAATGCAGAAAAAAACGTTTGTTTCTCAAAATACCATGACACAAAATCTAGTCTTCTGTATTAGTCTTTGCACATATCCCATAACTTCTATTGCTTGGTTTTGGACCTCAATTTCTGTCTTACTGAAATGGAAGGATCTATATATGGCACAATATTCATAAGACTAAAATGTTACTAATACATGTAGGGACATTAAAATATTATAATGATTGTTTTCGATTTGTTTGTCTCTTATCCTGCTTTTTGGAGGCATTTTCGATCATTGGGTCATAGGGATCTGCAGGCTGTTTTTCCCAGAACTGTTTTAGAATGCAATAATTTAGAGAAATATTTCATGTTCTTCTTTCAAATATAAGATATGTAGGGTTTACTCAGAAATGCTATTTTTTACCCACTCATACACCTAAGCTAAAGTTATTTTGCGTGAATAACCCCTTTTAGCATTCCTGTTTTCTCTATAAATTTAAAAACTGCTCTCTGGTTGTGTAAGGTTTTAAGGCGGCCTAACAAAAATTATGCAATCTGAAGATACTATTTCATATGAAAATTAACTGTAATATATTTTGGTTTATTATCTTTTCAAGCTGATAATTGGGAGCCATAATGGCGGATACAGGAGATGGACCCCATTCGGGGCAAGACCTGGCAGATGCAAAATCTATTCCTGGTTTCAAAGGGTAAGTGAGGTACTTTTGGTTTGAGCCTTCAATTTAAGTCTTGAGGAATCATGTGCTGTAACAGGAGATGAGAGCCCCAGAAGAAATAATGCTAAAAGGAAAATATTCAATTATGATAATTTGTAATAGTCATAAACAAAGGTTAGAGTTGTTATACTAACTTTGAAAATATAAAGTCTCTGACAGAATAGGCCATGTGTATGTACAAGGAACTAAAAAGCAAAACACCTGAGGTGCAGTTAGACTTGGCTTAACAGTATTATCGGGTGGTTAGCTGTTCTTCCAAAGAGACTTTCCTGTCTCACCCTGGGCTAAATGTTCACCCGTTTCCTTTAACTGCTCCTAGAGCTCTCCTGAACCTGTGGCAGTTGATTCAGCTGCTTGAGCTGACCTGCTGCAGAGTTACATGTGCAGAAGCACAAGTGCAAGGGGAGCTTACGGGGTGGAAGAGAGGAAACACAGGCCTGTTCTTCCTAGTGCCAGCTAGTTGTTATGATGGTGTAGCGCTGTCATCAATTGCGGTCTCTCCAGGAACTTCATTTGTTTTTGAAGTTGTTCTTTTTAGTATTTTAATGAAGATTAAATTTAAGAGAATTACAGACCTTTTATTTGTAGAATACAATATGGTAGTGGGCCCCAGTCTTGTAACCACTTTCCCATATGCTTAAATGAGAAAATCCATACCAAATTCAGCATATATTGACTGAGTAAAGTTTACAGCAGTTTCAGAATCATGAGTGGTGGTGTAGCTGGTGTGCATGTAAAGGCAGAATTATGCCTCCTTTAGAGTCTTGGTAATTTTCTAGGTTTTTTAATGTTTACTTGTGAAAATTCAATGGCAACGGGACTTTTGGTTAGAATCCAGAATAGATTTACACTCTCAGAGCTGATCTCATCTCCAGGTACTTAGCTTTCAAAAGATAATAGTAAAAAAACCCAACTGATTACTTGTTGATGTAATTATTGGTTTCCTTAAACTATTTTTATGTTCTCCTTTGCAGAGGCATTATCATTCTAGACAGTCTTCCTTGATTCTATACATTTTAAGGTTATTACAAGTTGCACAGAAGGTTATTACAAATACAAATGACTATTTTTCTTTTTAGTTTTTAATTATTTGTGTATGTGCACATTTTGCCAAACTTGAAACAAAGCTTTTATTTGGGAGTATAACTATACAAGCGGTTTTATTTATTTTGATCTCCAGAAAGTACAGTTTTCACTAGTCTTAAATCAGATCTACCATCTGACTTTACAGACATAACTTAGAATCATAGAATGGTTTGGGTTGGAAGATCATAGAGTTCCAAGCCCCCTGCCATGGGCAGGGACACTTTGCACTAGATTTGGTTTCTCAAAGGCCTGTCTAACCTGGCCTTATATTCAGTTTTTCATCTGACAATACCTCAAAGCCCTTCTCCTCAGGGTTGCTCTCAATCCATTCTCCACCCAGGCTGTATTTGTGTTTGGAATTGCCGTGGCCCAAGTGCAGGACTTTGCACTTGGCCTTGTTGAACTTTATGAGCTTCCCACAGGCCTACCTTTAGCCTGTCAAGGTCCCTCTGGATGGCCTCCTTTTTCTGTAGATCATCAGCTACACCACTCAGCTTGGTGCCATCAGCAGACTTGCTGAAGGAACTTTTATGGAACAAGTAGCAAACCTCATCATTTTCATTGGTTTTGCTAAAATAACCTTGTTTTATTATTATTTTGAAAGTAGAGAAGAGAGATCAGAAATTGACACTTAAAGTTTGTCTCATTTCTATACAGAAAGAACCTACCTGCCAGCAAGTCTATGGACTCTGGAATTCTGCCAGACTACAGTTACAGAATGGATTATCCAGAGATGGGGCAATGTGTAATAATAAACAATAAGAACTTCCACAGACAGACCGGTACTGCTTTCAAATTTTAAAGTTTTTTCCTTAATTCAGATAAATTAGTGACATGTATTATTCTTCGAAATTAAATATGCAGACTTCTTTTGATTGCAGTCTAAAGTTAAATGGTTTGAATGGGTACGATTCATTTCTGTGCATTCTTCCAGATATGCATACAGCAAACACATGACAGTACAGCAGCAATGGGGATAAAATTGATGGGCAGTACAAGTCTGTCTTACCTTTTAGTCATGATTTTGGTTTTGTAAATAAAATCCTTTTCTTTGTCTTTCTATAGAAAGGTAGTTATAAAAATGAGTAATAGACAAATCTATGACATAGGTACAGAGGAAAGGAGATGATGTTCATGTATAACAGTGCAATGCTTTTTCTGTTAGAATGGATCTGGAAAAATGGAATAATATTCCAGACTTATACAGGTATAAGTGAGAAAATAATTTGTCTCAATCAGACCATGCTATCTATATCATATAAAATATAATACATTTCTCCTGTGTATAGGGATGTTACCACGGTCGGGTACAGATGCAGATGCTGCAAGTGTCAGAGAAGTTTTTATGAAGTTGGGATATAAAATAAAGATTAACAATGATCTTTCATGTGGGGACATTTTTAAACTATTGAAAAATGGTAAGTAATAATACATTCAGTGTGTGTATTAAATCAACCCCTGTTTCCAAATACATCTCTAGCCCTCAAATCTCTTCTTCTATGGTTCCTTTCGGTGATATTTCACACCTACTGATTGTTTATTGCTCAGGATGACACATACTTCATAGCTATGTTTTTATGTTTATTCATCTTTGCTGTCTCTCCATCTTTTGTGCCATGACTGTTGTCTCCATAGCCTTCCTCATCTTCTAAAGAAGGCTGGAAAAAAGGCCGAAACTTAAATGCAGACTGATTTATATTCTGAACCTGGGATCACTGAAGCTCTGTGAGTTGGAAAGAAACCTGCTTAATTGTGTAGTGGGGTTCTGTGCTATATACTTAGTGATTTGGCCCAAGAGGGGTTCTAATCCAGGGACCAGAACTGCAAGTGAGTGGACTGAATTACTCTTTTAGTGAAATGGCTCGTGTTTTGTTTGACTTGTGAAACAAAACACTCTTCTGTCAAGTGAGAGCTTCGTGCTGCTGTTGGTGTTAGCCCTGCTTTATTTGAACTTGGCTACCTCTGGGCCAGTAAATTAGAGGGTGCCTGGGGCTATCTGTAGCCCTGGAACATGGTCTATTCTAATAAGCCTTTGGGAGGTTTTCTGCCATGACTGTGGCTTATGCCTACTAGCACTCTCCCAGGCTGTTCCAGATCACAGTTACAACAGTAAAAGTGTTTCAGGGATTATTCCCAACAGCCAGTTAGCCTGCAGCAATCCTGTTTTGGTTTGCTGGTTGTTTTTAAATGTGTTTGCTATCATAGACGTAGGTTCTTTAGTACCAGTTAATGTTTATGTCAGAGAACGCTCCCAAGTATGGTTAATCTATTAGTATAGTTGCAGCCTGTAGCTGAAAGTGGAAAGTCAGATTCTCTGACTCAAGGCTTCTATTGTACCTGTTCTATAAGGCCTCCAAATGGATGGCATAAACTACAGACTGCAGCCTAACTAGAGATTCCCAAAAAATAGCCCTTCTTGACTGTTCTAGATGCAGGGCTTGTCCCTAGATTATAGAAATGCCTTAGTGTGCATCTCTTTAGAAAAATCTAAATAGTTCAGTTTTTCCAGAGTAGAAATTAAATGTTTTGGCAAGGTCTAAACAGAACGCTTCAGCTTTTAGGACTGTTACAGTTTTCATCTACAAACTCTTGCATCATCTTGAGTTTACCACTCAGAATTCTTTTTGGATCCTTCTTTTAAACCATGTTTGTATATTTAGTATTTCAAAGAATATCTGTTCTATGCTCTTTGCGTACCACAAGATGGAAAAAATCCTGTAAACCTGCAAACACTTGATATCAAGCTTATATGTCTTTAAATACAAAATTCAGAGGCTTGATAATTTTTTCTGGACCTTGCTACAGGACAAGAGTGAGAGAGACAGAGTAATGCTAGTACCTAGGTCCCTGCAGCAGCAGCAACTTTCATACTGCATTCAGTTCCCATGTAATCCAAGTAGGTGAAGCCTCACTGGAGAGGTCAGACTTCCTCATCCTTTCTCAAAACTCAGAACCTCCCCATCAGTGTGATCCCAGCTCATGAGACTGACCATTACTGCACGAGCAAGGTGTCCTGTTCAGGCTTTGAGACACTGTCAGAACACCCGCTTTGTCTCCTCGTGGTGTTCCTGGCCCAGTTCTGTGGCTGATTGTTAGGACGGGTATGGTTGGCCTTTAATTTGGGGTTTTCTGTGTCCAACCTCCTGAAGTAAAGTAGGCTGACTCCTTTTGTTCATAAGCAAAAGCTGTCTGGAGGTTTCCAGACATGTGAATTAGTTCTTAAAGACTTCTGTCACATAGGAAGCATCAAATGTTCAAAGCTTTTAGGGAATGCAGGAAGTTAAGATAGTTTTCTTTTTTTCTTTCAAGTTTCTGAAGAAGATCACAGCAAGCGAAGCAGCTTTGTTTGCGTGTTGCTGAGCCATGGTGATGAAGGATTAATCTACGGTACAGATGGCCCTCTTGAACTGAAAGCACTAACAAGCCTTTTCAGAGGTGACAGGTGCAGAAGTTTAGCAGGAAAACCCAAGCTCTTTTTCATTCAGGTGACGTACAGCTAAACAATGATCATCAAACCAGCTGTATACTTAAAATAAGTTTCATATTAATTACTAGTGCAAAACAGTTGTTTCTAAAATTGATTTAAATGGAATTACTTTCAGAATAAGATTCTCTTCAGGCCTAGAAGTGGCACAGTCCGCCCTGTTAGGTAGGCAGTATTTGTAATAGCTGAGATTACTTAATCCATGCAATTAAGGTAAGGCCAAATCTTTCTGAACACTAGCCAATAGTTCAGTGAGTTTCTGAATGCAATTTTGAATTAATATCTGTCTTAAGCAAACCATGTAGTTAATTTAAATAAATGCTACTTACTTTTCTTCTGAGTCTAATGGAAGCGTGACACATGAATTCTTGTTATTTTTGTAGTTTTTTTTAATTCAGATGTTATTGTCTTAAAACTGGAAAAAAAAAAAACAACACAGTATTCTGATCATGATTGCTGCCTTTGTTTCTCATTTTTTATTTTATTTTCCGTTCTTCTTTCCATCAATAGGCTTGTAGAGGGACAGAATTAGATTCAGGTATTGAGGCGGACAGTGGCTCAGAAGAAACAATGTGTCAAAAAATACCGGTAGAAGCAGACTTCCTGTATGCGTATTCTACAGCTCCAGGTGAGAGACTGGCAAAGAAATTTTTGTTTCTGAAATTATATATCAGCTTGTATTGATACCATAAGTGACAATTTGCAGTTGTGTCCAGTCAGTAGCTGACAACTTCATTTGTTCTCTTTCATGGAAATACAAATTTTGTTCCCTCAATCTTTTTTTCTCCCTGGTTTGATTTCCTTTTGACGTAGTTGCTACTCTTAGTTCCCACAAAAAAAATAAAAACCAACCCTGAATATACATATTTCTCAGTTGCAAACCCTCAAGTGTTCGTTTGCTGTAAATTCAGTTAATCTGAGTTCTGCAAATATTTTACAGCAGGAAATAAAAAGTATTGTTAGTTCTGAGAGAACAGAACAATCGGATATCTGCAGATGCATGTACAGAAGTGGGGATAGATGCCAGCATGTTATTTGGCTGTCACCTCTATTTTGATTGTGTTCCTAAGCAAAATTAGCAGTGGCAGAGCCCGTAGCGTGCACTTTACATGATCAGCCAGCAGAAATAGGCTCCAGTCTTCATGCATGTAGTCCTGAAGATAGTGACTCTGAGATCCATTTTGCGCCTTGTCTTCATCTGTACTGTCACCTCTTCTTCGTATGTGCGTATTCTGTAAAGTAAATTATTAGTAGCTAAGACTGTTGCAGCAGTAGATAGTTTTCCTGCCTTCTGATTTTCTACCTACTTAAGGTTTTCTTAGATTAGAACAAATTAGAGGATTAGAAAAATCTTTCCAGTTGGCATTTGGGGAGATTATCAAATCTAAACTACTTTCATTAGTGGTTTTGAGTTTGTAGTTTAAACATCGCTACTGAAAACAATGCATTGTTCCCATAATCTGTGCTGTCCTGTATCAGCGGCGGCTCCGTCTGATCAATTTGGTGTCTCTCTCTTCCACAGGCTATTACTCCTGGAGGAATTCAGCTGAAGGCTCCTGGTTTATTCAGTCACTGTGTAAAATGCTGAAGGAACATGCAAGAAAGCTTGAACTCATGCAGATTTTAACTCGTGTAAATCGCAGAGTGGCAGAATATGAGTCTTGCTCAACTCGGCAGGATTTTAATGCAAAGAAACAGATTCCGTGCATTGTCTCTATGCTCACCAAAGAATTTCACTTCCCTTGCTAAAAGAATTTCACATTGTAATTTTTCAGTTAATATTTTATCTGTAATTTATACACAATGTTTTTATGGAATATCACTTTTAAATCTGAATTACTGTTCACTGCTGTGTGTGGCATAATGAACTGTCTCAAAGTTAGATACGTCTGTTGTTAGAAGTAAAACATAATTTGGCTATGTTAGAAATGCAAACTTCAGTAGCTGAAGCACTGGCAGATTTGAAAGTAGTGCTCTAGTAGCTTCATAACTTAGGAAGAAGAGACTGAAGAAAGGTCAGATCACTTATCAGAACTATTTGGTGCTACGTTTCAC
This sequence comes from Columba livia, assembly GCF_036013475.1. Taxonomy (NCBI): domain Eukaryota; kingdom Metazoa; phylum Chordata; class Aves; order Columbiformes; family Columbidae; genus Columba; species Columba livia. Next base: position 34,473,250 of record NC_088605.1, read on the forward strand.
TTTCTTGAAGGGACAGAGAAAAGAAACAGTTACTGTAAATAGTTTGGTTTCATATCTTTGCCAATAGGAAGAAGATTCAGAATGTGTTATGTATACTAATAATGGTAATGTGATAGTAGCATAGTCATACATTTCTTCTTAACTCGAGTTCTTAAATTTAGGGTACAAACCAACCTAAACTGTTTTTATGGCTTAGGGCATAAACTGTGGGAAACAGCCATTGCAATTTTTTTACTTTTTTTTTTTTTTTCCTTAAATAACTTTTTTTATGTTGCAATTGTATCAACCTGGAAGCTGTTTCAAAATGAATTTTGTATTACTGACCCTGAAGCTGAGTGACAAAGGGACCAGTCTTGCAAAACTTCTTTTTCTGCAGCTCCCAAAGGGAGAAGCTGTTGAGGCATATTTTGGGTGATAAGAATCAGTGCAAAAGGAAGTCTACATTCTGAGTAGTCTGCTTTCCTCTTTTTGGCCATAGTGTGGGTTTGCTCTGTGCTGTGTGTGTACCACATTTAATCTGTGTGGAAACCTAGATTTGTGGTACTGGACAAATTTAACTTCTGAAGCCGAATACTGATTAATTCTAAGCTTTTAGCTAAAATATAATAACAAAATGTAAATTTATCTCTTGACTCCAAATTTTGTGGAGCAGGTTTTTACAAAATTGTAAAGCATTGTTATTGATGTTTCAGCTCGTGGCAGTTTTATTAAGATCAGAGGAAGACAGAATGGTAAACGACCATAGGGTGCTTGCAAAGCAAGACTTAAAACTCTTTCAACTGTGTAGCATAAACCATGTTAGCAAATTGATGTTCACTTCCAGAGGCATTTGGGGTTTTTTAACTTAAATTAAATACTGTTTCCTAATTTGTATCGTGTGTATCATTTGTTTAGGATCTGATAGCTTTTGCAAAATAATTTAAACTTTATTTACATCCCTTTTTCTCAAAATACTGCTTTCCCTATTTTTTTCCCATCTGCTTTACCACCTGGAGTTGAAAAGAAACTGCTTTAAAACATTATGTACTGTATAGTCAGGTAATAAGAGTGGTGATTGAGACATGGAAAATGCAGTTTCAAAAGTCATACAGAGGAGGCAATTTTAAACATTGTGGATGAGTTCTCTGATGACTGTCTGGTGAGTAGGAGGAACCTTGTCTCCTCTTGTAGAAACGTTTTGTGAGAGAGGATTAGTCTATCTTAACCAATTGAAACGAGTTCCAGTGGATTTATTACCCATGCTTCTGTTGAAAAACTAAACAGGGCCCTGTTAAACATACCTAAAAATAACATTTACGAAGACCTATATGTAGATTTCTTCTTGTAGGTTGTGAATTACAAGAAGTATCTGCGGAGCTATATGTTATAAATGACTGACAGGACTAATCTACTTCAAAGTAATTGAGAATAGGAATGTTCCTTGAATTATTTGTTACTTTGCTGTGAGAAAGCCATGTCACTGAGTTTAACCTTCCGATAGATTTAATACGTTCTGGTCTTGATCTCTCTTGGTCCTTTTAAAGAAAAATGATTCTACAGCTTTTCCAATAGTCTTTAAAATAGAACAAAACTAAATCAAAGCTAAGCTACAATGAAAAATGAGTAATTTAGAAAAGCATAGAGGCAGGGCTTACGGAAGGAGGCAATATTCCTGTCAGTCCTTTCAGGACAAGAACTGTGTTTTACTCCAAGTGAGTAAATTCTTCACAGTGCCAGGAAGGCTTCTGGGTGTTTCTGGCTGAGGGCTGGTGTTCTCGTGTACCAGCTGGTGGCACCTGTGCTGAGCTCATGATAGCTGGGAAAACGTCATCAAGTTGAAAGGCTGAATTCAGGGAAGAGGCAGTGGGGAGGAAGATTGTAATAAAGTAAGGCAGGGAAAGGGATGGATTTTAGGTGATTTGTGGAGGATCAACTGTGGAGAAAATAGAGGTGTAAGGGATAAAAAAGGCTGGTCATGTGTAAATAGTTTGCTGGTCATTACACCCCTCCAGCCATGTGGAATGTATACATGCGAGGCCATGGGAGGAGCTGGATGCCAGGGGGACAGGGACCAGGAGAGTCCTGGCCAGCTCTCTGCCTGCATGTGTCCACATTTGTCTAATGTTTGCTTTCTAGCAAAACTGTTTTGTTTTGTTTTTTCTTTTAATGCATTTGATGCTAAGCAATGGAAGGATGAAGAAAATAAAGACCTAGTCTGAAAGTGGGGAGGCAATTCGTGCTGCCTGGTTTATACCAGGTGGAGCACTCCCTTCCGGCTAAGCAGATCCTTGCATGCCGTGCGGTCAATCTGCCCTCTCCCCACAACCACCTCTGAGAGTGCATATTCCAAACCTGTTTCTGTTAAAGGAAAAAAGGCAAGGCAGACACTGGTGCTGGTAAGTCCCTTGGAAACAGTCTGTCCTTGACAACAGAATCCAGACTTCTTATACTCCATAACAGAAGAAAACCCATGCAACTTACTCAAAATATACACTGGTTAACAAGTTACTAGGTCCTTTTTCAGACATAATGCATTCCTCTTGGAAGTATATATCGTTTCTCCTGACCTTTTAAAGTAATTTACTATACTTTCATATGCAATTTATATTTTTAACTATAATTTCACGCTTCTTTATTTTCTGCTAAAGCAAGGCAGTATACATATTAAATCACTTTTAGAAATATTAACAGTATGAATAAGAATGGTTAAATTATAACAGTAACAGCAGAAGACTTGTCTTCTCCTATCCTATAAGGAATGCTTATCATTACCAGCAAAAACTACCTTTCAGCTGTATATTTCCTCCTGCTAATGATTGCAGGCAGCAGGACAGTTGCAGCAGAACATTTTTTTGAGATTACAAAGATAAACTACTACTTCATCACCACATGGTGTCACTGCAGATAGCACCAAAGCTCACATTAATGAGGGAATTCAAAACCAAAAGCCTTCTGAATGAAGCAACAACCCTTTCACAACTCAATGGTTTCTCGCTGTCAGCTTTAGCGTTTATTACATCCTAGGACTTGCACCCTGAAGTACGCAAGAACGTCACATTGCTGCTTCCCAAGAAAACCTCTCTTTTTCATTGCATGTCAGAGTAAACCAGAATCGGCTCATTTTGAGACAAAAAGGGTTGTCTCTGCTGTCCTAAAGAACACTTCTGACTATGTAGCATTTCCCCCTGAAGATCCCACTGCTGTACCACTGACAGTCCTCTAACATTTAACAAAAAAAAATCCCACAGCACTCCCTCAAAAAAGCTTCTGCCATAGCTGTGGTGATGGTCTTTAAGCAGAAGGATGATGCAATAGCTTGCTTTGCCTGCATCATGAAAGGTGATTACTGGAAACAGAGAGAAGAACTTGCCTTGTAAGCTCTTAGATTTTATTTTTATGTGTCAAAAATCAAATTCTTAAGTTGGGATATTCCTGGATAACCACAAAGCAAAAAATTAAGACCTGACTTTTCCAACGAATGAAACTTTTTTTTTCTTTTCTTGCTAGAGACCAAGATGTTCTACCATGAAGACAGTAGCATAATTAAAGTGCCTCAAAAGAAAACAAGGTGCACAGCAGTCATTTTCTAAGTGTTTTTGTTTAGCATTTGCAGGTAAGATTTGGCATTGGATTCAATAGCTCGCTACAGCTGCCACCAACTTCAGAGGACCAGCAATGACACTCTGTCTGCTGCACACAAGGCCTAAATATTTCTGCCTAGATGAACATGGTCAGCTTGATAAGGGACTTATCCGGTGAAATTCAATAGCATGGGGTATGTAAAAGACCGACTTAAATGTTCTAATAGGTCCTCCTAGCTTCAAATTGTACACAGAAAGGGGTCATGCAAAGCCGTCTCACCACCTCTAACGCAGGACCAGATAACAGGTTTACCTGCATATGCATAAAGATATCGTAGTACTATTTGAGTGGTTTGAGAGTATCTGATGCAAAGATGTACCTATGGATGAAGAGTGCTACCATAGCATTCTGCAGCCATTAAGAAGATATTAGTTCTATTTATTTAACCACAAGACCTATAAAGAGAGCAGTGGAAACAACCAGCACTGTGCAATCTACACTTGTCTGTACAAAACATAATTAATACTAAACTTTGACAGCTGACTTGAAGAGGGGTTTCTTTTTGTAGGATCCTTCTTAACAGACACAGGAGTTTCCTCTTTCGCTCACTGTCTGCTTTTGGTAGCAAAGCCAGAACACTTTGGGTTCCCTTTTATCCCATTCAGCTAAAAGCAGCTTCCTCAAACGCACAGCCCACCCCTCTCCTGTATGATGCAATGCAAAAGGCTGGTTAAAGACAGATGTAACCTTCTCTGGGTAGAGTGGTTCTCTGCAGAGCCCCTTCGCCCTTCTCTGCCTCCTCATCCTCAGCTGGTTCCCCGTGCTCAGATCTCCTACCTTGCCTCAGCTGGGGCTATGAGCTTTCTGGATGAGGGTTGACCCTCAGATGACGGGAATGCTGCTTCTGCTGCCTTATATTTAGTATTTGCTGCTTGCTGAAGTGCTGCTAGTTGAAAGCATCTAGGGGTGAAATTAAAACCAGACTCTTCTCTCCCTTTCACTAGTCCCTGTATTTTATGTCTGCAATCCTCCCAGGAGCTGTATGTGATGTATAAGTCCCTCTGGCTACTGCTGTACTGGGGCTTCCTGGTCCCACTGTAGACCAGCTCTAAAGACAAGTGCTCTGCAGGGCTTGGTGACCCACCAGATTCCAGATTTCTGTAGGTAAGCCCAAAGGGTGATGATACTGGCTTATTTTTGTAAGAAAGTAATGGAAAAAACTGTGGAGTTTTGAGTCATGCTGAAATCAGCCAAAGAAAAAGAGATGGCTTAGCTACCCAAAGTGACCTGGGTCTGTGATGACAGCAGGGACAACTCCCACCTACTGCAAAAACCCCGAGCAGCAGGAAGGGACAGCATCCCAGTGAGCATCACCAGCTGTGCCGCTGGTCCCCAGCTGGGTGGTATGCGGGCTGCATCCCCCTGAGGCTGGACACAGGCTGGGTGAGCTGGGCAGCCCTTGCTGTGGTATATGGTGCATGGGGCTTCGACCTCTGGGGCATATCAATGCAGGTACGTTTTGATCAGCTTTTTCCAAAGGTACCTCTGTGGGAGGCATCAGTGAGGGCTGGGGAAGTGAGAGGGGCAGCGGGGGGGTGGGAGACCCAAGAGAGAGGTGGCATGTCTGACTGCAGCCTTTAAACACTGCTCAGTGGCTCTGAAAACCTGGGAGAGAGGAGGCTTTGCAGCAGTGTGTCAGCTACTCTGAGTTTTTAAGTTGGACATTGACCTTAGGAATGTAATCAGAGAGCTGATTATAAATAGTTGGTGCAGTTGTTGACAAGACTAAAATGTGCTGCGGCAGGCGGTTGGGAGCAGAGGGTTACTCCAGCGTGTGCCCAGGATGCTGCACCCCCAGTCATCTATGGCTGTATGGCAAGCCTGAAAAAGGGAAGTGGCTAAAGAAAACACTCAGAAAATGGTTCCAGGGAGAGGGGGGAAGGAGGAAGCAGCCTAGCTTACAAAACTGGGGGTGAGGGACAAGGGGCAATGGGCCAGGGACAGAGAAAATGAAGCAGGAGAGAGGACAGTCAGTGCAAGTGATTGTGGTCCAGGCATGGGACTTGGAGCTACAAAACAAAACCATCCTGCAAGGAAAAAGGCTAAACCAGCAAAACCTTAAAATCAGGGGGAATGCCATATTTAGCAGAAGTAAAAACCTCCAGGTAAAGCATCGGTGCTAATTTGCATTCAGGTGGCAGTGTGTGATAGAGCTTGGGAGAGAGGGCAAGGGAGGTGGGGAAGAAGAAGTGCAAGTGGTGGGTGACCCAGCAGGTCAAGGCACCTGCTCTCTCCAAGAGCTGCAGCAGCACCTTGAAATGGGCACAAAATGTCCCCAGGAAAGGCCAATCATGTCACCCATGAGTCTGGGCAGGAGTTGCTGCCAGACCTGTGCTGTCCCAGCAAGTGGAGGAAAGGCACTGCCTCCTGAAAGCTTGAAACTTTACCACCTCAAAGACTTCATAAGTGAAGGATGGGGAAGCAAACAGCAGGTGGGTCCAATGGGGCAGGCAGAAGAGGCACAGAGGTGGTGCTGGGCAATGTAAGAGGCAGCGGTATCAACCTGCTGTGGGGTTTTCCGCTGTTACGATGAAGAGTTTGAAGGACAAACTGTAAAGATGCCAGGAACTGTGCAAGATGCTGCCGTAGAGCATCAACCAAATGAGGGTGGCAGCTGGAAAGAAAGCGGAGGAGCACCTGTTGGGCAGCAAAGCAAGGACAGCTTTGGTGGGCAATGGGGATCAGGAAAGGCCTTGAAAGCAAAGGCAGGCAGGCTGTGCCAGAAAACCGTATTTGTAAGAGACTGGTGAAACAGCAGAGAGATGCAAGGGGAACAGAGCAGCAGCGGGTAGGGAAAGCCACTGGTACAGCCACCTCCTGGAAGGTGTCTGTGGAGAAAACCACCTGCATGAGGGCCCGGGAAATTATTGGTAGTGGCCAAGATGTGGAGCTCTTGAGCAAGGGTTGTAGCTGCTTGGATGCCCCGGAAAGGGCCAGTCACAGAATCCTTCTTTGCAGGTGAGTTGTTAGGTAAGGTGAGCTCTACCTGTGTCCCTCGTGGGCTGCTTCTGCATGTGGAGAGGTGCTGAGGTCCCCCCACGCTGGTTCTCCACCAGCTTACAGTGCAGGCAGATGGACAGATAGACATCATTCAGGACAGACAGGCCTAGAAGCCTCAGGTTTCTCTCTGTCCTGCCTCTAAGGACCACCTCAGGTTTGACAGGAGAATGGTGCTGGAGGAGAGAGTGGATCCATCAGTCAGCAGCACGGGTGATGGAGTGGGGTTTGTGTTTGTGGATGAAAAAATCCCTGAGGAGAGGTGTGTGAGGACAAGAGGAGGAGGTAAGCATGGAGCACCCCTTGTTCACTGCCGAGAACAGGAGAATTTACAAGAAAAATTGCTCATCTGTGTAATTATAGAAGGGAGAATTTTACAGGGAGGAACAGCAAAAAAAAAGTTATGAAGGATAAAAAGGAGTGCTCCAAGAGATGCTACAAAGCATGTTATTTTCTTCCCCTCACTTCACAACAAAGTAGCAGTTATCAGCCTTTTCCTAGTGACTGAAATGCATATAAAGCAAGTGAGGGATGTGTTATTACTGACAGCTGAATGCACGCACAACCTGACAGCAGCAGCTTTCACAGATGCCAAGTTCTAAAACCCCACTTAAATCAATTGAATATTCCCCCTGAGCCGCTCTTCACGAGTTCTGCCAGGAGTTGTGTCCCTGCAGCTGGACTTCAGCATTCTCTTCTGTGAATTTTCAGGGCTCAGTGTTACCAGGTTGTAACATTGTGGCAGGCAGAACATAAAGCAATCCATAGCCTAAAAGGACCATATTTTTCCTACCCAAGGTCTGAGCAGGGTGAGAAAACAAACGCTCTTTACTCACATAAGAAATAGTGATAGAGTTAGCAAAAATCATGCTTCTATGAACAGTGAAATTTCTGTCGTTGAATTTCCTGTGGCTTTATGCTTCCTGTTTACGTTCCTTTCATGCCATATGTACGAGGGGTGAGCTCTCTTCAGGGTTTCTTGGGGACCCTGCACCATCCTGCCCGTCCAGCACCACAGTTCCTCCACACCTCTCCTCCTTGCTCTGCTCACACCAGGCAGTGGATGATGTAGCTGGGTGGGAAGCTGAGAGCCGGGGAGAAGGGGACAAACGTGGCTTCTTTCCTTTAGGAAAGCTGGGAAAACCAAACAAACAAACAAAACCCACCACAAAATAAAAGCAAACCACAAACTTTTCTCAAAACAAATGACTCCTGCACACATGTTTCTTCTCTGTGGAGAGGGCGTCAGTGACAGCTGCCATGGGTGATTTATTCTTTTACTGCTTATAACAGGGGTCTCCAGTGCCCCAGGGATTAATGTGGTGTTGAAATGGGTAGTGTAGCAGAGTGAAAGCAGTGCAAAGGGAGCACAACCTTCTATGATTCATTTGCCTTAATGTTGGAGGTGATTTAAAAATAAAACCAAACCTACATTTCACAAGATTGATAATAAGCCCATCAAATCAACCACGTTTATTTTGCTGTCTAGCACTTAGGTTAAAGGTACAACACATTGGGGAACCACTAATTTATTTCACTGATTGGCTTCACTCTGAGTTTAAGCTGAAAGCCACCTGGCTTATAATCAAACCTGCAGCTTAGTCATGATAGCAGGGGAGTAAAACCATGGTGGTATCAAGCTTAAGCTGGGAAATGAGATTCCAGCATGGATGCACGTGTAGATGCTGGCACTGAGTGACGAGGCAGCTCTGTGCAAGGAAACTGCAAAAGGTCAGTGCAAAATGTCACACATCTCTGGAACCCAACGATATGATGTGAAAAGTGTAAAAATACAGAGGCAAGCTTCCTCTGCCTTAGTCTTCTTGTTTTGACTGTGTCCTGGTCTATCCATGATAGCAAGAGGTAAGGTATCTGCAGTGGAGTTCACCATTTACCCTGTTTCTAAAACAGAGGATTGTTTGTTTTGCCATCTTGTAAAATTATGTAAAACACTCCAAACATTGATTGCAGGCATAAGTCACCATCGTTGCAGGTGACGCCCATTTCCATACTGCTGTTATTCCATGTCTTGGAAACATGTATGGAGGGACATAGCCACAGCAAAAGTTGGGCAACTCAATTTGCTGAGGTCCTGCAGGGATTTGGGCTGGGAAATGGGAAAACTGAAACTCAGATCAAATGAGATTAAAGTGATATCTGGAGGAAGGAGAAAAAAAAAGTAAAGAATTTAGCCCAGGATTTTCCACGTTGTTTTAAGGTGCATCCAGCCTCAACGGCATTGCGCTGGTCAGGGAAGAGAGGTCTTACCTGCATGCCCCCACTCACTGCTGAGGAAGCTGGCAGTGCATCAGGGCTTGCTGTATTTCAGGGTTTATTTTCCAGCTGAGATTAGTTGGCTATGGCCTGCCAAAACCAAGAGAGCTGTGTTGGGTCGGGTCATTCCCGGTTTACCCCAAGCACGGAATAATGGGGGTGGCTTGTGGGCAGAAGGAGCCCTGTAATGACGGACACTCAACGAGCCCTCCAAGCCTCCTGGCTTTTGGTATTTCCTTCAAGTTAGCAAAATAACCAGCAGCTTTGCATGCAAGCAACAGCACCTGAGTTCTGGTGGGAAGTGGGAGATAAGAAGACATGGAACAATCTTGCAGTGCTGGACTTGTAAAGAGAGGTCACATCTTTCACCAGAACCACTAATGAAGTGGGAGAAAGGGGCATTTTGAGCAACCCACCTTCTTTTGCCTTTCTAAAATCCTCAGCTCATAATGGCTACTGCAATAGTGCACCTCAATCTTCTTTTTTGGTTGATACTATAGTTTAGCCGTGCTGTCAGGTCAAGGGGCAGAAAAGTGACAGAGCTGAAGTACTGTACCACATGTGAGCGATCGGATGGGACAAGAGGCCAAGCAACAAAGCACTTCTCAGAGCCACCCTCCATGGCTGTTCCCCTTTGCACCTGAAACCATTTAATGCAGTAGCATTTGGCTTTGGCCAAAGGACAGAAGCCGTTCTTGCACGCACGGCTTTGGGCAACTGTCTGTGTGGAGGAGCAAGTACTTGCAGATGAGCTGAAATGTTCTTCTTAAGGAACAAGATACCCCTGGTTGGGAAGAAAGGGGAGATAATGTGATGGGAACTTTAAATACACAGAAAAAAAAAAAGAGGAGGCCTGTGCAAACACCACCATCAGATCTGCTAACAGCTTCTGTGTAAATGTGCTCTGCAACTGTTCCACAAACTATTTACAACTGGTTTATGTGCATTAAGTGTTGGCTTGCCAAGCAATGAAACATTACGCTTTCTTTGAAGCTGATTTGGAACTATTAACACCTGCTTATCAGGTTTTTACATATCTAGCCCAAGGTATAATTTTATAAGGCATTCCAACACAGAGAACTCTTGACTCTTCAGCCAGCTCCACTCCACAAGTGAAATGGTGGTGGAGGAAAAGGAATGCAGTGAAATTACACATAATTGCTTTTTCTCCACCTCTATGATACAGGGAGCAGGTGAGTCAGCATTCCCATAAAACTACTTTACTGGGAAGGAAGGAGCTCTGCCCGGGCCTGGCAGCCCTCAGTCCTCACCTCTGCTTTTGATACCTGCATACTAAACCTTTCCTGCAGGGCTGCCTGCTGCGTATCAGCCATAACATGCATACCTGTGGAGTACTCCTTTCTTTCATTAGAAGGTGGATTTGCCACCCCACATGTAATTATTTAAAGCAAGGTGCAAATAGGCAAATAGTAACCACAAGCATTTGCGTTATGTTTTTCAAAATAGTCCCACTAATTTAATGTACTACTGAAGCCCAGCTGGGTTCATGGGTCCAGCTGCTGTGCTGTCTTACAGAGCTAAAGAAGCAAGCCTTCTCCTAGCTTTGAATCACCTAAATAGCTGCTTCTGGTTGTCGTTGGTTTTTATTTCTTTGAGATACTGAAAACTCCAGTACAAATAAATTGCCCTACTGGAGAACCACTGTACAGAGCAACATTATTTCTTGTAGTACCATACAAGAGCAGGGTTCCTGAGAAAGCAAGACACATTTGTACCAGGCACTGTAACACTGAGTAAAACGAGACAGCTGTTATCTCCAGGAGCATATAATCCACATAGACAAAGAAGACAAAATCTGTGAGAAATAAGAGTAATGGGGAAACCTCACAGCAGGCAGGTAAGGCTGGGAAGGCAACTCAAATTTCCCGAGCCTGTGCTGGCACTGACTCCACTAGCCTACATTCAGAGACCGTCTCTCTGAAGATCAAGGCTGATTGATCTCTGGGTTATTTTTTAATTTGAGCATTTTGGCTCAGCCTGTTTATAACTCCCCTGCATGGCAATGCTTTTTTATCTGTCTGCCTCTCACTGATCCGCACTTGGGAAGTTAGCAGGTAGAGTGTGTGGAGAGCCTTGCTTCTGCATTGCATGTCTCTAATTGAAGAAGCCATTCAAAACAAAGCTCCTATTCATAATCTCTATTAATAGCCAACAGTTTTCCTCCTCCCTCCCCTCCCACAAACTTTCTTTTAAAGAGATAAGCAACCCTGCCCAAGGTTTTGAGATCTCTTGCATTCAAATACCATCTCATCTCCTTTCCAGCTGCATTACAGCAACATTCCCCAAGGTGGTTTCCTCATAAATATGCCTTATCAATACCCTGGTAGCAATGGCAAATTCTAGGAACAGATGACTTAAAATTTATGTCACCTTTTACTACACTATGAAAGGTTTCTTGACACTTTCTGACACTGATTATCCTCTCGCCTCTGAAAGAGTGTCTCCTCCATTACATGGGCTTAGCAAACCTGAGAGTGGGGCAACGGTCAGAGTGACAGAAATGACTTGTCAAAGGAGAAGTGCAGCGAGATGGGCTGCAGGAGAGATGAGTCACAGGTGAGCTGCGCTCCAGAAACAGCTCAGCAGGGCCAGCTGTGGCCTTTCAGAAAATGAGCTTGCTGGACTCGACAGGCTAACACCAAAAGTGCAAGAGAGGATATCAGCTTCAGATACTCCTGTGCATTCAGAAGACGTTGCATCTGCTCTTGCTTTGGGAGGATGGGCAGCTGGGTGTGCAGAGGCTATGGGTAAGCTTTCTGGAGATGGGGGTTGCCAGGCCAAATACACTCAGGCAGTCAGCAGATGGGACTCGTTATCCAAAAATTACTCTTCTGTTAATAATTAATCACTGATTAGGAAAGGCAAAAGAGCCAAAGCTTTAAAGAGGGTGCTGAGTTGGAAAAGGATCTGTAACTTGCAGTGACTATTTTAACTTAAGGTAGAAGAGTCTGAAATTTAACATTCATAATTGGGTGTTTGTTTGTTTTTCTCCTTCTCCTAGGAGTCACATTGCTCTGTCACCCAGGCTGTGCTGCAGTGTGAGCTGGGGACCACACCAAAGAGGAAAGGCTTGAGCTATATTTAAGTGGCCTCCCAGACACGTAGTGTCAGAGGCTGCTGTGGGGGCAGACAGGGTGGGGGCACACAGAGCACTGCTTGTTTTGCCAGCAGGAGACCTTCTGAGCAGGAGCCCTCCCTTCTTGGCACCTCTCTGCCACCCTTGAGAGGGTTGGTGAGGTGTCCACATCCCAGCACCTCCTGCCTCTCCTCCTGAGCTGGGCAACAGTCCTATTGCTCAGCCACTGCCCAGCACAAGGACATGGTGGCTTGAATCGTGGGAGGCAGTGATGGGAGGTGGGATGCTGGTCCACCCACACAGGTGCATCTGCCAGGTGACGCCCAGGGCAGCCTGGGGAAGGTCCGATGAGCGGGTTGGCTCCATCTGTTCTCCCATCCTCCAGCTCTGGAGGTGAGGAAAACACCCCTAGCATGGAGTGGGACCTTTCTCCCCACCAAAGCCAGGGACTTTGGCAAAGTACACAGAAGAGTGTTGTCTGTTTCAGATGGTGATTGATAAGGGAATATGCTTGGTGTGCATTTCTGTGACAAGAGTTCCTGGAAAGACTTCTTTATATATAAAAATCCACTACAAACAGAAAGTGAAAAGAGAAAAACAACAGAGAATTGACCTGATTTTAATAATAAATACATTTTGAATTAACAAATCAAAGCCTATGTTTACACATGATATGAAGCAAAGCTCTTAATTTCTCATCATTATCCAGAATAAAAAGTACCTGCTCTGCTTTGTCAAGCCAATAGGCGATAGATCACTTATCTTTTTATTCTACCTCAGTTTCACTGGGAAAATTGCCATAAAAGCTTCCACTTCAGTGAAACACTCTATTAAAGCAGGGCTAAGCAGGATCATTTTCAGGTAGGATCTGCTGAAGCAGCCTGGCTCCCATCCAGGTTTTCTCTGCCAAGCTCCACTCCGGCCCTGAAATGTCAAGATGCTGTATATGTTTTTAAAGGACTGTTTTCCTCCCTAGAATTTGCTGCAAGGGCCAAGAGACGCGAGTAACTAAATATGTCTTATAATGCTGGTGTTAAGCAAATTCCTTGGTCCTTCTCTTCCCTCCTGCTAAAGAAAATTAACTTACATACACAGCTGAGCTGGCAGAGTGATGGGGCTGAAGTAATGGAGCCAAATAAAAGCAGTGTCAAGTAAAATGAATAGGCAATCTAGCCCTCGGCATTTTTCTGTGTTGTATATATGACTCAGATGACAGGGTCTCCCCACTTACCCATCCTCCTGAAGCACCTGGGTGCAGCCAGACCAATACCATCAGAAGGTATAAAGATTCCTTAGCAGAAAAGATGTCTGTTATGGGTTATCACGTTCTCTTTCTGACCTAATTCCCTAAGGGCTGGATAAAGTAGCACCTTAATAAGCACACTTGCCTTTACTGAAAGTATACAAGTCTTTGAGTTGTGATGGAAAAGTTTCATTTTGCCAGCTTGAGAAGACATTGTTCAGAGTTCTGGTCTGAGCAAATAGATTTTTCCATCCCGGAACGGTTTCTGTAATTATTGCTTTAATTATTACCACTAAAACCAAAGCAACACTCTCACCAGCTAAATTCTTAGGAATCAAAAGATCAGCACAGCTGGAATATGAGATGGCTGAGAAGTACTCACTAATTTAGACACCCTCTTCAGCCTCTCAAGGGCAGGTCTTCCCACTGGTGTAACCCAACCAAAACCAAATTAACCCAGGGCTGGATTTGCTCTTAAATATATTAAATAAATTGTTCATCTTTGTTTGTTTGTTTGTTTTTTCTTTTTTCTTTTCTTTTTTTTTTTTTTTTTCTGTGAATGGCATTGGGTGGTGCTGCTGTTGATGGGTTCCTGCTGCGGGTGGCCACGAGGCTCTCAGGCCGTGCTTCTGTCCCCTGAGATGACATGGCCAAGCCCCACCAGGCACACACAGGAGACCACATCCCATGGAAGCAGCCTCAGTAATCTATATGCCAACCTGCATCTGTTAGAGTGGGGGAAAAAAAGAAGAAAGACCACAAAAACCTTGAGTTAAGGAACCTGGGGAAAATGAAGGTAGCAAGACTGAGCCAGGAGGTTCTCCCCATCCACAGCCCTGCACGCACATGCATCTTCAGGTGTGTGAAGGCTCCCTCTGAACTCAAGAGGAATTGCTCGTGTCCTTACATTTAGGCAGATACTCAAGTATTTGCTCAATTGGTACTTGAGTTAGTTTTCCCCACCCCAGATGTTGGGTAAAGAAGGTGAGACCCAGATGTATCTCCAGGGCTCCACCTGAACCAGCTTGCAGATGCTTCCTGATGGCCACTGCTCTGCTGGTCCCCCTCACCATGCCAAGGCTGGGGTCACAGCAGAAGCAGCAAAGCAGAAACACTCTTTAGTTTCTATTGATTATTACATGAGTATAAATACATTTAGAACACTGCAGAAACATGGAAGACCAGACAGTCATTTTGTTTAGAACAGTAAAAACCAAAAGTAAAACAAACAAACAAAAACTCTCCAATGAATAAAACTGATTTCAGTGGAGAAATTAACTACAAAATGTTAAAGCATTAGCCAACATTTTTTCCATTTTACCTTGGGGTGATTATTTGTGTTAGAGTAATATAAAAATGCTTTAAATTCTTAACTATACTCAGAAATTTTTTTAATAAGAAAGGTGCCATTCCTATCTAAAAATATCAGTGCTACAGGTTACATCAGCATCAGAATGTTTTTCACAGAACAAATTAAAATTTAAATATATTTCACTGTGCATCATAATTAAAAATGAGTGCAGGCACTCAGGAAGACGTGGGTAGTAATATTCAAGTGAGAATTATAGGACTCTTGCAATAGATTTATTTTCTTTATAAGCACAGACCTGTAACGCAAATTACCAATATGGTTTCTGCTGGAAAGCTTTCATACTTTAACGTACTAGAAGAAATACACAGATCAGCTGTGGGTGAGTACATAAGCTTGGGGCCCAACTCCATGAGCAAATTCAACTGCTCCAGTTCTAAAGATGAAAAGTCACAATGCCTGTGACAGTGGTTTTAAGAACCAAAATGATGGCATAGTCAGCTCAACATAAAGACAGCGTGAAGTCCCACAAAAACAAAAAGAGAAAATGTCAAAAATAATATTAAATTTTTCAAAAATACGATTAAGCTTTAAAATAAGCTGTGTGGCTCATTTACCTTTTGGAACTTAAAGAATTCTCAGTTTCAAGTTTTTTTCCTCACATAAATGAAGCCTATGCCAGAACAGTGACTCATTTGTGAAGGAAAGGCGGGACACTAATGGCAACAGACAATTCCAGTAGCTGGATCCCTAAGGAAGGTGATTAAAAGTGTATGTTGCAATCTTTGGCAATTCTGCAGAGAAAAAGCTGTGGATATTTGATGTTTCTCAGTTAAATTATCTGATTTTAAAGCTGCCACGTCTTAACTAAAACAGTAAAGTCATGAGAGGTAAAAGTCTCTTTTTGGAGGGAATGAGTCACTGCTGATAGTTAGATTTAGAAAACAAAAGCTGCCCATTCCCATTACCTTTCATCATCAAAAAAAAAAAAGAATTGCAACAGAAGATTTAACTTCTGTTATATCCTGTGAACTTGTGGTCCTAGAAGAGGCAGAGGGAAATGCCTTCATTAATGCCTTGAATGTGCCCCATGGAGCTCCTTGAACATTGTGCTCCCTCACGATCAGCTGAAGGTGGTGGAAAGAAATGGCAAGAGCGAGTTGTAAATTCGGCTCAAAGTTTGGCTAATGTTTCTCAAGGAAGACAACTGTGTTATATTTGACCAAAACGAATGTAATTCATGGCATTGCCACTTTGTGAATAAACAGTCCTCTGAGTGTGATATTAAACTATCGATATGATGGTAAGCATTTTTTCCCCATAATATCTGCTGATACATAAACTTCATGGCTGGCTCATTCTGTAAACAATTAAAAGCACATAACAGAAACGACAACAGCCACAGAACACTGCAAAAGCCACCTCGAGACACTCTTCCCTTTGCTAAGAGGCAGGGAGGAAGCAGCATTTGAGCACCTCCCCTGTCCTGAGCCATTTGCAGGCATTTCCATGGCCAGTCTGGCCTTTTTCAAGGTTTAGGACAAGGGCATCCTCCCAACTGCTTCTAGGCCCTATAAACTTGTGGCTTAGGGGGCTGCTTTATGTGGAGTTGTTGTCTTTACATTTAATAGCACCTCTTTTTTTTTTTTTTTTTTTCTATGAATGTGTTAGGATGCTTTTTTTTGGATCCCCTGTGATGAACTTTTGGCACCTCAAAGCAGGATGTCCCACCGTTTAATTACCTGCTCCACCTCCTTCTGTTTGCTTTAAATCTGCCACCTGCTAGTTTCACGTGATGCTCTCTAGTTCTCATATTAAAAAATAAAGCAAATAGTTCATCCCTAGTCTTCTGTACTCATGATTGTGTATTCTCTCTTGTCTGACCATTTTCTGTTGGTTATCACTTCTCCAGCCTAAGAACCCCTTGTCACTCAAATCCTTGAATCACCCTAATATTGAGGCCGCTCCATATTTTTAGTTATATTTGCTGCTCTTCTCTGGATATTTGCCATTTCTGTTACACATGGGCCAGAGCCACCAGAGGCAGGCATGCTGCAGCCCTCCCCATTATCTCAGTTGAGTTCTGTCCTGGCATGTCCCAACAGCTTTGTGACAGTTTCTGAGCGTCAAACCGATCCTTCCACAGAGTTGTTATGACTATAAGATCTTATTTCTGAGTGGGAACAAGTTGGCTAGAAATTTCTTGCTTTCAATCTCTTTACTGCTCTCTAATCACAGCTGGCATAGTAATCTCCTCCACTCTGGTCGGAGTCAGTAATACCATCTTAATGCTATTGTTTCCCTAGTCAGACCTTAAGTCTATAAAAACTCAGCTTTAGTTGCTGGAGTTAGATGATTTCACAGCTTCTTTTGGCCTGGAGTTTGTAGCCCCTTTCCTTCCAGCCACAGCTCAGTCTGATCCTCCTGTACAAGCTGTGTCCTGTCACTAGTGTGTCCCTCACATCTGTTCAGTCAACATGCCAGTTCAAAGCCAAGGCATCCCAGGTCCATCATCCTCATTCCTCTGTGGCTTCATGGAAATGAGTGCTTCTCATCTTCTCTCTTCTGGAAGTACCTGCCATGCGAACCTGGCTTTCTTGCAGCTCCTTGACAGCTGCTCTGGGGACCTGTGTCCTCATTGGTGTGGACTTTGCCATCCTGCTGCAAGTCATTCTAGAGAAGTTTTGGAGGAGATGCTTGATTTTACTGTCCTGCCTGTCACTCTGCATCTTGCTTCCAAAACCTCTCCCTTGCCCTTTCCTACTTCACTGGCATATGCATGGACCACAGGTACCTGCTAGGCCCCAGCATTTTTCGGGATGCAGTGGATTCCTGACATCCACGGGTCTCTTCCAATCTAGATTATTCTGTGATTATGTTTTCCTCTGTGCAAGGAGGGCACTTTCCGAAACAGGAAGACTTGTCACCCACAAAGGCAGACTTACCACCCCATCACTACAAGCTTGGTGTCCTGGGCATGGCCAGGGCTGCTGCCACAGATGCCACAGAGGGGCCTGGCAACCACCTACCTGTTTGCCATCCCACTGGAGACAAGATCACTCCATAACCAGCCACTTCTGCCCCCTCCTGTGCAAATCCCCATGTCCTGACATTCCTCCCACTGCTGATGGCCACGCACCCTGCAGCTGCACACATAGGTATACCATTTGCTTACCTGAATATGTGTATGTACACACGTGCACATATGTGTGCACGTGAGAGATGTGCACATCTTTCGCTCCAAATATAACATTTTGTAAAGAGCTTGTTTCTTATCTCCTCCAATGTCCCAGTGCCTGGGGCCTTTCCTTCATCATCTTTGGTTAAGGCCAGGAATGATGTACTGCAACCTCTCCTTGGTCAATTTTATATGCTGGAGTTTGCATCAGGATTATCTAAATTCTGCAGAACACCCTTGGTCACTGCATAGACTCCATGACCAACAGCAGCTTGCAAAATTTGTTGAAATCCAAGAGCTCTCTCTTGAAGCAACGCTGCTTGAGACTCGCTGGATTCAAACGGCCCGGTCTAAAATTGTAAGACTAGTCGGTTTCCAAAGATAGGGTCAGTCCCAGATGGTGTGTGTACCAGACCTAGACCATGAATCCCACCTCAGCAGAGGGGGATGAGACACAGGGACTGATGCCATCAGTGCTGCAGGAGCCAGCTGCACGGACTCCCCCAGGGTCTCAGGGAAAGCCTGCTTGGAGCCATGGGCTTGTGCCTCCCGGGATAATGCTCCCTCACCCCCTGCAGCCCTCAGCCCCTCCATGGCTGGTGGCTCCAGCTCTCAGCCAGCCTTGCATGGGGCTGACCCCCCCGCCCCGTATTTAGGGCTGGCTGGGGGTGGGAGTTACAGAATCACAGAATGTTAGGGATTGGAAGGGACCTCGAAAGATCATCTAGTCCAATCCGCCTGTCAGAGCAGGAACATCTAGATGAGGCTACACAGGAAGGCATCCAGGTGGGTTTTGAATGTCTCCAGAGAAGGAGACTCCACAACCTCCCTGGGCAGCCTGTTCCAGTCCTCCATCACCCTTACCGTAAAGAAATTTCTTATAAAATTTAAATGGAACCTCCTGTGTTCCAGTTTATACCCATTGTCCCTTGTCTTATCATTGGTTGTCACAGAGAAGAGCCTGGCTCCATTCTCGTGACACTCACCCTTTACATATTTATAAACATTAATGAGGTCACCCCTCAGTCTTCTCTAAGCTAAAGAGCCCCAGCTCCTTCAGCCTTTCCTCATACGGGAGATGCTCCACTCCCTTAATCATCCTTGTAATTCTGCGCTGGACTCTCTCCAGCAGTTCCCTGTCCTTCTTGAACTGAGAGGCCCAGAACTGGACACAATATTCCAGATGCGGTCTCACCAGGGCAGAGTAGAGGGGGAGGAGAGCCTCTCTCGACCTACTAACCACCTCACTTAGTTATCTTAGTCACAAGTCAACCTATGAATGATTGTAAGATGTCCACGCGCCAGTCGGACCTTGAATTGAAAACATACAAAGATGCTTTAGGAACCGGTGGTCCTATAGCCGCACCCGGGGAAGCTTTAGTCCTGAAATCCCCCACCACGTAAGGGCTCGGTCGGCTCCCCGGGATGGTCGGGGCGCGGGGGTTCGGGGAGGAAGGAAGGGGCCGAGCGGTGTGCGCGGCTGCCGTGGCCGGGGCGGGGGCAGCGCCGTGCCGCTCCCTGCCGTGCCGCGGCGGTGCCGGGCGCAGCGCTTCCGCGCCCGCTGCCGCAGCCCTGCCCCCGCCGCCTGCGCGGCCGGCCCGGCCCGGCGGAGAGGCGGGGGGATTTCCAAGCGCCGGCGGCCTCGCCGCTTCCTCTCCTTGTTTTGCTTTCGATCTGGACCTTTCTCCGCCCGGGCGGAGGCAGTTAACTTTTAGTTTTGCTCCCGCGATTATTCAGAGCCTGTTTTCATTTCCATTTCGCGTCCCCTGGCAACGGCGGTAACCTTGAGGAATTATATAAGGGCCGCGAAAACGGGCCAGCAAGGTAATTAATTTTTTTTTTGCTATTTAAAAAAAAAAATAAGTATACTTTTTTTTTTTTTTCTTTCGCATTGCTGGTATTTTCGCATGCGGGGCGGCGGGGCTGCCGGGCAGATGCACGTCGGTTTAAAAACAAAAGGTCGGGCTGCAGCAGCCGGGCCGAGCGCGGTTCCGCCGCTGCATTTGGGAAGCGGCACGGGGCGGGGGGGAGAGGGCGGCGGGTTGCGGCGGAGCTGCGGTGTGTGTGGGGGTACCCGTCGCCCTCCGGTGCGGGGGCTCCGGCGCGCAGACAAAGGCGGGGGCGTTGGATCTGGAGGGCCAGGGCGCGGCGCGGGCCGGGCCGGGGGGCACTTGTTGCGGGCTCGGATGCTGCCGGTAGCCCCAATAAGGAAGCGGGGAGCGGGGGTGGCGGCGGCGGCGCAGCGCGGGCGGCCGGAGGGGCTGCGGGCGGGGGTCGCGCTGGGGGGGGGGGGGGGCGCTGCCCCCGCGGGTGCCTGGAGCTGCGCGGGCGGGGCCTCGCGGGGCGGCCTCGGGGCCCCGCCCCCTCCGCGCCCCCGCCCCGCGCACGGCCCGTTACACAAGCGGCGGGGCGGGTTATGGCCCACGATGGCGGCTGGGGAGCGGGGGGAAGCCGTGCTGCTGTGAGGGGATGGCGGCAGAGGCGCGGGGAGAGGAGGGGCTGGCGCGGCGAGGCGAGGCGGAGCGGAGCGCAGCGCCAGGGGCAGTTGGGCCGCGGCCGGTGGGTTGTGCGGGAGTGGCGGAAGGAGGAAGTTGTGTGGAGCGCTGCACAGGGCAGGCGCTGTGCGAGGGGTGTTTCCTCGCTGCTGTGCAGCAGGCCTTTCCGCCTCTATCTTAAAGTAAACGCACCTTTAGAAGGCAAGCATTTCTCATTTCTGGTTCTAATTCCCCCTGCTGTATGGCCTCAGTGAATCCAGCGTTAGCAAGTGCATCATTGGAACACATGGCAGCCTTGAGCTGTGCTCTCCATTCTGGTTTTGGTGTTTGTTTGGTTGTGTTGTTTGTTGTTTTTGTTTTTTTTAGTTTTGGTTGTTTTTTTGGGGAATAGCCTCTTTTCTTGTAGGTACAGGCAGTGCTCCTTGCGTGGCGGTTTGCGGAGCACTGTCCTGCTCCGCACCAGCAAGCGGAGCGCCAAGCCCTGGATGTCTTCCCCCAGAGGAAATTTATGAACGGGGGTTTTGTTTGTGTGTAGTGCCGAGGGTCAAATTCCAAGCGTCTCGCAATGTCTGAGGTCAAAGTTGCAAGTGCTTGAAGAATCGGATCTCTCAGCTCAGGTTCCTAGAGAAATTTAGGTCTTTACATTCCCCTTTTGATTAGTGTGAGCACCTAAACAGCAGAGTGTTTGAGGCTTATTTATTTAGATACATAGCTCAGATAAAGGAATTTCAGAGTGTGAAACTTTTCTCCTGGTTAGCGTATGGTTATAATTTGTAGTCCGGCTTACTGTGCTGGTAAGGTCTTGCACAAAGCAGTCTCTTGAGTGTAGGAGCAGTTGTAAACTAGACCCTCAGTTTCTGGAGGTGAAATACGGCATGTTTAAGTTTATAGTTATATTATTTAAGTCTTAATGGGTTTGCATATAATAACCTTTGCAGAATGCCTGCATTAGTACCATAAAAAGAGAGTTGAGTGGAGCAGCAACATTTAAATCCACCTGAATACAGAAACAGTTACATAATTATAAAAGTAGCAGAATTGATCTGTGAGGCAGATGGTTTCCATCTGAAATTGCAATCTCTCCATGCTGCCAGCCCGTTTGGAGACATCAGTGTCCTTCTCTGACCCCTGTTGTTAATGTCCCACTGGAGAATTACTTCACATGTCCCCTGTCTGCAGCGGTTCCTTTTCACTAGTAAATGGTGGTGGAAGGTCTGAGAGTGCCAGCTCCTTTGACACAGCGTCACTTTATCATGGTCATGTGCTGTGTTGCAGTTCTTCAGCTAGGTACAGGGCTGGCAAGGTGTCGGTCTGCTGACCCGGTGGTGTCTTGGTGAGGCTGGAGGTCCCAGCTAGTCGGCAGAGGTAGGTAGAGTGGTCAGATATTATATTTGACACATGGCTTTGTGGTGCCACCTCGTTACTTGCTGACTACAAAAGTGTCACACTTCAGAAGATGCCTTGAACAGAGCTGTTCATCACAGGCCATGTTACATGGGAAGGAGCAGCTAAGAGGTTTGAGAAGTAACGTGCAGGCTTTTAGCAATGGGGGTTAAAGACCCTGGTCATCGTTGCATGGAGATTTTCAATAATTGGTGCCAGGTGGAGTTGGAGAGAGGCAGTGTCTTAATGCACAGTTGAGTAAATGATGCAGAAAAAAGGAGTTAAGATTCAAGAGGAAATGGAAATATTTATTTGGATAGGAAGAGTCTACATTAGAATAATGTGCTTTATTTAGATAAAATTGTAGCCGGGCTATGTATGCCTTAAATTAAAACATATACTTATTTATATAGACTATGTATACATTAATATAACTTTAGTAAAGAAACGGTGGGGAAAAACTGACGGGTGAAAAATGTAAAGTTTGTCATGACACATCCTGTCTTGAAGAGGAGCATCATCCCCATGGTTATAAAACTGGTATTATAACATCTCTGTGATATAACACTTGGAGCATCAGAAAACTTTGTGGAAGCTCAGAGATTGTAGAGACAGACTACAGATGGCATACAGAGAACCGAGTGGCTTGCACGTGCATGAAGCAGGATACTTTTTGTTAAAGAGGAAGTAAGTGGAAGTTACACGGGATCTTGTGAACTGATGTTCTAGGCCTGTATAGGAAGAGTAGAGATTAGGGCTGACTTGATGCCCAAACAAGATGTTGACAATGACTATCGGATATTAAGGGAGAGTAAAAAAGCTACAAGAGTAGGAAATGCGATGATAGTGAGAGGCTTCAGTTGCCCCTGCATAGATTGTCATGCTCCAACATGAAATTTGCCCAGATACTAACTTTTTAGAAGCTAAAAAAACCTGCTGCTTAGGTGTAGCAGGTAAGGGTACTGTGGGTAGCAGCTCTGGCAAAGTCCTGGCCAGCAAGAATTAAGTTCAGAATTTTATGTTAAAAATGCTGTCCAGCTGTGATGTGACTGCGATCATAATGTACTTAGACTCAGTGTTGCTTCAGGAGCAATAAAGCCAAGGGTTGTTGTGGCAGTGTTTAATTTTCAAAAGTTAATCTTCATAAAGCAAGGAAAAAAATAAATGGTGAAAGACAGCCAGAAATGTAAAATACTTGCAGATGGCATGTAATTCTTCAAAGACACTATAGTAGAGGCTCAGGGCAATTGCATGGCATCTGACAAATACCAGAAAAGTTGAACAGGATGAGAAGCAAAGTAAAGGAGCTCAGCAGAAGTAAAAAGACATCTTTCAAAAGTTGAAGCTTTGTCTTTAATTGGGAAAGGTGGAAAAAAACATAAAATCTATGTTAAACACAATAAGGTAGGCTCCAAAAAGTCATGGAACAAGTTGCTAAAGGCATGAAAATTATGCGTAAATCGTGTTTGAAATGCATCAAAAGCAGGAAGCCTGCTGATAAGTGATCCATGTGTAGAGGGAGTGCCCAAGGATGATAAAGTCATAGCAGAAGAGTGAATCAAATTCTTTGAGCCTTGCTTCACTGACAAAGTGTTTAAGGAGATTGCCCTGCAGGAGGCTTTTTCTTTCTTTCAGGGAGTGAACACATTGGAGGATTTCCCCTAAATTGAAGTGTCTGTAAGAAAGGGTATCACAATGAACTGTTGTGGAGAATGATGATGGAGTAGATGGCAGGTGGTGATACTTCTTGAAGAATTTTGAAGGAACTTAACAAGTAAAGTATCAGCAATTTCACATTTTATGTAACTCTGCCTTAGTGCTTCAGAAACAGAAGGTGACAAATGAACTGTCAGTTTTTTGAGGGTTCTGGGGAGACTGAGAACTCTAGGGTAGTCATTTTTGTTTACTTGTTTGCAAGGAAGTAGTGAATGGGATTGATGAATATGGGTATAAATGTGATACATTAACAAAAACTAGGCCTGACTTTTGTTGAGGAGGAGTTCTGTGTCATGAGTCTTCTGAAGTCTTCTGGAGCTCTCTCAAAAGGCATTGCTGAGTGTTGTTGAGGTCTGGTTGATACAGTCCCTCTTAGAACAGGGCCAGTTTCAAAGTGGGATCAGGTTGCTTGGGGTCATATGGTCATGGTCAGTTTGCTCAATGAAAGGAGATTGCCAGTTGTCCTCCCCAGAGTCTGCCCAGGCTCTGTGCTGTTCAGCAGATGAAGGGACAGGTGGTGATGTGACAAGTTTGGTGGTAGTATTAGCTCAACTGGAACAGTAAAATCTCAAAGGCTGAACTGCAAAGATTGCAGAAGGATCTCATATTCGAAGTCTGGATGCAAGTGTAATCTAAGTGTAATGCGCATGGAAGGGAATGTGATCTTTCTGTCCACAAAGATGAAGTTAGAACTGACTTTTTACTCAGGAAATTATCATATAACACAGATAATCATAAGCTCTGTGCCCAGAAGTTGCTAAGAAAGGAGAAGGCATGTTCGGAATTATTAGGAGTAAAAAAACACTGTCATGCCACTATAAACCCATGTTGCTTCCCTCTCCTGAGTAGTGTTAACAACAGGTTTTTTTCCCTCATCTCAAAAAGGATGTAGTGAAAGCTCATCAGCTACAGAGAGGGGCATCAAAGACATTCAAGGGTATGAGAGAGCTTTTGTGAAAAAGCAAGTAGCTTGGAAAGACGTGACTGAAGAGCTTGTGGTGATGTTCTTTAAAGTTATTAGTGTCATGAAGAAAGTGAATAGGTAACAGGACAGATAAACAAGACCCAAATAAAACAGTTGGGAGGCAGCTTCAAAGCAACAGGAGTTGTTTGTCCTGCAATATATACCTTGTGGTGTGTGGGGCCACTTCAGGTATGTCAGGAGTTTGTGTGAGTTCACAAGTGATTAGGCAGCCTCTTGGAGAGGAACTTGCTGTGCAACTAAGAAGTCAGAATAGTTCAGTATCAAATTTTGGGCACTGGCTGCCCACAAAGAATTACTGCAGATTCTGATAAAGAATTATTGCTGAAAATTGCAAAAGGAAACCTTCTCCACTGAGAAGCATAAGCTACAGTCCATTTGCAGATAACATAGAGAAGCTATGAAACTTCCAGCAGAAAAGTGTTTCTACAGTGGTCGTGTGCTTGTTAACCTGACACATGTTGCAGTCAGGTGAAGTGCATCCTGTACACATTTAACATTGCGTAGGAGTGGTACCCCAGCAAAATTACTCTGATGTTTGCAGGATTAGAACCTCAATTTATATTTTGTGGGTCTTATGTTGAAAGTCATAGTCCATTTGTAGGTAAAGAAGTAAAACTAATCACGTGTTACTCTTTTTGTGGGACTCTCACTTATCTCTGTGACTTGTTCATAAAGATTGCCCTTTTGAAACACAATTCTTCAAAGGCCTACAATGACTGTGATATTGAGGGCATAAACCATAAGGTAGTGTTTACAGAAGTTTTATTATAGCTTATGCTGCAATAAACTGTGATTAGTGTAAAACATTTTCTGGTCTGTCCTTTGAGATCACGAGTGTAAAAACCAAACAAAAAATAAGCAGGCCAAAAAGATTCTGGGTACAGTGAATGAGAGGAACAGATTTATTAAGTTGCATATTCCTCATGTAGAAATGGCATTATGGAAAAATCATTAAGTGTAATTTAATAATTTCCCCATCTTTTTTTCAGAAGTTTTGCTGGAACTGTATGAAGGTTCTTCCTTGTATTGATTATGTGTGAACTCTCGTGTAAAGATTAAAATTGGTTAAAATATCCAGTAAGAGAAAGTGGAATCAATAGTTAACAGTTAGTGGAAAGAAATGCATGTTAGCCATTAAGAGTTTAACGTTTGCATATAGATGTAAATGCACACCTACATATCTACATATATATTAAAATATAGAAATAGACACTTTGTGTATAGCATAAATAACACGTTGTGTAGCACATATTTCTTACTGATAGACTATAAAACAGTTTTAAAACTTGCTCTTCCAATTAGTGCTGGATATGTCTCCAATTTTTTGGAAGTTGATGAAAAATTGCTGTTTTTTTTTTTTTTTTCAATGAGCTGGGGAGTAAATAAAGAAGTGGTAAGCAGTAGAGTAATGTTTGGTTTCTTGATGTGCAGTATACTGGAAACCTGGCTCTGTGTGTGTTGGAAATCTTCTGACCCCTTTGTTTGCTCAGGGGCGAATTGCATCAAATGTACAGCAGTCTTCAGTACAAAGCAGACTTTTATCTTGTTGCAGCTTGGACACAGGAATCCAGGAGAAAATTCAGCTGCACGTGGCATGTTGTTTCACCAAAGGTACAGAACTAAATTCTAACTTTAAATTATTTTAACGTTCAGTTGTTGCTATACAAGTTGCTGGCTTTCAAATGAGTTTGGAAGTAATAATTTTCATATTTTTGCCCTTTAACGAATAGATCAGATTATGGTTTGATAGTTTCTCAGCTGAGCTTTACAGGTTTGATGTGTAGCTCCCAGCATATCTAGGAATGGAGTTAAGGTGTTGCAAAAGCAAAAGTATTTATATTTGTCCTTTCATTCGAACTATGTGTGACAGTGGATCTTGTCTAACCGTTTCACTTTTGCTGCATAATTATTTTAAGTACTTTTTAATTTAAAGACTTACATGCTTAACATTGATAACAGCACAAAAGAGGGAACTACTGCTTACGGTTTGTTTTAAGAAAGTCTGAAAGTGTGGTTAAGTTCTGCTTTTTGATGTGTATGGAAGGATATGTGTGACTTGAGGGGCTTCCTGAGCACACAGAAGACAAAATCTGTACTGTAATATTCCTATTCGTGTTGGACATTGCTTGACAGCATTGCAAGCAAACCTTTTACAGGTTTATGTAAGCAGGATAATGCCTTAATTCTTCTGTTAGTTCAAGTAGCAGTTAAGTTTATGTCTTTATGGGCATTTCATGCACATATATATATATATATATAAAACATGCACTTGGTGTGTGATACAGGCTTTTGTGCATTTGGTGCACTGGTTGCTCTTTTAAGGCATTCCATCGAATTGTGGAACTGTGCTTTATATGCACCCGAGAGATGAATCCAGTGGAAAATACTAAACTACTGAATTTAATTGGATGTGGCATGTTAATTTGTAAAATCAAAACACCTCCTACCCCCAGACACATTCCAAAATTGTGACAGCATCTTATAAAGTTTATCAAAAATAAAAATAATTCCACATTACCAAAAAAGGCAGGATAGGAGACTAAGGTTTTTAAGTTACCGAAAGCTTTCCTGCAGGATCTGAAATCCCAACAGTGTTACATGAAAAAGATGAAAGCAAAACTTGAGGATAAAATTGAAACCAAATATAAACAAAAGTGAAACCGACTCCATTGGTTTTCATTTCCCAGTTGGCAAAAATGAAAGAATGAATACAGAGCAAAGAAGCATGAGAGCTGAACTTGGAAAATTATTACAATTTTATTAGTTATTTCATCTTTTGGTAAATTTGACTTGGCATGACAGCACTCTTTTAGCAGTAGGGGGTAGGAGTCGCTCTCCCTGGTTTATCTGGGTGCCACTTTTCGCACCCAGTGATCTGTGTGACGGCCTTGCAGGATGGAAAGCAGCAGCATCTTCAGTCGCGGAAGTAACCTTTTGAAATATTGTGGCAAGTTCATACAGAAAGTACAGTGGAGGTGATGACATCCAGTATGATGAAAGGGAGTCAGTCATTCATCTGGTAGTTGTGCTTGAACTTTATTCATGTTGAGATGTGAATTGCTAATAGAATCAGGTATAAAAAATCAGGTATAAAATATGTGGTGGGCTTTTTTTTTTTTTTTTGCTCTCCCACCTTTGAGGTCATCCACTTAGGTCTTGGTCAGATCAACAGTAACCAGAAGATGTTATTACCTCTGATGTCGGCTTTGCTGATGACATGAAATGAATGCAGATGTTTTTACTCCATTTCCACAAATCAGTCAGCAGCTAGAAGGTTCTTCTTGACCTTGAGAATTAGCTGCTGAATTAGGGCCAAACATTGGGCGGCTGTGGAAGCTTGAATGAATATCCTTCTCACACGCAGAGACGTGCTCCTGGGCTCTGTCGGCCCAAATGTTGGGTGTTGGGGAGAAGCCTGGACAATCACTGCTCTGCTAGAGCTGTAGTACGGTATAATGAAGGACTTTACTTCCAGAGGTCTAATTCTCTCACATTTGCAAACATTGCATTCAAGCATATCAGAACTTAATTCTTTGGATATCAGAACTGTTCTGGAAATTTGACATTAATGAGAGAAGCTGATGAAGACTAGCTTTGTTTAGTTTGATAATATTTATCTGGCTTAGATGAGAAATGAAGATGAGTGCAGTGGTCTCACTCTAGCTCAGTAGTATTTTAGGAAACTTCCAAGATAGAAATAGCTGCAGATCAGAAATTGAGGCTGTCTCATTGCTGTTGGTCTGTGGTCAACACAAAAAACTTTAAATTAAGAGCACATTTTGTAACCAAACCTATTAACTATTCATATCTCAGCAGGCAAATGAGTTAAATTTCTGTGTGTCCTGTGGCTGTGGAAAGAGGAGCATTTTTATAAAAAGGAGAATTACATCATATCGTTATAACAAGTGTCAGTATTAAGCATTTAATACTCTTCAAGTGCAAGCCTTTCAAGTGTATGTACAAAAGAAAGACATTTCTCTGTTAAATTCTCCAGTGCCAAGCAATATCTCTGTAATAACTAATCCAATTTATTTTTTGTGCTCGACACATCTGCTTCTTTCATGGTGCTATTTTTGTAACTGTAAATAAGTGCATGTGACAGACATGTTTCCAGCGCACAGTGTGGGTGATTCAGATGATCCCAGTCCCTCGGGTCTGTGCCTGCTGTGATCTGTCTGTAAAACAAGTGTCTAAGTAAGCGGGAGAGTGTTTTCTACAAATCTGAAGTAGCATATACTTTTCTTTAAGACCATCTCTTGGAAGTAAAGGAGGAACTACTTTCTTAAAAGGGCTGGTTTTGGTGCTCACTGTGAGGTTAAGCAGAGACAGTTTGTGTCTTTTGCTCTCGGTTGTGGATGCTGTGCTAGTGATCAGAAGTTTGGGTAGCAACAGTGTAGGTGTGGGTTAGCTATTAACTTCAGTGGCAGAAACTGCCCTTGCCCAGACAATAAAACGAAAGCTTTAAGCAAATATTAAATCACACTTTAGTGCCGTGTGCAAATAGTTTTTGCTGTGTGTTGCAGAACAGTACGTTATACAAACAAAGGTAGCTGTGAGAAACAAACCCAATCCAAGCAAGGTGGATTACATCAGGTGCAGGTCATGGCCAGTGAATGTGAAAACTCTTCCTTGAATACATTTCTCTGTGTTAGCTATCTGGAATAATTTTTCTGCCTCTCTGAGTGCCTCTGAAATGTCACTGTCTTCTCTGCAATCCTGCCTGAGCCTCACAAGCCGCCAGTGTGGGAACACTGAGATTAAGGACTTTTGTGTTATGATGGCTGCTTTTCTTATGTTTAGCACCCCATAAACCACTGACCCTGTACTTAGGCAGAAGAATGCTAGACAGGACACAGAGATGAAGTCTGCCCAGGCTTTCAGAAGTATTTTTACAATTTAAGATCCTGATCTTGCAGATACTTGTATGTGTGATTTTCTGCTGCTTTCAGAGGGACATATGTAGGAAACATATTGTGCTTGTTAAAAGTTTTAGGGATGTCTCCTGTAAACTTAGTCATAGAGCATGTAAGAATGTGTTGATCTACCAGAGCCACAGAGAGACAAAAAATGCTGTTGAGTTGCATCAGTATGGTAAAATAAGTGATTCTTGATAATTGGTTGAGCCTTAATAGCCTTCTGGTTTTCACCAGGCTGGAAAATTTTTTATGAGTCAGATGTCAAACGTTGAGTTTTCTTGACAGCTTTCAAGAATGGATGGGGTTTGGCTTCTGTGGATACCAACAGACACAGCTAAGCAGCAGCAGCTATTACATGTGTACTCAGGAGCGAAGTTGTGTGTGGGCACTTAATTCCAGAATAAAATTGATTTGGGGGGGATAACTGCTCCCCAATGCAAGGAATTAATTATTCCCTCACAACCATGCAAACAATTTTCTTTTTGTAAACAAGCCCTTCCCAAACTTAGCTGAGTGCGGTACAGCTGAACTACTGAAAAGTTACCACCATGTCTCTTCTAGGCAGCTTTTTTTGGGAAAAATGGGTATCCCAGATACTGAAGACAAGGTCTGAGTAATCATCAGACTTAAAGCTCAAGAAAGAAATAAATCAGGTAGATGTTACTGCTGCTTTTGAGACTCCTGGAGGAGGTGACAGCGGAAGAGTTTTCTCTAATCACATACTGTTGGCCGTCACTTGCATTGTCATCCTGATGCCACCAGAATCTGACATCTCCATCTTCACGTCAGGCAAGACCTGGGAAACAAATGGCAGAAACCCCCAGGAAACAAAGTATTCCTTTAAAGCTGAAAGTAAAGCAATAATTTTGTATTGTCACCAGACTTACAGACATTCATGGGTATGCAGGTGTTTGTTGAGGTTGGGATGCTGTGAAGATGATCTTTAGGAATCTATTTGTCAGAAGCCTCAGCCAAGTTCCCAGCTGATGTAAGTCACTGTGATGCCAGAAAAGTGAATGGGCTCAGCCACAGGCATTGTATTGTTCAAGTGTCATGGCAGTGTTCAACACGGGAGACAGTGCAAGGGGAATTTTATTGTAGGTATTGAGAGACTGAAGCATTGTGTAATTCCAGCCAAGTCCAGAAGCAAATAACCAGCCCTCTGGTTCTGTTGTATTAAAATAAGATGGCTTTTCTTCAGTGCACTTCTATTCTGCAAATCTGAGGGCTACCTTTGATAATACCTGAGATCACTGCAAAATAACAGCTCACATCTTTGCTGCTGAGGGAGAATAAGCTTTACATGGAAACCAAAGGAAAGAGTCTGTTTTGATGTGTAATGTCTGAATCCCAGCCAGGGCATGTTAACACCCTTTGGGTGGAACAGAAATGTTATAGGGCTGATGAAACACACTGTATATACAGTATGAGTTCCCATTGTATGTTTTCCTCGGCATGTTTATCAGGCAGTCTGTAATGCTTATTTTAATACTCCTTTCTTTTTTTTTTTTTTTGTTCTTCCAGGCAGTGTTGGGTTGATAGGAGTGGCTTTTGCTCTCTGTCCGTTGAGGATGCATGGGCTTTTCTTTGGGCTTTTCTTCTACCTTTGTGTGTCTTTCTTGGGTACAGCAGCATAAGAGAGGGGTATACTGAATGCTTCTCTCCTCCTCCATCTGCCTTGCACCTCCCTACAGCTGAAGGTGGGCACAGCCTGGTCCCTACCAAGCAGAGGCTTGGGAAGTTGTGTAGCTGTTGCTAGCTTGAATTCATGACTTAGCAGCCTGGGTTCTCAGGTATTTCATCACCCCACAGAGCTTTCCCCTTACCAACCACGGTCATGTTGTAGCCCGGTCATGTTTGGTTTGGGAGCCTGGGGAAGCAGGTGAAGTATTGCTCATTGGTTGCCTGTACACATTCTTCCTGATGGCCAGGCCAAGCCTTATACCAATCTGCCCAGGACATGCACACTCCCGCTCTGCCTGCTCTCCAGTTCTTGTCTTTCTTGATGGATTTTCCTCCTTCCTGCAGGCACATGAGCAAATAAGATACCACCTTTCCTGCCTGTGGTGAATTATTTTTCTTGGTGGTGGGGAGGAAGGATGTAGCATGTTCTCAACATCTTTGCTGCTGCCACCAAAGTGTTAGGAAAGAGGAGGAAAAATACTGCCATAGCTGTAGTGTGGGTCTGGGGTACAGTCAGCACAGGAGCTGGGTCTGTGAAGCAGTCTGACATCAGGTACGCTTTAAGGGAGCGCAAGGCAAGGGATGCTTAGTGATAAGCAAATCTACCAGTGAGTTGTGATGTTTCCCCCATCCCTCCCTGTTCAACAGGGCATCACAGACAGAATATTCCTAGGAAATGAAAGAGGCACTGTAAATACATGCAGTTGAAAGATCAGAGAGGGTAAGTTTTGCTGTCTAGCTGTCCGTGAATCCAAAATGTCTTTTGTAGGGTTTCATGTGTTATCTTGCTTCATATCTCTGTTTTCCAATGCCAAGAGCTTCAGGATTTTGTTTTGAAGCCTTATCCCTTCCACCTCTGAGAATGGCAAGGCAGGCCCATTTTCCTCGTTTGCTAATGCTACTTTAATTATGTGTTTTGCTGTTGGTTCCAAAAAAGATACAGATGTTTGCATAATTTGAGGTTATGAGAAAGAAGGCGTGTTAATTCTGCTTCCACAGCATCAATGGCAAGATTCTCCTCCTCGTGGCAGGTGGGAAATGCACAGGGTAGAGGTCTCCCTGTGGGCTGCGGGCAGGAGGATTTCAGGTGTCCAAAACTGGAGCATCTGGGTAAAGTGCAGTTCAGTTGTCTGTGTTTCAGTGTCAATCTCACATTTCTGAGTTATTTCAAAGGAGATAAGGCTAGCAGGTTTTCCTAGCCAGAAAGAGTCTCAATCCCTCTGACTAGCTTGACTTCCAAGCACGTGTTTGCTTGAAGTCCATATGGTTGAACATGTACAGGCATCCGCAGTGAAACAGTTGAAAAAGGTGGTCCTATATGCAAAATCCTATATGAAGGCAGAGTCCAAGCTGTGACCAAGGGACAGAATTTTGCTCCAAGTACTGTTCCTTAAAATAAGATCATGTTTCCGCGTATCCCGGAACAGCCTTGGCACAGAGGCAAATACAGAACCCAGTTCTCCGAATCCTAAAATTAGCGTATGGTCTCATTTCAGCATATCTGTTTGGTCACACAGGGTGATTGATGCTTTTCTGAACTGCATCAGCATTAGCAAACAAAGGGAATACTTGAAAAGCTTATCAGCAAAGCACAAGATAACTTTAGAAAGAAAAAATATTGTCAGTTCTGTATTTGCAGAGAAAAGTGAAATAGATACCATTCAGTATTCTGCACAAGTGCTCTGGGGTACAGATGTTTTTTCACAGCTCTGGGGAAAGGTTACTACTTGATTCACAAATGCACCTCAAAGTATCTTATCCTGCCTTACCTTCTCACAGCCATTAGCGACATTTCCATATACTGGCAAATCTTCTAATTGGATGCTTTGTGATTTGGAATGAGGAATTACTTTTTCAGATTATTTTTTTTACTTCCATAGAAATATATTTAAAAAACAAAAAAAAATCCGTAGGCCTGGAGTAGCGTATGTTTTTGGGATAACCTTTGTGCCTTTTCAGTTATCCAGATGCTGTCAGAGGGAGGAAAACTGAAGGGAAGAGAACATCTTGTACTGTTCAGATTTAATGCCTGACATGCTGTTGCTTTCACTTTCTGTCTACAGTTGCTGTAATTCTAGTGAAGATCTCTTTGTTCTCAAAGGTTGCACTTTCTGTATGGCAGGACTATTATCTTCCGTTGGGGAAAAACCAAAGTCAAACTTACTAGAATGTTTTAGCAGAGAGCGGGGAGGACTACAAGGTGTTTATTGGACATTATGGAATGAAAAAAAAAGATATATGTATGTGTAGATTTTAATCCAGCCATCACTTACATATTTTCTCATGTGTCTTTAAAGACGAGTAGCTCTTGAAAATAACTCATATTTTCCTAATATATCTTTAAAAATAAACAAGTGCTCTGAGTTTCCTTCTGAAGAGTCTTGCGTAAAGAATCTTAGAAAAATACATCTTGTGAAGTAGGTTGGAGCTGAAATTCAGGATGGTTTGTTGCATCTTAAGAATGCTGTGCTGACAACTACTTGCTCAGTGCCCTTTGGGGGACTACTCATAAAAACATTGCCATACCCCTGCTCTCCTCCCTTCTGCTGTGGTGACTCTCTTCTTTCAGCTGAGTCTGTCTCAGCAGGTTGGCTTGTGCACTTCACCCCAGGCTGCCGGTGTGATTTCTCTATAGAAAGCTCATTTTCCAGAGCACCGTGCAGTAGTCAGAGCAGTGTTATTGATTGATCTCCTCCTGGTCTCCGTGTTCCTGGCTGGGTTGTGCTGACCTAGCTCCAGCAGACCCTGCGCGCTCTGACCTCCACAGCAATCTTCCTCCCAGTCACGTCTGCAGCATTAGGACAGTTTATAACTTGTCAGGGGTAGCCTCCACCATGTTTTTGGAGCATCTAGTTGCGAAAATAGTCTAGACTAACTGCAGGACTAGCACGAATAGTGCAATAAAGAAAGCTTCAAAGAAGGTCAAAATAGTCTCTCCGTGAATTGTGGCGTCAGCACGTCATGTTTCTTGCGTGGGGCTTGGATCCTCACAGGCTCCTGGTGACCTGCCCCTCCAGGCAAATGCCGCTGAGTTGGGGTTAGTGTCTTGCATGCTCAGTGCTTGTTTGGGAATAATTTTATGATGTCTGAATGTCTGTCGATAAAGGCGACTGCTCCTGACTGTGGCCCCCTTTAAGAAGGAAGCAGGTGATAAAAACGGAGTGAGAAAAGGGAGCTACCAGCCTTACTACATTTGTAGGAGATATGGTTAAAAATTGGCTGTCCTGTTAAGGATGGCAAGAGTTCATGAAAGGAGTTCCTGGCAGGCAGCCCTGCTTCCATGTCTAAATGAGCTCCTCTTTTCTTGTAGGGTAGAAAAATGCTTTCTTAGGTCCCATCTGCATTAGCAGTTGCTTATGTTTCTTGGAGATTATTCTTCCCTTCCTCCACCGTGGGACAGTGATAAACCAGAAGAAAAAACAAACGGTAATTATTTTCAACATAATGCCAGAAAGTTTGACTCCAACATGGGTCTCTGGGAGTGTTAAGCATTTTCCTGTGCTCTCCCCAAAGAGATGCTGGAGGTCGCAGAGTCTAAGTTTGAAGCTGTGGTTTCGAAGTACAGGGGCTTCATTAGCAGTTTTGGATTAAGGTTTTCCTCCCTGTTCTCCCCAGCTGCTCCTTCCTGCTCCCATATTGGAGTGCCCTCCTCTCTTGGTTGCGCTGTCACATGTGTAGTAGGATGAGAGCCATGATCTAGGTTCAAACACACAAAAAAAGCCTTACAGAAAGAAGTGTTGCTTGGAAGCCTGCTTAAGTTCCTGGGTCTTGGTCACAAAGTTGCTGATGCGAAGAGCAGTGTTAGCATGAGACAAAATTGGGATGGGACTGAAGGCTGTGAGGAGAATGGAGTGAGAGGTGCTCCTTTGCTGCTGCTGGAACTGGGGCTGCTCCTTCCCCCTGCAGCTCCAGCTGGCTCCTCTCCTCCCCCCTGCCAGCCTGGCCATCTCTGACCATGATCTCTCTGAGGCAGAGGAAGATGGTGCCAGGTGACACAAGGCAGGCATTAAGCTATTTTTCTCCCAGTTAACCTGAGTGTGAAGGTTCAGGCTGGCAAATGTAGCCAGGCTTCTGAAGGGGTTTGCTTCAGCCATCCGTTGGGTATTCACAGCTCAGGAGGTGATGGTGAAGCTGACTGGAACCAGATGCCTTGATAGCTCTGAAAAATACTGGTAGGAGTCCACTTGTCCTAATACAAAAAATACAGTGACCTGCATGTAGGTTCTGCTCTGTAGGTGTAAGTCTGCAGGGGAAGTGCAATGTTACCATTGACCAAGAGTAGGAGATAGGTGCATAGGTGCTCCTGGTTTTACAGCCTGCTTCAGGTTATAATTGTTGATGTTTCCTTCTCTTACAAGGATTGACTGTTTCTGCTTTTTCCTGTTTCTGCTTTTTCCTTTCTGCTGGGTAAACACTGGTGTGAAGGAACTTGGCATCCCTGGTGTTTTATATGGCTCGCCTTCATTTCTGGCTTTGTAGGTTTGCTTTATAATTAATGTATTCTGATGGAGGGTGAAGCTGGCTTGGTGTTAGATGATGACTGCTGAAACTTTGCATGCCTTTGCTGCCTATTTTGAAGAATTTGAAAGACCTTTACAAACTTGCATGGCTCTTGATGGCAGAAGGTGGTTGTCCTTCTACTCACTGATGGATGGACTTCAGGTTCTTCCCCCTGGAGCCATTGAAATAAGACCCTCAAGTTCACCCATTAACCCCGCTTAGTGACAGAGGCTTCTTTTGAGGCACTGCAGAAGTTGATGTTTCTTCCTGTAAAATAAATCATGCATTTGACAGCTGTAGAGGAGAGATGTGGCACCTTCATTTCCCACAGTCAGTTACTCAGTAGAGTTGACTTGGTATTTTCATCACAAGGATATTGTTGACTTGCAACTGCCAAAAAAACAACTACATTTCAGCACCATTGTGATCAGTGCTGTCCTGAGGCAGAAGGCTCTGGGGTTGTCTTTTGAAGACATCATGCTTTGTTTTCTGCAGCACGTGCTTTTAGAGGAGCAGGAGGTGTGTTTTGATGAGCAGAAGCACGCTGTGCTTGCTCCTCTGTGAAAGATGTTCCTTCAGAAGTTGCCCACCATTCCCTCCAGCTGGACATCGTTGCAGGTTATTTTTAGCTGGGTTTGGTTTTACTTTCAGATAAGCAGATCTTGGGAGCCACTCCTCCCTTCTCACATGCCAAACCTCTTTTCTAACTACCTTGGATCAATTTTCTTTGGTGTGGGTGATGGTTGTGAAGGTGCATGCTGCCAGCTGCAGGTGCCAGTCCCAGAGGAGTCCCAGGGTGCTGGAAAGAAGATGAGCACCGCAGCATCTGTGGGGGAGCAGCTGCAGAAGCCCCTGGAGACATGGCAGGGAAGAGATGACTGGCTCTACCGTGCAGTTCTGGGCAAGACTGCCTTCCTTGTAGTAGTTATGCTGGTAGTTTTCTCATCTTCTGAAATGCATTGCTTTTGGACAAAGGCAGCTTCTGTTTCTTCTCTGTTGTCTGTCCCAAGTGGGATTCGTTGCTGCTAACTTCAAGATGACTTTTCTGCCTTCTGTCTCATTTGTTCATCCACATGGGCTTGATATTTGATTGAAGATCTCATTACCCAGAAGGCAAGTCTTACTGCTGAATGGTAGCACTCCTATATTGAATGCTGAAGATGATGCACAGTGTTTCCTGGAATTGTCTCAAAGTGCATGCATACTTAAGAATATCTTACAAAGAAATGCATTTAAGATGATTGTTGCATCTACTTGTTTTTTTTTCCTGGAGAGCTGAATACAAATTTGCTTACTTATTTAGAACATTGCCATTTGCATTTTTCAGCTTTGACCCAATGTGTAGTAGGGGAAGGTGGTACAGACCTCCTGTGCACAGTCTGCAACCTGGATAGGAATTGCTGGTGACAAGCGGAGAGGGCTGCAGTGGCACAGCCAGCTGCTCGCCACCATCCTGGGGCCGAAAAGGCTGCATTTGTGTTGCGCTTGCCCAGAAAACAGCTTCCCTCTTGCACAGAGAGGCGATTTGCACAAGGGCCTGGCTGCTGTTGGGTCCTGGAGTTGGCTTTTTTTTTCATGTCTGATGTGAACCTGAAAGGGACTTGAGCAGTTGTAACTGTTTTCTGAGCTATTTTAGAAATTCGTAGTCAGTGGACAAAGGCTGCAGCTGAACCGCGAGGGACCAGCTCCACGCAGTAATAAATAAAATGCCAGTGTGTTTGCTAAGAGATTAGTGTGAGCATGGCTGCTGGTGAAATCTCTGAACACATCAAAGAGCTTTATTGTTGCACTCAGGTTTTAATTCCTTATTAGTTTCAGGAAATACATGTCCTCAGAGCAATGAGAGGAAACTTTGAACGTTTTTCTTCCTCTTATGCTGGGTGTGGGCTTGGTACTGCCTAATTGTTAGTCTGTCTGATGCCTGTACTCCCATAGGAAGCAAGAACAAACCCATTTACATTTGTGTCATTGTTGTGTGCTTTCAAATACATGGCCTACTCATTTTTTTCCTTTTTTTTTTTTTTAAGATCAAAGGTGACAAGAATAGCAGAGCAGAGCAGTTAAGAATGATGCAGAGAACACAGATGTGAAGAACAAAGGAGAGAGGAAGGAGCTGAGCCCGGTGCAGAGGGGGAAAGGAGAAGAAGCAGCCTAAATGCAAGTACTTGACCATGGCAGTGATGGGTTGCAGGCTGCTTAACAGGAGTTTAATGCGGTGCTTTAATCTGCGTCTAGTTCCGGCTGTCACTTTCAGAGCGATGCCTGAGATAGGTTAATGTTTTTAAAATTTTCTGCCTCAGGTTCAAGACTTTGGACTCTTTTGTCAATAATTTACAGCTCTAAACAGGGAAGTGGCATCAGGGTCACGTGTGTTTGTGAGAGAGAGAGAGACAGAGAGAAAAAGAAATCAGTTTGAGTCTTAACTGAATAATATAACGTGGTGTGGTGCAGCTGTGGAGGCTGTAAAGCACTCACTTCCTAGCTAAGCAGTGTCAGAATGTAAAATAGTGGCTAAAAAAATCAGTGACTGGCTTGATCAGAGAAAGCTGAAGGGAGGGCATCAAATTACTCAGCCAAAACCAAAGTGGTCTGATAAATTGCTGTGATGTAAAATGTATTTTTCATCATTTTAGTCAAGTTTATGGGATAGAAAGAGCCATTTGAAAACACTCTCCTTAGCAAGTGCATAATTTTAGCTGGTACAGTGATGCCTCCTGCATGTGAATTTTTTGGTTAATTTTTTTTTTTCTTGGCAAAAAAAAGTCTTCTGCAAATGCAGGTATGTGGGCCAAAAAAAGGAAAAAGGTCTCTTCAGGACTGTAATTGTTTTTCTTTGCGGCCTCTGGTATCCTGCCTGTATCAGCAGACAAGCTTTTGCCAATGTGATGAGTCTTCTTCAGGTGAAAGTTTTCCTAATCCAGATGTACAGAAGAGTGTTTTATTCCGTAGAGAAGGCTTTATCCTCTCAGTTGCTCTGAGGGCAGGCTCCTGCATGGATCCAAAGTCGCTATTATAAGTGTTCGATGCTTGCAAAGTCTGTCCTGTGCAGCGATGGGGGAGCTGTCTGGAAGTTCTGCCTGGGCAAAAAGTAACCTTGTCCCTTGTTCCTTGCAGCTCCTTCCTGGGTGGGTGAAAATGCCTGTCGAAAGGATGCGGATGCGCCCCTGGCTGGAAGAGCAGATCAACTCGAACACGATACCGGGGCTGAAATGGCTAAATAAGGTAAGGGAGGTGCATGCACGTGTGTGTGTACGTGTGCTGAGGAGGGACTTTATAGCAGTGCCTGAGGTTTGGATAGGTAAATCAGCTCATTCCTGGTTTTCAAACGGGTGACATGGGGAGGAAGGGCAAAGCTGAATGCTTCCTGCTGAACCTGTTCCTCCGGCCTCGCCTGCCAGATCTGAGACGCCCTGTTTTGGCCTGGTGGCTCTGTGGCTCCTTTGAAAGCATTTTTCAGCTCTTTGTTGTTGGAGTGAGTGTTTTTGGATACTCTGTTAGTTTGTTTTTTTTTTTAAAAGCTGGGAACAGATTGCTCACCAAGTAGTGTCAGAGGGACATGAACAAAATGCTTTCCTGAGGTGGAAGACTATACTCTGTGTTAGACTCTGGTTTGAAGCACCCATCTCCTGTTTCAGACTTATGTGACTTCTCTGATACTTTTCAACCTGGGAGAAAAAGGAGTAACTTTTCCCCTGACTGACCCAAGCCTAATATTCCTGGTCCTAAACTCTGACTGAGACCACTAGACACTTTGAGAGCACAAGTGTGGCTTCCAATATGTCAGTGCCCAGTTCAATTATTATTTTTCTTTTTTTTAATTGGGACTTTGAACAGTAATAAACCCTGGAAATATTGCATGCATTGTGTGGTATGCAGGAGAGTAATTTGCCACATTGCAAGTCATGAAGCAGTTTTGGCTACAGAGGCTATTTTATTATAAGAATGGGTGGAAATGCACAAAATCAGGTTCAGAAACATAGGAGCTGCCACTCTGGTTTAGACATTAACCCATTTAGTCTGGTATCTTCCCTATAGTAGTAGTTGTGGTGCTCAGGTATTCATTTTTAGAGCTGAAGAATGGCAATTAAGATTACTACTTTTTATTTCAGCTTTCAGAGCTAGAAATGCTCATGACTATAAAATTACCAGAGGCCCTTTAAATTTCAGCTACAAATTTTGTTATCAGGAGCTTCCTGCATCAGTGGCTCTCACATGCTGTCGCTGGGTAAATAAATATTGCTGTATCCATTCCCTGGTTAGCTGCCCTGTGAATCTGAGTGGGTCCTTGTTCTTGCGTAATGGGGTCACAGCTAAAGAGGAGGAAGAGAGACCAGTTTCCACTGTTGCCTTTGTAATTTGAATCCAGCGTTTGGGTTGCTACAGATTCTTCTCCTTGAGCATCTCTACCTCAGTGTCTTGTCTCTCCTGCTGACAGTCCATCTCTGCTGTCCATTGTTTGGCATTCCTGTCCAATCCTGAAATAACTGTTCTGCACTTAGTATTGCACAGTAGTTCACATTTGAGCATTTTACTCTTAAATATAATCTGTAGGTTTTGTTCACGTGAACTTCTTTGGTACATCCCAACAACATACCTACCTCCGTGTTCTGTAGTGTGAAAATGCTGCTGGTGTGCTAAGGGCTTCATTCTTCCGAGTTCAGCCCACCATCCCATAAAGGCAGTTTGCAAGGCATGTCACCTTGTTTAATGTTTGCAGCCCCCTGATCGTGTTGTTACAGCAGTTTTTGCCTTGTGCTTCTGGCATGAACTGCTTGCATGCGAGAGTCACAAGGAGACTTTGTCCTTAGTTTGCATGTTCTATATTGACTAAGACTTGCCTCACAAATAAAGTATTTTGAAATTGATTTTTGTTTTTGAAAACAAAGCCCTGGCTCCTACCAGGAGGAGGATACCAGGCTAAGTGGCCTGCCTCAAGGTTTATTAAACTGTGACTTACTCCGTTTCTACCCTCTGATTTGGCATAATTCTGTGTTGCCTTTATTGTGCTCAACAGGCCTATTGCACTTCTGAGCATTTCTGTTTAAAAATGGTTCAACATTCATTCCAACAATGAATCATTAAACCAAAAATATTTCTATTTTTACTGTAAGTCCTGACCATAAACAAAGCCATGCATGAATTAACTCTGGAGGCTGTAGGATTTGGGGATTTGTGTGTTTTAATTGAAGTTTGACAAAGGATAGTTCACAGTACAGAAAAGAAGGTGGGTCAGATTAGCGAGAGAATGACACTTGTCTGTGTGCACAGCTTTTGAGGAAATAAGATTTCAATACTAAGGAAACAAATGCCATTCTGGGTTTGTCATTGGCTGTCTGTTCTTGGGGAATTTTTTCAGGTTGAGAAGGGAATTAAACCTCTCTTGGTTATAAACAACAAATCAAGTACGGGTGACTTACCTAATTCCTTCCCCTACTGTCAGGTGATCACATTATAGCTCCTGCTTTGTGTTCCTTTCCAGAATAGATCCTTGCTCTATAGGTCTTAAAAAATAAATACTTGTGGACCTCCCTGGTGAAAATGTTATCCTGCTGAATGGCATGAGGGAGGAAAGAAATTTCTTTTCCTTCCTAGAGAGACAAAACTGGGAGCTGTGATGGAAATTACATAGTTCAGTAAGGGGCAGAGGTGGTGTGAGGAGGGGGATAGTGAGAGGTCAGTGTCCCTTGTGGATCTGGAAAAGGAGATTAGAGTGGAAACATTCAGAGTAGCTGTAACAGCAGTTGAGAGGCAACCTGTTGCTTTGATGGATGCTTGGAATATTACCCTCCAGACGGATGCTGCTATTTAAAAATTGTCCTGCGACTTTCTAGCTAGTATGTGATCTCATGTTCATTCACTTGCTTGGAGCATTTTGCAATGCTAGGATTGCAAGCGTTTGATACTATTTTCCTGCCTATTTCTAGGAATGAGACACCTTCTCCCTTTTGATGTCCCCACTGGAGTTTGATAGCAATTCCTGTTATGTGGCAAAAGTTTTGTGGGTTGTGCTTTTGGCTTTAGGTGAGGCTATTTTTTGTAATAGAAACACAAGACTCCTACACAAATGTCCAGTAGTGTGGTGCTGCACCAGAGACCACATGGTTTTCCAAATCTAAGAGGAAGCACTGATGAACCTTTTCCTATTAAGGTCATTATTAGGAAGCATCAACTGAAGAAGGATGTAGGTAAATGTTTGATAATGTTTGAAATAAAAAATTAGTATTTAAATAGAAAATATCTAGGTAAGCTAGAGCAGGACATACAACCACATGGTATTATTGCTGGAATGAGCAGCCTTGCAGGATTTGAGAGATTAGATCTTTGATAGTTGATGAGAAAATCTGTAGTTTCTATATAGGTATGTAAAATTATATATGTATTATAAAGTTATAATACATGTGGATTCTATTATTTTATTTATATTATAATTTGCTGTAAGTCCATGTGCTTCCAGACATTTGGGGTTGGGAAGAACTTTCTGTAATGATCACTTAGAATGCTGTTGAGAGTGTCCTTGCACCTTCCTTTGAAGCTGTGAGTATGTCTGACGATGACAGGGTGCTATATCTGGAGTCTTGTTTGGTCAGCTAGTTCTTATGGAACATCTTGAATTATCATGTGGAATATGAAATCCATGCTATAACCTTTGTAGCATTGTGTAGCGTTGTTCAAACCTCCGCCTATCACCAAGCATGAGAAGACTTTTCAATCCAGCAGTTCTTAAAGGTCATGTTGATAGAAGTGGTTTTCTATGGAAGTACATTTTTTTTTTTTTCCTATGCTTGTTATAATATATGGGAGAATAAAGGCAAGGAAGCTTATTCTAGCCCTAGATCCAGTAGTGCTGTGATGCACAGGATAGTTGGGGTTGCGACTTTCTTTAGATCACCTCTACTTGTGGAAATAGGACAGCATTTCTGTAGGATGATTTAACTATATAGAGGGGGAAGAGTAAGGACTCAAAAGGCACGTTAGAGAAGTGGTGGGAATAGATTAAGAGGAAGAATGAGAGTGTGAGGGCTTGAAGGGGAATGAGGAACGTGTTAAATCTGTGCTTTGACCAAATTAAAGAAATGGTGAAGCCAAGCAAGAAGAGAAGAATGCAATTCTGAACAAGTGAATGTAAATGAGAGAAAGGATTGAAGACAAGAGTTGAAGGACAATACAAAACGCAGGCTCAAAAAAGAAAAGATCACATGGAAAGGAAGGGAAATAAACCTAACCTTGACATTAGTGAAATATTAACCAGACAGACGAGGAACAAAACTGTCTGTTGGAGGAAGGGGAAAGGGCAAAGGATTCATCTCACCTGACCACAGTTATCTACAATGCAGTTTTTTAAATGAGAGCTGCTTGTCTGGAGTTCTTTGTAGTCAGTGGAGGAAAAAAGGCTCTTTTAGGATGCACTTCAGTTAATGTAGCTCAGGTGGTCATCTCAGGAGGGGGTGCATTTTGCCCTGGAAGTGCTTTTCTCTTCACAGATTAAGAAATGGATCTAAACCTGTAGTGGCACTGTTTATAGTGCAAGATGTCTGTATGTGAAGCCAGATAAGATGTATTCCCCCCCAACAGGGGAAAAAAAAAACAAGTGGCGTGGAATAAACGTCTTTATAGTTCCACTGCATAAAGTATGCCCTGGTTTAACTACATGTTGTGTGTTAAAAAAAAATTTTAAAAGTGCCTTCCTTTGGATTGCTTTAAATACGCTTCTCTTTGGCTTAAAGTTTCTAAACTAAAGTGCATTCAACTGTCTTCAATCCCACCCTGTTACATGGGTGTCCTGTGGGTTGTATCCCCACTAGAGAGATGTCTACAGTTGATACATTCATATGTCCTGTTTGCTTGGCATATAAATTTCAGAGATCCCTTTCCTTTACTGTGCTGGGTATTTTTCTGGTTGAATTGTAAATTCCTTGAATTTAGTCTGTTCCTGTGATTGTTTAGTTTCATATCTAATTTCTCTAATCATAAAAGTGTTTGTGCTGCCAAAACTGGCCTTTGTTTGAATGCTTAGAAATGTGTAGCACTGCGTGTTTTATCCATGTGTCAGCTTGGGAAGCTGCCAGGCTCCTTGTCCATGAAGGGGCATCTGAATATTTCTTATACTTAGGGCCATATTTTGCTTTTGATGATGCCAGTGAATGTTTTCCTGTTGACTTCAGTGACAACAGCACTGGTTTAGAAGGAAGCAAAACACTTGTAGATGCTGGAACTGTGTTTTTAAATAAGTGACCTAATGTCATCAGAAGATCCTTCAAATCAATCAGCGTTGGCATTTCCTGTTTGTTTTTCCTTCCAGGAGAAGAAGATTTTTCAGATTCCCTGGATGCATGCTGCAAGACATGGGTGGGATGTTGAAAAAGATGCTCCCTTATTTAGAAACTGGGCAATTCATACAGGTATTGGAACTCTCTTTCTGCAGGACAGATTTTCACATTGTTTTCCCTTTTAAAGTTATGTTTTCCTTTTTTCTCATCTTTGCTTTTACTAACACAGAGACTGAATTTAAGTTTCTAGATTTGTGGGAGGCTAAGTGCTTTTTTCAAGGTCTGTGATACTCTACAGCTTCATTGAAGCGCCACAACTCATTTGCATTGAGGAACACAGTAAAACTTAATTGATTTAGATGTTAACAAGATTGGGTTCAAAACTGTTGGGAGTAGAGCATGCTCAGCACTTTGTAGACTTGGGCCCTTAGGCTTTTTATGCCTTTCTATGGATTTGAGCCATAAAGTGTAAGTGCTCTGCAAGCTTTTCCACATGGTTGTGGAGTCACATTTGAGCTGTAGTGCCCTGGGTCTTTCTTGAGCAGAAGCTGCTCATCCTGTGTTCTAGAAATGGGCATGGGAATGAGATCGCAACACTCTGTCTTGCAACCTCAGCTATTGTTTGAATGCTTGTCATGGGAACCAAAGGCTGATGGCTTGAAATTAACCTACACTGTTATTAATTCACCCTAGGTTTTCAATTACACATCATATGTGCCTAACTTTCTTTTCTTGCTTAGGAAAATACCAGTCAGGAGTAGATAAACCAGATCCAAAGACGTGGAAGGCAAACTTCCGTTGTGCTATGAACTCTCTGCCTGACATAGAAGAAGTGAAGGACAAAAGTATAAAGAAAGGAAACAATGCCTTCAGGGTGTATCGGATGCTGCCATTGTCTGAAAGACCTTCCAAAAAAGGTAGAGGCAAGAACTTGTCAATGTGAAAATGGTGTTTGGGGTGTTGTTATTATTTTGAGTCCTGCAAAATGTGCCAGTTCTACTTTTCTTGATGTGAAGCTGGATGTTTCTATCCAGATGTTCCCCAGAACACAGGAACATCTATTTATGTGAAAAATGGGCTATATTCAGTGAAGACTACAAGCTGCTTGGAGAGAAGATCACCAAGATGG
This sequence comes from Columba livia, assembly GCF_036013475.1. NCBI lineage: Eukaryota > Metazoa > Chordata > Aves > Columbiformes > Columbidae > Columba > Columba livia. Next base: position 34,518,043 of record NC_088605.1, read on the forward strand.
GATATCCCCAAGCTGGTGATCGGTGTAAATTGTGTTAGGTCTGTTAAAGCCGATGGAGTTGTGTTCAGATCCTCATCTCAGGTGTCTTGCTTGTTTAAGTTCTGAGGATGCAAGTAACTTCTGCCAAATGGCCAAAATTTGGTGTAGGACAGTGATACAGCATAAATAACTAAAGACTTGCCAAGTGGTGAGCATCCCTGACTTGAATCAGGAAAAAATGTTTCCCAAAGGAGGTGCTAATGAGAGTGCTGAGTTTAATACTGTGGAGGGGCCCATGTATACATTTATTTGTGGCACCACCGCTAAAATCACAATCCCCTTGAGGTATGCTCATGACTGAAGCCAGCATAAATCCATATATGCTTATTCCCTATCTCTCACAAGAGAACCGGGTCTCCTTCAGTCAAAGATGATGATGGGAGATATTAGAGATCAGCGCATTTAATTCAGTAGGGCTCATTCAGAATACAGTGGCAGACTCTTTACTATTGTTTTTCAAGCAAGGGTAGAAATAAACTGGCGCTCTGAGCTGAGTGGGAGCAGTATACTCTCTGCTCAGAAGATCAAGCCGCAAAACCACTTCATTAGTTACTAGCTACATTAGGCCATCAAAAATTAGTCCTCACAGCATGATAGTGGTGAAATTGGAAGTTTTTTAAATCCCCAGATTTAGGGATTAGGTCTCCCACATGGCAGGAGAGGACATAGCCACCAGGCCAGTCTCATGAGTATTTGGTTTCTTATGAAGCAGAAACATTGGCTTTTTTATGGCTTCATTACTGGTTTATGGAGTAGCACAATGGCTTCCTTAATACTCTGGTATTTAGGGTTTTCAGATGAAAAAATAACCTGCAATCTGAATGCACAGTGTTCATCTAAAATCCAGTTTAGTTCACCTGTAGCTCAGTTTGCTATTTTTTTCAGTTGAGAAGTGAAAGGCACATGTTCAGTTTAAGGTCCATGTGATTGGAAATTATGAACTCTGGCATTTTTGGGACAGAACCATACGGTGAAAGGGAGATCAACCTGCAAAAACTCGGGCTAGAGCTTTGAAACTGTTTCTGATCTCTTGCGTATGGTATATTTTGTACCTTCAGGTGTGTTTTCCTGAAACGTAACCTGTTCCATTGTGGTAGATTCCTCTTGTAGATGTAAGAACTAGAAAAGTTCATAATGGAAGCTGGGATTCTGAAGATGGTGGCTGTAGCAGGAGATGATTCTGCAGCAAGTCCAGTTACTATAAATCTCTGACGTATTTTGGGCCCTGTATATATTCCCACATGCCCTTTCTGTGTGGCACGTGGCTAAATTTATGTGTGAGAGCAAAAGAATTTGGCTGCAAACAATTGTAATGCTCAGTGCTGTCTTGCAGTAGAGATGGAAGAAATTCCTGGGACGCATCTGTACAAACAGTGGGGTAGAGCCAAGCTTGCATCGGCAAGTCTGAGCTTCCACATCATGGTCTCATCAGGTCAGAGCAGTGCAGCAACACTGGGGAATGCCAGGACACATGAGATTTTGTGAGGATCATATGCTGTGCGGTTTTCTGGATTCTCAAATCCAGCATGACTACATAAACTGCTTTTGCATGAATTATAATACGTATTCCATCCCCCCTGCCTCAAGCTGTGACCATTTACAAAGATATTTATTGTAATCTCACATGTCAAATCAACAAACAGTCTCCCTTTTCCTGTAGCTACAACAAGAGTGTAACAAATGTGATGAGACACATATTTTTGGGTTTTTTTTATTTTTCTCCCCCTTCCTTCTTTTTTTAATAGGCCTTGTTGCTTAGTTTGTTACTCTTCCATATTTTGCACCTTGATTTTTTTGACTTAATTGTTCAGTCCCATCGCCATTCTTTTTTTGTTGCCCTTTAAAAACAAAACACAAAGTGAAAGTGTTTAAGGTGATTTTTTTGACTGCCCATGCTTTAAGGGGGGTTTAAAATCGAGCAAAATGTGTTCCCCTTTCCTAGGAGGTGTTGCCATTTTGAGGCGTGGTTTGGGTCTATGTCTTAGTGAATATAGAAAGTGTGGAGGATAACTCATGGCACGCAGGACTTTAAGAAATCTTCCTTCTGTTGTTACAGGAAAAAAACCGAAGTCTGAGAAGGATGACAAGTTCAAACAAATTAAGGTAAGAAGTGGCTGTTTAATAGCGCGAGAGCTTGTGAAAACAATCTGTTGCAATTTTTTTTAATAGCCTCAATAATATATTGTAGTGGGTATTCACAAGTCTCTCACGCTTGTGGTTTGGTTAAGTAGTTACAGTTACATTGGATGTTTGGGGTTGTTTTTTTAAATATGAAGGCTGTTAGAGCCATGACTGACGTCATCAGTTGACACAGCCCTTGTGTTGCAGTGCCTGGAGGTTGGAAAACTGGCAGCCTTGGCAATACGTTTGCCATTTGTCTGTGTAAGTAGAAATATAGTAATTAGAGAAGGAATGCTTCTGAACAATAGAGCTACCTTTTGGAACAATTAATTTCTGTGTGTAAGGCATTGGAAATGCATTTTCATTTAGGCAAGGGGGGGAAGTTTTGTCAGAGCTACATTCTGCTTGTGTTTCGTAATTCGGAAGGCCTCAGTTGTAAAGCTCATCGGTCACTGCCTGAAATTTCTGCCTATTGAGAGCATGGACCCAAACTGCTCTTCCCTACCAAGCGTGAGGGTCCTTGGCCTCCACACCTCTGCTGAGTACCTCTTTGAGTTGGTCAGGACTGCATGCCTGCGGGGTTTGGTCCCCTGCTGCTCACTTGTGATGGGCTGTGCCACCCACTTCTAGGCACAGGTCCTGCACCCACTGGCCAGGAGATGCTCTGGGCCAGGCGAACCCAGAGACCTGGGAAAACTCCTCCATTGAGATCAGGTTTGGACGGCACATGCTCTCCCAGCAGTTGTAACTTGGGGAGTTACGTGTCAATACTGTCAAGCCTGAAAAGCTGTAGAGGCACTTGAACACTCTCATCCACTCCATTAAGATTAATCTTCCAAATAGTCATTTCTGAGGGAGTCCCAGTGATGCCTGTGAGTAGGTGCTGGTGGAGCGATGCTCCCAGCTTTTGGGAGCACTTTCCTCCAGCTCAGTTGCCCTGAGCTGCACAAACGTTAGGCAGTACGGGAGCAGTGAGCTGAGCTGGCCCTGCCTCTAGCACCTAACACCTCCCTGTCATAACTATTACAAGCACACACGTGCCAGCCACCATGTTACGGCCACTTGGTTCTTACAGGCTTTGAACTGAGGCCAGGTAGTATTCCTGTCTGTTGCCCCTGATGAATGTGTACACAAGCTGGCTTTCTGATATACCTGGATTTTTAAAAAGATGGTCCTTCCATGCTCAGCTAACACTAGACTGACCATTGAATGTTGAAGGCAACGATAGCAAAGAAAGATGGTGGGTGAATTAATGCAAATGTGCATCTTAGAATGCTGAAAGCTGCTTAAAATTGCTGTGCTTGGTGACGTGGATCCCTGAGATCCCAGTTGTGTGTATTGCATTGAACGCCTTGCAGTTGCTGTGGAAACGTCTCTGTAGTGGAAGTGAGTGGGAGGCTGCTCCATGACCTCCCTGTTGAATCCAGTGGGGTAACATCAGAGGGAGGGCTGAGTAGCCGAGTACAGATCTGCAAAGGGACTTCAGTGGAGCAGTGTCTCATATTGAGCTCCCCCTGTTGCCACTGCCTTATCCTTTGGGTACCCATGGTGGCTGCTGGTTGGGGTGAAGAGTCCTGTCAGACCTTGCTGAGCTTCAGCAGGGTGCTCAGGGCACTCCCTGCTTGTCCCTGTGGTTGTGAGAGACCTGGCCCTTACCACATCCCTGCTCTGCATTACACAAAGGAGGCTGTGAACAGGTTTCTCACCATGCAGGTAGGGCTCCTACCACTGGGCTTTTGGGCAAACAGGGTGTCTCCATTAAAAAGTGGATTCTCAGCAATGAGAAGAAGCCTTAAGTGCTTGAGTAGCCCAGATAGAAACAGACTTTTTCCTCTGAAACAAATGACTGAATTTCCTGCCTGAGGCTTAATTTCTACCTTATTCTAGATGTACCCTTTGAGCTATGCATGCAGCTCCCCTTTGAGACATTTCTGAAATCTGCCACCTTTCCCTGTGCATTTAGCTTATGCTAGAGGTCCAGACACTGTAAATTTAGGTGATATAACACAAACTGTTCCAGTGTCCCAGTCCCGTTATAGATCTAGCACCATCAGCCAAGTTCCAAGATACATATTTGTTTCTGCAGCTCCAAAGGTGCTACTGAATAAACTTCTCAGTAAAGCTGAGCAAGATGCTGTGTGCGCAGCGTTCCCATGGGGGCCGCTGTGTTTGCTGGGGCATTGCACAACACCAGAGGCTCAGGGCTCCAGTGTGCAGCCCTAACCTGTCTCTGCAGTCACAATCCTCGATGGATCAGTAGCAGCTAATTTAATCTTTCCTGGGTCTCCAGGTCTTTGACCTATGGGTTGACACAACCGATACAGCTCATCAAAGGCCTGGTTGCTCTTAACACTGACTTTTCACCCTTCTGATGTGCAGAGGGGCCTTGGGACAGGGTGTGTGCTTGCCTTGCTTAATGGCTGGGAAGGTGCAGATTTGTGTTGAAGCAACAGCTCTTTTTGAGTGGATCACAATCACAGCATGTGGCATCTAGGAAAGACCTGTCACGCAATCCCCAGTTTTGTGTCCCATGGCAACAGTTAATACGGTTAGTACTGTGAGGGGCTGGGAGCACAAGTCTTGAAGCTTACCTTTGCCTTGTCCTTGCCAAAATGTGTTAAAGCAGTAAAAATTGACATGGAATGGCATCAGATGCAGCTGGCAGCTCTGCACCTCTGTGGGTGTCTCTGGGTCAGCAGAGAGGCAGAACTTCCCTTGCAGGGAAGCCCAGAGTAAGAACAGAAGACTTTAAACTTTTTAGCCAAGAATCGCCTAAGGGAGCCAATACCAGGGAGAAGGTTGGACCTGTAGTTAATCCTTGAAATGTGTTTATAGCATTTTAAAGAAATCCTGAATTTATGGAATTAAACTTTTTGGTGTCTGTTCTGCAGGGAGTTTTTTAGATTCCTTCTCAAGTGTACCAGACCTAGAGAGATGTATCTTGTGGAAAGCTCAGTCTGTGTAGAACAGGTGGTGTTTATGATGTGATCTAAAAGACTGTATTTAGTGTAAACACTTGCTTTCAGGCTTGCTGCAGTGAAAAATTCAGTCTAGAATTTAGTAATTGCTATACAGAAGCTAAGGCTTCCTTTCAGAAAGCGCTAAGAGATACAGCGTGTTTGGAAGGGAATGAGGGTGAATATTAAATAGAGTACCATTTTAAAGCAGTGTTTCTTCCTTGTTTGTTCCAAATGTTAATCTGTTGTAGTAAATAGCACACCAATTTCTTGTTGTCTGAAGGCTCACTCTAAATCTGAAAATTAAAAATAACTTTTGTTTCAAAGCAGAAGATTTAGAAATAGAGTAAACTCTGGCTTTTTCTCAGAGAACCAACATGTTCGCTCTGAGACTGTCTAGCAGGGAGTATATGGCAGGCATAAGCAATATGATTTATTACCATTTCAGAACAAAGAGATGAACTGAGTCCAGGCTCCTAAAATAGATCAAACCTGACCCAAATGTACTGTTTTCATTCTAGCAAGAGCCAGTTGAATCATCTTTTGGGATTAATGGGCTAAATGATGTCACTTCTGACTATTTCCTGTCCTCCAGTATAAAAAATGAAGTTGACAGTACAGTGAACTTTGTAGGTAAGTACTCCTATGCTCTTCTTATATGCTAACCACATGGGTGACTTCAAAACTGCTTTTGGCACTGCCAAACTCAGCTCTCCATCAGCACTTTGCACTTTGGAGAACAACATGGTTACAATTGGGTCAACATATCTTTCTGTAGCCCAGGCCATGTGAGGTCCTGGTTGCAGGTCAGCCCTACCACCTTGCAGAGACAGTGAGCAGCACTGTGGTGGTTCCCCTGAGGGCAAAACACAGCTGTGCTCATGTGGCTTTTCCTGAGAGGAGCTTACTCCACTCCGCAAGGTAGCCCTCAGATATGAGACTGTAGCCAGTGTCACGTGGGAGTTGAACTGCAGTTGGATGGTGGTTTCTCATGGGTCAAAGCAGAGATTTGTATAGGCTGCCATTTTATTTGGGAGTTTAAACATGCAGATGAAATGGAGGAACTTGGTTCAGTAGCAGAGTTAGTTCTTACCATCATTGAGCTAACAACAAGGATCAGCAAAGACTGCATTTAGAAACTGGTACATTAGAAATTAACTGTCATCTCAGCATGTGAATAATCAGTTGTGGGTAGAATAATTGGGCTGATTTTTGACAGCTCTTTTTTGGCTGAGGTTGTTGCTGCAGTAAAAGCTCCTGGAAATGTGACCTATATACCATTTTCTCTAGAATTCTACTTTTATATATGTCAAAAAAGTGTTTGAATAATGTGTTAAGTCTTCTGGTTGGAGAGATGGCAGAAATTATGTGCAATGACTATTTTTTGTACCCATGTCTTAGGTTGCAGGGCTTTACATAGTCATTCCACTCAAGTGCTTCTGTGGCTGAGGAGTTTGTGAGTAGTTTTCCTCTCTTTATGGCAGATCATTTAATTGGCTGTTGCTTTGTAAGAGCGTTAGAACATGATTGTTGCTCCTATGATCACAGAGGTTTTGTAACTTGAAGGAATAGCACTGTAGTGCTATTAATATTACTGCTTCCTATTTACTGACTGACCCATAAACAAATCTGCAACATGCCAAGGCCAATATGCAGTCACAGGGAAGCAACTTTGCACCCTTTTCCTTTATTTTACAGCCGTAAAGTCAAACAGAGATCAATTAAGAGCAGTCTTTGGAATGTATGTGGTGTTCCCCAAAATGCACTAACGTCAGAAAGGCATTTTGCTGCAGACATCTCAGTTTTATACAGTACAGTGTATCCTGAACTCCTGTTTGGTTTTATGGCGAGATGAATGCATGTTGTACCTTAGAAGATCTCGGTAATTTGCATGACAGGACCCATCATGGCAACCTCAGCATCTAAGAATTGTCAAAGGTCTGTCATGGAAACCAAGTAAGAGGTTCAGAGGAACAGAACTGAATTTGCACCTTAAGGGCTTTTATTTTTATGTGGACTCACAGAATCCATTTTCAGGGTAGGACAGCAAGGTTTGAGTGGGTAACTGTCATCCAGTGTTGTTTAATTAATGGCTTGTGAAGTGTGCTTCTTATTCAGACTGGAGAGAGAAGTCCTTATTTAGGACTGCAATCAGGATTTTAATGTAAACAGGGGGAAAAGGGTAAAATGAATCTGTTCTGCAGAAAGCAGGAAAGTCAGCTGGAGAGAAGGAAAGACAAACAGCACCTGCGGTGTTTCTGACATACATAACAGCTCACAGGAAAGTGATGGCGTTTTGCCCAAGTGAGCAGTAATTTTTGCTGTGCAAGTTATCTTTCGGGATGGGTAAGAATTCGTCAGGTATTGAGGGGAGAGATAAAACAGTGCACATGGCCTGCTTGTACCCTGACGGCGTTGCACAATATTGGTTTCTCCAAGATAAAATTAACTCTGTGTGTGTGTGCTCTTGCCCCCCCATGCCCCACTCAATAAAAAATGGGTTGTTGCAGAAACAGGAAACGTGGAAATACAGTGGAAACTAAATATCTGGAACAAAACTGTAATAATTGTAGTGATTTGACTTCTAAAAAACACACTATGTAGTATTTATGTATTTTTCCTTATGCTGGAATTGTCTCATAAAATACACATCCAGGTTTGGGGGATTTTCCAGTGAATACCTGGCATTTCACAAAGCAAAATGAAGACAGGAATGGATTGTGTGTATATACATGTGCATTCATGTATATTTATCTTTATTCATCCGGGAACAGATGCTATCTTTTGCCTTTTTAAAAATTAGTAATTAGAGTATTTAGGTCACTTAACAGAAGAATTTCAAGATCTGCTGTTTCATTGCCTATATTTTTTCCCATCACTGTTCTAGAAAAAAATATGCTGTCTGAATTTCTAAAAACACAGCACCATGTGTGTACAGAATTTGCTTGTATGAAGATTGTTACTCATTAAGCTTTATGTTCCAGTGGAAGAATATCTATAGTCCTTCCTTTTCTCTCAGACAGCTGTGGATTCAGGTTAGCCATCCTCTGAGACAGCTCCATCCCTGTGTGCACTTCTGATCCACCTAGTGGCTTTCAGCTCCGTGCTGGATTAATGCAGTTGTCATGTGTTTGTACTGCTGGGATCAGTAGGGGAGTTGTACAACACAGAGGGAATTGTCTGAAGCAGTTACAGAGAAGTGAGATAACTCAAGCTCAATAACTTCTTGGTGCCTTGGTTTATTCTCCTTTTTCAAGAGAGTGTTGTGTAGCACAGTTAATGTCTGCATACCACTTCAGGACACCTGCAAAGCATCCATGGTGTCTTCACTTTGTAGAAATAAATTATGTTCCTGTGGTGTTATATATCATGTGCCTGGGGAAATAGGAAGAGCCTCTGTTAATAACTAATCAGACTGTAACTTTCAGTCACAGACCGTGGGGATTACAGACTGCAGGTACAGCTGTGCTTTTCTACACACCATCACTGACATTCCAAGGATCAGTGAGAATAAGCATCTAATTGGAGGAGACTTTTTTCACAGATTTATGTCATGAATAAATCAGAGTCCCACCATGTTTTGCATGACCTTGTGGCCAGCTTTTTTCAGGCCAGTTCTGGTCTTGTAATGCCAAATTTACATGAGATCATCCAGAGGCCATGGGATGTTGGCAGCTTGCTGGGTGAATATGCTTTCCCAAATGAGAAGAGATTGCTGTAGTCCATATGTCCTGGTGACACTGTTTCTGGGTGGAGGAGGCGTGTGGTTGTGGTCTTTCCTGGGAAGGCCTCTGGACAGCTGGTATGTCGAGGGAGGCTCAAGGATGTTATGTGTGAGAGTCAGAAGTTAGGCATATTCAGTTATCATAAGCAGGGGAAAAATGTCTTTGAAGGTGATGGAAACGAAATAAATCACACAGGTTTCCTTTAGAAGTCCCATGGAAAGTAGGTGGTGGAGATGGAAGAAAGTGCTGAGATAGTATTGAAGACTCATTCAAATACCAAGCAGGCTCCAAGGACAGTCTCTTAGAGATCCAGCAGGGTCAGTTGAGGTGTTATGAGTAATCCATTTTTTATTTCTGACTCTCAAGTTGTAGGACAGCCGCACCTTGATGGCAGCAGTGAGGAGCAGGTGATAGTTGCCAATCCTCCTGATGTGTGCCAGGTGGTAGAGGTGACAACAGAAAGCGACGAACAGCCCCTCAGCATGAGCCAGCTGTACCCCCTACAGATCTCCCCTGTCTCGTCCTATGCAGGTAAGCGTTCTGGCATTGCTTTACACTCTTTTTCTGGAAATGTTTGGAAGATGCTGGGGGGAAGTGGGCTCTTCCAGAGTAGCTGGCAATGGTCTAGGAATGGCTGTTCAGCTGTCTTCTGCATTTTTAATGAAGCTCAAACACTCACAGTCCTCTACTCATTTCACCTTGGGAAACAACTCTGCAGATCTGAAGTTGAAAATGTAAGCTGCGGATTTTAGGCAGTGGCTAGTAGAAAAAGAACCTTTTTAGTTGTAATGCAAAAAGGTCTTTTTATGTTTTATTTGTACCACTGAAAATACCCCTCTAATAATGTGCTGCAAATACAGCATGTTCCCCTTGCCCACGACTGGCTAAAGATTAAAGGTCTTCTCTCCTGTATGTTTCCTCAGCACCAAGCACAGTGGGCACAGAGTGCAGAGGGCTGCACAGGTGATATATAATGCAGACATGGAGTTGAAGGCCCTGGGGGAGTGGATCTGTCTTGCTACAAGTAGTCTGTAGACTAGAACAGCCATGTAGGGTCTGATAACAAGTGTTTCTGCAAGTAGCAGAGCTGTGGATGTCTGGCTTCCAACGTCTGCCTCCCATCTGGGTTCTCTGATATCTAAAAAGGGGTGAGATAGGAAGCTTTTTCCTGAGTCAGGGTGTTAATGGTTTCTCTTTTTCCTCTGGCTCCTCGTTATTCGTAAAACTGGTAGAAAGTTACGAGTCTTTGGCACTCATTTATCTCTTATCCAAGTCTGACAGTGTGTTCAGAGGGCATTAGGGGAGAACACATGTAAATGCACACATGGGCATGCTGTATAGAGTCCCTGTGATCATATAAGCCTTATTTCCGTAGGAAACAGGGCAAAGCCACATTTGAAAGCAAATCCAACCTGTCCTTCTTTTTTAGCACGTTGCTAACGTGCAGACCTCAGGAGACTGGGTAGAAACACAAAAGTAATCTTTTTAGGAAAACTTAAGTATTAATTGTTGCCCATGCAATTTATTATTTTACATATGCCCTGACCTTTGCCTCAGTAAGCTGAAGTTACTTCCAGACACATTTTTATAAGATATGTATTTGGTAATTCTTATATTTGGATCCTGAGAAATAGTATTATGTTCTTTTGAGTAGATAAACGTTTATACTTCCCAATGTATTTAGTTTGTAACGGCCAAAGCATTTAGAAAGGTTTTGCAAAGCGTAAGGCAGGGCTATGAGAGTGCTTTAACTTACCAGCAGCTGGGGGATGGGGCCTTTGAACATTTGTCCTCTTTCCAAATGCTTCTTGCAAAACTTTTCCTGTCTATGTGAACATGACAATGCTGCTTTCTTTTAACCTCAGCTACAGGATCTAAGTTCTTGGAATGCAAACAAAAGTCACTGTCTTGGTCTGGAAGTCATGGTGGTTGCTTGGTCTGGGACAATAGGGAGGGGTGGTCTGGTGATGGGAGCACCATCACATGAGCAAGTCTTGAGCTACCCCCCCCAAAGTCAGTGCAACAAGGCTGCATAAGGAAAATGAGGCATGACTGAAGTACTTCTGCTATCCCCTTTTGTTGTCTGAGTATCCTGGTGGCCTTCAGCTGTCCTAACCTATACCAGGACCTGCTAGCCCATAACTTGGATAACACAGAGTTGATTTCATGCCACTGAAGTACTTCTGAGTGCATCTCAAGGCAGCTCTTGGTGATCCTGGTTACTCTAGGTAGAGACCAATAAGAAGTGGAATACTGCCTGTCTGTCCTAGGACGTGCCCTATTTATGAGCAGAAGAGGTGTTGGAGTAAACACTTTGGAATTTTGCAGATGACACCAAATAGGGGACACCAGTCAATACACTTGAGGGCAGGGCCACCATCCAGAGACACCAGGAGATACTGCAGGAATGGGCCAGCAGAGACTTTATGAAATTCAGCAAGGGCAAATGCCAGGTCCTGTGCCTGAAAGAGCCTTTTGCAGTGACAGAGGCTGGGACTGATGAGATAAGGAGCAGCTCTGCAGAAAGGCAGATGGGCAGTGAGCTGAACGTGAGACAGCAGAGCACCCTGGCCACAGAGAAGGCCATCAGCTTTCAGGAGCATGGCCAGTAGATCTGGGGAAGTGATTATCCCCCTCTGCTCAGCACTGCTTACACTACTTCTGGAGTATTGGGCCCAAGTCCTGAACCCCCCAGTCCAAGACTGATACAAACAAACTGGAGCAAATGCAGGGAAGGGCTACCAGGATGATCAAGAGCTGGAGCACTCTGTGCTGAGATACTGAGGAGCAGGGGTTTGTTCAGCCTGTATGAGAAATGTTTTTTAGGACCTTGTAACAGGCTGCCCTTTCCTTCAGGGATGCTATTGAGAAGGCAGAGCCAGGCTCTTCACAGCGGTGCGTTGGGGTGGGCAGTGAGAAAGAGCAGGCATGAATTGAAACAAGGGAACTTGGTCTAGCTGGATATAAGAAAAAAATGGCACCTTTTTCACCACAAAGACAGGTGGTGGAGCAGGATGCCCAGGAAGGCTGGGCTGCCTCCATCCTCTGAGGTTTTCAAGACCTGACTGGACTAGATAAGGCCCTGAGCAACCTGATCCAATCCTGTAGCTGACCCTGCTTTTAGCAAGAGGTTGGGCTGCAGACCTCCTGAGGTCCCTTCCAGCCTGAATTGTTCTATGAACATCTCTCTTTTTAAAGCATGTGTTTGCCTTTGAGGCAGGAGTGAAGAAAGAGCTCTGTGTTTTGTTAAACCCTGAAATTTGTAGGACACTCGTGTGACTATTTCTGGCTTAGTCTTGTTCCACACAAACCCACATGGGAGAACCACAGGAGCCCTGGCCCTGTGCTCATGGCTGTGCTGGGTAGAGCTGCCTGCTCTGTCAGGTGCTACGGCTGAATGGCAGGAAGGAGTATGACCATAACAGCTGTGCAGGAACAGTTACTTTAGCTTTTCTGAAACAACAACAACAACAACAACAACAACAAAAAGTAGCCTGAGGTATCAGCTGTCCTACACAAATCTGTTTTATTTCAAAAACACCTCTAGTTCCTTTCTGAGGTTACTCAGGCAAATGATATGACTGGCCTTGGTGAGTTTTCTCATATTTCCACTGACGTCTATGAAATCCGTTTTTTTTAGTACTGAGGCTGTTGTCAACCTCCTCTTGTGTTTGACACTGATTCAAATAACTTTCTTGATTGAAATAACCTCTCTAACTTTCCATGCCCAAATGGCTGGCTTCCCTGGCTTTGCTAACTATAGTGCTATCTCTTACTCAGCATTTTGTTATGTATAAACACCAAGGATGGATTCCTTTTCAGCTGCATCACTCTTTTTTTGTTGCCACATGTTTCTTCATGTCAAGGAATATCTGTTTCTCGTCTCTGTGTGGATTCCTCCTATTGATTCTGTGTCCAGAGCTATTTCTCCTTTGCACAGATTAGTTTCTGCCTCTCTTCTCCTCAGTGTGGATTAATTATTCAGTTTTTAATCACATCGGTACATCCCTCTTTATGTGGGCCAGGGAGTGAGAAGCCCTGGAGAGTGTTAATTTCATAGGACTTCACAGTTAGCTTTAATGTTTGGGACTGCTCCTCTTCTTACTGCACGCTACGGTGAAGACTCTGGGCATAGGGGAGGTGCTGGCTTTGGAAGTAGTGATCTGGAGTAGCTGAGCTGCCTGTGTCCTTGCTTTGGAAGGACTTGGGTGCAGTTTAGCGCCTGGGGTCTGAAAGAGCAATTCAGAGTGTATTTTTACAGCCCTCTGCCTAAACTTAGCCTCCAGAGAAGGGCAAGGTGCTGCCTGTCCTTCTGGAAATGTGCGGGGGCATGATCCATGAGGCACAGTCCATATATCCTCAGCACTCGTGTCCAGTGCAGAGCATGAGCCTGCTTTCTGGCAAGGCAGGATCATGGTTTATGGGTGCAGGGCCTGTGCAAAGAAGTCTGCATGGGCTAGAATGCATGGCACAGAGCAGAGGGTGGAAGTTGGGACTTGAGAGCTCCCTTGCCTGCTACAGGTAACTCATCACATTGTTCCTTCAGCCCTGTAACTTTTGGACTCCTGTTGGCTCAGGGCATGGATGAGCCTTATCTACTTGGCCGTGGTCTGGGGGTTGGAGAAAGATCTCTTCCTAATGCCATTGGTAGCCTGATGGATGCCTGGTGTTACCCTCCCAGGAAACAGGAAGGCACAGCCTGGTCCTGGAAAGAGGAGTTTGTGCTGCGTCTCAGATGTATCTGGAGTGCACGGCACTCTGAACCAGTCTGTGGGCCAGGACCCTCAGATGCCGAGAGACATGCGTTCAGACACGTGGGCTTCAAAACACAGTCAAAATTGCTGGATTTTGGGCCCTTCTGCAAGCAAGGGTTGCAGCTGAAGGAGGATGGCCATCCGCTGAAGCTGCACCCCCATGTTTGCACTCTGGTTGAAGTGATGAGAGAGAGGAAGGCTGTGCATGGCAAGGAGCAAGCAGCATTTCTGTGTGCTTGAGTGGTGGATGAAGGGTTGAGAAATAGGCTGGGGGGGGGGCTGGGCACAGGTGGCAAAAGGAAAATGAGAGCAAAGTATAACAGCAGTAATAAAGCACCAGAAGTGACAACAAGCCCTTGAGGCAGCAGGCTGAGATAACAGTTCATGAAACAAAAACACACTTATCTCCTCTGGGGTGGAGTTGTTGCTGGTTTTTCAGGGAGATAAAAATAAAGATTTGGACAGAACTTTGCTGTTTGCCAGGCCTGGAACTGCCAAGAGAGGGGGAGGCAAAGGAGGCATCTCCCACTTGTGGGAGGCTCTTCCCTCTGCCCAGAAAACACAAATATTACTTCTTCCCTCTCCGTTGCTGTCTTCTCCAGGGTATAGCTATGTTAACTGTGGTAACCATGTCAATTTATCCCAGTTGTTCATTGCAGCTGTGCTGTCTAGTCTTTGGATTGCTATTACCGCAGCAGGGGCTCCATGCTGCTCCATTGTTTTGTAGTTGTTTGACTTGACTCTCTTTGCTTCCACTTGTTGGAAGTGTATCCAACCTCTTGAGCTGGATTTTGCTACTGTAGATAGAATAGCGTGAGTTTCATTTTTGTGTCTCTTTTGTTTGACAGAAAGTGAAACAACCGACAGCGTTCCAAGCGATGAAGAAAATGCAGAGGTAAGCATTTTCTGGATTATTAGCACTTTGGAGCAGGGTCTCAAGGGCAATGTCCTGGGGTATTCTTCTCCCTTCTATGTTTGCAACTCTGTCTACCAGTGGAGTATTCATTTTAATAATAGCTGGTGGAGAAAAACAAACAAGGAAGGTTCAAGCTAGACAGACGTTTGGATGATTGTTTGGCAGAATGGGTATCTCTACAAGTTCTTTGTTCCTCATCTGTCCAAACTATAAGGAGATTCATTTGCATGAGAAAATACTCTGGAGAGCCATCAGCAGTGCCAGCTCAGTTGTTTTGGAGCAAACCCAGGGATTTACATGAATATAAGTGTGTTTCTGTGTATGTGTGCACTATATATTGACATTGCTGGATAGTGAGTGTTTTATCTTGGTTGAAAGCATGCTTGTTTTGTTTTCCTTAAATGGCGCCTGAATTCACACAATTGGAGGAAATGCTTACATGTATGATAGAAAGGCAACTTGAATGTTTGAGGTATGTGAGGTAGCCAGTTGGGTATTGCTGGAAGAAAGGAATCCATGGAGGAAATAGCCACCCCGTTAGTGTTTCCTGAGCTGCACCTATGCAAAATCAGCACTCGTCTTTTCTTTTGGGGCTTCCATCAAGTGACCAGATCTGCCGATCTCCACGAATACTTAAAAGCCAGGGGAAGCTAAATGAGGCACTTACGTGCCCTGTGCTCCAGCTGCATTTTTGCTAGAAGGCCTCTTGCAAATCTGTCTCCTGCTGTGCCCCCCAGAAAGCCCTTTGAGTTCTCCTTGGAGAGCTGCAGGTTGTGCAGCTGTATAACAGCACAGCTGACCTGCTTGATTTAGTCTCTCATGCCCTGGTTAAGGTGGAGCCTCTGTGTAGACTGCCAGTAATGATTCCCCAAACCTCCTTTTCCAGCATGTGTGATGGGGAAGGAACTGGATGCTCATCTTCCCTTGGTGAACCTACTCCCTGTGTCCATCAAGTGGCAGTGGATTTCCTGGCAGCCTCACCTGTTGACAGCTTGGGCAGTGCTGTTTGAGAGGTGTTGGGTCTCTGTACCTGCTTGTTGGCAGGGGGATGCTCTCTCTTGGTAATGCAGAGACTTCCATTTGAAGCTCGGGATGTTTGGGCCTCTGTGTCCATTTTTGTCTCCAGCATACCGGGAATAAGGCCTTTATTTTCCATCAGAAGAGTGGGTAGAGTCTCTTGTGTGCAGGAGGGCCACCAAGATTTAGGCATGTGACTTCAGAAAGGGCAAAGTGGCTGAGAGCAGAGACATTCAAAGCCAGCAGCTAGAGGCTCAGGCTTTTAGAGACTGAGGAACTCCTGTGCAGTTCATGGGTGTTTTTGTCTTCATCTTGTTGCTCATAGCACTTTGCAAAGTTACTTTCGCTCATATAGTCTTCCCTCCTATTTTAGGGACGACTTCATTGGCAAAAGAAAAACATTGAAGGCAAACAGTATCTCAGCAATCTGGGAGTGAGGAACACTTCTCATATGCTTCCCAGCATGGCAACTTTTGTAGCCAACAAGCCTGACCTCCAAGTCACCATCAAAGAGGAAAGCTGCCCACTGCCTTACAACAGCTCCTGGCCCCCTTTCTCAGACATCCCCCTGCCACAAGTAGTGTCCACAGCCTCCACAAGCAGCAGCCGGCCAGACCGTGAGACACGGGCCAGCGTCATCAAGAAAACGTCAGACATCACCCAGTCGAGAGTTAAGAGCTGCTAAGCCTTTGATGGTGTGTTTTTTTTTTTTTTTAGCTTTGTTTTGTTTGGTTTTGTATTTTACGTTTCTCTAGGAGAGGTTCATCCCTTGACGCACATGAGACAAATCTAAGGTGAAGCTTTGGCAATATTAAACATTGCTGTGTCCGACTCCAGTGCCGGAGTGTTTTTAACTCAGGACTCCAGCTGTCAGTATGTACACCTGAACCCAGGCGGATTTCCAAGGTTGCCACCTAGGAAAACAAGAACTTTGGCCCCCTTGCAGGTTCCAGTGTTTCATAAGAGGACCAACCGACCACAAGGGAAGTGGTGCTGCTGCGCTTCTTGCTGTCAAGGCTGTGATGGAACTGAAAGCCTCAGAATGGAAGAGAAAATGTGAACTAGCTGGAATATTTTTAAATAAAGAAAAATCTATTGTGAATATTGTACATAGTGCAGTACTAGCAACGTTGCAGTCTGCTTCTGCACCTTATTAAGAAAGCACTTACGAAAGGCCTTTTATTACCTTGCTCTACTTAATGGCACATTGAAGGTCCCTCCCCACCTGAATTCTTTTCCAAGGCTATTCTTGCTAAAGTGTCTTTAAAGAATAGAGGAAAGGAAAGGAAGTTAAAACTTCCCATGTGGATTTCATATGTTTTAAGACTGCTTTTCTCATGTTTGTTTCTAATCTGCTATGCTTGAATGCCGCGTGGTACAATAGGAAAAAAAAAGAAACCTATTACAGAGATATTATGCAAATTCCCAGATTTAAAAAAGAAGAAGAAAAATACTCTAATTCTAACCAGAGCAAGCTTTTTTATTTTTTATACAGGGGAATATTTTATTCAAAGTAAAATTCTAAAGTGAATATAATTTTTTTTAATCTTTTCTACAGCAAATTTATAATTTTAAGATTCAGTCCTTGGTTATCAGCAGTTATTACATCCTTGTGGCACATTTTTTTTTAATTTTGTAAAGGTGAAATAGCTTTTATGAGCTCATGTAGCAATCAGATTATCCTGTGGATTGATAATAAATATGGTATATAGTTAAATTTTTAATAATCCTCTTGTTTTTGTCTCTTCCTTAATCTTTCAGAAGCCCCAGATGGCATGGGTTTGATAGGTGAATGTGACCTCTCGGAGTGAGCAATGAGCATGAGCAGCCTTTGCAATTTCTGGAGTACCTGTCTAAGAGGATGGGAAGTCCTGTGCTTGAGACAGCATGAGGTGGAAAGAGAAATTAGAGCTTAAAGGTGGCGTACTTGAGTTTGGCCTCTTGTGCAGAGGTTGGGAGTTGTGGCACCTCTTTTGCTGGTATTCTGTGGCTGGGCTTTGAGAAGTCACCTCATAGAAGGGATCTTGTGAAAGTCCATCCCCCACCCAACACAGGCTCAACTGTACTTGCCCCATTCCTGGTAGATCTCTGTTTAGCTTGCAGTTGCCTTGTCCAGAAAAATCTCTTTTTGCAGAGTTTCAAGCAATAAGTCCTTGTTAGTGGAATGAATCAGAAGTCAAAAAAACATTCCCCAAGGCTTTCAACATCTACCACATTATGGCAAGCTGTGATTCCTCAGGGTCTTTGAGGGAAGCTGCTGAGTATCTAAATAAGGGTGTAGAGCATCTTGCAGGGTGGCATGGTGATGGTGAAGAGCCATGCCATTGACTGTGCAGTGCTGTACACTTTGGGCTGTCACTGGCATTGGCAGAAGTTGAGAGCACTTACCCCCTTGCAGTTTTTCAAGCTGTTGGAAGTTGAACGGATTGATTCTAAGTATGTAAAATACGTGGACACAGAGTATCCTTCAGGTATGATTACCAGTCTGATACCAGCCTGGCAGATGGCAGAGCCGAGCGCCATGTATATTGGGCTGATGAGCAGTAACAGGTACAAAAATGGTTGTGTCGCAGGGAAATGTGCTAACTGGCTGTTGAAAAGGACAAGCAAACAGTGGGGCGTTGCTGCGTTCTTAACTTGATGCCATAATTGCAGTTTTCATCACAAGTCCATGTGAAACTTGCAGCTTTGTCTTGCCAACCCACTGCCCAGGGCCATGGGAAGACAAGGTTAGAGCTTTGGTTAGGGCTGGGAGGAGGAAGCCCAGAGCAGTATTTGAAGTGAGGTTGAAAACTCGTAATTGTTAAAATCATTGTATGTGAGCTCTCTGGTCTCTTGTCTCTTTGTGCACTTACCCTTCCAGTGGCCCTCTGGGTGCAGAGGCCACAAGGTTTGGTCTTCTTCAGGGAGGTTGTGTCTTGTGCACGCGTGTGTGCATGGGGGTTACAGTGAGTCTCCAGCATTCCAAGCCTTTGGCCAGCAGAGTTATGAGGCTCACGACAGGTTTTGGGTTTTTTTCTTAGTTCTGGGGCTCGCTTGGGTTTATTTTTATGTTTCCTTAACATTGTCTGCTTTGGTTTTGGAAGTTGTTCCAAACTTCACAGCTAAAGTGTGGAAGTTGGTCTGTAGCATCTCCCAGCCCCTTTTAAGATTATGGGCTTTTGTTTTTTAGGGAGTGACCTCCTAGGGTCACAGAAGAGCTGGGACTGGAAGGGACCCCTGGGGCACATTGGGTCCAATCCTCTGAAAGCAGGTTCCTAGAGCAGGTCATCAAGGGCCCTGTCAAACCAAGTCTTGAATATTGCCAGCAAGGAAATTCTCTTCTGGGCTTCATGAATCCCTTTTTTTCCAGTCTGTGTTCCAGGTTCCCTGGCCTGTGGCTGGCAATCAGCATAGAGTTATGGTTGGGGCTGGGAGCTGCAGGTGGAGAGTGACTGAAAAGGGGCTGTCTGGGGAGATGTGGGGCTGGGAGAAGAGTCGTCTCCTGATGTATTTTTATGGTGGGGAGGCGGGGGTTGGGTTAGGTAGAAGAGGAAGCCCAGAGCTGCAGTTGTGCTGGGTTTGGGAAGGGGCTTCCAAACTCAGTGGAGGGCTGATACTGGATCCTTCTTCTTGGGAAGTCTTGTTTTGGGAAAGGAAGGGCTGCAGCGCTGGGGCTGAGGCTGAGCCTAAGGCTCAGGGCTGAAGAAAAGAGGAAGTCTGGTTGTGTGGGGCTGGAAAACATCACACAATGTAAACTAAGCAGTGGCAGTCATCTTCTCCTCTGAGGAGTATTTAGTCTGTGCACAGAGAGAGGCTCTTGTCTTTGGCTCAGCCTGGGCTTAGCTTTAAGAGTTAAGGCTGAGAGAAAGCCCAGAGGTAGGGTTGTGTCAGGGCTGGAAAACATCTTCCAAAGTAAACAGAGCTGAGTCAAGGCTTTTTCTTTTCCGAAAGCGGAGCTGCTGTTTACCTCCACTGTGGCCTGTTCTCTCCTCACTGTTCAGATTGATGGTGGTAATTGCTGACATGTCTCTGCAGGTCTCCAGGCAAGCAGCCGTGTCCTGTGCGCTGTGAGAGGCAGTGGGCTTTCCTCCTTTCATAGCAGCGGTTTGAGCTCCCTGCCCCTCACACACAGCACTGAGGAAGCATCTTGGAGGCCTTTACCTTCCTGCAAAACCCCGTTTTATGTCTGGCCTTGTGCAAGTGCTCCCTGACCTCAGTCCTGTGTGTCTGTCTGAGAACACATTTGCCCTTCATGGCAAAACATTTCAGCTTGGGTAGTCACCAAGGCTCACTAAGGTGCTTACATGGAGCCTGGCATCCAGCAGGGCTGCCAGAGTGGAGTGAGAACTGAGCTGCTTTTTCCTGTGTGTCCTGCATGATTTTGGGTGAGAGCCTGCCTTCAGCAAGCCTTGCTGGTCTCTGGGGTAAGGAGCTGGTTGCCCAAGGGTTGCCTGAGTGTTTCTAGGTATGTAAATGTTTGTCTGGAAAGCAAACCTTTACTTGCCAGAAGGTTTCGCTACTCTTAGCATCAGCCATCTGAAACTTAAGAGCAGTTGACAGGGAAAGGCAGGTACCTCCTGTTTAGCCTATATGTTAACATTTATGTAGCTTAAAGCAAGTTACATGGTCGCATCTCACCTCTGCTTGTTCCACTTGAGAGTCCGTGCCAGCAAGCCGATGGCCAATGCCAGCATGCTGGTGGCTGGGTAATTTGGCACATGTTCCACTTGGTCCTGCAAGGAGGGCAGCTGAGCTGCAAAACCACTAACCCCTACTCTGCACCGGTAGCTGGTCAGTAGGAGACACACACACCCCCCTCTGGGAACGGCGTGCATACTTGATAAATTCCCCTCTTCCCATGGCTTATACGTTTGAAGCTCTTCCAAGTGGTATCCAAGCAGGGGAGTTACTGTACGTATCCATAACACTGCTCCATCAAAGAGAATATCCACTGTGCAAAGGTGGTGACGCCTCTGCGTCTTGCTCAGACTAAAAGCAGTTGGCCAACTGCGAGGTGATGTAAATGCAAAGGAGGATTTCTTTGGGCTGGGACATCAGACATTTATTCTGAAATGCAGTGTTCAGTTCCGTGTGTTATCCATGCTTGCAAAATTACACAGAGTCATAAAACACCACCCAGCCTTTATTAGCGCAACCACCAATTTGGTTCTGAAACACCGGAAACGAGATGACCGTCCATTAACTCTATGGGTAATATCAATTTAATCTCTTTGTGCCGTTTTGTGATGTGGTCAGCAGGTGAGCCTGCAGAAACCTCCTGAGTGGGGCCGGGAGGAAGGTGAGGGGCAGACCCTCCCCACCAGCCCCACAGGGCTTGCAGCCAGGGCATGGCCTGTGCTGCGCTGGGAACTCTGACAGGTTTGGCAGTTCTCTTCAGGGGAGCTCAGCTAATGAGGAGCTGTGATACCAAGGTCTCTGGCAAAGTCTGATCCCCTCAGAAGGGCTATCTACAGAGCTCAGGTAGGAGAAAAGTCTTCTGGGAAGTAGCAGAACTGGAGAAGACCAATTTGCTTGGAATCTGGGTTGTCTTTAGAGGTGTTTCCTGGGATTGGGGGTATTTTTGAACTTTTGTTGGTGAGGTCGCTCATACAGCCTGTCTGTCCCACCCACCACCTGGTGTCATTAGGAACTTTCTGGTGAAGGGTTTAACTACATAGCAGTGCCTTCTCCACGAGGACCCAGTGAGAGCTGTTTCTTCTATCCAGGCACCCATTTTCTCAAACTTGTAGGAACTTTTAATCTGTAGGACACATCCCTTCTTTCAGAGCTGTTTGACAGTAACTGCAGAGTTGCAAAACAGTTCAGGTCGCAAGGGACCTCTGGAGGTCACCTTACACAATCCCTGCTCCAAAACTCTAAAGGTAGGTCAGGGTGCTCACAGCCTTGTTTGGTCAAATTTTAGGCATCCTGATGGCAGGAGACTGCTGCATCTCTGGGCCCTTGCTCAGCAGTTTCAAAGTATGAAGGTTGTGGGTAGACACAGGCTGACTGGGTCCAACATGACAGCACATATCTCAGATCTTTTGGAAATTAGGGGTTTAGTCCATGGAGCTCCCATGGTGTTTGCCAGGGACGTGGCTGCATGAGACACTGCAGCAGTGCAGACAGCTGCTTAAAAGGCTGACAAAAAGCAAGGAGCGTCAGTGTTTAACAGAAAGGAGATTATAGAGCACAGGGTCCTCTGGTATTTGCCAGTTTACCACAAGGGGAATCACCACCCTTTACTGTGGGCGCCTTTGTCCTTGGTTATCACGAACATCCATTGCCTGGGCTTGTGTTTCTTGGTTTTTTCAAAACCAGCTGGAGTCACCCTACCCTCCCTCAGAGAAGGCACCAAGGTGTAAATATTTCTGTAGCACCTGAGGGAAAAAAAAAAAGAAGTCAAGTACAGGGTCTTGGGGGTTTAAAACGTGCAAGTCTGACACATGCCATGAGGGCGATTTTACCCATTCTTATGCACCCATCCCAAACATGGGTTTATTGAGCAGATGGTGTGTTGAGGTACACGACATCTCCATAGAGGGAGTGTATACCTGTGTGTCAGAGATTAATTTTCAGACTAAGCAGTTGAGGGAAGCTGCGTTAGATTGGTTTGGAGGGGGTTTGTTCCCATGCCCAGGAAAGCTAAGCCCAGGCATGTCCATTTCTCACCCACTTTTGCAGTAGAGTTGATAAATGAAAGTAAATGATTTTTTTCTTGGGTTGGAAGGGGCCAAGAGCACCGCTGGAGGACTGGTGTGAAGGCAGGATCATCCTGTTAACTCAACTGAAATAATGGAAAAAATAAGGGAGTACATGAAAAAATGAAAGAATGCCCCAAACATAAATTCATCCAGATGTGCTTATGAGTCACATAATGTTACGACCCAGGTTCCTGCTGGGCTGCAGGGCTGCTACTCCTGCCGTCCTCCCAGAGCCTGGCAAGATCCTTGCACACAAAGATACTCCAGTCCCATTCACAATAAAGACAGGTGAGTCAGCTCAATATTCCCCAGAACCAGGCCCTTGTTATTTTTCTCCCAGCAGGCAGTGATAGCATCGGTTCATGATTGTGTGTAACTCGTGGCTGTCCCATTCCCTCCCTCTCCCGCATGCATCTGCACTGGGGCAAGCGACAGAGCTTGGTTTACATCCTAACGCACCCTTGTTGGAAGAACCTGGAAGGCAGTAGTTGCGTGTAACCTGCATGCGTGTTTGCCACAGGCAAAATACATTCACTCTGCACTTGCATAAATGGAAAAAAGACACATCTATAGAAGTGTGAAAACTGTCCGTGCCTGTCCATGCTTTGTGTTTCCTCAGGGCTCCATGGAGTCACCGGATTTGCTGCAAGGCTTCTGCCTGGGACAGCAGAACCTGGTTTTGTCTTCAAATTGTCTCCCGTTCACCCAAGATATGTCTCATCCCTTTCTCTCCCACCCTGCGGGCAGCTGGGGCTTCTCCCAAGGAGGGAAGACTGGTGTTTCCATGCACGCTTTGCTCTGGCCTCTTGCTCCTTGTTGCTGGCTCAGCCTGGCAGGAGAGCCGGGAGGTGACAGTGGCACAGGACTGTGCAGCGGTGGCCTTGGGAGGGTCTGCACAAGGGCAGGAGCCAGGACCCCCAGCTGCATCCTCAGATGCTGGGGGGAAGCGCCCCCTGCCCCTGCACCCCTCACGGCAGCATCTTGCCTGGTAATGCAGGCAGCAGGCCACATTAGCTTCAACCCCGCTGCCTCATGCCTGTTGTTTTTGCTCTTGTGTCTGTTAATTACTCGTGCTGATTGGGTTTCGTGAGGAGGGGCCGGTGGCTGGGAGGTGCTGGCATGTGTGCAGGCGTTCATCTGGCCAGGGCGGCTGCGCTGCCTCCTTGCTGATGCTGCGGCAGAAGCAACAGCTCGATGACCTTTTCAGCGGATGCTTGGAGGAGGGTTTCCTCCTCTGTGGTAAGAGCAGCAGGTGCAGGACTTTTCTGTCAACAATAATGAAAATAGTGTTGGGGAGGAAGGAAACCATGGGGGCCAGCAGCGGCTGCTGCCACAGAAGGCACTTTGTCCTGGACCCTGGGCTTCCTGAGGAGGTGAAGGTGGTTGCAGTAAGGCTTGGTCTGCATGAAGTTCAGTTACTTGGATGTTACAGCTCCTTGAATGAGCTTTTCTATGTGTGTGATAGCTTGTGAATAAATTGGCTAAGGAAGACTAAGCCCTGTCTGAGTTCAGCTGGTGATAGGTAGCTGCTTTGGGCCAGTTCTGCTCTCAATTACACGCCTGTAGACTAAATAATTCATCAGCAGCTAAAAGGTGTGCTGTCACACTGCGCACAGCTGCAGCTCCCAGCACTGCCCGGCCTCCTCAATGGCTAATTTCGGACTAGTGTCTGAGAGTGAAACATCACTGGGAATGGCTCCTTGTTTTATACAGGTAGGGATGGTAGAAAGTGATCACAGTTACTGTTTTTATTTTAATTTTGTAAGGACTACTGTTTTCAGCCCCTACTGCTGTGGCTCCTCTCCAGAGGATACCTGATAGCACTGCCTTCATTCCCTCCACTCCTTTGATGTACATTTTCTCAGCTGATTTATACCACTCATCCTGCCTTTTAAACTTAGTACCTTGCCATGTGTTTTTTCCAAACTGTTTCTTAGGAACAGGTGAACTTGTAAGACAAACCCAGGTGGCAGGCTGGGGATTTGCCAGGGTGTTGCATTATTAATCCTGTGCAATTTCTGCCCTGAAATGTGGGGGAGCAGCAGGAAACCAGTTGGGTGCTGAGGACATTTGCTTTAGCACTTGCTTTTTGCATGTGCCTGTTTAAAGATGTTCTCTGTCACAATGTTGTCAAGTTTCAGTTTTCAGTAGTATTTTTACTCTCAGGCAAATTTGGTTTTGTTTTGTGTGGGGTGTTTGGTGTTTTTTTTCAAAGAACTTAAAAAAAAAAATAAAGCCACCCAACCCACTGTAACATTTCAAAAGGCACTTTTGTTTCCTGCCCCATGTGACAAGCAGCCAGAATACCTTTCTGAATGCAGATCTCTTACAGGCAAGAAAACACGGACACATAAAAAGGGCTTGTTTCTGGTGCAAGCCCCAGGGGAGCTGGTGGATGTTAAAACCTGTTTAATGCCTGTGGTGGTGGGGTCAGTCTCCTGTGCTGAGCTGCCCTTGTGGCAGCTTTACCCAGCCTTAGAAACAAATACGAGCAGGAGCCACCATCCAAGCTTGCAGGAGGTAGCAATGTTCAGATTTGGCTGCCCACGTGTCTGCAGGGCTGCTGCAGCACCAGCCCTGTCTTCTCCCGCATTCATTTTTGTTTTCTATTTCCCTTTGCCACTTGCTTTCTTTGGCTGGGTTTTAACCGTTTCACACATGCACGGTGTGACTCCAGCAGCTGGAGCTTGCTTCACACCCCTTTTGGTCTAGTTCTTTGCTATGTCTTACTGGTTGCCCTCCCATGTACGTCCTCCCATCAACTAGCATGGCCCCACCAGCCCCTGCCACCCCAGCTCCCCATTTTTTCCAGTTAATAAAAGAAATGGCTTGGTGCCTTCACCTTCTCATAAATAGCCTCCAGCAGTGCTCTGGGTGTCTGTAGGGGACACAGTGACATCATCCCGTCGCTCTGCCCAAGCCTTGTCCCTCCAGTGAACAGTCATGCGACGGACAAGGATAAAGCAGTTCATGTGGATTATATAAAACATGGCATGGGGCAGGGCTGAATCAGCAGTGTGGGGCTTTCCCCTGCCCCAAAACACTGCCTCGCTCCTCCCAACACAATGTGGGGAACCCAGCTTGGGCAACCCTGTGCTGATGGGGGTACGTATGCACCCACGCAGCCATGTAGCCTATGTGCCTTCACGGGATGCTGCACTGTGCTCCGCACAGCCACATCGCCACTGGCATGAGGGGGGAGGCCTCTGCAGACAATAGAGTCTGCAGTTGGGGTTGCTCAGCCTGGCGAAGGCACCAGGGAGACCTTATTGTGGCCTTCCAGTGCCTAAAGAGGGCCTACAAGGAAGCTGGAGAGGGAATTTTTACAAGGCATATACTAATAGAACAAGGGGTAATGGCTTTAAGCTGAAAGAGGGTAGATTTGTATTAGATATAAGGAAGAAAAGCTTCACCACGAGGGAGGTGAGGCACTGGAACCGGCTGCCCAGAGAAGCTGTGGATGCCCCATCCCTGGCAGTGTTCAAGGCCAGGCTGGATGGGGCTCTGAGCAACCTGGTCTCGTGGAACATGTCCCTGCCCATGGCAGGGGGTTGTGACTACATGATCTCTAAGTTCATTTCCAGCCTGAAGCATTCTATGATTCTGTGATAATACTGTTCAAGATGCTTTTCCCTGAAAGCTGTTTCCCTGAAGGTTTTCACTGCCTGGGCACATGCAGCATGACTCATCCTTTTATTTACACTTTTTGCAGCTTCCTTTTGCATTTGTTATACTTTGCTGGAGAAAATGAGATTGTTCCTGTTTTGCTGGAAGGGTTTACAGTGCCATGGCATGGTACATTTTGGGAGAATATTGCTGTGGCTCCACTGACTGCTGTTTGGAAACACAAGTTTCTTGGTCCTACAGATAGACTTCTTGAGCATTTTTGTTTGACTGGTGGAGGAAAATTTAAAGGGAAAATGTAAATGATGGGCATAAGCATAGCTGATACAAGACCTCCTCATGAGCATTTCAGAGGGCTTTTCTAAAATGAGTCAAATGTCAGTGCAATCCTCCTGGAAAAAAAAAAAAAAAACAATAAAATATCTTTAGGATCAGTTACCTAGAGATCAACAGATCACTCTGCCATGCCTGGCCCCCTCTGCTCTCCTGAGGAGGCTGCCTGGCCACCCACACACCCCGTGCCAGGCTGAGTGCATCTTCCCTTGGGGACTGGGATGCAGCTGAGCATCCCAGTCGCCTCCCACCACAGCTGGGGGGCGGCAGTGCGGTGCTCCCCGCTGGCACAGCAACTGGTTCATGGGAGCTGGGGGGCTGACGATGCTGCAACAGCAAATCTTCCTTTGTGTGGCCCCTGTGGCCACCTCTGCTGAAGTTACCATCACTAGACCCTGTTCATTTTATGGTTTTACACAGTTTCAGGTTCCAGATGGGATGGAAGAGAAGCGAAACCAAAGCAGCACGAGAGGCAGCAAGGGATTACATTTATGGCAAGTCCACATGTATTCACAGAAATACGGTTAACTAGGTTCTAAAGAGTTTTACTTAAATCTGTTAAGTTTCCATCTGAATAAGGTCTTTACAAGCAGACAGGTGATCTGCTTCAAGTTCACTGCAGGCTTAGCTGTGGGAACAAGTTACCCCATCCCACAGATCTGCTCTGACTGTCTGTAGAAAATGCTAAATTGAGGTAACGTAGCCCTGATGAAAGGGAAAAAGTGGGAATTAGCTAAAGAAGCATCCGTCCCAGTGGGTCAGAGGTATGATATTTTCATTTAGATGCTTTAATTAACTGAACACTATCTCCACGTGTAAGCTGCTTCTCACTGTTCCAAGAGATGGAGGGCACTCAGGCACAGGACAGCTGATTCTGTGGCTGCTTCACTAGGATCATTACTCCCCTCGCTCTGTGCATATAAACACTGCAGTCCTGCCAAGCTAAAACCATGTCCCGGCTGGGTCACCTCAGGTAAAGCCAACAGGATGTGCGGTGACTTCCCTCGGCAGCAGCACAAACAGCCCCAGATCCCTGCTGGGAGCAGGTACCTGGCACCAGATGCGCACTGTCCATCAGCGGCGGGGGCTGGCACCCTCTAAACAAGGCTCTTTTTCTTTTTTTTTTTTGCCCATGCTAAAAGGCGCGTAGCACCAGGCCGCTTGATTGCCTTACAAAGGAAAGTCCAGGCTCGGTGGGGGTGCAACTGCCTGTTTTATTTTTGTCATCCTTTGGATGTTTCTTTGTGTGCTGACTTCAAAGAAGTTGTTATGAAGACAGGTTTTTAGTTTTAAAGAGCAGCGTGAGGAAAAGCAAGCTGCCAGCCATGAGCTGGGTACCTCCAGAGGAAGGCCATCAGGGATGGAGTTGGGCTCTGAAGCCCAGAAGTGGACCTGGACACTGTTGGAGATTAAGAATGGAGGAAAGTGGGGTTGAGGGTTTCTAGAGAAGTGCTACCATGGGGTCCTGGGAAGGACATCCCACTCAGCACCTCCTCTGCTTTTTTTGGATGACTTTGGTTGACCTGGAGAAGAACATGGCTTGTCCTATAGAGCTACAACAGCTCTTATGGTATAACCCTAAAGACTGTGCTAAGTAACCCCCCTCCAGTTCCTCTTCAGCACTATTCAGCACAGAGCACTATTCTCCAGGACTGACACCAACAGCAGGTGAGATGCTGCTGCCCAGGGTACCTCTGCATCGAGGGTGGAGGGCCTGCATGGCCGTACCCTGATGGCCAGATGGCCGAGGCTGGTGGGAACCACTGTAGCTCACAAGCCAGTTGCATTTTTCCCAGACACCTCGCCCTGAGGCAAGCCAGCTGTGCTTGGCCAAAGCCTTGGTCTTCTTTCTGAATGCAATGTCTTGGTTTGAAATGATCAAGGGCTCTTTCTTGGAAGGGTCGATCATGCTCTTGGGTAAATATCTGTGCCCAATTTATGCCCAGAATTTTATCTGCATTATATTTTTTTCCTGTATTGGCTGAGGCCAGTTTTTATGGATTATTGGCAGAATCCAAGCTGGTGAAGACCTTACTCTTAGGAGTGTCCTCTGTCCTTCAACTTGGTCTGAAGGTCATTTACGTGTCCCTTATTCTAGCAGCAGCACCTTTCACAAAGCTAAGAGTCATTTGTTCAGTCAGTCCTGTCCTTCATCTGTCAGTCTGCATGTTTCCTTATGCCTTAAAAAATACCAGTAGATGTTTTTGCTCCAGCGCTGCCCTGGAAACTCACACTTGGTACTTTCTCCACCAGGAACCCCACACCGTACATCACCGCTGCTTTCCAGGATGCAGGGCGGAGCCTGACCCTCTTGTTTCCAGGCTGTTTACTTTCATGCTTAAAAATAAAACGGGATAAATAATTTATAAACTTTTTAAAAAAAATTACAGATCATTCCTCTCTGGCCAGCTAAAATGAGTGTCTCCTGCAAATACAGGTGCATTTACTATCACAAGGGCAGCAGTGCCTGAGAGCATTGGGCTCGGGTCCTTTTTTGTCACGACTGGGCAGTAGTTTTAGGGAAGTCTGACTGTATCTTCCTTCTCACTCCACTTTTGTATCTCTCTGGTAGGTGTTTCTGCACTGCTTGGAGCAAAACCCATTCTCTTGGTGCTTCCTCTGATGGAGTAAATACGTGCTCAGCGCCGTGGCATTGTTCTTTGGGTCTGGGTTGTTTCCAGCTGATTAATTATTACAGCCGTGTGGTAGTTTTTACAACAAGAGGACAAGGATGTGCGTCACATCACTGGCCCGAATGGACCAGTATCCTGTCTCCAGCCATGACTTGGAACAGGTATTTTGGAGAAGATTACTGGAGCCAGGGCAAGTTTAGAATTATTTTCTCCTTGGTAAATCCTTCCTTGCAGCGTTTACTAATCAGCAGCTGGGAGAGTTTATGAGCTGGAGGTTGCATCTAAATGACTGTATTTAATAGTTCTGGTGGAAATGCTTTGCACAAATCTGTCTAATTCATTTTTGACCCTGTTCATGCTTTTAACCACTCGAATATCCCCTGGCAATGAGTCTCTCCAACCAGCCACATGTGTGAAAAAGTACTGCTCTTCAGCTGCTTCAGAGCAATTGCCTGATAACCATAAAACAAGCATTCTGATTTAATCAGATACACAGGCTATGAAAGTGAAAACATGTCATATGTGCTCAGACTTCCCAGAACTGGACTGGAGCAGTGTAACCATACTGAGGGACTAAAACCAGCAGCTAGCTCGCCACTGCTGCACTAAGCGCATAGGGATGTGTAGGACAGGTGCACTGAAGAAGCGCTGCCAACACTGGGAGACCATTGGCATGGGCGACGCTTTCAAGCATCAGCAGCTGAGCATGAGCAAGTGCATCACAGGTCCTTGCTGCTGCAGAAAGTGCTCTGGGGCTGCCAGCCGTTTGTCCCGTCCCAACAGATGGGATGAGGGATGAGTTAACTCCAGACGCGACACGCGCCCTGACTCAACAGATGAGACCAGGTGCGAGTTAACTCTGGGTTAATTCTGCGCGGTTATGTGAAGTGAATGACAGACGATCACCTCCGGGGTCCAATTCAATTGTGAGTTTTACTAAAAGAACTTGTTGGGATATTGGTTACAGCGAATGGTGACTTGGCAAAAGTATAACAGAACTTATCAACACATTAACAGCGGAAGTCCTACTACGAGTGGTATATTGGCAACCATCAGTAGCTATAATATGAAATTTAACCAGAAATCAACAGCAGAGCTTAAAGATGGTGTCATCCTTATATGTTCAAAAGGGAAAGAGAGGAAGAAAGTGGTAGAGAAGGAAGAAAACTAAGGTATCAGGAAGAGAGAAAGAGATATAGAATGAGAGACAAAGAAATGAGGGTATAGAAAAAAGGAGAGAAGGAAAGAGCAGAGAGAAAGGAAGAAAGAAAAGAGTGAGGGATCCAGTGTCTTACGGCCCCACGGTGTGGATGACAGGACTTATACGATGATGTGTAGCCCCGGTGTTCCACAGTGAGGATGCTGGGGTCAGGAGCGCAGCATCCTTTGATGTCTGGTTCAGTCTGAGGGTCCTCAGGGTGCTGGTATTCTCTTGGTGAGGCCAAGCTGGTATTCCCTTCGGTGAGACTGGTAGGCCCTGGTGAAACTGGTGTTCCCTCGATGAGACTGGTATTCCCTCCCTTGCTGTTTTAGGGTGAGCTTTTCATAGCTTCCAGAGTACAGGAAAGTCGGGGGGGTGGGGGGGGGCAGAAGTTGTGATTGCGAAAGAGGGACAAGTCTGAACAAGTTCTGGGCCATGTTGAGGGTCTCCCTTTGTGTTGTGCAGAAATCCAGGGGGAAATGGTGATTGCAAAAGATCAACAAGCTTCGACAAGCTCTGGGCCATGATAAAGGGTCTCAACTTTTCCCCTTTCTTTGCCAAGCTGGGCATAGCAGGAGATGGGACTATGTGCCCTCCAGCACATCCTCCATCTCCTGTCGTTCAGCCAGCCTGATCTGTGGCTCATTAGCTCCTCGTCGATGTGCAGATCGCAGTGTCTCCTGCTCTGAAAGTGTCGTCTTCTGGCTGAACTAGTCACAATGTTTTCAGCCATGATCCTTATCAATGCTCAACACCGTCCTGCTGCCTGCCTGACCTCAGGGGTACGGCACCCCCAAAAAGGCAGTACATGCAAATGTCCAGCACATCCATGCTTCCAACCGTGCAAAGAACAAACCTATTTTTGAGAGTCTTATAGATCTTCCTTCATGCTGCTGTCTGATTTTCGCTGAAGAATGTTACTTTCTTTCAAAGAGGAAGCAGGTGCTTATGAAGGACTTGTTTTTTTGCAGCAAGGGGAAATGGCAGGACACTTGCCTTAGCTCGGCCTCACTTTGCCTGGTTCCGAAAGCCATGGTCTTGGCACAGAGCATCCCTCCAAATGTGGGGTGAGGGGCTGGAGCCGGCCCAACCTACCCGGGGTGCACACACGTTCGTGCATGAGCGCACCTGTGCCTGCACACACAAGCACAGGCTGTCCCCGCAGTGTGAAGGGCAGCAAGCTGTCTTCACTTCTTCTGTCACATAAAAAGCAGAGATAAAAGACAAGTTTCTAAGGTGACAAAACAGAGCTGAAAACAAGCATTGCTGTCAGTCAGGGGCCATATACAGTACTCTGTACCTTTGTAGTCTTGCAAACTTCAGCTAAAAACCCTAAAGATGAAAGGGAAGGGGTAGGAGAGAAAGGTGATACTCACTGTTTCTCCTTCCTTCACTTGGTCTGCAGACTTCTTCTTCCCTTTCTTTCCAACTTGAATGAAAGCGGCTGCTGGGCTGAGACATTTTTGAGCAGGATTTACTAGCCAGAAGAGTAGCTGGCATGGTTGCTTCTCCAGAAACAAAGCTGAAACCAAGATTTTTTTTTTTTTTTCTCCGAATTCACAGGCTTTTCAAATAAATAAACACAGGTAATTAGTTTTAACCAGAGATTTTTATCTCATTGCTTCACCAATACTTTGACCATTC
Organism: Columba livia; assembly: GCF_036013475.1. Lineage (NCBI taxonomy): Eukaryota > Metazoa > Chordata > Aves > Columbiformes > Columbidae > Columba > Columba livia. The sequence continues at coordinate 34,549,693 of NC_088605.1, forward strand.
TGTAGCAGTTGTGGATGAAATGCTGTTTCACTACGCAGGACTTACAATGCTGGGGAGAGTTCCCTCTGGCCACCCTCACTTTTCTCCTCTGACAGTGGTTTGCACAAGCATTGAGCCTGGGTGGCTTTCCCACACACAGCCACTGTGTCCGTGCCCAGACAGATGCTCTGTGGGGCCCAGGGACGCAGCAGCGAAATGGAGCACGCTACAGATGGATGGATTTCTTAGTTGTCCAGTGACAGGTGACCCTTGGGGAAAGACCAGTGCAGAGTTGAGTCGAGTCCCTCTTGACAACCCATGTGAGAGCAGCTGTTCCCTGTGCAAGGCTGAGCCAGGGGAGAACCAAACTCTATGTCGTGCTGGGGATGGTGTCTCCGTACCCTGAGCTATCCCCTTATTTCTGTTTTGCCACGCCATGAATCCAGAGTTTGTGAGTGTATCCTGACACCTGAATTGATTTTTTTTTTTTTTTTTCTAGCAGCACTGAGGCAATTTCCAAATGCATCAGAACATGATATGTTCCACATGTATCAGATGTCATTCCCACCTTACTGGGACAGTGCTAAGAGAGGAGTTTGGCACACAGCAGGATCTAATCCATGTTAAATATACAACGACCTGTTTTTAAGCTGGGCTTGCCCATCTTAGGGAGAAGCATGAATTTTCTTCATGCTTCAGGAGTGGGTAACTTCACCCTGCAAGGGTTTCTCACTTTCCTTAAGCCCCATGCACTGAATAGTCACACAAGTTCTTGGGCATCTTCCTTGTTCATGCCGGTACAGCGCACTCCATGCATGGGCAGGAGATGCTCTAGGACGCCAAAACAGGCATCTGGTTTGGTCTGCAAAACCTGTGTATTACTTACGCGTTCAGCAAAAAGCAATCAACCTGCCACACTCCAGTGTGCAATCAGCGAAGACTTTTCTCTTCGAAATTGCCACTGTATTGCTAGCTGTTTGTGGCAGCTGCTTCTGTTCCCCCCAGATGTCTGGTATTGCTCAGTGCAGGGGCTGCCTGGGCATGCACAGTGTGGGGGGGCAGTGGGCTCGGTTCCCCCCTCAGCAGAGCTTTGCATGGGCCCTGCAAAACGGAAGGGAGAAAAGAAAAGAAACAAGAAGTTCTTTTTGGAATTGTATCATCCCAAAACTGAGAGAAGAAGCGAAATTTAAATGAAAAGGACGTTTTTTAGTAAAGGGGGGTGAACTTGCTAACCTTGCAGTGAGCAGTTCCCATGCTGCAGTCTATGGAGGAATGGCTGGATTCAGCGCAAGTTTCAACTGCTTATTTCCAGTCACTAATCTGTATTAAATATCAGCTGTCGTTACATGAAACATTCCCTCTGTATCTTACAATGAACAGAGAAATCTCAGACTACCTCTGGAGTGAAATTTAGCCAAAGAAAACTGTGTAAGCCTCCGTTTATGAGTTATTGGTAAAGCATTACATGAAAGAACGTGCAGCTTTCTACGTCCATTGTGCTTAGTATGACAAATCACTTATTTACCTTACCCTAAAAATGAATAGCACTTTGACTATTTTTCTGTGTCTGCATCAGAGGTCAGAAAAGGAAACAATACTAAAAGAGAAAGAAAGAGGAAAAAAAGAATACATGCCAAACTTATGGCTGTGAATCCACACTCTGCATCTGAAATTTCTCCCCCAAAAATCTAACACAATAGAAACATGGGCCTGATTTTCAGATTAGTAGTTCATACGATTTTCACTTATGAAGGCCGATAGCAGCACAGTGGGAACTGGCACCCAGCATGGCTTTCAGAACTGGGTGGGTGGTAAGACCAAATGGCAAGTCAGGAAGCTTTTGGCATCAACTGTATGCAAATGAGGCCTGAAATCCTTATTATATTCTAGGAGGACAACCTGCTAGCAGGTACCTGTGGCCTCACAGGAATTGCTGGGCACCCACCAACTCTCCTCTGGTGGGAAAAGGACCCCGACTGGTTTCATCACCACATCTTGTAGGTATGGCCAAAACTAGTTTTGATCGAAAGAGGAAACTGTTCATAGACTGGAAATGTGAAAAAATGGGATAAACCCAAGCGTTCTTCTGTAGTGTATATGACTAGTCCATAAAAGGATGCACTGAGTTACAATTTCTTTAGGCAAATAAATGAAAACTATGACATGCTCCCCAACAGCTTCCATAAGGTAAAACTTCAGTGTGATCCAGAAGTCAGCAAGCAGTGTCTCCTCTCAAAGAAACACAGGACGAGGCGTTTCTTGAAACATCAGTGAAAAGTATTGTACTTGACATTTGATAAGCTTCCCATCCTCAGAATGATATTTACATCTGTTGCTCTGGGAATAAGAGAGTATTTCATACTCCTTAGACAAAACTAGGCTAACATGGAATTACAGCTGGGAGCAGATTAATAAGCTCCAAGTAAAACATATTACAGGACTGTAGCAATTATCTGTAAAAACCAAGCATGCTAAAACTCTGGAAAAATCAGACTTGCAGGTACATTTAAATGGAAATGTAAGCACATGAATGCAGTGAGACACGCGTAGCCAAGCGTGACAGGGATGGTGGTGTCTCTGTGAGATCAATGGCAGTCCAGCCCCAATATTTCAAGGCAGCATCTCATGGGATACCCCTCTTGGTCTGGTCTGTGTTCAGGTGATGGCGCTGGGGCCTTGTTCTTCCACAATTTTCCCCCTGTTTAAATGAAAGTATATGTGGAAATTGGTACTGGTTTATTTTGATCAGGACCAGGTATTATCCTGGAGCTCTTCCATCTTAGCTAGTATAGACACTAAAATATTCCATCCAAATCCTCTAATTTATTATTAGTTCTATATTGAGCAAGGTCAGCTATAGCGTCTTTATACAGGAACTAAAACTACTTAAATCTTTACTTCATTTACGTGATCCAATGTAAAAAAAGAAGCTGAAAAACAGAGCAAAGCTTTAAAATTATCTGCCCATTACCAAAAGTGGTATCAAGCCACAGTACCAACAGCAATCCCACCTACTTCATACCTAAAAAGCTGGACCATCATCCATTCCCCCGGCTCCAGTTCTGTCTGCTGACTGAGGAATAATCTCTCTCCCCCACACAGGGATTTCTTTAGACCCAAGCCTGTAAATAAACCTACTTTGAGGTTGGAGTTTTATGTCATTTTTAGGTCAGACTGAAAAATGCTTCTAGCAGCGATAAACAAACAAAAAAAAAAAACCAAACACCCACCCTCCTTTCATTTCAGCTGAAGTTTAAAAGCAACCTCATCCAACTTGTTCTTGTAAAAAGATAACTTCTCACTCCTTCCCTTGAGTGGTTTGATGGGGTTTTTACATCTCCTTCTGACCTGCAGACATTTTCCCCCTGTGTATACGTAGTGCCCGCTGTCCCCAGGGCAGGTAAGCAGCATCGCTGGCTGACTGTCGGGCTTCGCTTCAGCTCACTTCTTAGAAAGTACAAACCACACTGAAAATCTCGCTGAAAAGGCACTGCATGCCTTAGAAAGCAAAAATCCTGCTCCTGGGCAGGCCCTGAAAGACTGCGTGTTAGCAGTGGGCTGTGACAGCTCAGAGGTGATGGAGCTGCCCTGCAGCCCTGGACAGGTGGTGGATGGATGAGGGGTGGCAGGGCACCCCAATCCCACCCATCTGGCCTCCTGTAGCTACACCTTAAGCAATCTGTAAGTAACCACCATGCAGTTTAATCAAATACTATGTTATGCAGCTGAGCCAGTTTAGGTTTCTAGGTGTGAGCCCAAGCTCCCCATCTCCCTGCCATGTGTGTCTGAGCCTGGCTGTGGTGGGCACCCAGGCAGCAGCATTGCCCTGCAGAACATGAACTGAGCTACTGTTTCTAACTAGCCACTGCAGATATTTTGGAAGGTGCTAGTGAAGGCATTTCGCCCCCTGCCCAACAGAATAATTTTACCATTTCTAAGATTTCAGGTTGCAATGTTTTGCTTTTGCAGAAAAGTGAGTTATCAGCCCCATAGTCCAAGGACTTCTCACAGTAACCTGGTAGTCTGTGCTTTTTACAGGTGGCTCTTTTTACAGGTCACTCTGACAGTGCCTGTTCTCAAGGGAAACTAAACTTCAAGTACTTGTTTTCACCATATGAGTGTGAGACTACCCAATGACCCGTAGACATATACCAAAACAAGTATATAGTCGGAAAAAATGCAGATTGGATCAGCCTCTGGCTATCAGATGGTTTAATGAGCTCAACTCACAGACACAGCCTATTCTCTCTACCTTCTCTATTCACCCACACATAAAGGTTTGTAGATGGTTTATGAGATGCTATGGTCCGCGCCCTGACAGCTGCAAGATGTTCAGGTTGTTTATAGAGACCAGGAGAGAAAAAGTTCAGCGCTGGCCCCTTCCCCACCTACATGCGAAGCTATATCTGGAATCAAGCACCTGATGTTTGCACTGAACCTCATCAACTCACTTCCACTTGCAGAGCTGAAGACAGGAGGAAACAAAAGCAGAAGGCTGCAGGGTCTGAATACAACAGCAGACGTTCACGTGAGACTTCTTCCAACACCCTGCTCTGGCATATAGCTTCAACCTTTTCACCATTACTCTGATCAATAGTTCTTTTTAATACGATCTTACTGGGGAGAAAAGGCTCTTCATGAGGAGACCTACAGCTGTGCATTCAGAACAGATACACCAAAGTCTCTGTAACCTCAGCATGACAGAAAAACCCTTTGCCCTGCCAACGCATCACACCAGCCCTTCTTGGGCTTGTCATCACTCAGCAATTTTTGGTGTTCAGACATGCTGCTGACAGCTTTGTGCGAGCTGCTTAAACAAGAGAACCTGTGCTCTGGATAATGGCAGTGAATCATAATGAAACTTTTCTGGGAAAAGGTTTTTACCAAGGTTAGCCAACAGAGCTGTGAAGTGACCTACCTCAGAGGAAAAATACCACGTATCACACAGCAAAGGGTGAATGGTCTTGGCTGAGGGAAGGAAAGGCTTAAGAATCAACATTGCCTTCTGAGGGAAGAGATAACTAATATTTGGGCTTTCATTTGCTGTCAAATAAATTAGACATAATGGTAAGTAGTATTAACAGAGACTTCTGCTTACCCCTACAACAGGTATGAAACCCAAAACTATCAGAAAAGCAAAATCTGGAGCTTCTGCTTGATGTGTGTTGAAGGGACTGTTTCAAGCTGCTGTCTCAGACAGGTCAGCCTTGCCCTGCCACAAAGTGAGACAAAAGCTGGCTCTGCATTGCAAAAGTCGGTGTGGTTGAGGAGCTTCATCTCCAGCTGAGACGATGACCTAGCTGACTGAGGTAAGAGCAGTGACGTCTGAAGGCTTGTGTTTCTGCCTCCCAGAAACGGTGCTTCAGAGATCAGGAGCCTGATAACAGGCTGCGCTGCTCTGGGTGTGAATAAGGTCCCGCACCACGCAGTGGGAGATGTGACTAGAGAGAGGGCCTGGGGAGAGTTCTCTCTCTTGGATTAAAGGAAATTCCAGGAATTAATGGTGAATGGTAAGATCAGCTGGCTTGATTTTTGTGAACGTTATATTATTAACATCTGGGAAGAGCAAAATTTGATTGAAGACCCATCAAAAGAGCAGCTTGCCCAGGATGTTGTAAGTGGTACAGCTTCTCTTGGGACTCTGGCAACAAAATAAAGATCAGATGCAATACGTTAGGAGCCCGATTGAGTCCAGAGCAACTGAAATGTCCACCTGGGTTTTTTGAGCCACAGAGATTAGTTATTGATTGCAGGGCACTTCTTGCCTGATGCCATGAAGAAGTGTTACAATTAGGAGACTGCAGAGCAAAAATGCCACTATACAAATAAGTAGTCAAGCTGCAGAAATCATATATGGCACAAAAGGTCTAAAGTGGGTTGTTAATTCTAAACAAGTGCAAACCCTGGATTCTGGGAAGAGAAGTCAAGTGGAATGAAGAGGAGAAGGCCTAAAAGCTCACACATGGAAATTGTATGTACATGTTGTAAGTTAAAAGTATAAGAAGAAGGGTGCAGTCACTAGAAGCACAAAGATCAATGCATTAATCTTGATGTTATTTGACCGGGAAGACCTGAAACTTCAGATGTACAAGGCTCCTGTTTCTGTGTCACAGTGGATATCACTATGAACCATGAACATTTTGTTCACTTTGGCACTGAACAGATGGCAAGAAACTAGAAGAGATTCAAACAACAGTAGACATGATTTAAGAGACACTGGAAGAACTGGCTTGAGAAAGAAGAAAGCAAATGTAAAACTAGGGATGGGAAATGTGCTAAAGCTATTTAGAGAGAATAAAGCCACCAAGAGAGGGGAAATATTTAGTTTTACAGAACAGAATATAAACAAAGTGAACCTACCATGAGTAACCAAGGGCTCTGGAAAATTAATACTAGCTGGTCTTGCTGGACTGATTTAAGTTACCAGTCCTTTGTCTTGCACCTTCGCTTCAGCTGGGGCAGCAGCAATGCAGGGAGTGTAGCCTCCTCTCCACTGGCAGCCCACTGCATGGCGGATTTAAATCCTCACAGCTTCCAGGCTAAAAGTGCATACCGAAGTGTGAGCCTGGGTGGCCAGTGCAGGTCTGCTACCATTGCTCTTGCTCCAGTATCCCCAACAGCACAGGGATGAAAAAGCAACTGGGGGTGGCTGTTTCCACAGTTATCCCAGCATGAATTTTTTGTGTATATGAGTAACCCCCAGCAGCAGCTTCTTTGCTGGGCACCTCAATAAATCTGTGTGGAGGTGATGTAACATAAACAAGCACCTTGCTCCCGTGGATGTCCCATACCAGAAACTCCCTTTTCGGAATAGGCAGCTCCAGTATGTGCTGTATCCAACTTAGAGCCACCTGGCCAGCATCTCCTGGGCATCACTTCCCTTCCTGGATGTTACCTGCAGTGTGCTGAAAGACCATGTGAGCCCCAGGGACTTCATCTGATCTCTCCAGCTCCTTCACAAGCCCTGTGCACAATGAGAGATGGCACACAGGAAGGGTGGGCTGCCCACTCCTCCTGGCATTGCTGGGTGCTCATCACCTTTGTGATTGGCATGTGTGCAGACAGCTGGCACCAGCTGAGCATCCTTGCAGCCCCACTCCCTCCCTTTCTAACACTCGTTCCCATTTCCACAACAGACATAAAGTAGCAGATGCCCACACTAAGCCCATACAAAATATTTTACCACGTTCACATCAGAGCTTTTCTGTGATGCGTGGCTTGCTTGTGCCTGGTGGCAGTCTGTGGGATCTTCATGCCTGCAAGCGAGCAGAGATAGAGATGCTGGGGCCCTGGTGTGGTGCCTGCCCGTGCACCCCCACACCCAAGCACTCATACACCAGTGCACCCAGGCACCTGCACACCCGTGCACACACATACCCTTGCACCCAGAACACTGCAGCAGTTCCTGGCAGTGCAGTGGCAGTGCTGTTTGCTGCCTCCCCTTTAGTGTCCATGGCAACTGTCATTGTATAATTAAGTGTTGCCAGGATCCGGGCCAGGAGCTGAGCTTCCTAAAGGAGAAAAAAGAAATCCACCAAAACAAAACCCAAAAACAAACCAGGGAAATGCATGATGTCAAGCCATTGAAATCCACCAACTCCTCCCGCCTGGCATCTCATGCACTTTTCAACACTGGACCCCTGCAATCCAGCCACTGAAGAGTCAGCGCTCAGAGTGGCGTGTGTGCTTGTTTGTGCTGCCACTTTCTTTCTTCCCTGTGGTAAACAAGAACAAACTGTGTCCACTGCTCGTCTAGTTGTTCTTTAAGGAAGCAGCTTGGACAATGAAACATATCGCTGAGTGGCTGAGCTGACAGAACAGGCTACTTATTGCAGGATGCCAGGCTGAAGTGGCTTAAATAATTGTTATTTTGAGACAAAATCATTTACATTTGCTTTGCTGAAAATCCCTTCTCTGTAAGACAGAGATATTTTAATTCCAGACCTTGCAGGTCTCTCTAGGTTTGTCTCCACAAAGAGCAAATTCACTGAGGAAGCGGGAGGGCTGGAAGCAGGGATATGTGAGCCCTTTCTATGCCAGCCAGCTCAGTCCCAGGAGCCGCATCCCCACCACGGTGAGCCCGTGTCGGGCCAGGGGTGTCCCAGGCAAGTACACTGGAAATACGCTGCGCCTTGTGGAGCCACAGCTCGGCTGGATTTCGGCTGGGTGATCTCTGCCTGCCTTTTGGTGCACAGCAAGGCACAAGGAAAGGCAGCAACTGGACATGGAAGCTAATACATTGATGTTTAAAAAATCAAAGTGAGAATGCAGGGACAGAGGTGTGGGAGCAGGTGCTCACTGCTAACCTTTAATCTCTAGTCCTCAGTTTCCACAAGGGTATCTGGGCTCTGCAGCATGGAGCCCTTACCAGGCTGGCCTGCCACAGTAGGAACTGGGGAGAACAAGGGGGAAATGGGGAAGGAAGGTTGTTTTCTAAACAAGAGAAGGGGAAATTGCCTCTGTCCCCAGCCAGACTGGAAATAAGAGGAAATGCTATTTTCTCCCAGGCAGTTTCTGATGTCTTCGCAGGGCGTTTGATCAACACAAGCCATGGTTACCAGTGTTTGTGAGCTAAATGCTCTGGGGCAACAGCACTGCAAGGAGAAAATATGTTAATGGAGCTTTAAACTAAATGCAAAAGTACCTTGGTCAGTCCTGTTTCCCTGCCACAGGTTTCACTTCACCGTAAAACCAAAAGTGCCTGCTCTGCCCCATCATCTGAGCTCAGGATAGCACACAGCTTGTAGCTTCTTGAAGGTAACAGTTGTAGATATTTTCTCTTTTAGTAGCAATAAAACCCGCGCAGCTGTCAGTCTTCCCTGGCAGGGTCCACCGGCATGGCCTCAGTCTGCCCAAAAAGCTGCAACCACAAATGAGGAGGGGGGACGCTGCTGCTAATGGTCCCTGTGAGACATTAACCCCCTTTCAGCATGTTCTGGGACAAGGACAGGAACTTTGGGGGGGATGTCTCACCCAATAAAACATGCTCCTTTCAGCTTGTGTGAAACCATGTCTATTATAGAAGAGACTTTGTGCAAAGATGCCTGCCCTTACGCTTCTTTTGTCCCCTTAGCTTCGCAGTGTAGCAACTCCCCTTGCTTCAGGGGGAAAGACTGCCAGGGCAGGCCAGGGCTCACCAGGGCAGCTCCTCCCTGGGTTTGCATGAACCTGCTTGCAGTTCAGAGCAGAAGCACTCCCGTGTTTGGGCTGACATCTAGTGTCGGAATGGATGAGGCCAGGGAAACCAGCTGACTTTCTCCACACGTGGTGGTGACCTGCAAGGAAGAAGGAAGGGGGCATTTCTTTTGCTTTGTGGTTCTAATTCGGTTAGACACCTGACCCATAAGCTCATGAGTAGCTTTATTCCATTAACTACCAAAGATAATAACAATATTATTATTAGTAATAATAATAATAATTTCAAAAATATAAGTGAACGAGTAGTTTTAGGCCTGGAAAACAAAATCCAGCTTGAGTTACTTAGGCATGCTGTTGTCTCCTCATTTTGAAGCACCAAAAGGCTAGCAACTGCTCTTGAGCAGGCAGAGGTTGTTTTAGGGAGGAAGACACTTGATGGCGCACTCTTGAATGGTAGGGTATGATTTCAAGGTACTTATCCCATCAAAAGTATTCACAATGTTGAGCTTCAGAAAACCACATGCTAGTGCCTTGATGTGTCATTATTTGCTTGCCAGCCACACCTCATGTGTGCTTATCCTTTTCATCCTCCTCTAACCATTGCAAGACCTTTCCACAGAAGCCAGCACACAAGTTCCGTTTGGTTCACCATCATACTGTCTCACTCCTGAGACACTTTTCTTGGAGACCTTCAGTGTTAGTCAGAAGCCATTCATGGACTCAGCCCCGCAGTGGTTGTGTGGGGTGTGACAGGGGTGGGCATTGCTCATCTGGCACAAGGAGAAGGAGAGCAGCTTCTTGTAGGGATATTCAGTACCTCTCAAAATTGTATATCCAAGGATGAACTGTAAAAAACATGCAGCTCAGCTGAAAGTATTTCCTGAAAGATGCTTTGGGTGCTCAAGTTCACTCAAAAGCTCAAGTTCACAAGGTCTGGAGGAATGTCTCCAGGAAGATATATTAACAGAGGATAATTAAGTGCAGAAAGAGGCTCAGATAGTTCCTGAATTGTTGCAGGCTGGGAAATTATCTGGGAGAGGTATCATCAAGGCGTTGCCCTGTTTTGATACTTCCCTATCAGCATCTGGTCTTGGTCTTTACCTGGCGGAGGGTGCTGGGCTATAGATGACACTTTGTTTGGGCCCAGAAGGGCTACACTGGTATCACCCTGAGTTACCATTTACTGGTATTTTCTTATTTTTAACTTAGGTGTGCTCTAACCCTTCCACATGGTACAGGCAGGAAAAAGTACTTTTGCAAAACAAAAGCAGTTTGGGCTCTCTCCTAAATATATCCTTCCCTTTCAATTTTGAGCTCAGGAAGTTCCCTGCTACTGTTTAACCTTTAAATACCTGATATTTCTTTGCAGATTCCCCATGAAATACATGTTTCAGACAACCGGGGAATTCATACTTCAGCTCAGATGGTGCAGGGCACCTTGTCCAACCAGAAACTATTTGCTCTGTACACACACTTGAACTCCAGAAAGCACACGGAGATACTTTATAGAACTTTGAAACATTTAAGGACAAAGGATTCCCTCATAATTATAACATATTTTACTTCATGCAGTGTTCAAATAGATACATATCTACATTTATGGCCACTGTTTATATTTGATACAGTCCCTTTCTTTTTCTTCATGACCACATTAATGATGTTATTCTTTGCTGCCATCACATGACATGAAATCACCTTTTCCAACATAAAACTAAATAGCAGAGAGCTGATCTTGGCATGTAGAAATGGCCACTGCACAGAAATATCTGAAGAGGAACGAGCCTGACACCAGCCACTGCAGTCACCAAAAGCATCATTGGTGACAGACCTCTGCCCACCTCAGCCCCGGTGCTAAGGGGTGCCTTCCTATGGCAGTGGATCTCCTGGTGAGAAAAGGGTCTGACATAGCACGAACAGTATACATCAAGGATAATATCAAGGTTTTGTGGTTTCATTACCCTCTTCCATTATACCAAGGCCATCTTAGCTTTTGAACAATCAGAGTCTTCTTCAAAAAGTCTTCTTCCTGAGGCAGCTGCTGCTGGAGGTGCCCACTGGGGCAAACACTGTGCATGCCACAGCAAACCATGGCAGAAGGGGCTGTTCTGAGAGCAAACCTCAACTACAAAACCTGATGCTTTGGCTCAAAAGAAGAGAAAACCCACTTCTCTGTTACAATGTATGCTTTTAGAGTGATTGCTATAAAACATTACTGGTTTCATATTTCATAAAACCATATAATGCTTTTGTTTTGAGGAAAGGCATAGTAACAGCTGCACAATGGCCACATGAAACACAACTTTGGGTGAGTAATCATGACTTTCTGCCTATGGGTGATCCAGAATGAAACTTGGTTCAGAAACTGCCACTTTTCTTCAGAAGAGTTTTTCTGAGATGTTCTGATCAGTATCCCATGGATGAAGTTGCTCAGCCCAGTGTTTCAGCTGCTGGCAGATGCTGAGTTGGGTCCCAGAGCGCTTTCAACTCTTGCCTGATGGCAGTGATGCTTTTGTGGGAGGGACCCCCTGCGCAGATCGTTTCTAAGGAAACTGTCCCATGCTGGGCTATGGGCAGCATTTCCCTTCCAGTTTCCCATCTTCAGCTTCAAATATGCTCAAAGCACTGTCACTAGGAAAGTGTTTAATGGCTCATGCAACATATCTTTAATTACTATTCATCCAGCTGCGGCGATGAGGAACGATACATACAGACACACAGACACAGAGTTCTTGTTAGCAGCGAGAGCAGAGCCAGGCAGAGCTGAGCAGAGCTGAGCCAGGCTGAACTGATTTTTATTAACAGTTCTCAATTTATAGGTTTACAGATACAGGGCTGGACAAAGAGGTTAGACAGGGTGTTTTTTCAAAAAATGTTATCCCAAACACACCACACTCATGTTGTGACTGTTTCCAGTCACATTCACATGCATATTTTGTGGGCAGCATTCCAACCCACTCATTCACATGCTCAGGCCCAGCATTCACACATCATACATACAGGGGCGGTTTTCCAACCTGAGATATCATTCTCACTGGCGTGGGCTATCACTCCTTACACTCATAAAAAACATACTTCTGTATTATCTGTCCAAGGCTATTTAGCTGGAACTGCACATTCTGCCATTCCCACATCCAGCGTCTTCCTGGCAGGTGCTCATGTCATACATTTTAAAATAACACACTTGTAATTCATTTTTAGGAATTATTGGTCCAATTTTTCACTTGCAGGTTACTCCTGCGGCATATTCCACCGTGGCAGCAGTGCTGTTGCTTGTGAGGACTGAATGAGCAGCGAGCAGTGCCCAACCCCAGCCCCTGTGCAATACTAATTCCCAAGTGAGAACAGCAATTGGAAATCACCTTCCCAGTCTGCCATGAAGGCAGAGCCATGGACGGTGCTGGAGATGCTGGGCATGAGAGACCACCTGGAGAAAGGTGCAGCAAGGGGCAGCAGGTGCTGCTGGCACATCAGATGGGAGGAGGTGGCATTCAGGAAGACCTAAGCTGGTGTCACCCACATGGACCCTGACCCTTTACCCCAGGGAAAGGAGCAGGCAACTCCAGTGCTGTGCACAGAGCATGGAGAGCTGAGGGGCATGGGTGATCCTTCCACAGCAGAGCACCGTCTCCTGGATTTGGGCCTTGCACCCAGGTGTGGGGACCACGGTACATTTCCTGTCCACCCAGGGCAGCAGCAGAAGCAGTAACACTGGACGCTGTTGCCCCATTAAACCATCTTGTAAGTCCCTTCCTGCAGTACTGGAAATATTCATGTTTGCCCTGAGACTCTGCTGCATCTGAGTGGGTGCAGCTGTTTCCAGCAATGTAGAGAAAGCTGCAGCTGTGCAGGAGTATAACAAAATAAGCCAAAGTCCAAACAAGTGGAGCAAACAACCTCTTAACCTTATTTCTTGGGGGGAAAAAAAATATACCAATTTTCAAATGTTTCTTGCACCTGCTAAATGCATTAGCAGCAGTGTTGTAGCAGCCAGTCATGATGAAAGAAAAATAGCTGCTTTGTGGTGATCTGGTGTGCTTGTGACAGCCATTCAGGGGATGATTTACCGCTCTGTGCTGAAAGCTGGACAGGCACAGTCAGTGGTCACATGCCATGAGGTTGCTCTCCATCGTTTCCAAACTTCCTTGAAAGACCTAAGTACTTTGCCACCTATTTTCTCTTTTAAAAAACTATCAGAGTGGGGTTTTGCACACGTTGGCTATGCCAAGGAAAATAAGACCTTACTGGGAACTGGAGGCAGTGGGCCATTGGCCCTGGAGCTTATTACAGGGTGTCCAGTTCCAGCAGCTGACAGCACCGTAGGAAATTTCGGAGGTTTCTTTTTTCTGCTGTGCAGTGGATTAGCACATCAGCGTAATGTCAGGAGGGAAAACATAGAAAATATGACCCACATGTTATTAAAACAGATTAAGCAGAGAGCTTTGCTGGCGTCGGGCTGACCCAAAGGACTGGTACCTTCCACTTCAGGCCCACCAGCTGCCTCTGCTCTGCACATGTGGCCTCGGCTGTGCTTTTACACTCCACTTCATGGGGGGCAGCTGAGGATGTGCCAAATGGGATGCAGTCCAGAGCCCAGTACCACAGCCCTGGTCAGCCCTGGCCCCGGGGCAAACAAGAAGCCATTTTTTCAAATGGGCTTGGACTTACGGTGTCATCAGAAGAGACAGCAGTGGCCTCTAGCACTTGCAGGCACAGCCCACGCTTCCCTGGAAACAAGGTGAAAATGAAATTTGTGAAGCATGAACTTCTCTGCAAAGTGAAGCCCCCAGCTGTGAAGCCTGGGATCAGACCTTGGTTTTGGTCAGTCAGGCAGCAGAGGTTCTGTATTCAGTGCAAGTCAACCACCACTCTGCCATGCCTTTCCATGGCGGCTGCTGAGAATGAATGGCACATCATTTTTTCAAGATGCATGTGCTGCTTTCATGTGCTAGTTGTTTTGGTGCTAAAAGAGGAATGATGAAAGAGGAAAGATTTTACTGGCCAGCCTGAGCATGGGAGGGGCACATTTTCACCTCCCGCTGTCAGTGGTCAGATTGCTGCCTTCCAGCCCACCACCACTCTTCTCTGCCCTGCGTCTGCCTGAAGTCCCCTAGTGCAGCTACAGGGGACAGGATGAGAAAACAAGGCCCCAAAGTGATTTGGGTTCATGACAATTTTTCTTGTCCCCTGAAAGGGTGATTGATCAGGCAGATGAGGTTGGAGGAATCCCAGAAGAAAGATACCTCCTGAGGGAAGGGTCTTGAAGCCAGAAAGAAAGCAAAGTACTGTGGGTTCTGGGACCCACGGGGAACATGGTTACCTGAGAAGGAGCAAGCATTCCCACTGTTTATTTCTCTTCATTTCAGGCAATCAGAGCTTTGTTTAGCTTATTCTCAAAGAGAACCAGCAAGCCATCCAAAACTACCTACCTCCTTTACTCATCTGAGTCATTCTGTCTAAAAGGAACAACTCCAGAGCAGCACACAGCACTAGTCGACCATTCATGTGAAAGGGACAACAGCATACAAGTACAGCCCGGCTTTACAAGTGCTCTCGCTTGGCTTGTTTGCCAGCATACAGATGGGCTGAGCTGGGGTGGAGGAAAAGCTGTCCCGACAGAAGACATGCAAACAGCAGTACAGGCAGGATCCCCTCTGCTGGAGGCAGAGAGGTCACTCAGCAGGCAGGAGATGGCCCCAGCAGTCCAGAGACATTCCCAGAGCAGGGGGAAAAGGAGAGCACAGGCTGTCCAGGTGCCCAGCTTCTCCCAGGAACTCAAAGGGAAGGAGGGAGGTATTTCTAGGAAAGGTGGAGTCAATTGCTAACATATTGATTTGAGGATATCCATAAAAAGAGAAGAGCATTTTTATGTTAGGTAAAGCCAGAGCATTAAAAAGAAGCCTCCACACTGAGGACAGGTTTCAGGGAAAATACAGGTATGATTTCATCCAAGTGTGCGATAAGCTGCTTGATCGGAGAGGAGCAGGATGTCAAATGATGCATTGTTGCCAACTCTGGAACTGGAAGATGTGGTTATAAATCTGGACTGTGGCAGAAGAGCAGTAATCTAAAGCCAGTAAGCCAGGGCAACACAGAAAGTAGATGTGGACATAGTGAATTCAGAGCAGACTACAGTCACTGTGCCATGTTGGCATCCTACTGAAGTCTGCTTTGGGTTGTATTAAGTCAGAGATAAGGGCACCAGGAATCAAGGCAATTTATCTCAGACACAGCCCTTTAAAGTACTTAGATGGAAAATATCAGACCAGGTCCTCCCAGGGTTGAGGACTGTCCTAGTTGCTGTCCTCAAATGAATTATTCCTACAGTCACTGAGAAAAAGTCAAGCCACAAGTGATACATTGGGATTTCCTCACCTGAGCACTCTGCTAGTGAAAGTAATGCTGACTCTGATTTAGAGATATGACCTTGCCCTTCTATAGGAAAGGACCTCACTGATGGTGTTTGGGCAGAGATGGGTACTTACCTGTAAGAAAATCTGATCTGGCTTTGTCTGAGAAGTTGTAGCTTGCTGGTGGAGAAACACCCAAAGCTGGGAAACAGATATAATGTAAATATTACTTTACCAAGAGCATAGGTTGGGTTGTAAAACAACTGTCTCTTCTATGTGGGATCAAATTCTCCAGAGGTAACTCAGCAGTCAATGAGATAAGAACCAGGTGCTTATCTTTACTGCACTAGCCTTTAATCTGTGTCCTCCTGGTGAGGGCTTTAACCTCCAGCATAGCCCTACTGACAGATAAAGCCAGGACCAATTACATGAAAAATATGAAAGCCAGAATGAACAAAGTGCAGTGGCACATGACAAAAGCAACAGCAACTCAGAAACTCTGTGCAATACAGGGCACAGTCGCTGTAGGCAGCCTGGCAGAGGCCAGCCTTTGGGGTCTAATTAGAAATATTCTTAGGTTAACTTAAATAAATGCTGTCAGAATAAAGGCTTTTTTCTTCATTAGGTCACACTGTGAGCCCAACTCCCACAGTCCTTAAGCACTGATGTCAGAAGTTACAGATGAACTCTGTATAACCTCCCGGCTATAAAGGATGCCAAATGCAAAGTATGTGAGAGTTTTAAAATTACATTTTATGCTAGCCGTGGATAGTTTACTTTCTACCTATGCTAGGTTCAAGGCAATGTTGGAAGTCTCTTTTGTGCTCCATGTAGAAGGGTACCAGAAAGATCAAACATAAAATATGATTTTATTCTTGAAAAGTAGACATATAGACACTGATTTGCCAGTTATTTAGCTTCTTAAATTACCCCTCATTTAAAGGGAAAATCTGAAATCTGAATACTTTGCTGAAACAGGTACACATTTGGCTAACACTAGATGACTGCAAGGTCATGTAAGATTGTTAGACTTCAGGCTCATACGTGCATCATTCAAGGCTGCTGGTCAAGTGAGGAAATAAATTGGCAGAAACAGCTATGCAAGGCACTGGTGGACGTGCAGAATACCCTGTTGTTCTCTTGGAGGAGCCACTGGCATATGAATGGAGGTGTTGAGCTCCATGGCCTCAGAAACGTGTTAGTGTCACAGCACAGCAGGAATAGTAACACCTACTTTATTTTGCTGATTATGTTTTTATATTTTATACACAATAAATTAAGTAATTGTGATCAACTTGCTTAGCTTGCCAAGTTTCTATCCCCACCGGAACTGCTGCACGTTGACCCTTGTTTCTAGTGTAGCAGTACAATCCTTCACCACTGTCCCCCACCATACAGGGAAACAACCAGACAGCAGAGATGAAGCAGAGAACACAGTGTCCAGTTACTTAGGGTTATCTGATTTTGCCACATAACAAACTCGACTAGGTGATTTCAAAAAAGAAATGCATTGCGCAAGGTTTCCTCAATGAGGTAAAAACTCCTGCACTAACAGGACAGTGGCATCCAGACAAGCACAGTCTTGGGATAATTAAGTAATAATGTTGCAGGCACATGAGTTCAAAATGTTGGGAAGGTACTGGAGGTGGAGATGGGTTGATAACTAAGCAAAACTCAAATCTTTTGGAAGGAGAGAAGACTGGTTTCAGTCTGAGATGGTGATATCTTCTCCCTGCGCTGGATGGCCCTGTGCTCAGGCCAACACACCATGGGTGAGGGAGGAGCTGGTCTTCTGCAGGAAGCAACCATGAGATGCCATCACCTAGTGCAGGCTTCCCAGCCTTTCCTGACCTGAGCTCCCAATGGCAGATGCTCACTGTGTAGCAAGTTTAAGCCCACTGGTGATCAGCTTATATTTCTTAATTGCCTTCATGACCACCAGGAAGTAATTCATACACTTCCATGGTTCTGCGGAGTTCAGGTTAAAATCGTGACTCCAACACACACTAGCTGTATGAAGCATGCTTTTCCATATAGGGGCATCTTTGGGGGTTTTCATCCATGTGATGCTTGGAGCCTCCTTCCCCCCATCAGCCCTGCAGTTGTGCAGCCTCTGCTTCTGAGCAGCAGCAGCAGCAGCTGGCAGGTTTAGGGCATCATTGACCGTGTTCAGTCCCACTGGAGATATGTCACTCCTTGCTGCTGTCCCTCCAGCCCTTTACTTTTCTCATCTGCTGTGAATGTCCAGTGCAGCAGTTCAACTAAGTTGTATGTTTCTGAAGGGACAAAAATGAGCTGCAATTATTGCCCAAGAAAAAAACAGTAAGAGAAGATGCCCTGAGAGGTCTAGGTGCTGGTCATATAACAGCTGGGTTAAGAGAGGTACTAAGCAAAACACTTATAAGGTTCTCCTGCTGAATAAATACTCCTGTTCTTCACACTCCATAAGAACATAAAATGCTAGGATGGCTGGAGGCAGTGCTGCTTTGTGTTGCCCAGCCCTGGGTGCACTTTTTTTCCTGAGAATTTGTCCCACATGCACTTTTAACAGTCATGGTCTTCAGGGACAAGGCATTGCACACCTGAATGGTGCTTTAGTGTAAAGAGCCATCTCCTTTGTTCAGTCGGAACATTTCGTTTAACAGAAGCACAGCCTGTACCCCAAGGGAAGAAAGGGATGGCGGAAAGCATTCACAGGGAAGGGCAGTGCGGGCAAAGATGCACCAAGACCACTTGGCTCCTTGCAAGGAAACTGGGAGCCACTGAGGGTACTTCACTGGTTCACTAAGTTTCCTCATCTCCACTCTATTTTTCTCAAATAGAAGAGCTATTAATAAGACTTGTCACATTTGCAGTGAAGGAGGGAGTAAGAGATCTGGAGATCTGCTCTCCAAACATCACAGTTGCCTGGACTGAGACATTTCAAAGAACATTTCACCAGCCCCTGACTGTCAGGGCCACTACTGTCCCACTTGCATGTACTCATTACCCAGCATGTGGATGCTTCCAGCAAGGCAAGTCTCATATGAGCCAGGTAGGTTAGAGGAAAACCATGTCTCAAGAATCTGTGAAATATCACTGCTTTTCTGTAGGGAAGCTGGAGCTTCTAGCTTTGAAATGCCCTGTAACTAACATGTGTGTGACTTCCTGTATCATATACATCTGTACATGACTGACAGCAAGAACTACCTGTTTCCTATCTCTTGAGTTCCTCATGACTGAACTACTGCACACCAAAAGACCTCAGAAATAGCTGATTTTATGCTAAATACCATCCAGGAAGATCTAATGGAGCAGCAGATGCTTTGCTTAATGCACCACTCCATGCAGAAGCATTGGCGAGAATGTACAGTACAGAAGCAAACTTCTGCAGCTGGTGACTTCTACCACGGTAAAGACCTTCCGTCAGCTCAGAAGGCAGATACATGCATTGCCAGAGGTTTTCTGTGGAGGTCAGCAGAGGGGATGATACCACCTGTGGTGTTTTCAGCTTGGATTTGGAGGGGAGAGGAGAAAGAAGGACCTTAGTCCAGCAGAGCTCTGACCTTAAAACGCCAGATTGGCACAAATCCTCTTCCTCTTCTTCAAAGAAACACAAGCAACTTATCATTTTCCCCAAGGCTTTCACTTCTGGAGGTGACCATGTTTTCTTCTCTCATGTGAGGAAAGAAACTGCCAAAAAAGTAAGTCAGGCTGTGTTGATTGACCAAAGCGTTCAACTACTGTTATGGGCAAGGAGAACAGGAAATGAAGAAGAATTATAAGCTGACAATGAGTCGTGTTTTGCCTTCTTGTCTTTCTTCCAGAAAAGAAATGATGACTAATTCACAGGGGAAAAGGGAGACCACGTTTTACTTTTAGCACGTTTTGTTCTTGCGTGTGCTACTGGACCTAACAGCATAGACAGAGCAGTGCTGCTGGAGAGGCTGGTACATCTGGCAAGCCAGACTGAACCATCGGTGTGAGCCCTGAGAATTTTCATCAGTTTCTCTTGGTGTACATGTTATTTCTGGTGGGGGGGAGAAGAAAAAGAAAAAAAAAAGAGAGATTAAAGGTCAGTGGGGGCAGTTTTCTAGAAACTGAAACAAGCTTTCTGCCAAGAGGATTTTCTGATCAATATAAGTGCTTGAGGATCTTGTCTCAAACAAGGTTTGGATCTGTGGGGTCTCTACTCATGCACAAATTGTGTTTAGGGATTTTCATTCCTTTATGCATGCCTCTTCCTAAATCTGCTAACTAGTGCTAACACCAGCTCAGGCTCTGATAGCTTTTGTAAGAGCATTTGTATCAAAATATTGTTGTGCTGCAGACTCCAAGGCCATCTGGGGCTTTGTGCAGACAGGGTGCTTACAAATGAATGTGAACCAAAGCAAATCAACATTGCTTGGCAGGGATGAAATGTATTGCTAGGGTCTGTCTCTGCCAAGCTAGACTGTTTGGCTCCAATCCCACTCTTCGGGGGGATTGTCTGTCAAAACACAATTTGGTATTGTGCAGTGTCATGGTTACATGGCTCACTACTCCTTTAACCCTTCTCAAGCCTTACACTCTTGTTATTTGTTGAGTGGAAAACTGTGAATCTCCAACTCTTAAAGCAGACCTCAGGCTGTGATACCTTGCACCAATTGTCCTGCCACTGTGTTGGTTCATGTAGAACTTTCCTTCAGGAACTGTCAACCAGTAGATTGCAACCCTCTTGAAAGGAAGACGTTATTTCTTAATGCCATGAAATAATAAGGAGACATATCTTTGTATCATCTCATGATGAAAGCCTGGCTTCTTGGCCTAACCACCTCAAAAACCTGTTCATCCCTTCAAGGTGTGAGTCCAGTTTGAACACTTGATTGTCTCCTCTTGATAATCCCATCCCTTTATGAACCGCAGCTGCTGCTTCTGCTGAGACCTGCTAGCAAGCCCAGAGGCCACCCATTAGAGCACAAGCCAAGACATCAGTGTGAATGCCCTCATGGGTGTGCCAGGAGGTGTATAATCATATTGCCTTCTCCATTTCTTGATGTGTTTCTGAGTTCATTCAACATAAATACAGACATAGTAAATCACCACAGTGCCTTGGCCAAGACATGTCCCTACAGGTAGCTCTGAGTCTGTTTACATATGTTTTTTCTATAGTGGAAATCCTCAGTAAGCACTGGTAGAAGTGCTGTCTCTGAGCACAGGTTCTGCAGGGCCACCTCCTGTCCTGGGTGCCCGCAAGGGGCAGCAGGAAGAGGACATGTGTATTCACTTTGGCAGGTGGGTGAAGAGGCAGATCCTCAGCTGAGACCCCGTGGAGCCTGGAGATGGCTGAGAACAGTGGTGTCTCTCCATAGGTAGGACATGCAGCACGTGCTGTCCTGCAGACAGGCAGCTGCCTGCACTGCTGCCCAGGCTGTCACGTCGCCCGCCAGCCCGGCGTGCAGCTGCAGCCTCAGCCCCGGCAGGCAGGGCAGCGGCAGCCTTGCACAGGCTGGGACGCCGGCAAAACGCAGCCAGCTGCCCGGGTCATGCAGCCTTCCTTGCAGCTTTCTTCTGCAAAAACACAGGCAGAATTGACATTGTCAAGATGATAATAGCTAGCAACACAAGGCTCCAAGGAGTAAACGCATTGAGAAAGGGGATAAATCCCTGAAGGGGCTGGTTTGATCACTATCTAGCTCTAGAGATCCCTGGGCTGGAGCTTAGAGAAATGCCCTTAGTCCTTGGCTTAGGCTTACTTCTGATGTGAGGGTGCATCCCATGTACTGGGCTTTGAGATGGGGGATGGAAAAAGTGGCACATAAAAAAAAAAAAAGAAAATGAGTGGCTGGGCAAGTCATAGAGAAGGAGAGGTCCATAAGGAGCACATTTAGGCCACCGCCAGGGAGGAAGTGTGAGGAATTTGACTGGGAAAGTGAACACCAGCATAGCCAGTGGAAGCACCTGAGCAGCCCTGCACCCCTTCACCTACCAGGACATCTTTCTTGATTTGGAAGCCCTGTGAGAGAAGGGCAGGGACAGCACCTCTCTGGTTGTGTCTGGGAGCCATGATCTGCATCTGCAAAGAGCAGCTCTTGTTCACAGGTGATGGTAACCAGTACAAAGCCATGCAAAAGGCAGGTCAGGGCATGAGGGGGGTTACACAGTTGTAAAAAAGCTTTTGGGACAAGGGAGGCTTGAAAGCTGTCTTGCTGAGCTTGCATCAACCATGTGTTTGGTAAGAGCTGATTAGACATACTGGACGTGGAATTGGGAGCTGTGTGAGGAGCAAACAGAGGTTCAGACATTCCCACTGGGGCAACAGACAACTATTGCAGCCTTCCTCAGATGTAAACACCTGCAAGGGGCCGTTCCCACGATGAGGGAAACATGGGACGGGAACACCCCTCCCTGGGGCTATATGCTCTTCCTCACACTGAGAAAGTCAAAATTTACCCTTTCGCCATCCCAGCTCTGTCCAGCATGTAGCTCCTCCTCACCTGCAGTGTTTCAGAATGAATAAAGCACTATGAACTTCTTTTACTTGGGAAAAAGCAAACACAACTCAAGTAAAGCGAGTTAATATGCAATTACAGTGTACAACAGGTGCTGGCATTGCATTAGAGGTATAGTTGGTCTCATGTGGCTGGCAGGAGAGTAACCTAGTGATTACTTGTGACTAAAATGTGAACAAATTTTCATTTTTAATATGAAATTTAGCATCATCCATCTCCTACTAATAATGACAATAATATCAACAGCCAGAAAATAAATGTATCATTTGTTCTTTCTAATGCTGAAAACTAGATTTTTCATCAGGAGCTGGGGTAGTCCCACAGCAGCACAGAGTGAAGAGGACAGTCCCTTCTGGGGACCTGAGTCCAGGCATAGGTGAGCTCACAGGTACAGCTGCACCATCGAACCACTCCTGTACCCCACCTCCCAACGTTTCTATCACAAGCCGCTGCCAGAAAGTCAAGAAGAAAGCGCACGTTTGTGTCATTGGAGATGGAGCGCTCTGTTTTAAAGAAAGTGGCCTCTCTCCGTGAGAACCCGGTGGGTGCCGGGCCGGCGGACGGGAGGGCTCCCCTGGCTGCGGGCGGCGCCGCGATCGTGGCCGGTCCCTGCAGCCTCTCCACCGGGGAGGGTCCTGACAGGCTCCGTGTTTCCCCTGTCGCTGCGAAGTTTTTTTGTTTGTTTGTTTGTTTGGTTGGTTTTGTTTTTGTTTTTTGTTTTTTGGGGTTTTTTTTCTGTTTTTTTTTTTTTTTCTCTCTGTAGCTGGGAAGTGCCGAGCTCTTCACTCGAAGTTAATCATCTGCTTACAATTAACCTGTGACCTCCCACACCCGCGGGGCCGCGCTGTAGCTTTAAGGCGGGCAGTGGAAGCGGGAGGGGGGACACAACAGTGCCAGGTCCAGCTCCGAAGCTGCTGCAGATCACTTGCTCCTGCCCGGCTATGGGGAGCCGCAACCTTCTGACCACCCTCCTGGCCGCTGCCCTTGCCTCCCTTCTGCCGCCCCCCGCCGCCCCCTCAGCCCACCGCAAACTCCTGGTGTTCCTGCTCGATGGTTTTCGCTTCGACTACATCGATGACAGCGAGCTGGAGGGTCTGCCGGGCTTTCGGGACATTGTGAACATGGGGGTGAAGGTGGATTACATGACCCCAGACTTCCCCAGCCTTTCCTACCCAAATTACTACACGCTGATGACGGGTGAGTACCTTGCATTTGCTGTGATGCTCCCTGTAGCTGCCAGGTCCCTGTGACTTTCTCCTCCAAAAATGCAAAACAAACACAAGTTGTGCTTCTTTGCTGAGAGTTTAAAAGCACTGAGGCATTACAGCTCAGTATTGCTTGTCTGAAAACTGCTCTGAACTTGGAAATGCTGCTTGTAGCTGATTTTTGAAGTTCTCCTTTGCTCTTGGGCAGTGCTGTCGGGTCCCTATTAGCTGCCCCTACAGCAGTACGGCTGTCCCAGGCTCTCCAGTAGGAGTACCGATGGGGTCTGCTGCATACAGAACATAAAAATGAGTGGGAAATGCATGGAAAATGAACACAAAGCCTGCTCACAGACTTTCTAGTTAGTAAAAATGTGTGTAAACTGAGGGTAGCTAAGAGAGTAACTTATTCTCAACCAGCACATCCGAGTTCAGTGTTAAATTTGGTTTTAAGCTGAACAGACTTTCTGCTTTTACAGATCCCTGTCTTAATGTTGCCCCAAGTCCTTATATATGTAAAATAATCTGAAATAGTCAAATAGACATTGAGGATTTTTGCTTTTGCTCTCTTACACTTTCCTTACACTTTAGGAAGACAGTCATAATTTTCATGATGCTGATTTTCTTTTAATCTAAACAGAGCAACACATGATTACAGTGACACTAAGAAGGTGCACAGAGTACAGCTGAGCCCTTCACATCAGAGAAAGACACCCTGGAAACAACATTTGAGCTTAAAAAACCCAAACAAACAACACAAACAAAACCAGAAAAGTTTTTCTGGAGTTCCTGTTTGGTTTTGTTTTGTTGTGTGGGGGTTTTGTTTGTTTGTTTTTTCTCCAGAGTTATTTAACAAACAGGACCTCCCAGCTAGCAAGCAGTGAGGAAAAAAAATCTGTCCTCTCCAAGGATATGTGGTATATTCTGCTGTACTTGGAACAATACAGTGCCCAGCAGTCCATATACTGCTTGCTGGGAAAGCAAATAGATGCCATTGTAAGACAAAAATCTGACATCAGTTGTGCCCAGCTTGTTTGGAAGCCACTTAACCCCTTCCTCCCTAACTTGGGAGAGGGACACCTTTCTCTTGCTCACAGATCATAGAATTGTAGAGGACAAAACCATCACAGTTTTTTTCATGACCTGATGCAAATGAATGAAGGCAGAGCAAATGTCACAACTGAAAGCAGAGATGTCACTCCACTGTGGACCTTGTTGTTTAAGTGTATGTAGGCAAACTGGCTTCATGATTCATATGTAAAAAGCCTTCAGGTGAAGTTGTGAAAGAGAACAGGGAAGGCAAGTGCTTTCTCTCATTACCACATTTAATCACCAGTCCTATTACATGTGTATGTGTAGAGTGAAGTCTATAATCAGCCTTCTGAGGAGTTTTGAAAACATCCAATTTTGTACTCTCAAACAAGTTTTGTTTTAGATTATGAAACAGCACTACTAGACATCACATTTTTAGGGTGCCAGAGTTGCTACATCTTGGTTAAACCAAAGAGATGATCTATGAGACCAAACTCAACTCTCCTTGAAAATTTCCTGGTCTTCATGATGAGGATCTCAATGCAAATACGACTTATTTGCAAATAACAATTCACCTTCGTAACATGTGTCACAGCAGTGTTAAGTAGGTCAGGAGCCAACCAGGGACAAAGTGAAGAGTATGCCCAGAAGAGGGTCCAAGACTACACTTGAGCACTCGGGGTGTTAGTGTGAGGGATTTAACGGCCCAGACTCAGTGCAGGCGAACCAAGAGACACTTTATTTCTGCAAGGCACTTACATTTATAGTTAGTAGCTGTTGTACATGCATTTAACTTTCTGTTTTAGTTGGCTTACGGTAGCTGTTCACATGCTTAAAGTTATCTGGAGATTGGTTTACTTTATCTTGCACGTGCTCTGGCGTTTTGGCTAACACAGTGTAAATATCTTTTCTTATACAAAAACATTCTGGCTTCTCACTCTATTTTGGTCAAGGTTGTTTCAGTAACTCAATATGACTGTCTGTAAGATATTCCACATTAGTGAACCCCATGGCTGTGCCCTGGCATGACAGCAGGGTAAATCCCATGGCTTCGCTGTTCTCTCCCCCAAAGCCGTGGTGCAGTCTCCGCAGAAAGGAGATGTTATGTTTTAGATGATGGTGGGGTTATGGCTGTGGGGCACATGGCAGATGTAGCATTAGCTGTGTTTGGTCTGTACACAGTCAATTAGCAAAGCTGGGTCAGATTTTTGGAAAAAATGCAGCATGGCAAGGTGACATGAGCATCATGATGTAGTGACCTGTTTAGGGCTGGTAAGTTATCACCTCACCATCACTGCTCTGTGGGCACAGGAAAGTTTACATCGCATCTCACCAGTTATGCTTCTCTTCTGTGGGGAGGGACATGACGGTTCACTGGTTTTGTTTCTGTTTGCAGCTGGGATGTGCAGGACTTAAATGTTGCCACAGTTTCTTATGGAAGATCAAGAATTACAAGGACAAGATAATCTTCATGTCTGGTCCTACAATGCTGCTTCATGTGCTGTTAAGAAACTCATGTTTTAACCTCCAAATTGCCATATTTTAGCATTTGTGAATGCTGCTTCATAGAATATTGGCTTTTTTCAGCTAAATCAGATTAAGAAATTTTGGCCCCGCCTATACATTTCCACCCCGGCTTGTTCATTATATCCCACCACTTTTCCAGATAAACACTCCTGTCCCTTCTTTCTCGGCTCATCCACAAGGCCCAACCTCCACTCAGGAGCATACACGACTGCCAGGACAGTGTGTGCAAGAAATAACTGCAGGTGGCATATATTTCTCTCTTGCCTCTATCCCTTCCCATGAGCAAGGTTTCTTCTTTTTCTGTACTCACTTTACCCCACATCCACACAACCTGCATAACTCCAGAGAGTTTAAGTTGTTACAGAGAGAAGTTCTCCCTTATTTTGGTGGCTTTGGAAGAGGACAATGGACTCTGTTCCTCAGACACCATCACTGTTCAGACAGGTCAGTCTCCTCAAACATGAACTCACCTCCTCCTCCTGTCCAGACCTGCAGACAGAGGTTATGGAGGTCAGCAGCATCTGCCTCACCACGTCTCAGTACAGATGCCAAACTGCACTTAGCAGCCCTGACAGAAGGCAGCTTTACCCTGCAACAGGCAACCAGCAATCAATAGCACACACCACAGCTGCCCAATTATCTGCAGGATCCTCTAGTCAATTTATTTTACTTTACTGATGATTTCAAGAGGGCAGCCCAGCTGAATTTAATATTAATGAGAAACAGCAAGCTTACTGAGATTTTCAAAGCTATAACCAAGTAGATGCAAGCATAATTGATGACTCTATCTAAAAGCAACCAACTGATGTGTAGCATACTCTGTTTTGTTGAGACCAGGTACCAAGTAAAGCACAGACACAGTGGGAGGAATAGGGCCCAACTTAGGTAAACAAAGTGGATCAATTTTGGAAGGAAAGCGGGGAGGGAGGTGACTCACCTGTGGTCACACAGTGCTGCAGGGCAAAGGCAGAGCTCTCCATGGGTCCCCCTTCTACTTAAATCTGCTGCTGCTGTTAACCTCTGAGAAGATATTTGCTGGAGCTTCCTCGGATGAGACAGAAAGTGTCAGCCCAAAGCCTGGGGCCTGCACAGAGGTCATTTCCCTACCTCAACATCTACAGCAATTATGAGAAGTAAAACCAGAGCATAGAAATGAGATGAATGCTAATGGTTTGCCTTCTTCATATAAAGTCACCCAATGATTCAGAGCTTAGGGAGAAGCTTCAGTCTTCCTGCAAGCCATGGCATGGCGTCATGACCTGCTATTTGCTTGAAAAAGCACCAAACTACAGCCAAGTCACTGCTGGAACAAAGGATCTCACTGATGTGCAACTGGAGAAATTGTTTTGTTACAGAAATCTGGTGGTGTGCAAGGTAGCCCAGGGATGTACTGGTTTAAAATCACACTCTTTGAGAAGCAATTTTCTCTAACTTCATTCATGCTATGTTTCTCAGTTTTGGCTTCCACAGTGGCATAAAGACTGGTTCTTGGGTGGCTGGGTTGTTTTTTAGCTACTAGGCTGAAAACTTACCTGGTGTCCTGGCTCTCTGGGCTCCAGTTAGGTTATTGTAGTTGAGGTAGTTCAAGTATTGACCTGAAAGGTGTAGCACAACACATTGAACTAGGTAAAATGAGCTGTTGTTGCTGACATGTGTGTTTGAGAACGCTTTGCAAGACTTGACATGGGCTTGGTGAGGGATAGAAGGAGTCCAAATACATGTATCCCAAAAGGCTTACTTAATCACACCATGTGCTGTTTGTTTTGCAAAGAAAGGAATTAAGACCACAAGCCACCTCGGGTTTTTATCGTGTGGGGAGCTTTTAATATTTCCTGTTCTTTGTCTCGGCCTGGCTCTACAGGGAGCTCTCACGCCAAGCTAAATGGAAAGTCTGAGGTTTCCCCACAACTGCTGTGAGCATGAGTTATTGCTTCAGAGCTCTTTGTGCCATATCTCTTGGAAAAATAGCTGCTCATGCTAAGGAGCTTGAACCTCCCTTGCCTGCCAACCTGCAGGTGTTGGGGGTCTGCTGGGGGACGTCCTGCACCCCTGACCCCTGAGCTCAAGGCATGCAGGGGCCCCTTGCACTTCCACCCCCAGCCAGCATAAACATGGGTGGATGGTATCACATCTGAGTTGGAAAATCAGGGAGAATTTGTCTTCCAAGATCCTAACAACAAATGAGGTCTTTTCTGGCAGGTCCTCCACAAGGACACGCCAGCACCCAGTCAGCTGTACCGCCCCATGTCCAAGAGCCTTATTTGTCTTGGCCTCCACAGGAAGCAGAGGGAGTCCCTGATCACAGAGGTGGGTGGGTGGGAGAGGAGCCAGCAAGAGGCCTCTGAGTCCCCTTTTGGACAAGACCTGACCTTAAGTACTTGGCAGAGGGGTGTCCTGGTTTACAGCACAGCATCTCCACTCTCCATCCATGCAGACCCTAAAGGAAGCCCTGTCTGGTGGTGGTTCTAGCAGATGCCTTATTTCTGCTGCCCAGTTAACAATATCCAGACTCCTGCCCGGTCCAGGACAAGATGCTGACAACTTCTGTTTATCAGTAAGCAAGTTTTTAACTAACATCAACAATACCTGCATATTGTCTGAGGCTTAAAAAATGGAGGCGTAGGAATACAGCAGGGCAATGGATTACCACTACTAATGAACTGAAACTATCTTAATTTCACTTTACAAGGTATGAAAATAAACAGAAGGACACAAAAACCATGATAAGTGACAAAGCAATTGGCATTTTTATTTTTGCTCCTCTTTTAACCATCATAGATATCAGCAGCAGCAAAGATTTAAAAAAAACCTCATTGTGACACACACTTTTAAAATCAGTGTCTTCTTGGATTCAGTAGCTTTCCATTTCTAAAATTGCATGCGGGGAAGAAAAAGAGCATGAAGAGGTCTGTGGTAATCCTATTAACTGGCAGGGAAGGCACACTGTCCTAGCAAGGACAGGCTGGAGGAGAGAGTGGGAACTAGGAGGAGTTTTCTTTTTCACATTCTTTGTCTTGCTTTTAGTCAGCACCTGCAGAAAGGCTGAAATACCAAGTGCCAAGATTTTCCTCTTTCACACATACACAAAATGTTGTAGAAAAAAAGAATGTTTGCTTTTTACTAGTTTAAAAAAATGGAAACACTTTCAAAATGGAAATCAGAAAGTTTTCTATAACATAAGTTCATATGCTACAAACTGAAGCACTGTTTTTTCCTTCTTAATAGCCACAGCCTCACAGCTCACCACTTGTATACCTGCTATTAGCAGCAGTAAGTGAATATTCACCTATCAAGGTATTTCTTTGCTCAGAGCTAAAGTCACAGGCAATGAACATAAAACTGCCAGAGGCTTGTACCCTCTCTAAGGGTGCAGGCAGCAGCTTTGCCCATCATTTTTGCTTGGAGCTGTGCTGCCCTCGAGCTGTAGCCCTCTGTGGGTCATCAGGGGTCCCAGCCTGGTCCCTCAGCCCACTGCTGCCACTCAGTTCAGGAGACTGACTGGCAACTCAGAGCATCTGCTCCCCAGGGATGCAGGACCTGCCTTCCTGCACAAGCAAGCATCTGCAACTCTTAAGCTAGATGCTTTACAAGCAATTTTCATGCACCCCAGCCCTGGCTCCACTATTGAAGCATTGATTTAAGAGTTTCACATTCTTATTAAGTGAATCCCCTTCAGGAAAAAAAAATGCTGTGTATAGCAGAGATTTTCCTGTGCCATTTGATGTGATCGTATTTGGAGTGCAAAGTCTCACCTGATGGAGGCTAAGGTGTTTCTGTCTTGGGTCCATCTGGTGTTGCAGGTCATAAGAAATTGCAAAGACTTTGCCAGCAAGCTCTTCTGAGAACATAAATTGTCTGTGCACATCTTGCAGGTACCATTTTTGCCTGGGGGCCTGCAGATGGTAGGGACACTTTGCCCAGACCAGAGCTCCCCCCTGACTTCTCATGAGCCCTGGTCTTCTCCAGGCCACTTAAGGTTTAACACACAGGGTTTGTTTTTTCCATGAGGTCTTTCTTTTCAAAGCAGGACAGATGACACACAGCAGGGGAAGAGCAGAGCAAGGCATATATCGAAATGGGCAGAGCTGACCCCTGTCAGGATGTTCTTTTCACAGCAGGTTGGACTCAGTCCTTGGGGATGGCAACACCACGCGCCTGCTCCAGAGCAAAAACACAGTGCTGGGGACTTTAAAGTCCTGCTCTCTTCCTTCTTCCAGCAGGCGCAGAGCATTTCCCAGAGCAAGTCATCCAGCAGGTCTCTAGGGGTTTTTCCCAGCTTATACAGCCCCATGGCAGCCTGTGCTTGCATCATGCCCTATTGGCCTTTCCTGGGGAGTGGGGACATCGTGGGAATGGCCTCACTGTCACAGCAAGGCACGTATATAATGTTGCATAAAACGCGCAGGTAAATGTGTGTACTTATGTTCGTCATCTGGTGGATACCACATGGGTACAGATTATGGTACCTATGCTGCATTGGCTAATATAGACACTGCAGGTTCTCTGATTAATCTGATTTGCTCAGTGGAGAGATGATTTACCTCTGTTTTGTTGCCCCATGCACCAGGTGTGGCATTGCGCAGCTGCCGCACGCTGCTGCTCTTACAAAAAGGTCATTGGGTGTCTCAGAAGAGCATTTTCTCTTGTAGATTTAGACACACGTGGTCCCTGTATGATATATCATGCCTACTGGTGATCCTATGTGCTGTCTCTGCAATCAGTGAAAGGCCATCAAAGGAGGAAGAGGTCATTCCTGTAGTAAACACTACAGGAACACACGTTCTGGTTTCTAGATCTCGCATATGGTCAGTGTGGGGTCCTCAGCACTCAGCACTACTGTGCTGTTGTTGTGGGTGGCCAAGTGGCCGCATGCCTGTTGCAGTGTGTTTTGTAGTTATTGGTTGGTTGATTGTTTGGGGTTTTTTTGTGAGTGTGGTGTTTTGTGTTTTTTTTTTAATTATTAGTTTTTAAAAAATTATTTATTTTGTCTTTGTTTTGCATAGATTCATTTGAATGCTGACAAAAGTGCCTGGACACACAGGAATGTGCTTTAGACAAAGCCAATGCTGTAAGAAATGTAGTGTCCAAGTAAGCTGTAGCACATAGACTTGCAAAAGCTTTTGTTGGCTCTCTTCCAGAAGGATATATCAGTTATCATATTCCTGGGAACTATGCCCTCTTTGTTTTCCTCTGCTGCTTGAGGAAGGGGTGCTTTTTACCACAATTGCAGTGAGTTTAAATAATGACATCTGTATGCTGAAATTGCTTTTTGCTCTGTTTCTACTTTTGAAACTGTTAAGATTTGATTATAGAGGAAAGCTGCAGAATGGAAGCAATAAAAGTTCAGTGTGTTATGGTAACTGTCTGACACATGTTGCTATTTTGATAATAATTAAAAAGGACATCACCAAAGGTCATTTTCTCATAATGGAGAAAATAAGTTACAAGAGGGAATGTAAAGAACTGGGGTTCTACACGTGACTGAAAAAAAATTTGGGAAGTGACCTTAATTCAGTGTATGAATGTCTTTTGAGGGGCAGAAATGCCAGCTATTGCAGGGTTTTTTAATCTAGTGAGCAAGGCACAGAATAGCCATGGTTGAAGATAAACAAAAGTCAAAAATAAAAATAGAGACCAGGCATACTTTTTGAACAGTGTTTACTGATAATAAATATTGGGATGAGCAACCCAAGGAAGAGATTGAGTAGCTGGTTATTGATGTCTTCCAAGGAGGTCTGGGGTCTTTCTGGGACACAGGCTTCAGGCAATAAGACATTAATGGCTCCAGGTAGCATTAATTGGTCATGTCTTTCGGTCTGTTTGCCCATCTGATCTTCCCTTCTGGTCCTGTGAACCAGGGATATCTGCGATGAAAATTGATACCTTACAGTCTTCCAGGCCTCTTTTCCAATATAAAAAAGAGGGTGATGAAGTCCATAGAAGAATGAACTTGTCTGATGTGGATATCAGAAAAATATTGTCATCTGTTTAAGTGCACACAGTTAATTAAACTTCCCAACAATGGTACAAAGAACAATCTCTGTTCTGTTACTTACAGAGGTGGGCAAACTGATAGCAGACCTTAAACCCTATAGGGACCTCACATCAGTAGCAGCTGGAGCTCATTGTTTCTATAGGAAGACTGTATTATACATAGTACAATATGTAACCTAACAGCTTCAGCATTGGGGATTCTTACCTGCTCTTTTAAGACTTGCAGCAAAGAAAGCACTTGACATTCTAAAGAGGACAGATTACTGCCCATCCAATCCAGCAGTTCTCCTGTATTAAACCTGTTTGGTTTAATATGGTAACTGGTGACTGCCACAAATTGAGACTGCTTTTCTCCACTGAGGAGGAGGAAATGTTTTGCATAATTGAAATACTTTGTAGTAGGGAAAGAGAGTTCAAAATCCATTTCAAGGTCACATGTGCTCAAAGTATACAGAGTCCTCTGCTAAAAATGACACCTTTTCAAAACAAGGATACCAAAGTTATTTCAGTTCTGCTCAGTCTTACAATAATCAAAGCCTGTTATCTGAATCTTTGCAATATTGTGACTCACCAGCTAATGATGAAAGTGTCTCACACATGCATCAGTCATTGCTTTTTAAGATATGGAAATAATGAACTCCCAGTACAACTTAATCTTCAACATTTCTTTTCCCATTTTTGTTAATTAACTCTTAAAATACAGTAACTTCTGACAGTTACAGGAAGTGGAAAACATCTCTCAGCTATTATATATTACTTTCTTGTAATATAAAGTTGTTCAAGTACCCCAAGGTGCAATAAGAGGATGAAGAATGTCTGATGAAATGATTGATTGCTGTCCTCACAACCAAGAGCAAAGCTTGTTCATTAAAAAAAAAATGGCTGATGGTAACAGAAAATAAAAGTAGTATGCAAAGGTTTTGGCCTAGTTGTTGCTTGTTTACAGAAAAACAATGTGCCCTATTGATAAAGGAGAGGGAAAATCCTAGTGTCCCAAACTTTATTCTATGTTTCCAGATTATGCTCTTATCCCTTCTTGTTCACAGGGAGCTTCCCACAGCCCTCTGGGTCTGTGCACTGGCGAGTACCTTAAAATAGCCTCAGGCTTGGCAGATGTTGCGTGCGTAGGAGCCAGGCATCAGCCAAACGTGTGTCACCTACGCGGGCTGTTGCTGCCATGGTCTGTGTGTGTAGAGTGGGTACGTCACACTGAGCAGGCCACGGGGTGTGGGATTTGTTTCTTCTGCCCTCAGCTGTCTACGAGTTGGCTGTCTGGATCATCTGGTGTGATCTTTATCTACAATTAATAGAGAGCAATATGCACCTCCAGAGGATAACTCCTCCCAGGTACCTTAGATGCCTGTCTTAGGATGGCATGATTTGCTTTCTAGAGGTGCCTCTTCTTCTCCATTGACTGTGGCGGGAACATGGGTGGATGACCTAAGCTCCAGCAACTGACTTTTAAGTCGTGAACTGGGGGATATAAACTGCTTACCTGGTGAACCTCAATAGAAGGTGACAGAGTCAAGATCATGTGAGCAGTTGCAAGGTAAGAGGTCCCTGAGTTCAAATCTGAGCTTGATGGCTGATTTGCTGGGTGATGCAGTGGTAGCAGTGGTGGTGCTGGTGGCATCCTTCGGCTGAAGAACACCAATCTGATTGTGCTTTTTTTTTTTCTCCACCCTTGAAGGTCGCCACTGTGAGGTCCATCAGATGACTGGAAACTACATGTGGGACCAAAAGACAAATTTATCTTTTGATATTGGTGTGAATAAAGAAAGCCTGCTGCCTCTCTGGTGGAACGGATCGGAGCCTTTGTGGGTCACAATGATGAAAGAAAAAAAGAACGTTTTCATGTACTACTGGCCAGGTTAGTATGTCAAGAATTGCTGCCCTCTTAATTGTGTGTCTTTATATCTAAGTACTCCATACTCTGTAGGATGGCTCTTTAATACAGGGAAATAGAGAGAAGAACTATGAGTGCTTTACTAGCCATGCATAGAAATGCATTATCTTTCTCTAGGCTGTGACAATTTGTTTATGCTTAGAAAGAAACACACGGAAGTGTAACTGGAGGCAACTTTCCACCAAATGTTACCTTCAGGGGGCACTGGCTTGCAGATGCTCTTTCCACCAGATGCTCATTACTCTTGGCCACCTGTAGCTTCCACTGTGCTGGATGCTTGCTCCATGAATGGTTCATGAGTGCAACTCTGTAGACCACATCACTGATCAAAGTTAAATAGTAACCATGCTTCCCAAAAGCTTGTTTGGTTTTAACCTGGAAAGTAGTAGCTGAGAGCTGAAGATGATCTACCCTATTTGGACAGGAAAATCCAGCTGAAAGCAAACCATCCTTTGGTGAGCTGGAGTGAGCACTCTGCCATCCATCATCATTAACTCAGCTGAAGTCCCAGTTGTTCAGAGTCTGAGTCTCTCATTTAGAGGGACTTGGCCTTTCTGTTCCTCATTTGTTGGGTATTGGACCACTGAATTCACTAAGGAGGTATAATAACAGGTGTTTTTCAAGAAATAGGAGTACACCCTTAGGCTGTCCATTTAGGGACCCACATGGAAATAAATATTCCAGTTATGCAGCCAGACCAAATTCTTTGCAAGGCACCCAGCTTCTCAGCTTCTTCAGATTTTAACTCTGCTACCTAAGCAGGATGCAAATATCCTTGCGTGTGGGACTGGAGGCCAGAGGACTACACGTTAGAAGAGCTGCGCTGGATGCAGCCAATGCCAGCGGGGAGGGCAGCAGCAGCTGACTCACGCTGTGGGCTCCTGGCCAGCTTGTCTTCTGTATCCCAATGTGTGTGTGCCTGGTCACAGGCCTTTCCATGTCATGTAGCCAATGGCATCCCAGAAAAAAAGGCCACAATTCTCAGGAAAAGGAAGAAAGAGCGAACCAAGACATAATACTTAAGCACATGGTTATTTTAAGAGTGGTCATGGTCTCAAAGGACATATTGGTCGTATAGGGTCAGGAGGCAGGATGAAACATAGAACTATTGAACTAAAACACAAGGCAGTTGGGCTGCAGTAGGACTCCAGGTGTAACTGGAGTAAACAGAAGTCACCTCAAATGCAATAGTATTAATTACATTTTCCCTGCATGATTTTTTGAACTGTTTTCTAGTTCCGTAGTAAGGATGTAATGCTTTCTAAAAAGTCTAGATCTGTTATTTTAAAGCTTTAATTCTTTACAAGGCTTTTGACTGAGGAGTGATGCCAAACAAACTGAAAGAAAAAATAAGGGTTTAATAACCAAGGTGGCTAGAGGTCCCACAGACATTTGCACTGCATATGATTTGCTATTAGTGTTTAAACTTTCCAGCCTGAGGATATACTGCTGCTTAGTAAAGAATCTTGCAAATCTGGTAAAGATCCGAACAGGAAAGGTTTGGGATACTCTTAATAGGAGCAGCAACACATTGCCACTTCATTCTGGAAGATGCTATTTTCTCCGTAGCCAGTGGTGAAGACAAAAAAGACGGATCAAATGTAGCAGAAACACATTGTGAATGCCAGTGAGCTAATTCCCAGGGTTAACTTGCACCACTGCCATTTCTTCCTCAGAGCCCGTTTCAAACTTTGTAAAGTCTGAACCCAAAATCTGCTGCTTCATCTTTTTCCCTATGTTCCTTTCTCATGTGTATTTGGTGCTTAAAGGAAGAAAATCCAGACCACAGCAAGCAGGGACACAGGGCAGGAGGGCTCTCAGATGTGAACACCCATTCATCACAGCTCTGTCTGTGAGCCCGACATAAACACAGCAAAGACAACTCATGGTCAGAATTCACCTGGGCTCTCCTGCCTCTAGAAGTGGAAGAATCAGAATACCACCATGCCAGGGGTCCCAACTACCACCTCTGCCAAAACATAAGTGCTTGGCTTGTAGGGACATTGTTCTTCTTTCTTCTTGGTGTTTATTAGGCAGTTTCTACTCTTCAAGGCATTCCTGGGGAAAAAGTCATGAAATCCTCTGACTATTTGATTGTTAAGTAAAACACAGGAGCTGATGCTGTACATAGGGTAAATTGCACAGTCTCATGCCCAGGTTGCCTGTCTGAAGCACCACTGCTCCAGTGGATGGAGAAGCCCCAGAGGAGTGCAAGAATATCCCAGTGGTACCACCAAAGCTTTATAGTGCTCCTCACAATCAGCCTGGTGGCTGATGTCACCCCAGATTCCTTCATTTTCTGGCAGCCTATGAAACTGCTTCAGCTGAGGTGCAGTGACATCTTTTCTAAACACTGAAATGAGAGAAAGGGTGGATAAAAAGACTCTAAACCCAGCTTTTGCCATTTGAACACAACATTTACCAGACCATGGAGCTAGTCTGGAAAGTTTTCAAAAGCTTGTGTTATGACAGGAAGTATCCGACTGTTAAATCAATGTTTAGAAATGAAATTTAAAGCTGGCAGGGGTTCAAGTCTCCATGTCAGATAGATAAAGAGGAGCTTATATATCACTGCAAAAGAAGTCCTGATTCCTGCTCCAGTGGTTCAGATATCTAACATTACAACTTAGTAAATATGGCTACTCTATTTGCAGTTTAACCAATAGAAACTTAACATTCTCCAAATCTTTTTAAATTTCCTTTCCCATGATATTTAAATGAGAAAATTTATGATACATTCTGGCCTCTATCAAAATGAAATTTAAATATGAAAGGGTCTTCATGGCCAGTATTTTGGAATTCTGACAAGCCTTACTGTCAAAATGCAGTTTTAAGTTTTGTTCATCACAGAGGCTAAAAAACCAAACCAAAGAAAAAAAAAAAAAGCATGAAGCTCTTGGTATCTAAGCAGCCTGAATTTTCACTGTTATTGCCACTGAACTGCACACTTGAAGACGCATATTTAGTGGCCAAAAGGATTTCTAATTGTTGCTGCCTTTGTAGTCTTCTATGTCATCTTCATCACTTGACAATCTAGAAATAGCAAAGATATCTGAGCAATTAAAATATCTCAGATCCCCAAGAGGTTAATGCTTCCAGTTAAAATTATCTTGTGAGTAATTCTGAGGAACATTATCTGAGAAAATTATAATCTGATGTCAGTATCTGAAGAGGAAAAAAGAGGCTAAATCATCGTATTAGTCATTGGCTATGAGCAGTCATCCATCCGAACTAAAATACCAAGTGTTTCCAAATGCATCCTTAACTTCTTGCCTGGATTTGGATCGAAACTTTTCTCAGACCCAAGTGTCAGAGGAGAATTTGGCTCTGAAGTTCCAGTTCAGTCCTGAAGCACCAGCAGAGCCTCCAGAGGAGGCTACATCTGAGGGAATTGAAACCCCATGTCTTGCTGCTGGTGGCACCCAGGACATCACACAAAAACCTGAAGATGCACACCCTCAGGGCAGTGGCAAGGGCTCCTGCTTCCTGGAGACAGCTTCAGGTCATTCATGGAATACTTGGGGTTTTTTTGATTATTTGGTTAGGGAGCAGCTGGGACACAATGTCATTTCTTGAAGGTGCTGGATACAGATGTATAGAAATTTTAGTGTGTCCCACAGTAAAATTTGTATGGAGTCAGTTCTTGTCAAGTAATCTGCAGGCTGGTCATCCAGGTTGCAGATTACTTGTGTGGTGGAGAGAGAAACACCAAAGTATTTCCATGCAGAAAGGGAAGGATTAAGTCATATAAGCTTGGGCAACAGGGGAAGAACAAGAAGTGAGCAGCATGGCATACTTGAACAATTTTTATAAAAACATATATTAGATAGATGTTTGAAATGATTTAGATATGTTTTCACAGAAAATTACTTGACTATATGTTCTATTTATTATTGCAAATAATAAATTCTTACAAATAATTGATTGTAATAGACAGGGTCCCTCAAAACATGTAAAGAATGTGGAAACCTACTATGGACCACTGGGTGAAAAGACTGAATCTGTCATGTGTGCTGGGGTTCTTTAGCTTTTGGAAAGGCTAAACTCCATCGGACTTTACCAGCTTCATGAAACTCAGTGAAGATTTTTTTAAAATTTCCGAAGCTCAAACATTTAAGTTTTTCTAACATTTCATGGTACTCCTGAGAAGTCATGATGAGAAGTCTTGTAGCCAGCTTAGGCTGAACGAGTCATGCTTTTCCCCATGCCCCAGGATTGCACCACACTGGTGTGAGTTCTTGAAGGCTGAGATGCAAGACACTGACAAATTGTCTTTACTGAGTGTCCCAGTAAGCAAACCTCTGTCAATCATCTCTGAAAGTAGCTCTGCTTGTTCTAATGCCCTCTCTGTAGTTACACCTCCCATTCAACCTTCTTCTCTGCCAAGCAAGGAGTCAAATTCTGGCAATCCTTAATGCCTATTTCTTTCATCCCAAATGAGAAGCAAAGAAACCCAAATGTAGGCAGATTCAAGCTACTGTTTACAGTTACCTTTTTGACCTGACTGTGTTGCTGTACACAGAGGCCTTCTTTGCAAAATATTTCTTCTTCTTGTGCCCTAGGAATACACTCGAAAATGCCTAACTCTGATGGAAGGACTCTGAGGCTCTTGAAAGTTAATTTGCATGAATCCAGTGTTTCTGAAAGCACACTTCTTTTAAATATTAATGTTAATCTCAGCACAGCGACTGGAGAGCAAAAGGGCAAAAAAACCCACAAAAACATGTTTTTGTATGTTCAGGGCCATGTTCTCCTCTAGGATTTGTTGCCATAAATTTCTGTGCCACAACACAGACTGTATTTTGCAAGGACAGCTGCAAGTTACCAAGAGAGTTAATTGGCTTATACTGTTTTAATAAGACCTCTTGGGAAACAGATTTAATAGTGGAGTGCCAGTATCACATAATAAAATACAGTTTATAGAGGATATTACGACGTAAGATACACTCTGTCTAACTGGAAAGTATTTGCTGAACTTTCAGGGAACAATATCTAAATCTATTATGTTGGAAGCCTGGAAATGAGGCGTTGTGGCTGCAGCAGTTAGTGTGAAAACAAGTTAGTAATTTAGGTGGAAATCATCTGCCATGAGGGAATCAAGAGTTTTATCATGGGAAAGTCACACAGAGACCTTCCTTTTAGAGAAGGAAATAAAAGGATCCAGTGTACAGTTTGCTACAAGCACTAGTCAAACCAGCCTCTCTCCCCTTTCCCTTCCCAACCACAAGGTTTCCTGAAGGGAAGGTGTGAGGTAAGTAATGTCACGGGGAACTTACAAACCTGAACTTGGACCCCACCGTGTGGGGTCTGTGATCAAGGTAAAACTGCAACGCTTACCACATTTTTCACTCATAGGTTGTGAGGTCGAAATCCTTGGAGTCAGACCAAGTTATTGCCGTGAGTACTTCAGCGTCCCAACAGACAAGAACTTTGCGGATGCCATCAGTGATGCTCTCGAGTCTTTGCGGTAGGTCACTGGCCTTCTGTGGTGTGGGGATTCCTCTCTTGAGTATTTGGGATTACTGTCAGCTTCCCTGTAGGGAGATTTTCAGGATTGGATCTGAGGAAGATGGAGGCTGAGACTGGTTTATAATAGTGTCATAGAAACATGACTGTTACAAAAATAAGCCCTGACATTAAGATTGTAGGGAAAGATGTGCCCCTCTTTTCACCTGTAGGTTACAACACAGCAGAGACATCCTGATTTACTGTTTTTATCTTGCTGTTTCAAACAACTTCAAGGTCAGTCTGTGATTATCTGTTCAGTGCAAGAGGAGACTTTCAAATGCTTGGATTTATAGAGAGCTCCTGGGAATTTGGAAATTCAGAAATCCAGTTCCAGGCACTTGTTTACTTTGTTTACTTGTTACTTTGTCACCTTCTGCATTTTAGAACATCTCAGGTGAAATTATTTTGGAGCAGGAATTCATTTTGTGCAAATATGAGAAAGAAGGAGAGGAGTTCAGCTGGAAGGGACCTGCAATGGTCATCTAGTCCAGCTGCTGGGAATGATGGGAATGTATCCCTCAACCAGTTCCTAGGAGCTTTCCAGGTTCACCATCTGTCATCCAGATGTTAACAAGGGACAATTCCATGTACCTTGTAGAATCAGGGAAGGTTGCACAGCCACAAACAGAGTCAATGCCTTGCCTTAACTATAACTAAAATTCCTCTCTTAAAACCTTGCTGGTTCCATAAGTTATCCAATCCTAGGATGCACTTCTAATTTGCTGCTTGCAATCTGCCATAGCAATTTGAATTTGAAGAGTTTCATATTCAAATGCTGAGTGTTGTTTGTCCTGAAATGGAGGCTCCAAAATGAGGAGAGCACTGCTGGAGATGTTGCTCCCAGTTGCACACTGGGTCCTGCTCCACAGATGCTCACAAATCACAGTGTCATTTACAGCACATGGCTTAGAGGAAAGCTGTCACTGAACATGTGGGACATTTGATCCTGAAATTATTTAGCTTATATTTTAAGAAAGCTACATGTGACATGAGGAGGTCATACGTGCCATAGGAGTCTTTCTGGAGCTTCTACAACACTTTAAACTCTGTGAATAAAGAGGGGAATGGAAAACTGAATACAAGCACCAGCTCTGATTTCTAGTGGAACTCAGAATTTCCATGGAAAGCTTATTTTTGACCGGATGTCATTTGAGGATGGGTCAGGATATGCTTGAAGCTCCCTGTCTGTTTTCTGTGAAGCAAGGTGCATAAGGCTGCTCAGGACAGGTTGCAGCTTTGTAATTGTGAACATCACTAAAAGTGAGGCACGACCTGTTAAAAGCCCCAACCCTTCAAGCTGCTCTTTTGGGTAGCTGGTGCCCACTGAAGACGTTTTCAATAGTTGATTCACCCTGAGTCTCAAGGCTGCTTACTGCTGCCTTCAGTGGAAAAGAAGAAAAAGGCAGGAACACAAGAGTGTTGGTTGGGCAGTTCATAAGAGGTGAAAGCTGGCAATTTCAAGAGAAGAGCACATTGCTGCCTGTCACGGAGGCACCCCGAGGTTCAGGGTTTTAGCACTCCAAAAGTGACTTAAATACAGGTTCAGATATCAGTTGAGGAAAATTATTAAGGGGCAGCAACTAATACAACAGGCGGTCCACAGAGTGCATGCACATGGCTTCACCCAAAACAATCCTGGAGCCGTCCCTGTGTCCTGGAGAAGTACACACTTGCCTAAACAGTGTGGGATTATTTTAAAGAGATACACGTACTCGTAGTGAGTACGGGAAGTGTACACTGGCGATTCTGCGAGGGTAAATTTATAATACACTCACAATCCTGCAAGGGTTAATTTACTTACACGTGCAAATGTGCACGGAATATTGCACGTGCTTGCATGGAAGCACGGGAGGAAAATACACTCGCGATTGTGTGAGGAAATAATTTATACACATGCTCGTATTGAGCATGGAAAGTTACACGTGCAAATGTGCACAGAAAGTTACACATGCTTATGTGGAAGCACGGGAGGAAAATACACCCACGGTTATGCGAGAATTAATTTTACACGTGCTCATATTGAGCACGGAAAGTTACACATGCATATGTGCATGGAAAGTATAAATACACTCGCAATCCTGCGAGAAGTTTTACTCACACCTGTGGTGGCATGGCAAGTGCAGTCTCCATCCCGGGGATGGGGGTCTCTCAGCAACAGCATCTTGCTCGTGCTCTGAGAGACCTGCAACAATGGACAGAGTCTTGATGAGAGTCCCATTTTTTATTGGCTGATCAGATCTGACTGTGGGCATTCCAGAAGCTTCTCTGCACCCCCACACTGGCTGCGGGTGCCCCTGAAGCCTCCGAACACCCCCCCACGCTGGCCACAGGTGCCCAGCGGCTCAGTGGCCCCTCGGCACTCCCTTCTCCTAATGGCCCTGGCCAGGGTGCTCTGGGGCCAAACAAAAGAAGCTGTTAGCCTCAAGTAGCAGAGAGAGAGGGAGATGTGCCTACTCCTTCCATACTGAAGGAGGGAGGGGGAGAGAGGGGGGTTTGCATCCTACCCAATGCCACCATGATATCTGCAGTAAACACCAGCTACAGTCTTCTGCAGAGCCCAAATCCTACAGATGGTGGTGGAGCTGTGGGAGGACCAGTCTCTGGTGTCCATCTACACACCATCCCCTCTTGAATTTCTTCCTGGGTTCTTTTCCTTTTAACTAAGTGCCCTGTCTGAAGCAAGGCAGGGAGGAGGAAAAAGGAATGATAGTTGATAAAAATTAATAATAAATGGTTGGTGTAAATACTTCTGTGGCCTACAGTAAGAACAAAGGGTAGAGAATGAAGAGAGAAAACAACAGGGAAGTTTTCTTTATGCTTTCTCTTGTTTGTTTTTCCCATCATTCATCCTCTTCATTTAGACCTTTAGAATTCAGCAAACACATTCCAGTGCTGCTGGGCCAGCCCATAGGAAGGAAAGCCTCTGAAATGCCTTCATTTTAGGTGTAGTTTAGTAGCAGTTAGCATCTCTGGGTAGAAGAGTCTTCAGCTGCGTTTTATTGTCATTTACATCTTTTGCAAGAGTGTCAGACTCCTGATGCTGTTTAAAGGCTGGCAAATCCAGCCTGTTTCCTTTCCACACCCCAACTAATTGAAAAAGCCCATTAGGCTGAGGCTGGCACTAGCTTTATGTGGGAAAACAGCCAGTGGCAAGGGCAGTCTGTTGCCTGGAGCAGTGCCTTGCTCAGCTACCCTAATGGCAGGTATTAGTAGTTAATGAACTGCGCCTACGCGCCCATCATTAGCAAACCTTACCAGGTCTTTAGGGTAGAGAGAGTAAGGCCTTTATTGTGGTGTGGTGGCCTAGGGGTTAACTTGAGTTTAGGCACTGGAAAGTCCTGACCCATCTTCACCAGGGTGGAAGGGAATTTCATCTATGCCCTCTGCAAGGGCAGGAATACAAATCAGGGGGCCACTGAGCTCCTCTTGCAACTGAAGGGAACAATCCTTCAGGAATATTCTCCAGTCTCTTCAAACAGCTGCTTTGAGACCACTATTGAGACCAAAATTTTTCAACACTGAGTTAAGCACCTGTTTTTGACAAGTAAAATGGAAACCTCTTTTCCATAACTATAATTCAAGGGCCATTGTGATTTACCTGCCTTCCTGGACAGGTGCCATGAAGTTTGCATAGTACTTGCAAAGCGTGGTGGTAAAATATAAAACTCTTTTTGACATTACTTTCTTCAGGAAGCTTTCCTTAGCCTTTTCTTTTGAAAGTTACTGGTGATGGGAGAATATGGGATTAACACACAATTAGAAAGACAGATTACTTTTCCTGTGCAAGCCATGATCAGAGATGCCAAGTTTTCTTAGGAAAACAGGCAAAAAATGGAAACAAAGTCAAACTCAATCTTATAAGCTCTGGATGTGCTGTACTCTATCCTGCAAACTCCAAAGCATGCCCCATAGTTGGAGCTTGTCCCATTAAAGTCATGTGCAAAGCTGAACATTTATCCTTACAGCACTGAGCCCTCACTGAGAAATGTCACCACTTGTTTTATGCAATAAATCTCTTTCTTAGCTTCTATCTTGATCAAAATGTTCATTTAGTTACAGGTGAGAAGACACAAAGGAGTTCAAGTAGCTGATTAATACAGGCACTGCAGCAGAAGAAAACTGTTTCAATAGATTCAGTGAGCGTATATGCATGTAGAAATCACAGGGTTAAATTTTAGAAATTAATTTATGCCTAACACAGATGGGAAGTAATGCTTAAAATGAAATTAGGGAAAGGGAAGGGCTGCTTCATTTGAATGATTTTATAATCACGAAGAGTGAGAAAGATCACTCTTCTGCA
The DNA here is from genome assembly GCF_036013475.1 of Columba livia. Taxonomy (NCBI): domain Eukaryota; kingdom Metazoa; phylum Chordata; class Aves; order Columbiformes; family Columbidae; genus Columba; species Columba livia. Next base: position 34,593,096 of record NC_088605.1, read on the forward strand.
GGGCCAGTGGTGGAGAAATTGCCACCATGGCAAAGATCTTCAGCTTCCTTCAGGACTGCTCCTCTGAGGCCTTCAGCAAACTTACAAGCGCAAATGACAGACGCTAATTCATTTATTTGGTCCTGCATCTCTGATTTTTTCTTTTCTCTCTCACTCGTCACACCAGACTACTTGAGGGCCTTTAATCAGAGAAGCTGGACCTGTCAGGACATCACACATGGTCTTTTTGTAGGGATCTTGATCTGGATGAGGGCATGTATTATGGATGGCACACCCTGTCATACATTAAGTACAGTAGAAAAAGACTGGGTTTGAACTCCCTGAGCACAGATTTGTGATTTTATCCACATGACTGCTCTCAGGCAGCTTTACAGTGGACTGTAAAAGTGGTCTTGAAAATGTAATTAAGCACTGATATATGTGCAGTCCCAACTAATTAGACTGAGGGCATTCAGTGTAGAAACCTGTGATCAGCTAGACTTGTGCAACCCTGAGATTACATTAGTTTCCCTTTGGTCATATTCCTGAATAAAAGCTCCATCTAAAATCTCACCCCTATTTACAACACTCGGGATTTTGCAAGGCCATGGAAGAGCCTGTCCTGAGTTGACCTTGGTTGTTCAGAAGACCTCACACAGGAGAAAGTCAGAAGTGCCAAACTTTAATTAAAGCACATTTGACTGGTAATTCCCACAATCCTTTTAAGAAGGGAATTCAGCACGGAAATCAGTATTTCTTCCGGGTCTTTGTCATTAATTGAAAAGCCACCTTCATAATTTGAAGAGGTAATAGAGGGCTGACAGGCCAGCTTGTGCTTGCACATGACGGTTTCTACCTGGCATCTCTGATGGGAATCTCAAGCAAACTCAGGAGACTCTGGGCATGAATAACAAGCCCAGCCATGCAACAGTGGGTAGGAAAGCACAGGCTGGAAGCAGAAAATGGTGTTTTGCAGTTCTGTGTACTGATGAGGACAGTAACGCTGGCAGCCAGGAGGTCCCCATGTGCATCAGCTTCTCACTCCTTCCCCTCCCTTCACCTCCAGCAATGGCAGTGCCGAGATGGCTGCTGTGTACTACGAGCGCATTGATGTGGAAGGCCACCACTATGGCCCTTTGTCCCAGCAGCGGAAAAGCGCTTTGAAGGAGGTGGACAAAGCCCTGAGCAACATGATCACACTCATCAAGGTGAGTGGCATCTAAAACGCAGCTCCTGGGTGCGTTTGGAAAACACTTTAAAAATTGCTCTTTGTGGCACTGCCAAGAGCCTGTTTGATGCCTGTTAATCGGATGTGTTGGCTGTAAATTTTCATTTCCTGAGAAATAGAGGCTACTGAGATCACGTGGACGTCAAGGCACCATTCCTCTGATTTTTATTTTTGTCGATGGCATTATAATTCTCCTAGTGGATTATTATACTGATAGCCCTGGGAAGCCATAAACCAATGCACATGTTGCTCTCTTTGTAACTTGTGTTGCCAGCTGGGATTTATAGTAGGCCAATGAATCAAAACCACACGCTTCCTAAGGTTTGTGCAATCAAACAATTAGCTTTTATAATGGTTTTTATGGCACCACTCAGTACCCTGTGTACGTTAAACTTTGTTTTAAAAAATGTTATCTAAATGATTTTGCAGTGAGTAAAGGATACCAAGCTTCCAGGTAAATGTCCATTCTGTGAATATTTCTGACAATGATAAATGCACATTAGAGTTTTTCATGTGTTTCAAATTTCACTAAACTACAAAAGCTCTACTACTCATTGATTGTGTTTGTATCAAGAAGAGGGAAACACCCCTGCCACAGGTAGTACCATGTCAAAGTTGCTCTTCCCCAGCTGTTTTGACCTACAGATGAAGAAAATGGGATAAAATCCTGTCTAAGACCAACTGGGACTACGGGTTTGTGGAGCTGGGATGTAGTATCTGGTTATTTGAGCAGGGAGGTGGATTTATTTTGGCAAATTTCTCTTTGGTGTTGACCTCTTCAGCTCTTCCTGAAAGAGCTCTTCCAGTGGCAAAGCACACTGCAGGGCATTTGTGGCCGTGACCATTCTGGCCAACTTCTGCTAAGTCAGTGAAGGTCTACTGGGTTTTAATATTTGTCAGTGGGCACAGATGGTGTGAAATGCTTACCCAGCTGTAACCACTGTCACACACTCTCTTCATAGAGCAAGGGCCTTCAGCATGAAGTCAACGTCATCCTCTTCTCCGATCACGGGATGACAGACATCTCTTGGACAGATAAAGTGATTGAGCTAAAAAACTATATCAATATGAGTGACACCATACAAATGAAAGACCGAGGTCCTGTGGTGAGCCTCTGGCCAGCTCCAGAGAAGCACACAGAGGTAAGTACATCTTATTTGTATTTATCTGGTTGTGTGTTTCTGTGGGTTTTTATGACAATTGTGTCCTTTGTTTGCTCATAACATTCAAATTCCCCTTTCAGCGATGTTTGTAAAAATCAGCCCGAGGCTCTTACCAGGACCCTGTGACACTCTTGTGATTCTGGTTTCTGAAGGAAAGTCACACCAGGCAAATTAAAAAGCATGATCTTTCACCATTATTTGGCAGAAATATGTGCTTTCAAACCCCACCACTATGTGCTTCTGATAAAGAGCTAAAAGATTTTAGCTCAAAATCCATGTTTAGGATTTTACGTATGTATTAGTCAATTTATTGACACTCTAGTTGGGATTTTCAAATTATCTGGTGGAGGTCAGGCATTCAGTTCCAGTAAACTCCCACAGAGTTTGAGGAATTAACTCCATTAGACTAAAAGTACAAAAAAATAAATTTCTTTCAATATTCTTTTTTGAAGAATTTTGATGAATAAGCATGTTCAATTGAATCAACCTTAAAAGCCCAGGGCTAGAACTGCAGGATCTTGAGTGACAAATTAAAAAAAATACAGAAAAAAAATTGGAAACAACTTAAAAAGAATTAAAATGCATAATTTGTAACTAATAGACTAGTACATTATAATTTAACCAGAAACCAATGCTTGAAGTTATTATTGCTGTCCTCAGAATACGGATGAGTGAATGTACAAAGTGGGCCATCCATGCTCCAGGTGAATAATATTTCATTTTCTATATTGTTTTTAACCAGTTTCAGTGTATTGTAGCTTGTGCAATTTTTTTGAAGAGAATATTTGCTAGTTTTTGTACCCAAACATGCTCTCCAGGAATTGTATAGCTGTGATATGTGAACATTTCTCAAATTAGTGCCAGAACTGAAAGCTGCCTTAGAGCCATACACAAGTCTATCATTCAATGTTCCTGCTGGGGATCACAGCGTTTATATATGCACTCCTCAGCCTTAACTCAGAGATCCCTATTTTTGCAGGCCAGACCTTCAAACAAGGACAAGTATAAGTTGTGACTTTACACAGGCATGGGGTTTCATCCAACAAAGCTCTTAAGCACATGCGTCTCATTAAACAGCTTAATATCCCCAAGGAGAATAAAATACGATGCCTCACACCATGGTTTTGTTTTCTTTCTTCATTTCTTCTTAGGACTTCTTACTAGCGTGCTGCTTTTTTAAGTGAAATAAAGTTGATTTTCTGTTTCCCAATAGCCAGATTCTTATATTCTTAATTTAAAGAGCCATGTTTATGAATTAGATTGTATCATAGCATCGTGGCATGACATGTAAGAGTCGTCCCATTTTGAAGCAGCAGAAGTACTCGTGAAACACCAGGGCCACTCTCTAGTCCAGGTCGCGGTGGGAGGGTTGGGCTGAGTCCTGCATCACACCTTGGCGCCCTCCTTACTGTGACTGCATGGCAATGCACATCTCTTGCACATGTATACACACATCATGTGTGCAAGGGAGACTTGCCTAAAACACTACTGAAGGACCTTTTGTTCTTGTTGCATTCTTTACTATGTATTCCTGAAGGTTATTTATATTTAAGCAAAGGAGTGATATAAGCTCTGGGGACTCCAATAACTGCCTTCTCTATGACATGTGAACATCATTTTTAGGCATTTAAAATATTTTTCTGAATAATTTGTGGTTTAGCCACATTTGTGTGATTATATTCCAGATGGTGTGATTAATATTAATAAACCACTCGTACAGCATTGTGCAGCTTCAGAGCCACAGGCATTGGCTGATTAATCATCTCACAACATCCTTGTGAAGCAGACAACCAGGCACTGCCAATCCCTTTGGTAGGAATTGACTGGTTAAGTGTAAGAAAAAGACATGAGGTGACATTAATTGTTCATTCAAGAGCACAAAGAGGGAAATGGTGGCAGAGGCCAAAGGCAATATCTTTTTTCCACATCTGTACCCAGTCCACTTGGTGCCTTTGAGCATCCTTCATCACTTAGAGCTTACGGTCTCCTGTGATGATTTACATTCTGCTGGTCTGTCTCTGTAGGCTGATACACTCCTCACCCGCACACATTCATGAGTGCGTGTGTTATGAATATGTGTGATACATTAACTCATGCATTCCTATGTGTTTATGATCAAGTTTTCAGAATCTCCTAAGCCATATAAACAGGTTTTGTACAGTTGTCATCTTTGGACAGGCAAAGTCCCAGTTTGAATGTGCTGATGATTAGCCATTAAAGGGGACTAGCTATTTCACAAATTCTGGTGCTTCCATGAACCCATAGGTGTACATATGCTCTTTGCAGCCACATGGTGTTCTAACGTTTGTTTTCTTTGCAGATATATCAAAAATTGAAAGCTGTGGAACACATGCATGTTTATAACACACAGGAAATTCCAGACAGGTTTTTCTACAAAAAAGGAAAATTTGTGTCTCCTCTGACTCTTGTGGCTGAGAAAGGATGGTTCATAGTAGAGGTAAGTATAGAAGCAAAATACTTAGACATGGTTGTGAAAAGGTACGATATATCAAAACAATAAGAACAATGTACAGTTCTATGCTGGGCATTGAGTTAAAGTTTTACATAATTTACTTGGGCTGACTACAATACTAATGTCAAATATTGCTGTGTGCTTAAAAGAGCCTAGAGGCACAGTGGCTATGTATATATAAGAGGCAGCTAAAGTTAAATAGTCAAGATGGTTCTTTTTTCTCTGTTGTCATAAAGCAGGAGGAGTTTTTGTATTTCCCATTCCAGTTGTTGATTTATTCCTCTTTGCCCTGACCACGTACCTTCATCTCAGACACAAAGGGAGTGTTTCCATTTCTAGATCTCACTGTCCCTCCATTCAGGAGTACTTTGTGGCAAATCTTCCTCTGCCTAGCTTCCCACCCACCAGACTCTGTCCTAAAAATGCTTTGTTTCTCCCAAATCCTCCAGTCCCAAAAGGGTCAGACTGGGGATTTGCTCCTCAGAGATACCCAGTGCACACACTGCAAGTCTGAGAGCTTGATAAGCAGAGAAGCAGTTAGACTTGCACATGAAGAGGTTTTTACATACCAACTCATTTTGTTACTACATAATAATAAGAATTATTATTATTATTTTATTACTATTATTATTTTGTACTTGTATTGCTACTGAGCATCTCCACATTACAGATATTAATGGCATCCCACCCCAGCTTGGAGGGTGAGGCAACTTACATATCTTATAAGTGAATAAATTGAGGAGAAGTACTGGGTTATTTGCTCAAGGCCATACATTAAGTCAGTAATTTGGCAATCAAATCAAGGAGTCCTGCTTTTTTATAGTGTCCCAGCACTGTCATTGGATCACATTGCCTTGCAGATTATTGTAGGTCAGCTGAGCATCTTCTTTCATGACCTTCAGAGATACCAGGCTTTGCTCAAGATGATCCACAGCGCCGCATTTCTCACTAGCCAACCTGACTTCAGGTTAATAATTTCTACAGCCGAATAGAAATGCATCTCTACAAAAACTCAGTTGCTTTTGAGCACAGATGGGTGAGCACCAAGTTTCTGGTTAAAAATAAAAAGCCAGAGTTAAGATTCAGACTCATAAAGTAGGCATCTGAAACATTTGTGCTCAAATGATTTTTAAAATTACAACTAAACTCTTTTGTACAGAAGTTCAACACAGAACATTTTTACATATTTTGTACCAAAAAATAAGGCACTTTAAAAAAATCATTGAAACTCTGACAAACCTTAATAACAGTGCAGCAAACACTGCTGCTATGGTAATTATTTCTGTCTCTCTGCCCATTCCTTCCCATTGTTTCTGATTTTCCAGAATGTCCTCTCATTAATGCTGTCAGATTTTCCTTCTCCTTGGTACATTTTCATTATCTGTGAATGGGATGTGAAAATGAAAGTTTCCCGTCATGTTTTTAAAGCAATAATTGAGCCTTCTATTGTATTTCCTGCCCAAATCACTGAGGATGTTCAGCTCTTCCCTGACATGCTTATTGAGTATTTTAACTCTCTGTTGGCTAGTGGATAGATATATGCTAATTGAAAAAAGGGAGGGTTTTTTTTGGTGGTTTTTTGTTGTTGTTGTTTTTGGTTTTTTTTCCTAAGAGAGAAAGTGGATGTATCTGGAAAGTTGTTGTTGGGGTTATTTTTGCTGGTGACGGTTTTGTTTTTGTTTCTATTGTTTTGTTTTTGTGGGGTGTTTTTTTGTGTGTGTTTGTTTTGTTTGTTTTTCCCAGCAAGGAGCATAGGAACAAAAGCCCACGTACATTTAGGTTAAAGCAGGATGTGGAGAGATTTCATGCACCTCCAGCTGTATTGAAGCTGGTCTGTTAATGCTGTCTTGTTTCGACGAGTGAGTGGTCCCCATGCTTTGAGCAGAATTTCCCGCAGCTGCTGTTCTGCATGCAACAACGGTGCTAGCCCTCAGGGCTGCGTGCTCACCCTGTACCCATCCTAGTGTACATTCCCAGCTTTTAGGGGACAGTTGCTGTGCTGCTTCTAACCACGCACATACAGGGAAAAGTCCATAATCAGCAGTCCCAGACATGCCTCCCTCAGTCATCACTGAGTAGCTGTGCCAGTCCAAGCTCAGGCTGAGCATGAAAAATTAATATCTCAGTTGTGAAAGAAAGCAATAGGTTTTCTGACCTAACTAGCAGCAAAAATAATGGAAATGGCTGTGCCTTTCACTGCACATCTAGCTGCAAGTAGGTATCTCCTGGTGTCTGGGCAAGTGATGAAAAGGCACATACCTCCTTCATTTAGTGCTGCTGGAGAAGCAGCTGAGTCCACGACACCTGATAGGACATGGGAGAGGTTTAGCCTTGGCAATGTCACGATACTGCCAAAGAAACACCACGTTAGACATGACTTGGCTTGTCTGGAGCTGATGTTAACAAGTGCTGTACAGGCTGGCTAATGGTGAGCAGCCCAGCGACAATCAGTCCCCAGGAACTGCGGGAAGCAGAGCCAGAGCATAAGGAGAGGCTGTGGTAGGAAGAGGGGAAGGAGTCTGTTTTCTCCTTGGCTTGCTCTGAGCACTGTCAGTGAAATAGGTGGAGACAAGGAAAGAGATTTAATTTGTCGTCTAAAATTGTTTAATTATCTGGTACATCTGCTGAGTATTACATATAAAGAAATGCAAAGGATACTCCAGGGATTCCCCTGGAAAGCAGTGGGAAGAGCCACACTTCATAGCCATAATCATTGCTGTCCTCAGTGCTCCTGCGCACAGTCAGTTTTCTTCTTGGTCAGAGGAGGAGAACAAAACTAGACAAAATAAATGGTTGTAAAAAAGAAAAGGATCCTTGGTCAATCTGCTTCACCTCTGCAGGGGCTGCAGCACAACTTGCCCAGGGTGGGAATGCAGGAGACTGTATTGGGGCATCTTCTGTGCTCCTGTGACAGTGCATAAAGTCCAGACCTGGCACTTTAAGGAACCGTAGCTCTTTCCCTTTAACCACTGGAGGAATGAATGCCAGAGGTCTAACAAACTGTTGGCTGATCTTCTTTGTCTAAGTGGAATTCCTGCCATATTTTGGGAATATCTGGAGTGTTGCGTTTGCTGTGATCCCTAACGAGCATGGGACAAGAGAAACTCACAGAGAGGGCTGGTCCAGCATTTTGAGCAGACCCGAGGGACTGCTGCTCCTGAGGATGGAGATAATAAAAGACGCTATTGCAGATAGTGTGATAAGAGCTGTTAATATGGAACAGGAGAAAGTAAGGAAGAAATTTTAAAGTATGACCTATTGCAATATGGGCAAGGAAAACCAAGAATTACCATGACAAATTGTTAAAAGCATGGATCCACGGAGCAGGGAGTGGAGGACTGTTTTTGGTCCAAGCCTGTGTGCCCTGGAAGGAACCTTAATACTTCCTTAAGGAAGCCTTAATACTAATACAAGCAGGCAGAAGAAATAATAATAGAAATTATGTAGTAGAGGTGTTACTTGTACCGCACATGGTGGTACAGTGTGGCACAACGTGGTGCCTCGTGGCACCCCATGCACAGCACTAACCATGCTCTGCTGTTGTCACCCAGAGCAGGGACAAGTTGCCCTTCTGGGAGAACGGGACGGGGAGGAAGGAGGCCTGGCAGAACGGCTGGCACGGCTACGACAATGAGCTCATGGACATGAGAGGCTTCTTCCTCGCCTATGGGCCAGGTATGATGCCACCATCCCCGGTGTGCCTCTCCCCTCACAGCCCCACAGCCCCTGCCCCATCCTCCCAGCAGCCCTGGCATGTCAGGGCCCCAATATGGCACTCTGTGATGCCCAAAAATTACAAATAGATGGCAGGATTTCCTCTCTACAGCTGGATGCTGGAAAGGTTTCTAGCTCGATATCTGTTTCATAGCTGGAGAAACAGGGCAGAGAGACATTAAGGGATTTGGTCAGCCCCCCTCTGACATCCCAGCACAGTAACTCTGTCCCTTTGCCCTCTTTTCCAAGACTGGCCTACATTTTTAATTCTGTTTAAAGCACGCGAATTCTCCTTTTGTTGGTGGATTTGGACTCGCTAGCACAGAGCATTTCCTTTGGGAAGGTTGCAGTGTGCTTTGCCCACCCATCTGATGGGGGAAACCCTTGATTTCAGCTTCATCAGTGGAAAACCCTGCTGAGCACCGGTCTGCGGCTGCAGACAGGAGCGAAAGCAAAGCAGAATGTGCAATACAATTATTTCAGGCTATTAAATCTACCAAGCATGCACAGTAAAGTGACTCCTGTACTTAATAACTTAATTACTTTTTCTTAGTTTTTAGAATAAAATTGTAGTAGAAGCAAAAATAATGAGTTAAAACTTTTAAAATGTTGTTGCTGCGCTATTTTCCCCCACAGCGCCCCATGTTGCAGGAGCTGAGCCCAAAGCCGTACGACACTGACTCCTCTTTGCCTGTTCTCCCTGCAGATTTCCGATCCAACTTCCGAGCGCCTCCCATCAGATCCGTGGATGTTTACAACATCATGTGCAGCCTGGCAGGAATACAGCCGCTACCCAACAATGGCTCCTGGTCCAGGGTGGAGTGCATGCTCCGAAACACGGCCCCCTTGGCACCGCTCCCCTCGCGTGGCAGCTGTGCCCTGGCGCTGGCTCTGCTCGCCCTGTTCGCCAAGCAGATCTTACTGTGACCCCCAAACAATGTTGGTCAGTGTCACCAGCAACTCCATCCGTCTCTTTTTTTTTTTTCCAAGTTCTTCATTTGAATAATAACTTCATTAATAGTGCGCTGCCCCCCCCCCCCCACTCTTTCATCGTGCTCCACCAGGCGTGAATCTGACCCATCCTGCTTTCACAGCAGTTATAACGTGAGGCCAGGTTTTCTGCTGCTCTAAACACAGCCAGGGAGTTGGTGTTGCTACTCTGAATTTACAGCACCAGTAACGAGAGCAGAATCCTGGCTGGCTATCCGCAAAATTTTCTGGTGGGTTCACGTGAAGATCTCTGAGCATCAAACACATTTTACCCCAGCTTCTTTAATGGAGAGGCTAACCCTGGCTCCTGGAGCTGAGAAGCTCAGGGGTGGGGAATGGATCTTTGTACATTTGTGTTCTTTCTGTTTTACTCCTTCATCTCCAGCAGAGCCCCACCTTCTCCTCACCAACACATGCTTCAAAGAGCCAAGCTCTTTGCCGAGTGATCATAGTGCTGAGAGAGGTGGGTCGACAGGAGAGCACTGAGAGCATCCTGCTTCTCCCAGCCTTTCCTTCTTCATTTTTCCCAAAGTGAACCCTGGCCCTGCACACCTCCAGAGCTGGGCTTTCCTCATGGACAGCTGTGGAGGGAGGGGCTGGGAAAGGGGAGAGCAATACAAATCCTCCACTTACAAAGCAGGAGGAAACTGAAAAGGCATCTGGACACACAGGGGTCAGGAAAGTAGGATGAGGAAGCCTGGCATTTAACAGCCTCTCTGCTTTTCCTGTTGAAGATAATATCACCTGCTCAGGTTTGGGGTTTTTTTGTACTCAATTGCATTTCTGAAGGTTTCTCAACACCTGCTGCTTTTCTGCCAGCTCCTGCTCTCTCCACTTCTGCCCAGTGAGCAGCACATTTCCCTTTACTCTGCAGCAGAGAGAGAAGTCATGCTGATGGATCTCCCACCCTCTCAGTTAATCCTAGCGGATATTTCCATCATGGGCTATCAAGCCCAAATGAAGTTAAATAGCAGGAGAGGATGGAGCTGTTGTTGGAGGTAATGCCTCTGAAGGTTTACTCAAATGGAAAAGGCATTCCTGAAAATGTCAACATGGAAGATATATTAAATCCTTGAACAACTTGATTTTTCCCTACTCATCCACTCCAGTGCAGCCACAGGTCCACCTTGAGGTGATGTTCAACACAAGGCTGGTGGCAAAGCCAGCACCACAGTCTGTTAGACTCAATTCACTTAGTTGTTAAATCATCTAGTTGTCACAGTCCTTGGTCTTACAGAGTGGGGTGGATGGATGCCATGATGGGTCATTAGAGAGGTGTTGTTTTTACTTCATCAAATTTCTACTGTGAAATGAGCTCATCTAGAACAGGGCTGGAAGGGTCTGATCCCACAAAGTGTCCTTTCCTCTTTGGGAGGCTGTGGCCCTCGGCGATGCCCTTGGGGGTGCTCAGCACTTGTTCTGATATACCTCTGAACCAGGAGCCTTCCATTACAAACTGCCTTTGGAAGGATTTAGGTTCCCTCCCCATGCAAAATAAACCTCTAGGAATTATTGTTCCTGTGGATCCAGAGTCAAACATGATCCAGGTATGTGTGGTACAGTGAGTTTAAAAAAAACCAAACAAACAACAAAACACCAAACAAAAAACCCAACCAACCAAAAAAAAAAAAAAAAAACAAACAAAAAACAAACACCAAATTAAACTTGACAAGAGATTTCTGTAATAGCAGTAAAGATTTATGTAATGTGTTTTTAAAGCTCAAGTGAACCATCAAATCAATTGGGGGGAAAAAAGGGAGAAAATCAGTCTTTGTTATTAGACTTCAGTATAAAAGGCAATTTAGTGCTTTCGAAGCATTTGCAGTAGCTGTAAAACAAGTACCTATTGTTCAGAGTTCCCTGTTGATCTTTAATGGACCAGGCTCAATGAATTCACTGGAGCACATTTTTAATGTGAAAAACTCATCAGTATACAGGATAACAAAATGACTAAATTACCAAGTTTTGTTTGAAAATCAACAGGATATATACAGTCGGTGCCTGCTAATCCCTTCACAGCCTGCCATTTTAACTGTTACAGTGAACAGAACCCAATGTCCTTTCACAGTAGAAGAGATCTTGAAAGTATAATGGCATATTCAGATTCTCAGTTATACAAGCAAAAATTGAAAATAATAAACTGCGTCCACTGAGTTGTTCCAGAGATGGGCCGTGACACACAAAACCAACACTGATCCCTGGGAATACATCGTGTATCTTGTTTTTGTCAGTGTCCACATGCAAATACTACAGAATAAATCTTTTAATTGCAATACGATTTGTTTGACCTTAATACCAGCATCGTGTTTACAGCAATACGCCTCAAAACGTACTTGAACTGTAAAAGGGAAATTTGATGGTAGACCTGCAAGAAGCTCCTTAGCTTCAGGAGAACTACAGATGATTATTTTTTAAGAAGTGCACCTTTCTTCCTCAGAAATGTTGTACCTCTGAATCAGTTCACATTCTCATTCAAAAATCAAGTGTCTTGGCTCTAGCTTATTTTTCTGTATACTGTGCAATGGGGGTGGGTGTATTTTAAAACCTATTTCTGAGTGATGTTTTTGTACAATGACTGATTGTGAATGAGTGAATAATTCTAAGAATGCTGTTAGAAAAAAATATGCATCTTTTTGTAAATACTGTGAGATTTTTGAAAAAAATCCACCTCTGTAAAACCTTGCCTTTCTTGTTTGATTGCTGCATCGAAGTGTGATAAACAGTGTTTGAAGCTTGTGCTGATTAATCATCAGAAAGATGAATGATAACATTGTTTAGAAAGGCAGAGTTGTCAGCATGTAAATTAGGGACATTAAATACATCACACGAGATACTGTAGCTTGTATATGCAGTCCTTTTTTTCCAGGGGTATCTTGATATTTAACCTTTTGAACATGCATCCGGGGACATGTAATTCACACTAGCAAACGGACAAACAGTTTTGTTCTTCTAAGAAGAGAGGTGAGCATTGGATGGTCTCTGCAGACCCACTTCTCCAAGCCCATCTTGTTACCATCCCATCAGGTGCTTGCACAGAAGTCAGGTTCGTCATCACTGGTACCAGCGTGCGGTTGGTTTGGACTTTCCGGAGCCCTCAGGGTACACCCCACTTCCCAGCACAGGGCAGTGCAAATGGCAATGAGACCTCAAAAAACAGCACCAAGAGCCTCAAGGACAAGAGGCCCTACTCCTGCTTTAAGCTCCAGAAACCAACAATGTTCATGGAACAGACTGATTTATGTCTCCAAACCTACTCTGGGGAATTTATCTTGTTTTCCTTACATTAGTTGACCATAAGTGCAGGGAGAGGATGATGGAGAAGAAGTAAAGTCTGGGAGAGCAGCACAGATATACCCATGAGTCCTTTAATTCACAACAGGTGCTGCCAGCACCACCAAGGTCTGCCCAGAGATGTTTCCTCCATATCCCATGAACACGGGTCCTGCAAACCAGAGTATGCTGAGGGGCTGTCCACATGGGGACAATGTGGGAGTCAGGCTCAGTCAGACCGTAGCTGTGGCAATTTTCCGCCTAAATAGGCTGGATAACTTTCATCAGTGAGCTTGATGGCCATGTAAATGACACAATTGGCCAGGGCTTGCCAAATGAGCCCTCCAGCATCTTTCAGGATACAGCCCCACGGGGACGCTTTCCCAGTGACCCAAACACCAGCCAAAGCCCTCCACAAGTACCAGGCCTTCACAACTAAGGGCTGAATTAAGGGAATTCAAGGTGCTGGCGCCTTGCTTGTCTTCTGACTGCTCAGTAGAAGTTAAAACATCTGTCAGACATTAAGCTCAACACACTGTGGGGAGATGCAGACCAAAATAGCTCTGGGCCCTAAGAAGCAGAAAAGCTCAGTGTAACCTTTCTCCCACGGGGCCACGGCACAGAGGGCAAGTGACTGCAAATCCAATGGGATCTTTTGAAGACAACAGGACCTCATGAGGGGAAAAGTTTTAAACCCTCCATTTTAGCACAGTGAGTCTTTAATAGCCATGTTGAAAGGCGACTTTCACTTATACAGAGAAATGGGAGGTTTTTGTGTAGGTACTGAAACACATTTATGTTAAAGGAAGATTATTGCGGAGTGCTGAAAAAATAAGAACATTTTGGAATTACAGTCGACTGGACACTGTAATTCTCAAGCTTTGTAGACGTTTATAGCTGTATAGATTATTCTTACAAAATTTGAATTATATGGAAGTTACTTGCAAATTGATATTATCCCAAATCTAGCAACTCCATATCAATAACTCAGTTTCCGCTCTACTAGCCCAATTTCATCAGAAATCCCGGAGGGCTGCCGGCAGACCCGCCCTGGTCTTTGTCCAGGCGAGCGCCCTGAAGCCACTGCACCGCAAAGCCGCCTTTTCCCACAGCTTCTGCCACTTCCTCGGCTGTCTGGGAAGTGTCACCCACTGGGTGCACAGATAAGGTCCCGCTGTGGGGTGGAAGCCACCAATCAGCAGTGGCGCTGAAATAAATAACAGTATTTTTCGAGGGCGGGGTGGGGGGGCGACGGTGAAGAGGATGCAGCTGGGAAGGGAAAGGCTCTGCGGGATCTGGAAGTGGAGATCTCCCCACACGCCGCTTTTAGGGGCCTCGTTTGCCCTTTTTTCGGTGTCGCAGGGCAGGAGGCGGTGGCTAGAGGGCGCCAGGAGCCCCTGTTTTTGGGGGGCTGTCAGCGGGCTCCCCGGTGCGCCCGGCCCGGCAGTGCCCCCTGCCGGCGCAACGCGGTACAGGCAGCCGCAGGGGCCGGGTTCCCCCGCCGCCCACCCCAACCCCTCTGCCTCCTAGTAAAGGAGGGGAAAAATCTCGCAGCCTTCCTGCAAAAAGATGGGACGATTTAAGTTGTGGGGAGGCTAGGCTGGAAGAAATCAGTAAATTTTAGTCAGGAGGGTTGTGGTAAATAGAGTAAGAACTGGGACTTTTCTTCCATTTTGTGTTTTTCGTTGCGTTTTTTTCTCATTCTTCTCTTTAATCCTCTCTCTATTACCTTCTACTCCATAGCTGATTCCTCCTCACAAACCTGCTGCCTCCGTGTAGTTTCTTGAGTGAGCCTCCTGTCTGCTTCTGCCCGAGGATGAGCAGCCTCTGAGAGACATGGGTGTTTATGTGGCCTGTCATGATCCCCAACAAGAATCAGCTGGATATACTTCCAAATACAGGGGACTTGGGCTGCATGTAGAACTGCTTTTGTTGTTACTAAAGCCTGATCCCACAAGTGGGAAACAAAATATGTCTGCAAAAGAGGAGAGCAGAGAGCAGCAGGGGTGGAGGAGGCAGCTCCTTGCTGTGACCCGTTCTCACTCGCAGCTTCACCCTGGGTTAAACGTGGCACCCTCCAGTTAGACAATCCCAGCAGTGCTGCTCAGGAGGACTCTGAGCTTTCATCAGCTCAGGGAAACTCTGATTAAAGCAATAAAAGATGTCAAGGAAACAAGGGGCAGAGTTGAGGAGAGCGGGATGAGGCTCGCACCAGGCTGCCTCCATGGAGGGGTTCTTGGCCACTGCATCGCATGTAGATGTGTATAACCCAGCCATGTGTCCATGACAGGCGGTTTTATCCTTTCTCCAATAGTCTGGTGTGCTCCTCATTCTACAGTGCTAAAACAACCAGTGCATTACCAATCACTCTTTTGTAATCCCCTATTCAGGTTAGCTTTGTCCCTGTAGGCCACAGCCATGCAATGTGACTCAGGAGTCACCTGAGTCTGATTTCTGAGAGAAGCCTCCCACTCTCTACATGACCCCTGGGCAGAAGGAGGCTCTGTCAAATTCAAAATTAAATTTTTAAAAGTGCTTATTTGCCTGTCTATGTATCCATCCATCCATCCATCCATCCATCCATCCATCCATCCATCCATCCATCCACCTACCTGTAAATCTCTTTCTTGCCACTTCTTCCATGCCTTCCCCATATTGGTGGGGCTTTGGGGTGCAAGACTTTTTCCTGTGTTTGCCAGAGGAGGTAGCAGTGTGGTTTTCAGCTTGCATCTCTCTCATCGTTGCCGAGGCTCCTGGGGACAGGAGATGGGTAACCACGGCCCTCATGTCTCAGCTGAGAAACTGCTGTAAGAGATGAGGAAAATATCCTTGTCCAGCCATGGGGGGCTGCCCCAAGCACAGATTTAATAAGGAAATCACTTTGGGGTTAAAAATAAGGTTTAAAAGCAGCCTTCCCATAGCAGCTGTGAAGGAGGACAAAACCAAACAAAACCCTAATGTCTCTCGAGGTGGAGTTCAGGCAGTTTATGAGCTGGATCACACAACCTGCTTGCCTACACTGCCACAGGCACTTCACTGGATGACCTGGAAGGTCCTCTCCTGCCCTAATCTTGAATGTTTCCTTATAAGAACAGTTTTGACAAAGACAAATAACTTTAAAAAAAATTATCTAAACAGATTAAAATAGAGAGAGCCCCAAGCTTCCTCTTCACTTTTCATACAACCTCTTCCTGCAAGAGTAAATGAGATGAACAATCGCAAGTCCTGCTGACAAGAAGATATTTAATAGTCAGGATGTGGGGAGCTTTCCAGCAAAAGAAGGACTGTTTTATGCAGAAATAGCTGGATGAAGCCTGTAAAGGCCCAGCAATTAATCAATCACACATTTGAAGAAATACAGCAGTCACAGAGGCTGAATTTTAAATGCTCGCTGCTCCAGTTTGGACAGTGACAAATTAAGGCCCACACAAAAGCAGGTGCGCCTCTCGAGGAAACCCTCTGAGGGCAATTAAAAATGGGAAACCAGCTGGTAAGTGTGCAGATGTGACAGCTAGAGCAGCTTAAGAAATTAATACAAAGGAGGAGGATGGAGGAATTAATGGTGTAGGAGCTGAGGACCTGCTCTCTGAAGGGGGTTGCTCTGTGGCCGGTGAAGTGCCTCATCATGCGGGGTGGGCAAAGCTATGACAGCCACATGTCCTCGCTGCCCTAGAGACCTGCCCAGACAGACTCCCAAGGAAGCCCCCACTGGAGGACCCACCACCCGCAGGAGCTGCTGCCTCAGCTCTGAAGCCGATGGCGTGAACACCTCTGAAAATGGCCACCGTACCCTGTGATGGGGAAGTCAAGGGGCTGAGATTGAAGGTGGATTTTCCCGCATCAGCTCCAATGAGAACCAGGTCTGCTCCAATCCAACAGGCAATCTCTAGCCAGGTTTCACATGCACTGCTTCATCGTTCCCAATCAGGTCACGGTCTCCAGCATTCACTGTTCTGAGTCAGTGAAAAAAGTGGTTACTTTTTTCCTATTGAAAACACATAAAATAATTCAGATACAAGTCAAATTATGAAGGATTCATAACTTGCTATTAGGGTTACTATTAAGGAAGTGTTAGCAGATTTATAAATAGTGTCATGAAAACAAAACATGAATCCCTATCAGCTGGAGCTTGTCATCCCATTTGGAAAAGGATGCCTCAATTTCTCCGTGCTGTTCCTCCCACATTTACCCCTACCCTGCCTCTCCGCACACATCCAGCAGGTGTGAGGTGTCACTGGCACAGCAGCATTTTGTAGAAATTGCCTTCCAACAAAGTGCAGGCTGAGGGACTTGTCCCATTTTCCTCATCAAAGTTTGTTCTTCTGAAGTAATTTGTTGATGTGAGGATTTTTTATCAGAAAAAGCTGCCAACACAGATTGCTATAGATGACTTGTTCGTCTTTTCTCTCCCCCTGTCCATAGGAAAGGTTTGCTTCCACTAATGTTAAGCTTTGGTATACAATAATCCTTCCAGGAAGCTGAGCACGACAATATTGCATTTGAAGCTGTTGATAGCACAGAATAGTGGACAAGGTCTTTACCAGTTTCAACCTCTAAACAAGAATTAAAAAAACTGTAGTGACGAGTCGCTCAGCCTCTCGCCTGTCTCTGTGAAGCTGAGTGTTTAAGCCACTTCTTTCTTGAAAAAATAATCTTATTTTTGTTGGTCCTATTTCCAGCACGGTGTTGATGAAGCATGGGAAATTTTCTGTGCAAGAGGAGTTCTCTTTCTGCGTTCACCCCCCCACTGGCCTCGCTGTTTGTCACCAGTGTGGGTAGTGACAGCCCTAACAGTGCCGTCCCAGCCTGCATGCCAAATAATAAAGCAGGTGGGAGGCTTCACCATGGGAAACAGCCTTTCAGATCAGAGTGTCTTTACACTTGGGCACAGGTAGTCATTGCAGCACGGAGACCCTGTTTGGCCTGACAACTTTCACATAAAAAAGCTCACAAGCTAAGACTGAATAATTTATCTTATAATGAACTCGGCACCCAGGGCCTCGGCCAGCAAGGAGGGCCCCAGCCAGCCGGTAACAAACCCGGCCCCAAAAAGCAGTTCTTGCCAAAATTCCTGTGAGGGTGGGAAGAAGGAGGCAACCAGAGCAAGACATGAATGCAGCCCAAGGCTGGACTGAGCACAGGAACAGCAGCTGTGAGGCAGAGACAGACTCAGCCAACGCTTTTCTCCTGTTTGAAGGGACAGAAAAGGGCTAATCTGGAGCTGGCAGTAGGTAACCAAAGAGGAGATACAAGATGAATCTTACATAATCATCTGAAACAGTTCTGCATCCCTCCAGTTCCTTGTGACCACCATGGCTAGAAAGAGAGATGGCACCGAGTGACATTAAAAAGGTTTCATGTACCAGCGTGGTAAATAGAGCCAGAGCCAACACTTTCCTGCCTCCAAAAAGGGCACGAGGAGAAGCAATTGCTCATTGCTTTTCCATCTCCCTCCCTCTTGTGTCTAGAGACTGCTGCCACATGCAAACATCTGGGATGCATCACAGACCTTCTCCTGCTGGAGAGAGGAGATGGGGTTTTGGACACAAACTAAGCTCGGAGACACTCTGCAGCCTTTGCAAGGGAACAAACAGCAAGTTTTTGCACGTACAATATGAACGGAGGGACAGAACAGACGTTTTATTCCAAGATCTGTGTGGAAGCCTTGAGGGTGACTAAAACCTTCACGAGCAGAATCCTCCCACGCACACAGGAGGGGAAGGCTGATGGGCTGAGATAAGCAATTATGGTTTGTGTTTTAGGGGGCTGCTTGAGCGGAGGGGAATACTGCTAGGAGGGCCAAGCACCCTGCTGGTTTTGCAAGCTGTGCCCAGTTCCCACCTCAAAGGTGAAGGATGGCAAGTCGTTCTTTAGGCCCAGAGCTAACCAGGAGTAAGGAGGACCATTGAAACTGGGCAGCAGAGAGGAGGACACTCATGGCGGTGCTGCCAGGTGGGCCCTGCTGGGATTCCTCTCCATCCCTTCCTGCAGGGCTTTTGCCAGGATCCCACTCTGCCTGTGAATGGGGCACCTTGGGGAATCAGCCCAGCTCTTGGCAGCTGTGCTGGGTCCCAGTTTTTGGCTGGGCATCGCTCAGGGCCACCACGTTGTTACAGCACAGCCACAGATACATGCCAGAATATTCCAGTATCAATGGCTCTTCATTTTAGGTCTGTACAAACCATGAAGCAGGCACGTGTAGTTCCCTGCCTCGGCTGGCTTTTGGGACACCACGATCTTTTGACAACCATGTAACATGAAGATTTCTTTTTTCTTCTGTCTTCAGCTGATATTTTTCTTCTCCAGCTCCAGGTCCCCCCCTGCTACTGAAGTACACCCTCATATTCCTCTGCCCTCTTTGAGCTTTCCTCTTTGTTTTAGTGAAATCTCTTGAGTTTTTAAGCCCTGATACTCCAGTTCCCTTGTTCTCCTTCTGGGGAAATGCATACACCCTCTTTCTCCTCCTCCCAAATTGCAGAGGCCGCAATTTGGAAGAAATCTGGCCAGAAGCTGCTCACCTGTCTGGTCATGGAGACCCATGCCAGGGTTGCACCACTGTCTATGTAATCCATGGCACAAAGCAGCAGTTGTGAGACACAGAATTCACATGCTACATGTCAGTATAGTCCAAATATTATTTTCATTTTTTTTTACCAAAAAATAAATGCCAACAGTCTTCCTTTTTAGCTTGACGGGTGGGACTAATTCAGTCGCCTTGCTCTCCCATGAGAATGAAGCTGGTGGTCTTGACTGGCTGGACCTGGTGATTAGTTTGCCCTGCTACTAATCCAGTGCCAAAAAGGCAGCTTCCTCCTCAGCAACATCCCAAGTGGTTCATTTTTAGAAAGACAAACAGTTCTTTAATCTGCAATGGTCTAAATATTTTAAGGCAGTAGTCTTTTATTAGTTCCTGGTTCAAGGAAAATCCATTTGTCTCCAGGCAAATGTTTTAAATGCAGCAAAAGAGCTTTTCAAACCCACTGGTCCCTCTGTAAGGCTTGAGTTTTCTGGGTTTGTTTTGTTTTGTTTTGTTTTGTTTTTTACTTCTATCTTAAAAAATAACAGGGTTTCTCTTTTTTTTCCTCTCTCTTCTGTACAAGCTGTGATTTGGTGAAACAGTTACCTGCTGTGTAAGAGTGGAGCATGAGAAACACTGTCTCTCCATACTGGGTTATGGGTAATAATAAAACCATAACAGGCAAAGGATCTACCTTTAAGGAGGAACAATAAATATATTGGCTGCCTCAGGTCTGACGACTCTTGAGTTTCTTCATCGTGAATGAAAAAATATATCTCTGGGGTCTGCTGGCGACTACTTACAAATAAAACACCGAGATTGGAAGAGAAAAACGGAGCTGAAGGATGGCAGAGCAAGAATGGTCCTGAGGAGCTTTCTGGGATTCCTCTCCTACTGTGTGGGCTGTCTATGTCCTTCACCTCCGTGCGACAAGGCAGGTGGCCTGAACTCTGATCTGACTGATGCTTCTGCCCAGACCTCAGCTGAGGGCAAGACCTCTGCCTCAACCCAAATTTTGCTGGGAAGATTCAGAAAAGGTGCCTCAGCATGACTTTAAAAGGAAAGAAAAATATATACTGCATTGTCTAGGTTCAAAAAGAGGGGAAGAAAAAAAAAAAGTGGCTACTATTTTACTGAGAAGTGCTGTCAGGGCCATGCCTTCAATGAGGATTACAGCTGGCTCTGTTACAAGCATCTGAAAATCATCAGCAGTTTGTGTCCATGCTAAACTGCAGCAGCTGGATGCTAAATGGGACTTTTTGGCAGGTTCACTTTGGGCCCGAGCCAGAGGCAAGCACTAAACTGGACGGAGACAAGCCTCTCCTCCACGGCTTCCCCATGCTGGGGTGAGCAGCAGCAAGGGGCTGGGGCCCCACAGCTCATCAGTGGGGAAGCAAACACCAGGGGTTTGGGTCAGGGTGACTGGAGTGGGCTGGGGCACCAGCTCCAGTATTCACCCGCTGTAGCTATTACAGCAAATGTCCTTCCCTGCTGTCCCCGTCCGTGCCCATGACACTGAGGCACACCCAGCCCAGAAGTTTGCACTTCTGAGTCCTCAAGTTTGCAAACTTGATGGCTACTCCTGCCAGTCACTGCCCAGCGGCAGACGTGTAGTGGTGCGCACATGGTGCAGACCACAGCTACGTGGGTTCCAGGTACGTGGCATGGGGATACAGTTTGCATTCGAACTCCTTCAATGTGCAAGCTGCCCTGCAAAATTAACTGCCTAGGTGCTCATTTCCCAAAAACCTGGCTAATAGGACCCAGAAGGATGCTCAGGGATGGGGCCAAGCTGGGTCTGGGAGGAGGGAGGTACTGCCTGTGCATGTTTTGGTGGGTGCAGTGACACAGCAGGCAGGCATGAGAGGGGACATCCCCAAAGCTAAGCTTGGTCTAAGGAGACCAGTGGCCCCAGCTTTCATCTACAGGCTGCTCTGAATTGTCCTCTCCAAAAGGTTTGCTCTCCTTCTTAACCACAGAGGTACCCAAAGAGCTTCATAGGCTGAAGTTGGACTTTGAGAATACCCCTGGGTAGGTAGTAGCATACAAACAAACTGTAATTAATTTAAAAGCTGTCACTCGCCAGGGCTTGCTATCTCTACAGTTTCCACGCCAGAGCTGGCTCAAAAGCCACCCCTGGCGGCGCAGGGCAAGCACATCCATGGCTCTTGCACCCGTGGGTGCGGGCAGACCCAGAGGAGCAGCAGTCCTCACGCTAACGTGCAGCTTCCTGACAGACCGACCCCCTTTAGCACTCACTATACAACCGGTCCAATTTTACCAGCGACAAGCAGAGGGACAAAAGGAGAGATGCAAAGAACTCAAACCAAAAGGCTCCCAGTTTTCCTAAGAAAGACAGAAAGATGGTGCATGACTATTTTAGTGTACGCACAGACATGTACATGCTGGCAGATTTATTTACTGTGTTTGCTTACTTTCAAACAGCTGGCAGCATAGGGTTAGGTTCTCTGTGCTCAGACACTCTAGGATTGGGGTGACATTTTGAGAGGAGAGGGTGAGAAAAGGGGCAGAGGACATCTCATGTCAAGTAATGTGTGGAAAAAAAGCCCAACCTGAAGGAGAATAAATGTCAAAAAGGAGCAGAAGAGGAGTTCTGAGCAATGGTAAAAAAGATAAAACGGAAAAATGCGTTACAGAAAATAAGTTGGAGGGAAAAAACAGACCTCGAAAGAAACAGCTGAGGGGCTGATGGAAAAAGGGAAAGTGTGGAGAGGACAACTTTCAAAAATGTTATCTTACAGATGTAAGATATCTGTAGATACAGAGGGATGGAAATTTGCTGTTTTGACTCGGTGCTCTCAGCAGAAAGGCGTGATCCAAGACCAAGAGAATAAGCAGTTTGTCAGCCAAGAAGTGGCCCTAGACATCTTAAGTACGTTATAGGCCATGTTTTATCAAAAAGATGTCACTTGCTTAAGACCTTCAATGTACCTGTCAGCAGAGTAAGTATAAAGAGAGTTCAAGCCAAGATTCTAACCAGGTTTTAACATGCAAGGTGTGATGGGCTTGGACATGAGCAATTTCTTTCTAGGTAATGACCAGCCCCACCTATCGCCTAAAATATGAGCCCACCATCAGGACTGAAACAGAAACAAAGCTCTGTGAATGTAAATCCCAGCAATACTGAAAACGCCTTGAAAGTCCGATTCTGACCACCACCCAAAGTTGGCTTTGCCTGTGCAAGGTCAGTGCCAGCGTAATGCACTAACCAACCTTGGGCTTTTTTTTTCCCTGTAATTCAAAATTCACAGTTTCAAGTAGATGAAGTACAAAGGGAGGAGAGGGATGGATGGGGAACCAACAAAGACTACAAATAGTGTATTAGTGCCACTAGCAGGTGACAAGCCAAGGTGCTCATGACATCTGCTGCCGAGAGGTGCTGCTTTGCTTTTTATCTTGTAAATACTCATAGCCGGCCTTGGCAAACAGCAGTTCTCAAGGCAAAACTCTGGAAAAGTGCTTGGAGACTAAACCTCCTCAAAACCTTCTTCCAGGTGGTGGTAGAGGGCAGGAAAATGGCACCTGCATGTTACATTGTCCACTTGGGCCTTTCTAATCAGCAGCTGTCACAGTGTGGAAAAGAGACTGAATAATTTTTTGATGTGAAAAAAAACCCCCGTCCCTGCTAGAGCCTTTTCTCTTGGCTGTGTGCTCCAGGTCCTCCTTCACCTCATGAGGACGGAGAGGAGAGGAAAAGAGGGACCAGCCACCTATCGCCCTTAGCATCAGGGAGCACTAAGGGACTTGGCGCTCCCTGGAGCTGGGGTGCCTCTCAGCGGGGCACCCACACACTCGGTGGGGATCAACGCTCCCTCTGCACCCATCGCCTCCATGGCCAACCCAACCTGAGGTGTTTCAAAATCAGCCAATCTCCCCCCGTGTGCTCTCTCACTGGAGCAGCTCACAGACCTTTCACGAAGCACACACGCGCTCAGCGAGCTGTAACAACCCTTGGCTTTCCGAGCTCCCTGGTTTGTTGTGCAAGGTTTCCTAAGCGAGGGAGGGAAGCGGCATGTTAAATGCAAAAGTCAAGCACTTTCTCTAAAAACCACCGATGGGGGCAAAGAATCCACTTAAAACATATAACCAAATGTTATTTAATATCTTAAAAAGTAACACAATCCAAAATGGATATTTCACACAACACTACATAAACAACATGAACACAATATTACCATATGGAGGGACTTTCAAATATAGACTTACAAAAATCCCTGTCCTTTTTTTTTTTTACCTTTAAATTATTATACTAAGCATGACAAGTAATCATCATTTACAATATGGTACACTGACACAATAAAAACCATGTTACAAATGTGCTGTTATAAATCAGTAACGTTAGGGAAGACATTTCATGAACTGTAATTATTTCATATGAAATACTATACAATATAAACAGAACATCCATCTTGGATGACCTTTACAGCAACCAGAGACCAAGTAATTTTTTAATTTTTTTTTTTTTTCAGTGCAAACACATTTATACAAGGCAGTCTTGGCTGCAAAACTCCCTTCTAACATACAGTAAGTCCCACTTGCATTTAGTAACTCATTTAAACTTAATGCAACAGCCACATTCAGTCACTCACAGAAAATTACCTGCAGAATTATGATCCCTTTAAACTTAAGTCTCCTCCACATACAAAAGTAACGTTTGTGCCAATTACTCCAAGGGCCCTTTCAGACTTTTGGGTGGGTATCCTTTGGGTGGCTCTACGGGCTGTGTGACAGGAGGGCCCTGCAAACGGCCCCTGCGAGGCGGGGAACGCGTGGCAGCTGCCGCAGCATTGCCGGGTTGCCCATCCCGAGCCGGCTGCGTGCCGCTGGCCTCCTGCTCCGGATTTAGGGTCTGGGGGCCGGGGGGAGGAACACGGAAACCCTCAGCTCAGAACTGAGCTTCAATGGAGTTAACGACCCGTTCCCATCTCCGTCAGATCCGCGGGAGATCCGGGGAGTTCTGCGGGTTTATACCCGACACCGACGTTTAGCGCGCCGCGATAAAAGAAGCGTGATGGTCCCGTTTTCTTCTAGCACCAGCTTGGCTTTCGGTGGGGCCACTGCATGCTTCACATGCAGTAACGATGCACTTTACTTATGCTGGGGGGAACATTTCAGATATATTTTTCTTTTAAAAAGGATTTAGTAAAAAATAGAACTTTTCTCTCTAATACTGTACAGTTTTCTTCAGAAGAGCAAAGAGAATTGTAAACTGTGGGTGTGACACCAGATTCGGAGTGCTATTTGCTTCCTCAGCACAACAATTTGAACAATTGTGTTGGGTAAAGCTCTGCAAAATGTATTTGAAAAACAAATTTTTAGTTAAAGTAACTGTTCCTAAAACCACTGCTGGCAGTACTCATATGACTGAAAACTTGGTCGGTTTTGGCACTGCTGATTCTAGAGCCTCTGCAGGACCGCAAAGCAGTTTCTCTTAAACCGAATGCATCAAAAGAATAACATCAGAGTATAAACATGAAACACTTTGGTTAACTATTACACTTATTCCAATGACTTTATGAAAAAAACCTGGTTAATAAATTAGCCTGCAGACTCTCAGCCTTTGTTTTTTCTGATGTGCCTGGACACAAAGCGGGCCCGTGGACTCTGCCCACCCGAGAGGTTCCCCAGGCCCCGCTGGTACCAAGCGCTTCAAGGCCCTCGGGCCAAAAGGCGTGATTTAAGTGCAGAGTGTTATCTGTGTTTATGATGGCCTCTGAATGCCGGGTTTGCTTGTTCTCTCTTCTAAAAACCGTTACTGCTGGCAAGCACTTAGGCCACGTTTTTCATTAAAATATTTGTTTTCCAATACATTTTACTTTTTAAAGTTGAGTGAAAATCGTTTTGCGTATTACGGACGTTTTAGAGTGGTGCAAGGAGTAAAATGGCTAATGATTTCTTCTAATTTTTAACTGAAAAACTTAGAAGGGCAAAATTAGCTCAACTGATGATTGTATATTAATTTGCATCAGGATAATGGTACTAGGTTTGCTGAAAGAGGTGTTCATACATCAGGATTTGTACATAAATGTGATCTGCTTAGGTTCAACTGCCACTTTCTTCCTTTGGTTTTTGGAAAAATCTTTCTTTCTTTCTTTCTTCTCTCTTGAAAGGTGGCTTGTTGCAGCTGGCGACTTTTCAAAAGCCAGCTTCATTTTTCTTGGAAACTCGCCCATGTTCTTTGAACAATAGGCACAAACCTGGAGTAGGGACCCTCATACCGCTCCCAGCAAAGTCAATTAAAGGCTGTTGGTAATTTCTACAGGAGCAAGCGTTTCAGATGCACACGGTCTAGAGAACAGAGTGTGTATCGTTACAGGAAGAGCTGATTTAACACCCTTGCCAGTTCAGAGAAACTATGACCTGGTACGTTGACAAAGGCAGAAGAGGGCCCAAAGTATATCAAGGCTGCCAAGAAAATACCCAGAGTGTCTTCTGCTAAACTCCAAACTGTCAATCACGTTTCACAGACTGTACAGGTTCCTAATCTGCTAAACTACAAATACATTTTCAAGTTCTACCAGGCAGAAATTTTAGCAGTAACTGGGGAGAGGATGGAAGGTTTCAGTCTCCCTTTCACTTTCATCCCAATTATGCAGCCTTGTCAAGGTCTTTAAGTGACTCATCTGAAAGCCAGATTTTCAATATTGTAGAAGGACATTGTGGCAATGGAAACATGATGACTTCATACGCAAGCATTGACACACAAGAGAACGCCATGACCTAATGCTTCAAAGTTTTTAACCTTGCTTTGTACAATACACTTTTCATGTTGCTGCATTTCATCAAATTCATGGAGGTAGTTATATGTGTAAAAAAAATTACCATAAAAGTAACATGTTGTATTATAATAATACATATTAAGTGTGCAAAATGCCGACAGATTTGTGTTGACCCTTTACAGTTGAACACAACACAGATTCAACCTAATCTAACTCTGTAAACCTTTAAATTGATACATTAGAAGAATGACAGATAAGCAACCATGTAATACAAGGCTATGATTTCATCAAAGGATTAGGGTGACATAAAGCACTCAAGCTCCACTCTTGTGGTTTTGTTACCAGAACCTCAAGATGGAATTTCCTCATATTCCATTTTTGATTTTAAAAGGAAAAAAAATATTCAAGATTAGAACGTTTCTATTTGAAACTTCTGTTTACATTCCATATTCCAAGAGTCACATTAATATTGGTACAATGCCATGTCAACATTAATATGACATTTACGTTGTCTGCTGGTCTCTGGGAACTTCAGGAAATAACATACTATACAGTTTATAGGTATGTACTATCTTATTTTGTTGGAATTATGTCTTCTGTACAACCAGCTGCCTGCATAAATTCTGATTAGTTTATGACAAACAAATATTTCCCCCAAAGGTGAAAGTTGTTCTTGCTATTCACATTTTAATACTCCTGTTAGTACTTCAGATCATTACTGTAATTTTTTTTATCGTTTCGACATTTTTATTTACTGAATTGATACACACTACTGATGTCAGAGCTCATCTCAGAAACAACATCACAGTCAGCCACTGCATAGTATATGACAATTCCCCACAAAAACTCTGACTCTACAGTTCGCATGGAATAAATATGGCTGGAGTTACATACTAAATAATAAGATGCATCATGCAAAGCATTATATGGTAATTAGAGCACATCTTGGAAGGTATGATAAGGCAGAAGGCTAAAGGCCAAGTGACTTTGAAACCAACCAAAAGCACAATAATTTCCTTTACGTGCACTGAAAGGTCTTATTGCTCCTATGAAATGGAAATTATACACCAAAACCAAGGAAAACAGACCTGTGCATTGACTGGGTGTTCTCGACAGAACTAGAAACCGACTGCGTCCAGAGTTAGAAAGCTGTTTTAGAAGTAAATGAACTATAACCAACTGTGTAACATAAGGCTGCATCTTCAGTAAAGACTTCTGATGACAACAGAGAACACGAGAGAAGCTCAAATGGCTTTGTGTACAGAGTAATACACGTCACCGGCACCGGATGAAAACACTGGTTTTTAATAGGTACAGTTGGCTTTCATACCTGTGTACCACAAGAGCTAGACAATGTAAACGTCCCTTTCCTATGCAACAATTTGGGCAGTTGAACACGTTAGTATCTTTGTCATTATTCCACCAAATTGTCTGCTCTGATAAAAAACAGTTACATTTGAAATCAGTTTGTTGCACTACTAGGTTGCATGAGTAACAGAGCAGAATGTGACCCTACACCTAAAAATTACTCTTGGAGTTTAACTATCCCTAGAAGTTACTCTGCAGTAATTAGCATGGTACTAATTTGGAGTAACAGTTTAGGGGAGAGAAATTAGGACATACCATACCTAGAGAATTCAGATTTCTACTGCCAACCATGTGGACACATTTAATTTCTAGAAACCAGACATGTCCATAAAATGCTAAATTGCAAATAACATCCACTGAATAAAAAGGCCAGAAGTTTATAATTCTCTAAATTTTGTTCTCTGATAATCACTACAATGTACGCTATTTTTAATAGCCTAATTTAGGCACTCTATTTAATAAGCTACATAAAATAGATTTTCGTCCTTCCACTAGAAAGAAATCCATTCTTCAGGCCATACTTGTCATTTATATCACAAAGAATATTTTTGTTCCAAGAAATTAGTTACTCTGATTCCTACACTAATGGCAAGTTGCAATACCAGAAGTGACACAAGAATTAGAATATCTTTTTTAAATACTTGATTTATACTGAAGACATTTGTTACATTTTGTGTCACTCCACGTTGTGGCTCCATGACAATTATTACTTTCCCTTCCCTCCCCATTTTCCCCTCTACACAAAGGCCCACCTCCTCATTTGTGACTATGGAAGGTCAAGCAGCAAGTCTCAGTAAGTAAGCATCTCTCAATACTTCTGAAACACAAAAGGAGAAGACACCTCCATTCCAACCCTCCACGCTTAAAACAAAACAAACCCCAAACCTCTTTTTACTCGCTTCAAACGGGTATTTGCAAAATTGTGTCACAAAAATGCACAGTGAAAATGACTGATTAGTATTAATAATTCACAGATAGAGCTGAGGTCATCACTTGTCATGTTTGGCATCGTTTTTCCTCGTGGTGATCCTGGCTGGTTACTTTCAGCAGTGGCTCAGTTTTTGAAGTAAAAAACGATCAACTCTGCAGCAGAGTTTAGCCTCTGACCGGGGGCATCACACATCTGTGGCATTTTTTTAAATGAAGTTGGCAACTGCATGGACATTGAAAATGCAGATTACACTTACAGTGTCTAGACTTTCATATATGTGCTCAGTTACAATTAAGTGAAGCAAAAAGTGTACATATTATCCCTACTGCTATTCTGTTGCTACAGAGCCGCAAATGTGAAAAGCAATACCTTGAAATAAAGATTTCTTTGTTGGCCCTAGTCTACATAGCAGCACAGTTTAAGTAAACACTAAAACTGTGGTTGAGATGCTTTTATTTTTCCCCAAAGATGTAAACATCAGTCCCAGTGTCGTAAACTTTACTGTATATGATGAGACAGGAGATCTGAGGCAGGACGACTCTCAGACGCTAGTGACAGAAGCTTGCAGGCAGTTAGCAGGTTTCTGCAGTTTCTCAGCTTCGCTTGTCGGCGGGTCTGCAGTGGCTCGGAAGTTGAACGTTGGGCCTGCACCGCCGTGCGCGGGGCTCAGAGCGGGGTTCTGACGTCTGTTGCTTTCAACAATACTTGAAGTGTTGGATGCCAGGCTCTCACGAGTACTAGAACGGAAAAGAAATATATATACGCACTCATATATGACATGCCTATATATCTACTGACCAGACAGGAAAGGAGAATAGAGTGTTTTATAATAGGCTTCCTGTGTTTGTATGTAATGTCACATCAATGAACCACCTCATTCTGACAGGACACATATGCTGCTCCAAAGTGGGTTCCAGAGGCACTGAGCAGTCATTGCACTGTAAAGCAGGTACGGCCCTAAGCAGAGCTGAAACTTCACGCAAACTGTAAGCTGAACCAGTATCAAGCATCTGGATTTTTCACCCAAGGAAACAGCTTCCATCTCGCACGTGGAACACGTTAATTTTCTTTCCTGACTGGTGCTTTTTTGCACAAAGTAACTCCATCAAATCAGCTCTGTGACAAGGCAGAGCTAGGAGAGTAATCATGTAACACAGCCTCCTCTGCTGTCTCCTCTTCTACCTATCTTTTTGTACACAAAACACTAACTGAAAATGCTACTTTACATCAAATCCACAATGCTTCTAAACACAACATTTCAATTCTGCTTTGCAGCTGAGACAATTGCAACTTACAAGACACTTAGGAATCTTACCTGTCTGGTCTGTCATCGTGCCCAAAACACAAACTAGTGCTGCTCCTTCATTCATCAAATGAACAATGTTCCTTTAGTTCTAACACATCATTTATCCATGGGAGTGACAGGACACTTAGCACTTTTAAACAATATGCCTTTTAATGATTTATCTAATTATGAACACAGAGGAGCCTGTATTTTAGTCTACAGCTTTTAAAAAACTCAGCCAAGGTATGCTATGCCTAGTTTTACCACTACTGCTCTTTTTGTTTTCTTTCTGCTCTTAATCATTTTTGTGTTCCTGTGCAGAGAGAGATTTGGTTTTCAAATAGCCATGTGCTCTTTGGTTATGCATCCTTCACCTACATCCCTGCTTTGCAAAATGACATCATCACTCACTGTGGAGATGTTTACAGAAATACACTTAGAGGACCGAATGGAACAAAGATAGTAAAGACAGAGTCTCATGCTCTGGTTTAAAGTCAACCTAAATGTACTGCTACTGAAAGGGGCAGCTCTTGCCTGCCTTGTGTGGACCTGATCCTGCCACATGTTCCTGCTGCTTCCCTGATGCTGAGCCTTGCGGCCAGCCGGATCAGGGACCATGTTCAGTTAAATACCAGCCCTAAAACAAACAAACAAAAAGCGCTATCATCAGGGGAAGAGTAGGAACAGACAGCTTTGGATGTGGCAGGGGAGAAATGTGTCAGTGCATGGCATAGGGGAAGGGAGGAACACCTTGTTCAGTTGTAGAGCAGGTTTACATCATCTTGAACTGACTAATCTGGAAAATCAATGATGCTTTTAGGAAAACTCCTGCAGTTTTTTCAAATTGATTAAAATCGTACTGATCATCTTCTGCCTATTGTTGCCTTATTGTCAGTAGTCCCAAACAGCTATGATCGGTGGCTCACATAGTAAGTGACCTCTGTGAGCTAGAATGATGTATGGTGTACTTCTGTTGCTCATTCTTTGATTCTTGTTCCTCTACTTTTGAATGAAAATAGATGAAACCTTTGTTTTTCAGAGATCATTCAGCATTCTATCATTCTTTATGGGACTACCAATTCCAGATTTTCGAGCATTTTCAATTCCAATATTTTTATACAAACTGACCATTACAACACATATACGCAAAGACTGCAGTGAGAATTTTGCATGCAGAGTAATGTCAAGATTAGCTCTCTCTTTAGGTGACAAAAGCGCAGCAGTGTTATATAAGCTCTAAAAGTAAAGGAAACAAATAATATTGACAGCTAACATTTACAATATAGAACTTGCATAAAAGCACTGAACACTGTGAGGCTGTTTTCCCAATGGTGATGCATTCATGAATTTTGCACACGAAATATTTTTGAAGCCAAGCGACCACTGCAAACCTGTTTTAACTACATCCTGTTTGACTTGGGTTTGGTTCTGTTTTGGTTTTTTGCCCCCCTTTTTTTTTTAAATGCCCTTTTTTTTTTTTTTTCCAATTTGTCACACTTTAAAAATATACTTGTTCTTTCACAGTGCAGAACCAGTAATTTTGATTCCCCAAGCAACATTGCACACTTCAGTTTAAATTAAAAGATACCGCCACACTTCAAGTTAAGAGTTAGAACATCAGTGGAGGCTGAAGAGGACACCTGAGGAACATCGCTACATGCACGTCCTGTTCTTACATTCTTCCCTTGTCATTTGCTAATGGACACTGTCAGATCGACGCGAATCTTAACAGATGGATGCTAGATGGGTTTTTTTGTATTTTCCTGTAAAAGGGCTGTGGAGTGCATTTTTTGTTATAAGGTAGGAAAGTAATAACAACATAGTAATTATAAACATAGAGTTGAATTCACCCTCAGCTCAATTTATTTTTATAGACTTATACTGAGGAGTGACCAAAACCCAGCAAAATAATCTAATTTAATCACCTTGCTGCAAAGCTCATAAAAAAGCCTTTGAAATCTAGAATATATGCTGGTCTCACAAAACCCTACAGAATGTTGCTTTAAAACAAAAATAGCACTTACTTTGTGTGCTCTTGCCAAAAAAAAGCCATTTGCTAATAAATAAACAGTAAAATATAAAAAAAAGGGATGTGTGGAACATAATCATTATTAAAAGCTGCTTATCTGCTACCGTTTTGATCTAAACAAAGTGGTATAGCAGCACTAAATCCAGTATGCTTGCCATGTGCTGTTCTCTTGCTAGCTAAGTTTAAGATTAACATCGACAGAAATTTTAGCTTTTGCGTAAATAATCAGGGAAGGAAATGTCTGCCTTTGCATTAACCAGACATTCAAGCTTGATACTCAGCTAGCATACAGGTAGCAAAATAGCAGTCTAAGAACCGATTTTTATGCAGTTGACATCCTGTCCTGGAGGTGAGATGCACTCTACGGAGTGAGACAGGCTGGGTAAGAAGCAAACCACCATACACTCCATCACAAAGACTGACTGCAAGTATAGCATTTCAACTAAAAGAAGATATTACATTTAAAAATGAGCAGTGCATACATAGCCTCATACAACAGTTGTATGTGAGAAAGACACCGAGCATCTGCAGAACAATCCATAACAGGAACAAATTAAAAACCTTCTTAAGTTTCTTTTTTTAAGCTGGACTCAGTGCAAATGGTACAATTTTACTCAAATTATTTTTCAAATATTTTACTCAGAAAAATTATCCATATGTTAAAAGCCTGCTCTAGTTTGATGATTACTGCATGGTGCAGCAGGCCAAATAATTGCTGCCTTGTCATTAACATCAAGCGAGAGTAGCCAAGGAACCCAAAGGAATTTATTCCAAAGTGACATGACTTTAACTGAAAATGAAATTTTGCCCTGTGTAGAAGCAGGAAATCCTTCACATGCCATTCTGACAGCCTTTGCTACAGATTTAAAAAAAAAAAAAAAAATAATAATTCTGAAGGATAAGAACACCTTTTACAGGAAAAAAAAAAAAACAAAACTAAAAAGCCATTTGCTTTCACCTAATACAAATCCATTCTTGGAGGTTTTATTTTTAAACACAAGCAATAAATAATTTAAGCTTAAGTAAGATGCTGTAAGAGAACTACCATTGTAAATTATTTCTGTGTTCTTAGAGTCATTGTTCTGAACTCTGATGGGTTGCTATCCAGGGCAAACAAAACCAAGACATCTCCATTCCAGCAGGGACCTAGCACTGTCAGAGGCCAGAAAGAAAACGAAGGTGGCTTGAGAGAAGGATTCTTAACCTGGAAACAAGCTTGTGAACACACCAGCAACTCTCTCCTCCCTGCGTCTGTGAGACTCGGAGCACACTGAGACTTCCAGGGCGACTGAGATCCCTGGAATGGAAATGACTAACCAGCAACACCACACACACACCTGGACTCTGTTCCCAAGTATCTTAGGCAAGACTCCTCTGTCTCTGCTGTCGCAGCACTGCGTCACATCTGAAGTTCAAACAGCCTGAGCACTTTCAGTTGTGGGTGAGGAGCAGCTGTTCCAGTCTCACCAGTTTGGAAAGGTGATAGACACACTTCCAAAATTTTTGAAGAAAACAAACAAAAAAGCCAAAACCTGGACCAATCATCATGACTGTATTTTCTTGTTGTTGTTGTTTTTTTGTTTGTTTATTTCTGTCTGAGCCAAAGATTATGCCACCTAGTCAGGTCTAGTCTTCCAATTTGTCTTGTTGATGTTATCTTAGAGGGAAAGGGAATGGAGGGAGTATGCAGGAGCTCATCCCTTCTATTCTAAATTCAAACACAAGTTCAATACAGAAAAAAAAAAAGATACAGGGAGGTTTTCAGCAAACATAAAATAAACTAATACAGAGGCAAAGCCGCAAATGGTCATTGGTGGCTTACGATATGCTGGGAAACCCACACATATGAACAGTAGATTCCAGAGCTGTAGAAAACACTGAAAATTTTTTAATATGGCCCTATGTTCTGTCACCAATATCACATACACATATAACTAAAACCAGAACTTTCTAGTCTGTAAAGCTGCAATGAATGTGACAGTCCTACCGTGGAGAGTTGAACCCGCTGTCCACAGTAATGCTGCTGCTGTCCATGCTGTCCAGGCGGGCTGAGTGGGTGGCTCGCTGGTTGTTGCTATTTTCTGTTTCCTTTGGGGTGAGAAGGGTAAGATTCTTCTCAAACTTTCGCTGTAGATCCCTCTCCTTTTCTCTCTCCAGGAGCCACTGCATGGTGCCAACATCATCCCTGTTCTTTTCTTCCTCAGCATTTTTGTTGTTCCCTTCCTCTGAGTCGTCGTCATCAGATACGTTGTAGTAGTCGAAGGAGGCCTCCTGGTTCCCAGTTGTCTCTTGTTGTCTCTGTGAAACGGGCATGACTTGTGTGACTGAGGTTACTATCGCTTGTTCAAGTTTCTCACATCTGACTGGCAATGTGTCAGAGGGGGTCTTTTGATGGGGCTTGAGCAGGGGTGTGCTAGACTTATGATAACTATTCACAGAAAGAGTGTTATGCAGAGGTTTAAAGAGTGTATCCTTGCTAAATATTTCTTTCCTTTTATCAAGACTGCTTGATTCAGTGTTGTGGTGTTGAACCAGCCGCCCGTTTGCGATCACCTCTGGAGTTTGGCCAGCAACTGCTGAACCACTGCTTGGGCCCTTTGGGGACTCCTCTTTGTGCACCCCAGGCTCCCTAGCAATATGTTGAGACTGTCTTTCTGCAGGAGTCATTTTTTTGAGCCCATCTGTCCCTGTCAGTGTATCATGATCCTCTTTATTCTTTCCCAGTGGTGATGGAGCAGTAAGCACAGTCTCACTGGACGTGTTGCACTGAAAATAGTCATCAACTGCAGATTTTGTTGTGCAGGAGTTGAGCTCACTATACGATGGCAAATTCTCTGTAGGCTTGCTTTGTTCCAACAGGGTACAAGAACTGGGGGTTTCTACACTGCCGCTAGCTATTTCAGGGATGCAAGTCTCTTTGTAGCTTGCAGATGAAATCAGAGCCCTTTGATGACTGAGCGACTGAGACGGCCTTAAGGTACTATCGTCAATGTAAGTTTGGCTTGTTGTTTGGTCATCTGGGCTACAGCCTTCACCTAGATCTTCAGGTGTGCCTAAAGTCGCTGAGCCCAGAGGTCCCTTGGAGTTATCCATGGATCTAGACCTTTCTTTAGCCTTACTGGACCGCTCATTCCTCGATCTTCTATCCTGTGTATGGCTGTGGCTCCGATGGACCTTGGAGTGGGAGCTTCCCCTGGAAGGTTCAGGGAAAGGCATTTCAGTTCTTCTTTTGGCCAGTTCACCAGACACGTCCCACTCTGGTGTCATGGGAAAGTGAGATTCAATCATGTTAGGATTGCTGTGCATTATAAAATTATCTCCCTTGTGCTCTATTATAAAACAGCCTTCCCGTGGGGATCTAGTCAAGGGGTCATAGAACTCATACTCCCTTTCAGCAGGTATATCCAAATGAGAGCCATCTGATGGGTCTCCTTTGGACACCCGAGTCTTGCTGTGTGACCTTGATTTCCCATGAGACTTTCTGTGATTCCTGCTCTTTTTACTTCGTCCGCTGTGGTGAGCGGAAGATCCTGCTTTGTTTCGTTGAGCTTTTTCTTCTTCAAGTTTCTTCATTAGTGCAGTGTGCCTCATGACATTTTCCACAGTCAAGTCTGGGTTAATGCGCCTGATAATCTCCATTTCTACCTCTCTAGGAATAGTGGTAGGGGTGTCCTCGTCCCTTAGTGGCCACTCCTCTGGAGGAAACTGGGCAGAGAAATTTGCCAACTGTTTTGTCTTGTCCTTCTTAAAACTTAGTCGGAATAATTTGAGTCCAAATTTCTTAGACTGCTTTTCTACATCCTTAGGCTTTGTGAGTGTCTCTGCTTTATAAGAAAAATTGACAGTACTTTTACTTTTCTCAGTGGGTGGGACCTGACCTAATGAAGGAGGACAGTATGAGTCTTTGCAGTCTTTTGCTGATTTCCTCTGTAGGGTAGATGCATGCATGCTGTGCATGTCTTCTCTGCAACAATGGCAGGAGTCGCAGTGGTTTTTGGGTAGTGTTCGGTCCCTGACGCATCCCGAGGTGGAGGGAGTTATAGTTCCTTGCTGCGGAGAGGTACATTGAGACCTGTCAGGTATCCTCTCATCCAAATGGTACCATTTACTGTTAGTTCTTATGAGAGATGGTGTTATAAAGTAAGTCTGTGGGGTTACAATGAAATAACCATCCGGAGTTGGGTATATTTTCCTCTCCCGTACAAGCATATTCAAGGTATGTCGAAGGATTTCTGGACTGGGTGTTGGAACTCCTAGAAATGACAGTAAATATGTATCAGGGAGTGCACAAAACCATGCAGGACCCTCTGGCTCCTCCCTCCCCAACAAAAAGCTGTTTTTTCCAATGCGAAAGCTGGAATCTGCTGAACAAACAATTCCAGTAAAGCACTTTGTTAAGCATTCCCTTGTCTGTTTGTTTTTCCACTTAGCTCCTACACTTCAGACATATCAATTATTAATTAAATAGAAAGGAGGCTATTAATGCAGTGTAAAAAACAAAAAGAAGGGGAGAACTTCTAGTCACTTCATTGAGCAGGTTACCTTAAGCTACAAGATGGAATCACTGGAAATCAAAGGGTGTCAGGGGAAACATTTCACTTTTATTTTTCTTACAACTAAATATTTATATCCCAGTTCACCAGAACTATTTATTATAATGCCCAGGCATGTATAAAATGGTGATTACTTGTTACTTTGGATGTCTAAGCTGCTTTTCCACAGAAGAATACTACACAGGAAAAAAAAAAGCATTCCCCCAAAATGCCCCTTAATCACAAACTCGATTGAACTGACTTGTTCTCCCACTAAAACATGTTTCAACTACATCAGCTTTAAAAAAGAAAAAACCCACACGCCTTGAATGCAACAGTTCATCTTACCCAAACAGACTTTTCCACTATGCTGGAAGTTACAGATGTAGCCCCTAAAAAGCCAGTTCTCAGTTCCCTGCATTTCACGTGACATGTGAGGGACACTACCTAAGTGCACATATAATATACTGAAACAGGGACAAGTATGACAGCCCTGCATCAATGCCACGTTAGCCATGTGGTAGACAAGGCATTGAGCCTGGTCTTTACTGCTACCAGTACTCCTGCTGGGTTCAGTGGTGCAGGACCAAGTTTTCAATACTTTCTCAGATAAAATAACAAGTTGTCAAGCTGTGCATAGCAATAAGTTCCATCTAGAGCTAAGGAAACAAGTGATTTAGTTCACAAGCTAGTTTAAAAAAAACCTGTTTATGCTGAATAAGAAATAAAAATCCTTCAAAATTTTTACCGGAAAAAACTATCTTCAATCAATGAATTTTGTTGAACTAAAATGCATTTTAATTTAATGCTGGGTAATGATTTGGTTTACATTTTTAGAACTAGAGATTTTTTTTTTCAAAATTTTAGATGGTCTACATTAAAATAAAATGTTAATATTGTATTTGTACTTGGGATCTTGGTCTTCTTTTCAACAAAACTAATTTAGAAAAACAAACAAACACACAAGCAAACCCCACAGAATCAGAGAGTAAATTAGGTTGGAAAGGACCTCATGAAGACATCTGGTCAACATCTCTACTCCTGCCAGGCCAACTTAAACCAGGTCGGTCAGCACCTTGTCAAGTCAAACTCTGACTATCTTCAAGAACAGAAATTCCAAGAAAACATGCATGCAAAAACATTTCAGCAAAGTATATGCTTTTTACAAAAATACTTCACAGAAAAATCTCAGCCAGGTGTACCTGCCACAAACACAATATCTTCAGTAGTGTCTGGTCACCAGCTCTTCTCCCACATGGCAAAGGCTGGAGCCTGCAAGCTCACTGATCTCCAAACATGAGGATGACAGCAAGGGCTCTGGCACTATGACCAACACCCCGTCAAAAGATTAGTAACAAGAAATAGAGAAGTTGTACGAATTCCTTAACTCACCCTCTTCCTTGCTACAGGGTTGCAGGCAACATAGTAAGTATTCTTATGTCTGGCTTTGAATGTTGTTTGAATTTAGAGACATGACCATACTGCTCACATCCAGCAATATCTGTAACTAAAAATCTTACAATGGAAACAGCAAAATGTTAGGAACAACATGGACACATGAGTGAAAGCAGTTAAAACAGAGAAGGTGCCAGGGAGAAGTACATGGCAGCAGTAAATATATTTCATGCACATTCCACAGAGCTGAGTTATTTGAGCCGATAAAGACACAGAAAGTAAAAGAGGTAAAGAAAGGATATAATTTGAGAAAGAAAATGACACTGAAAATTGGAAAGAATACACAAACAAAATGGAGTATCAGGAACATGTATTTTCTCCCCTTTTCACGTGAGTGGCCACAATTTTATGTGATAATCCTAGAGAGTGTAACAAAGATGCCCAGAATTGCTGGATGAGCAAACGTGCCAGAAATAGCAACAGATGGGTAAAGCTGAAATCTAGAGAGCCAGGGGAAAAAGGACTACCCCTCCCTAGCCCAGAGTCCTGAATCTCTCTGGACTGAAGCAAACAACATGTTGAGCCTCCTCTGGATGGTGAGGCAGTGGCAGTTGGAGAGCAGGCTGCCCCCTGCACAAGCTTCCAGTAAAGCACAGGAACACGAAAAGTGATTCCAATTCCCGCAACAACCAGCACTCATCATCTAACCTCTTCTTTCCTGCAGTGGAGCTGCTATGTCTGTTTGGGTAACACCACCCCTTTTAGGTTGTGCCTTTGCATCACCACCAGAAGTGGATGACCCCGAACCCAAGCTCACATGCTTCTCCATCTTGTGCTGAAAATGAGCTTCAGGATCCAGTCCTGGTCCAACTGAGATGTACTTCCTGTGTAGCAGCCAGTCTCTCTGCCTGTCTCTACATAAACCACCTGACTGATCCACTGGATTTTCCAGGAGCTTACACGTAAATGTCTCAACACATACCCACCTTTGCCTGTAAGAACCTGGTTCTTCGTCCTTATTTTACTTAAAGACTTCTTTTAAAGCACTGTTTCAAAAATATCGGAACAAAAATAAAAGACGGGAAAGCATTCTCCTGGGAGTTTACAGAAAAGTTATGGAAAGTGATTGATATGGATCTTCTGCTGTTTTATACTAACTTAAGCAAAAATGCACTGCAAATACATGGTAAAAATAATAACATGAATTTTTCACCCAGTAAACTATAATGACTACAACGTGTTGGGTAAACGAGTCTCTAAACACTGGATGCACAGTAGTTACACTAATTGACCAAGCCCTGCGAATAGAGAATGTGCAGATAAAAACCAAGGAAAAAAAGAAAATAGCATGCCTGGGCAGTCAATGATGCTGTAGACTTAATCATGTCAGCTCTCTTCCTGGAGTTGGAGACTGCCACTTTTATCACTCCCAGCACACCGTACGTCCCTGTGGTTCACTAAGCCAGCAGTGGGGATGGCAGATGCATCTTTGCTGCTCAGCAGTGCCAGCTAATGCCAGCCACGGGTTCTGTTCACATCTCTTTCAGGTACTCACAAAAGCAGAAACAGACCCGGACTGGAATTAAATTTCCTGTACAATGAACAGGAGAAATGACACTACTCTAGCTCCCATTGTTGCTATTTTAAATACACATTTCCTGGCTTTCTCAAGACTTTTCTCTTTACAGCAACCTGCCCACAACCTACCCCACTGCATTCAGAAGTCTCCTTATTGTCTCCCTCCATTAAATAGGAACGAGAGGAAAAAACCCAGTAGTTTAGAGATTCTAGCATATAAAATACTGCATGACAGCAGTGGTGTTATTTAAGATTATGTAGTAGTTTAATAATTCAAAAGCAGAAACTGTCTGGACACTGAATCATCAGACATGTACATTTTCTGCATCTCAAGAGAGTCTACTATGCCATCCACTGAGCTTCCAGACAGAAGATTATGTCTTGTTTGCTGCTCACAAAGAACACTGACCTAGAGTGAACTCAGTTAATGTAAGACACTTATTTTAAGTGCTACATATACATTTCACATATTTAAAGAGTGAACAGTTATGAAGGCGAATGTCAGAGGAATTTACCAGCTCTCAGAGAACTGTTCACTTCAAAAGCAATCTAGTCCAATACACAAGTATTTTCTACACTGAAATTTTGAACATCTTAAAGTGATTTTAGCAAGTATGTGGACAAATTAAAAAAAAAAAAAAAAAAAAAAAAAGAAAAAGAAAGAAAAAAAATCCTTACTATAGGCAGCATAGACAAAGGCTTGATGTTTTCTTCAGCCAGGTTCATATAGATAAGAGGGTCTGGCTGCCAAACACAGCAACAGAGGTTACATTCTTAGCTCCTTATATAGGATTTCAAAGATTTACATTTAATGTACAGGATTTAGACCATGGTCAATAAATTATAAAGTAGGGCTGTACAAACATCTCATTGTTTAATTCTAAGTTAGAATAATGGGAGCATGTGCAGTAAAAGCCCTCCGACTTTTTAAAAACCTGACAAATAACAAAAGTCACAAATAAGATGTGCATTATCAAACTTTTGCAATAAAATAAATTACTGAAAAATACATCTGAAGTAGTATTTAAATGGTGTTAAATCTGCTAAAATGATTTTCTCCTGAGCTGATGCTAAGGCTTAACAAGGGATAAAAGAAATACTCTGATTGGCTCATGAAATACTAGTTAAGGATGTGGAGTGGTTGCTATGTGATGTTATAAATAATTAGCATACCTTATTTCAGACAGAGCCATGGCCCAGATTTATGCCTGCACAATGGCTCAGCAAACCAGAGGTCTAGACTGCAAGTGTTAAGATCCTGCACTGAGGAAAGAGGTTTATTATTCTTGGGTAGTTTGAGAATAGCATCTGGGGTCTTAGGAAATTTATACACACCACGGAATGCAAAGAAGCATCCGTTCATTACAACACAAACAACACAGGCAGACAAGTGCTGCTACAGAGTGAGATACAGAGAGGTTATGTGACAAGGACAGATACATCTACACTGGTAACACTCTCCTCTCTCTCAGAGCATCAACACCTAAACAGGAAAAATAAACTATCAGAATATGGGAGGACATCAGATATTTTAAAATAGCCACAGTGAAAACAAGGACTCAAAGAGACACGACTGATTTATGAGAGAGTTTGGGCAGACAAGTGAAAAATATCACAGAGCACAAGAAAAGGTTCTGTTTACTGGAAAGGTCAAAAATTTTGGATAATCCTCATGCACTGGTAGAACATGTATGCTTGCTATGTTAAATATGTCATGCCCAGGAGAGAAAGGCATTTCACTAGAGAGGGGAAAAAAATGGACAACAAAGGGTGGATTTTTTTTTTTTTGGCCAAATAATTTTCTTTAAGTTTTGGGAAGTGAGGTGGGAAAAACAAGGCTCTCCTTTTTTTTAATCTCAGACTTGAGAAGTGCAGATGCACATGGCTAGTGGAAAAAAAAAAGAGGCAGCAAGAGACTGTGTGCTAATTTGCCTCAGGCTTCTTCTGAGCAGAGTCTACAAAACAATCCAGCCTGGTGAATTACTTTTGATGTATGGTTCTGTCTAGTAAGAATATCACGACACACCAAATCATGCTCCCAGGAAACCCAAGGGATGCCACTAGTAAATTATCATTTCCACCATGCAATAATGTTTATATAAAAAAATATTGATAGAATAATTGCAAAAATACTTGCAAACTATGGACCTCTTCTAGTACATAGCTATACAGAAAACATGCCTTGAAAAAAAAAATAATCAAAACTAATTAAACTGGAATTATAATTGTGAACTTTGCTTTCTTTGCATTCCATCCCTTATAACTTTTACCACTATTTTCAAGATCAGCCAAGAATACTGAAAAAAAAAACCCTGCTAAACTAAACCACAAACTGGGACAGAAAGCCAGTATTAGAAAAATATACTTGCAGTGTTTTTTTTTCCCCGAAGTGCAATTATTAAATGTCAGAGAGAATAATTTATTCCAAACACAGCTCTCAATCCAGAATTATATTTTAAAATCTCAGAACTTAGTACCACTTATAGCAAAAACCATGTAACCATCAAGGCTTTATTAAGTAACTCTTGCTCTGAAATGTAAGCAAAAAAATTGAAGACATTGAGACATGGCTATAGTTAGGCTGCCTAGATGAGGCAGATGCATCAGTAGTTTTCCTACTAAAACATTTTTAATTAGTTGCTTTTTACAGCTGTAAAAGAGGTAAAAGAAGTTTCTGAACTAGTTTAGAGAACTGAAAACTCAGGCACAGAATAATTAAGCATCTTACCCAGGATCATACAAAGCACAGTGAAAAAGCTGTGCTTTCTAGAGCAGTAAACCTCTGCCCCATGTTTTTACACCACACTTCTAGGCGTCTCTACAAGATGCATTTTGCATGATTCACCAACTCCAGATACAGACTGTCAGCAGGGAAGCAGCATATTCAAGAGTACATTCTTAATATAGGTTTCCTTTTTTTGATGTTACAGTATCTTTAATCCAAGACATTTTCATTTTACCATTTGACAAACATTATCAAATGCTGACAAGGATATCTTCTGAACAATACACCAGCATTTAGGAACACAACAGGTATATGGCTCTCCAAACCTTTCAGTCAGGGAGAGAGTTGTCAAGTTGAAAAAAACAAAACAAACCAACAAACCTAAAAGATTTTTCAAGCAGGGGTAGTACAGAAGCAAAAGCCAGAACTGTGTCCAAAAAAGCTCTGAAAACCCCTGGAAACCAGGCTGACAACCTTCTGTCACTTTAAACGTAACCTCTCCCTGAAGCAGGCACGTCATTGTCACTGGACTCTATTACTTGCATCAGGCCACATCAGTTTAGAGAGCCTGTCCTAGGTGGAGGAAGGCATGCATCTTCAAGAGAATGCTCTACACAGAGACCTTCATGAGGTTATTTCTGTGGAGACTGGGCAATGACACTTGAACTGGTTGAATAATGTCCACTGAGCTCTTACGAGCTAGCTTACAATTGGCTTGAAAGCCATAAGGTGGAATAAGTCTGCTGCAGTTAGGATGTGTGCTTTGCTCCCTGTAACTCCTAAAGAAATCCTAAACACTTTTGACTATGATGTTATTTTGTGAGGAAAATCACAAACAAGCTTATTCCACTATCAGTCTAAAAAAAGAAACAAGATAATACAGTTTTCCGTTTAGTATGTCAAGTAATTTTTAATATTTATATAAAGTTAGGAATTAACTCTGCAAAATGCACCCTGCCATGAATGGCCCTGTTGAAGAGAACTGAATTCTCTTGTATGCTTAAGAATAAATAAAAGGTTGTAAGATTAGAATCCTAAAGCCTTCTTTTACTTTTGGGTAGCATCTCAGGATTAATCAATATTCTCATCGAGAAAAGTGAAGAAAAACAGACTGCCTAACACTGAAATTTCCTCTTTTAAGGAAGCGAAAAAGACAGGCGACCTTTTGGGTACGGATTAGGGATTCTTTAACTGCC
Organism: Columba livia; assembly: GCF_036013475.1. Classification (NCBI taxonomy): domain Eukaryota; kingdom Metazoa; phylum Chordata; class Aves; order Columbiformes; family Columbidae; genus Columba; species Columba livia. The sequence continues at coordinate 34,636,209 of NC_088605.1, forward strand.
CTGTTACAGACATGCGCCCAACTGACCAATTATTTGTTAATGTCCGGTTACCTGGGAAGCAGGTTGTTAGGTGCTCCATTAGTGCTTCATGTGTGACTTGTTTTCGGGCAGAGTTCATTGCTGAGATGGCCAAGCAAAGGATTTCCCCAAGTGGAATAAACTGTGACTGACTGATGGGAGACATGCTGATGGGTGATACATCACCTGTAAAAAGATAACAGATGTGCAATGAAGCGTTTTGTTTAAAAATCTGCTCATAGAACAAGGATGTAGAGATACAAATGGAGAAGATGCGCACAGCTCTGTAGCCTTTGCACTGAGCTGCAGATAAAACTCTCACAATGGAGAACCATCCAACAGCTTATTTCAAAACTTAGGACTGGTGAACTTCAGAAAATGGGAGACATATACTGTACGCAGACATAGTTTTTCAAAGGGTGGAATAGACAGATTCAGAAAAATGTCAACAAATTAGCACTTACGGTTGCAAAACCTCATGCTTAAATATCCTACTGGATAACTGCACAAAAAAAATAGTTGCATGTATTTCTCTGGACATAAAAGGAGAGATTCCATTCCCCTTTCAAAGGCCAGATGCATGGATCACCCACCATTTCTGCTTGATGGAATATTTTTTCTTAATAGTAATAAAGATCAGAAAAAATGTTGCTTAGTTAATTAATAACATTTCACTCAGCTGATAAAGCACAGAACACTGTTTAGAGGCACAAAAGCATCATCACACACCTTAAGGCCTTAGCAAATCTCTCCCGGATCTACATGTCAAATGCCTTTGCACAGACTACGTATTTTTTAGAAGAGAAGTTTAACTGGTTCCAGGATGGTCTGAAGATTAACCTTGTTATAACTTTTCTCATATTGTCTTTAAAAATAATTCATTAACCTATACTTTAAAAAATTATTGAAAGATCTTCAAAATGAAAGTTACAGGATAAATTACAATTGATAATTTTAGCATGACTACAAAAACACACATATAGATGTGCCTTTTAACATACTTTATATAAATACAGAAATGCTTTCAGATTTTGCTCTGTACCTCCCTCTTGAACTGGTAAAAGTTCCCCAATGATCTCTAACAGAAGGAGCAGCAGGTTAAAGGATCTCCTTTGACAGTGGAAACTGAGTAACATTAATAGAGAGTAACAGAGAGAACAAGGGGTGCTTGACTACAAACCCTTTTCTGGCCACAGATCAGTCAAGAGCTAGTGATTAAGTTTTACCTAAATGGCTTTGAAATCTCAGGAAAATCATCCTGTTTCTGCTGTCACGGAACAATGTCTTGAGATCATATCAGGACTCAAATTACTGGAAATTAATTGAAATTCAAACTTTTCTCCACAATTTAAAGGATCTAATACTTGACCTATTAATTCTATATTCTTATAACATCCAGTAAACAGGAATAGCAATTTCTAAAACTGATTGTCAAAATGCATTTCATCTTGCATTATACTCAGCACTTTGGAAAAAAAAGAAATAAGTGGTGGGAGTAGCAAATTGCATTAACTGCTTCAGCGAGACTTACGAGCACTATTTTTCAATACACCAGCTGTACAATCTGTTGTACACATTATCCAAGACACAACAATGATTTAAAATACACATTCGTGCTATGCTGTCTCCTAATTGCTTCTGCTTAATCAGGCCTGACCATATCAATGCCGCAATCTCAACAGCGCAGCATTCCTCCAGCTCCAGCACAGTGCAGCCCAAGAACCTCCTCTTTCTTATCTGACCACAGAATGATGAACTTAAAATATAATCTTTTCTGGATGTTTTTTATTCATATACACCTGAAAAAATTCCTGCCATGTTCTTTACAGACAATAGCAATCAATAAGATCGTAAGCAGCTTACAGGGAAATGTGAGAGATATGCTTTCACATGACTTGGGAGTAAACACCATTTGTCCCCTCATAATTTCAGAATGGATAAAGAACATCACACATTATATTACTGTTTACTAATGCTTATACCTGTTGTCAGCTTAAAATTGTTCATAGATTAATCTTTGCAATCAGTCAGACACTTAAGTTTACCAACTTTGATCAACAGTCACCATGCATTTTGTATAGGGGATCAGTCTTTAAGATTAGTTTCATGTCTAAAAAGCATCAAAATTATGATTAGAATGATGCAGATTTAGCTAAGCAATTTAAGAAATTACTGTCTTTCACACAAAGATTATCCGTGTCACGAGTATCCTTGTGAGCACTACTAAGTTCAGTTCAATGCAATGTCAGATTGGCGAATATTACTCTTGGTTGAGGTTTACCCTCAACAGGTTCACTGGGCACTGAAATGGGCTCCCTGGGTAGCTTTAAGGGCATCCAGGTGAAGGGCAGTAACTTCCTGAATTATTTTATCTAGATCACCAATTTCTCAAACCAAAGCACCGTGGTACAAGTATTCCTGTGCCTGCTCCCAGCCAGGCACTCACACTGCTGCCTGAGCAGGAGGACGACCTCTGTTTTTCCCTTGCACCAGAACAATCTACTCACCGCGAACCAGAATGATGTTTAGGATATACAGAATGGGCCTTGATACCATAAATCAGCTTCCTAAAGTGGGAAAGGGCCTCGAGGAGGATTATAGATGAAGCCTGGCAAGTGTAGGTTTGCTCTGCAGCTGCCACCCGAGGGACGAGGACTCAAACCAGTTACTCTGGTCACCCCTGTGAGCAGCCCATCCCTCTCCCCTGACTGCCAAGAGTGTGCAGAAATCCATCTCCGGGATCACGCCCAGCCAGGACTTGTTACCTTAAAACTGGCTAAGGACAAGTTAAGGAAGTTTACCTGGATTTTAGTAACCTTGCACTTTGCACAACCTTTCCTTTCAAAGCAGGCCTCCAGCATGGAAATGCTTTACTAGGTCAGCGTGCAGGAAACATCCAGTCTGCACATTTGACCCCTGCCAGCTGGGATCTTGTCAACAGGAACAAGCCAAGAGTTTCCACCAAAATACTAACTATACTTCACATAACTCACCAATATAAATAATTCAGCATCAGTTCCTCAACGTTGACACAATCTCTAGCAAAGTATGCTATAGTTTGTGTGCCAGGGTAACATACATCCTGCCTGCAAATATTTGGGAGCTTAACAATTATGAAGCATTTGGACAAGGCCCTCAGACGCATAGTGTGAACTGTGGGGTTGTCATATGCAGGGTCAGGAGTTGGACTCGATGATCCTTGTGGGTCACTTCCAACTCAGGACATTCTATGCTTCTATGATTCTATTAACCACTTAATTAACTATAAAGAAAACTGTAATTATCTATAAAAACCTAACTTAAATAGCTTTAAATGCAATGGAATTGGCCAACAAATACTGGTTTATGTGAGACCCTTTTTTTCTGTTTTGTAAGGGACGACTGCCAGTTAAGCCTTATTCTTCTCCACTGAGTGCTTTTCAACCTTCTTCATGATGACAAGGGAACTCTTGTTTCACCTCTGTTGTGCCAGAATTACCTCCATAGCTTGTTGTGTGTAGCTGTCCACTGGAGATAATTACTGGCTCTTGGTTTAAAAAGGCTAACACACATCTGTAAAACTTTCAGCAGACCCTTGTGATAGAAAGCCAAAACCCTCTCACTCAGAGAGGCTCTAATGTGCCAAGTTTTATCTTAACAATCCTGTGGCTCTGGGAAATGACAAGCAGTCTGTGGTTATAGTTAAGTGAACAAACTTCTTTGATGCACAACAGAAAATATCTTGCATCTACAACTTAATATATTAACAACAATTATGTGCATAAATACTGTTTAGCCTGTTCAACAGAAGGTTTACTACAACTTCTTTGGGGAAGACCTGCTTTAAAAAAAAATAATTAAATATGCTTTTCCTTATTTATTTTTTTTAAGACCACATCACTTAACATAAAACATTTAGCATATGGCTCCTGTTAGCTCTGACTGATGTTTGTCTCAAGCAGCTTTCTTTTGAAATCAAATTACTATCCTTGACTTTCATATGTTTATGTTCCAAATTAAATGAAAATTGGAACTCAGAAAGCAGTTTTCACCAGCTGACTGCATGTTTTGTTTAAATAAGATATACATATAGGTATATATATATATATATATAGTTTTAGCTCTGCTTCTCCAGTGTCTTCTCAAACTTTTCTCTGAAGAATTAAAAAAAAAAATTCTAGACTTCTCGTTTAAAGTGGCACTTAATTTTCAAAAATGTCCAAGCACATAACAAACAATTAATAGGATTTGTCCTCATTTATACCTTGGGGATTTGTAGCACTACCCTGGGGGAAAAAAATATAATTTTTGTTACTTAGAACAAAACATTAGGTAGCACATAAAATAAACATTTATCTCTTATACAGTGGATTTCAAAAAAATTTAAAAAACAGGGTAACCATAACTATCCTTAGCATACAGATGAGAAAGCGATGGCCTGTAAATTCATACATCCTGAACCCACACCAGTCAGAACCTTTCCTGTTCCAGTTTATCTACTGTCTCTTTCCTCTGAAAGTCTGGGTACCACCATCTTAGGAGAAAATGAGATGGACTATATTCTGCACCATGTATCAGCAATTAAACTACCAACTACATACTGATGACAGAATTTTTATTAGCAATTCTGCTGCTGTAAAGAAGTGACCTGGAAGTCAAACTCCCCGTCTCATGAAGTTTGCATGAAGACTGCTTGAAAAATCACCTCTTGACTTATAAATGGAACCAATTCAGTAAAGCCATTGTGAAGGAAAACTAAGGAAATTACAGTGCAAAGCCACACTATATTAGAATTTATACACACTATTTCCCTGAACTGGGGAAGTGACCATCTGATTACACTCTGCACCCTTTAAAATATAGAAAGTCAAAGCCCAGTTGCTCTTCTCCATCCAGCCTCTCAACACCTTTTTAACCTTTTGTTTCCTAAGGATCAAGACAGATTTTAAACACGATTTTTAGCATGGTTTCCACAGGAAATGAGGCTTGCACAATCACAGTCTGTGTACGTGCATATGCCAGAGAGGTCAAGCCTCACTAGACAACAGAGATTCCAAAGCAAGTGTTTGCTATGCATGTTGCATCTGCACAGAGCTTCAGGCATACCCATCTCTCACTAGACAGGAGAGAATCCAGTCAAAAGAACACTTGTCAAGGGAAATTTAACTTCATTACTTTCGCTGCTTACAGTACTATGTTATTCATCAGAAAACATCATAAGAGAGTACAGTAATTTCATGGCACCTCATGAGTACAACGGTGGTTGCAACAGAAACCCCTTACAAAAAAATTCTTGCCATCAGCCTGTTCTGGTCAACACTCACCTATGATTTCACTCTGGGACAAACTACAGAAAGGTCCTTTTCAAACAAGAGGTAGCTCAAAAAACTCCCAAACTACTGGCAATGGGCAAAAAGAGGGCTCTTCAGCCTGGAATATTTATTATCACCTTTTTTCAAGAATACCATAAGAGAAAAGCCTCTTCTAGAGAAAGCAAATTTTCAGATTTACTTAAAGAAGGGACAGATGCTGAAGAAGTTACATGTCTGGCCTGGGTTGCACATGACACCTTTCCCCCCTCCAAGCCCCAGCATGACTGAAACACTCTAATTATAGAATACTTATACAGATGTCGCAAACAAAACCTTTCTTAGGTGAACTCACAAGAATGATAAGTAATTGCCATTTTAAGCCATACGATGTTTCCATCTGATTAAACAACAGGAGGGAAGAGGAAGAACATGCAGATTTCTGTGGTATTACCCAGGTTACTCTGAAATACCTTGGATCCGCACTAGCACACTTACACAGAAAAGGACACATTTTACTGGCAAAATCTTAAATAAAGACAATTAGAAGGTGTGTTGCTTGTGCTGTTCTCAGCCATAGATAAATCATCCTTTTAAAACACATTTCCTGGAGCATTTTATGAAGCATACTGCAGGTTGTGTTTACTAGACAGTTACACATAGCAGAGGACTGATAAAAATAAGAAAAAAAAAATACATTACAGATTTGTCCCTTTATTCCTGTTTAAGAACACGTTAAACAAAGGCTCAACAAAAGCAGTAACGCAATCACTAACCAGCAAGCTCCTGCACCTCTGAAACGCATGCACACCAAAACATACCTTCCCTTGCAGATACACATCATGAACGTGACCTGGCAACGTGAACACTCCAATTCTAACCAGCCTGAGGAAAACAACAGCAATCTTCATGATGACCAGTCATATATCAAACACTGGCCTCTGAACAAAGTTCTAGTCCCTTGGCAGTTATTAACTTCAGCCATGTAAATTGATCTTTTTAATCATTCAGGCCCAGCTAAAAGCATGATCTCCAGGTTCACCACACAGCACTAACTTTCAGAAACAGGTGCTAAATTGTCCACAGTCAGCAGACTCGTCTTACATGCATTCATCCTCCATATTTCCTGCGATTTAAATTTCCTTTTCTTCATTCATGTCCTGTGGCCAGCTGCCTCCTGATCCAAAGTGATATCCCAGCACATGTTACAACTACGATCACAAAAAGTTTCTGCTGGAGCACGGAACTTTCCCAGAGGATTCAGTTGAGGAGATTTTGGTGGTGTTGCTTATCCTGGGAAGGAGGAGGGTGGGGCTTTATTTTTTTAATATATTGTGTGCTTTAGAATGTGTTTCCTCAAACAATATTTTTCAAATGCATCTTTTAATAAATGACCACATCTATATTCCTGGCACACAATATGTTAAAAAGGGGGACTTACCTGAACCCCTATGGTCTGGTTCCATGCTCCAGTATGGTATCCAAAGTAGCTGTGATGTAACAACAATGTGCATATTGGGGCTTTATATCACTGTGGAAGCTGGCTGGCTGCAGCATTAGGTCAGCACCACAGGACCTGAAAGAAGAAAAACAGCATGCTTTTAGGCAATAATATGCTAAACACCCACCTCTTAAAGCAGGAAATACGGGCTTCCAGAAGATAAAAAAGAATGCAGTATCTATGCAGGTCCACTGAAAAGAATGCTATTTTACACAATTCTCACATAAGGACAATAAATAAATGGTTAAGAAATTACAGGGGAAATGGAGGTAGAGAATCTAAAGGGCACTACAAATATAACTCCCACACAGTGTTTTGAAAACATCTTTCTCCTTTAGCCCTATTTCCACGGAACGGCTGGAATCACATTCTGACACCACCCCCTGTTCTGAAGGCACTCACAGTCTTCGCAAAGCACCTCTCCACTGCAGTGCCTCAGGATTCTGCAGTGTCACTCCTCTTCTCCCTGGCTCTCTGCAAAGTGAAGTCATAGGAATGGATCAGCCAACCTGACTTCTCACTACCCTGCCCAGAATCCTTTGTGAACTGAAATGAGTCATCGCTCTGAAAAAATCCACAGCGCAACGTTCCAGGTTTCTCCCTATGTCTGCGCTGGCTTCTTTGTCTTTGAAATGAAGTGTCTCTGCTTCTGGAACAGTGCCTAGCTGCATTGTACAGGATAACAAGCCAGCCTCCTCATTAAGTGGACAAGAAAGCTATTTACATGCATTAGCAAAGACAAGTTAAAGCTTTAACCCTCTACTCAAGACCAAAAATTTAACCCTAACACACCTGCCTGATGTAATACACAGTTCCCCAATACACACAACCACAAATGCACAGACATACCTGCGTGCACACACACTTACACAGAGCAGTATTTTCTTAAATTATTCACTATTTAGCATGGCACTTACCAGTTTTTACTCTATTGATTAAAAAGCTTTACTCTCCTTTGTCAGTCCTGAAGAATGCTGCAGACCTGCATGTAATAAACAGCTCTGCTGTACAGTGGATCAAAGTTGTGCTGCTGCAAACCGTTTATCAAAAAATCAGAAGCAGTGGACAAGTTCTTCCAAGCTCTCATTTTTCATCACCCCATTCACCACTTGGGTTCCAAAACACAGTGAGCCCTGAAACCATGCCAGACAGAAAATGTCAAACTGCTCCAAGTGCTGAGAGCCAGCGGAGCTGCTTCAGCTTCTGCTGCTACTGACAAAGAAGGTAATGCTCAGAACGAGGTCACTGTGTCAGGATCGCACTCCCAGTGCTAGGTTTTTCTCTGCTTGGTGAGGGTATGCTACGCTTAAAGCATCAGGAAAACACAGAAGAGGAGGTAGGAATACTGTGTGATGAGAGACAGTTGCTGCTGTTTCGGAGAAATATTTTTAGTTCTTTGGGGATTTTCTTTTAAGAGAACAAAACATTTAAAATTGCCTTTACTGCAAAAGAACTATTTCTAGTCATGATCTAATCATCAAAATGAGAAGACCAATATGCAGAAAGGGAGGGACAAACAAAAAAATGAAAGCTGTCACAGAACACTTATTTCAAGGTTCCTGTATCCTGAGCACTCTGAAATAGTTTGAAGCACATAATCCATAAAATCCTGAAACACAGTACTTCAGGACTCACTTGTGCTGTGCTAGAACAGGCAATTCTCTTAGGTTCTACCCTAAACAAACACACCAGGTGTTTAGGACTGAATTAAATACGAAGGTCACTACCTTCCTATGCTGCAAGCCTTAGCCTTACTACTACCCTGTCAGTGAAGAGTCGAACCCAGCCTAAAACAGGTCTATGTGTTTCAAGAGGATAAGTAAATAGTTGAGTTACACAACTAGCAAATATCACTTTTGTTTACAGGTCTATGGCAACTGTTATGCAGCAAAGCCGTATTATAAATGGCTAATTTACAAGTGGTAAATTTACAAGTGGTAAACTGGGTACTTTGCTACACCTGTAGTTACACGGTAGCCAAGATCTCAACATTAAAAGCTGGGCTTTTGCTATGCACACAGTCATCACTTTCTGTGTTCCCTGAAAGACCTCATTCCAGGAAAACTTCAACTTTACAAGAGTTTTGCCTTCCCTGGGGCTGCAGGATAAGCTGCAAAGCCTCTAATGAATCCAGCTTGGCTTTTGCAATGTTTTGAGTCCCGCAGGATCATCCTGCAGAAACTCTGGTTGTTTGTCTGCTAAGCTCACACAGGAATGAAATTCTTTGCAAGAAAAAAATTTCTGCAGGCTTAGAAGTGAACTACAAGAGGCACCTCCTGAAAGAAAAAAACGAGAGCTCTGATCTGCTTTTCCTCTGTATCAGACAACATTCATGAAAGCTAAATAGCTGAGCTTGTGCATGCACAAGCACATGTGTGTTTTCACACACATGCACAAGTCTTGCAGCAGTCATCATGCTACTGTCACCAAGGTTAAAATACCAGCAGAAGAAAGATACAGGTAATACCACGACCCAAATATACTTTCTCCCGAACAAATTTCTCTAGCACTTGAATGCCAATTACATATTCAGGAGCAGCTGGACCACTCTGAACAGACTAATACAACTGCAAGCTTTGAGTGAGATAATTCCTCTTGCATGTGTGACATCCTGGAGACACCTAGAATGCACTGAGCATGCGCATGTACCGAGAGGGCAAATACATCTTGTGTGCACAGGCACCTAGGCCTGCCTTTACGCAAATTCGTCAGCTCACAGCACTATTACACAGCCATTTAATCAGTATTAGGAACTGCATGAAGTGCCTGATACCTCAAGCATGGCAGAGAGCAAAAGTGAGAGACCAGCAGCAGGGAAAATGTAAATGAGAATGTTTAAAGAGCTGAAGTGGATGGATAAACCAGTGCTGCCATCACCAGTGACGTTACTGCAGCGTGGCCTCTCAGGAGGAAGGCCTAGCCAAAATGCCACATGCACTTCCCAATCAAGGCAGCTACTCTGTTCCTCCATCCTACATCTCCACCCCAGCACATGATAGAAAGTGGTACTGAAACAAAAGCTGCCTTACCGACAGTGCATGGCACAATGTACTTCTCACCGCATAACGCCATGCATCCAAATAGACAGCACAGAATACAGCATAGCCTGAGATCAATCTCCAGATCACACAATGAGAAAGCAGATGAGGTGAGGATCCTATTTTCTTCCTTTGCACAATCACTGTGTTGGAGTTGAAGACAGACTCCTTTCTGAAACTCTACATCAGCTTACACACGTCCTGGAGCCCTCCCGAACCAGGGCCTGGGACTCCCTTCCTTTGCCACAGTCCTTTCGCCATCAACAGAGGGAAACTCACAAAGAGAAAAGGAATGTGCTCAAATGGGACAGGGGAGAAAAAAAAAAAAAAGTTAAAAAAAGAACACTGCAAGAGCATGAGAAAACTCACACTAGCCTGTGCCAGTTTCAGTGGATCCTGAATTTCAGAAGCTAAAATCAGCCATGAGAACTCAGCCTTCATAGTCTGTAGCTGCATAGTCTGTACCATTATTATCCACCATTACTTCTACAAGAACCAACTTCACAAAGCAGGAAGCACTCGAACAGCAGACTGGGAACACAACCCCTGAACCCTGTGGCCCCAGAAGAGACCAGGCTAAGGAACATCAGAAAGATAAAAATTCACACTTGTATTTCTTCAGGAAATCTCTTCATACAGAAAACTTTGACATATTAGTGCTCCACTAATAACAACTTACTTGCAGTATGCTAATAAGTTCCACTTGGTGCACCTGAACAAATCTCCTGGTTCTTTAAGAAATCACTTAAGGAAACACAAGAGGAAACATGATCAGGGTATTAAATTCAGCAATATCCCAACAGGTAATGCCCATCTGTTTTTCTGCTAATGTTGTCTAGGAGCTTAAATACTCTCTTTTTCCCCTCCTGCTGCTTAGAGCCCAATGTATTTTCAGGGAACATGCCTCCCCTTCTTCAGACCTCCTTCCACTGGCTTGAAAAAAAGCACACTCTTCTAGTGTTCTTTCGTATGTCTGCCCCTCCTGCTCCTTTAATCTTCCTAGGACTCTTCTACATTTACTCTAACTTACATAACTTTTCTTTAAAGAGCAATAACCAGAACTCTGCACCATACTCTGGTGCTCCAGCCAACTTCTCACCTGTGTCAAGTACAAGGAAACCAGCATTTTCACACTTTCAGTGAAAATACTCTGCCCTATAGATAACAAAAACAAAACTTGCTTTTTCCATAGCTCTACAACATCGGTGGTTCACTGTCACCCCACAACTGAACAACCAGTTCCAGATATCCTTTTTATGCTGCTGTAACTAACAAGTTTGAAGCAAATATTCGTGGATTTGACTCCCAAGACCACGATCTTGCCCACTATACTTCAACAGCTTGTTCTGTGGATATGATTAATGATCTTTGAACATCCAATTCTCCTTATTTGTTATCAATTTTTTAAGCATCTCCACTTTGTCACATGTTAATGAGAGTCACAAAACCTAAAATGAAAAACAAACAACACTTTAAGTGTTAGCTAATGCAGGACAGAATCATAAACCCCCCATGCCACACTTGCTAATACTACAACCCAGTAAACAGCATTTGACTGAACCCATCAAGTCCCAGCAGGAAAAACAAGGCAACCCACAAAACTCCCTCCATCAAAAGCCTAGTAGGTAAAAACAACTGCCTTTTTAGATTTTGCCTACTACAAGAGGCTTCTTTAAATTACAGCTTACTGGAAGTATGTGATATTTTAAACCATAGAATTCCCTAACAGTTTTTGTAGCTAGGACCATGGGATGGGAGGAGTGTTTGATGGTTTGGTTTTTGGTTTTTTTTGCACAGAAATCTGTTACTATTAAATTAATTCAATCAATGCTAAAGCTATATTATTGCCGACCACACTACCACCCCACCCCTCAAAAACAAAGCCTGTCAGTTTTCTGGCAGCAAACAGTAAATGCAAGGAAAGATAGAAGCATTAAAAAAATCTGACACTAGAGGAGATTTGGCAAGAGAGAGTGAGCACGTGAGAAACAAAGGAATAAAACCAACCAAACAAACAACAGCAAACGATGATAAACACGGATGTTTTTCTTTCAGGGTGGAAACTTTATAAAGGCAGAGAAAAATATTCCTTTACAAATGCTCCTGAAAGTGCAGGACATGGCTGTTGAAACACAACAATCAGCCCCTTAGCCACATGTTCTTCACTATCCTCTTCAGTTTAGCCAGAACACATTTTCAGCATGGCTGGGGATGCTGCAGCAAATAGTCAGCAAGAGTCTAGTCAGCAGTTAAAATTCTTGAAAGATGAAGGGATGATTAGCAATCCAACCTAAAGACATAATGCATCCTCTCTCATTTAAATTGACTGCTGCAACCGTGGAAGGATTTTCATCCCAAAGATGATACTGTAGTGGTTAAAGCTTTTCAAACAGATAGTGATGACTGCCAGATAACTTCAGGTTAAAATAAGAACCCGCAACACTGAACACAGGTCCCATGGTACTGCAGCAGCCTTTAACAGCCCAGTTTTTCCTGGCTAGGAGAGAACTGATGAAAAGGCCAGGCATGGAATCAATTAAAATAGTGCCAAAGTGGTTTTAGAAAGAAAAGGTTAGACACTCCAAAGACTTAGCAGTTGAGAGTTTACTGGGTCATTTTTTTCCCTGTGGTGGAAAGCAGAGTTTTCACTATGGCTTGAGTACATTTAAGATGTACTTAATGCTTACAAAATTAGAACATTTTATACTCTAATACATGAAGTAGCTATGCTGGGGTATTCTGCCTCTATGCTCTACCCACGTGGGGTGGATGCAGGGATCCTTTTCCCACAGTGGGTCAAAATACTTTCAAATTCTGTTCTTTGGTCCACTCTGTGTGAGGATCAGCTGTGAATATGGCTACATGGGAAATGCTACAGCACAACAGTTCAGTCACCGAATCTGCTGCCTCTCTCATGATAGCCAAGCATTTCAGAAGCAGCATTAGAAAACCAACTGCACGTGTTGCCACTAGTGTGTACTGCATCTTAAAGTGAAATGCCCTTATTCCAGACAGAAACAGTTCATTTGAGATCCTCAAGGACTGGCAGATTTTCATTTTTTCTCCCAATTAGCACAACTATCAACAATCAAAAACTACTTTCCCAAATAAATGACAGTACCTGGAACAAGGTGTTCCTGCAGTTAAACTACTCACTGGATTAAATGTTTTCTCCTGGCCATTTCACCTGGTTTTTGCTTCTTTATTTTATTGAGCACTTGTTTTATTACAGGAAGCAGTAAACAAAAACCTACACCAGGCATTTTACTACTATTACAACAGTAACACCTTCCTACCTCATGTTCTTTTCAAGTGAAATTTCAGAAATGTGAAAATCTCCTTGCACATAAATCGTAAAAACAAATGCGGTATCCAAAACAAGGATGAAATTATCAGCTCCACAGAAAGAGCTCTCTTGCGTGACTTCTTACATATCTCCTAATTTACACAGTCTTATGTTTAGACTTTTAATTATCAACTCCCCCCATCTAATATCTTTGCCACTGACTCCAGCAATATGCAGACCACACTCCTAAAAAAGCATGAAATCTAACATATTTGAGCACGATTTTTTCAGTGTTCACTGCAATGCATTACAGTATGTTGCTGATGTCACTATTTTGCGGAATTGCTCAGCTGTGCTAGTGACTTTTGAAGTCCTCCTCAGCAGTCTTAATGGACCTGAACAACTGTGATCTGACAGATAGGGTTACCACTTCATTATCCATTCCATCCTTCAGATTTCTAATAGGGCTATTAAAACCCAAACATTTGGTATTGATCCCTGCTATGCAGAACATTGTTAACCCTTTCCAAGGACCAGAACTGGCTGCTCTTTTTTCTCCCTGGATTCTAAACTGAGCTCAACAAGACTTCTCTCTTGGACTTTCACCAAGCATTTAAAAAGCACTAGAGCATGGAAGCGTTCTTGTGCTCCCCAAGTGCCGTTATGACCCAGTTTTCTGAAAGATGAGAGCACATAAAAATAGTTGTGTCTTTCCCCTCTTATTTAGTACAGAGAGACCTTAACTGGGATATCAAGACTAGATTCCTGAGATGATCTCAGGAGCTGATGATGATCTCAACTTACACTGAACTAAACCAAAGGGCTGGCAGAAGGAGAGATGTGAGAAAATTTCTTTAATAAATCTGGCAAGTAACCACTGCACACAGAAAGAAAATCACATATAACAAAATTCTGAGATCAAAGCCTAGGGGATATACAAATCCAACCTCTGAACAACCACATTTTACGCCACAGCAAGATAATATTTTCTTAGTGCATATTAGAACAGGAAAAAACAAAACAAAACAAAACAAAACAACAACTCATTCCTTATATTGTCATTAAGTTGCCATCGCTTATTCAGTACCATTAAAAAATGGGCTTACAGTTACTGCTATATTATTTCAATGAGCTACCCCCGCATAGGCAGTACTTCAACTCACCCAGACCTGAAGAACCCAAGGGCACACGACTCCTATTTAGAAGGGTAAAAAGTGTCTCTCTCAGAGCCAGAGCTTGAGAAAGCTCTCTGCTTCAGAAGTATTTCTGATGATCAGTACACACTGCATTGCACATGGTGAAAGGGATGGGGCATGCCTCTCTCCTCACCTGGCCACCCCCTTTGGGAGGCTGGAACTGCTGTGCAGACCAGCCCTTGGAAACACCTACAGCAGATTAAGTAGTCCTAAAAGCATTTTTTGAAACCTCTGCTGTTCATCATGCCTGTTTGGTAGCTACAAATGTTAAGTCTTAAAGAGCTGATGTAAAACCTACCAAAGAAAAACCTAGGCTATAAAGATGGAATTAGCAGCAGCAGGAGACTGGAGAGGAATACAAGAAACAATATAAGTAAGAAAAAACACAGGAAAGGTTAAAAGGAAATGTGAGGAAAGAGATGATTTTTGTTTGATTCCTAAAGCAGGCAATGCAGCATATGTGATGTTAACGATGAAAGAAGACTTGTTAAAAGAACCCAAATGCTTAGCAGGGCTAAACGGAAGCAGAAATAATAACCAAATGGTATGAAATAAAATTAGCACTTCCAGCTGTAGGAAGGCTGGGAAAATATGAGGGTCTACAGGATTGCTGGAATAAGCAAAGTGGGTACGGCTGCGTGTATGAGTGAAGAAAGATGTCAAGAAAAGGACAGTTGCTTTGTGAAGGCCGACTCGCATGTGCTCTGCACCTACTCGGTGCTTGCCTTCGTTTTATTTTCTAGGCTGACCTTCAACCCATGCCACACAAAGGATTCAATGAAAAGCCTCCGTTCAAATTCTAAATTAAAAGCCTGAAAGAATAAATATATCTTGCTTTGTAGCCCAAACCCTAAGCCCAAGGACCAACAACGCAGCAAAGGGAGCATCCCCAGCAGCTCAGGCATGAGCCACAACACCGAGCTCTGGCCAAGCGCACCTGCATCCTCCAGTGGCTTTGAACGAGCCCTCCCAGGGCTTGCAACAGGCAGAACAAATAAAAAGAAAGCCCCTCTCCAAAGGGCTGCTCCTCAGTTTTTATGATGACACGTCAAAGCTACAGGAAAGATGGGAGCTTACAGGACAGTAAATAGAGCTGAGAATGAATCAGTAGTGTGCATGCTAATAAAGCACACATGCAACACCGCTCCACTGAGAGAGCACACTAATGGTTTGGGCAGTCTGAAACACAACATGTGAACGCAGTTAAACATGTCATCACCAACGCTGTCTTTAGAAGTGTTCTGCTGCTTTATGAGAAGCTCTTCAAAACACAAACACATGTAATTTCATAGAAAGAAGGTGTAATCCACAAGAACTGGAAAATGTGGGACTTCACAAAGTGCATCCTGCATACCATGTGAGGTCTGCAAGGCCTCCACACTTGAGGCTTGTGATTTTTCTCATTTAATTGTGGTATTTTATTTTAATTCTGGCACTACATTTAATTGAGTTAATGCATCCTAGATTTGTTTGGCAGCATCTAGTTTGATATACCCTCTAAATACAATTTGGGGACCACCTGTGTAACAGTCACAAGATGGAAACTGGCCTCACAGTTTTGGTCTAAAAGATTCATTTACTGCCAGAGTTATCTTGGTGTAATGATATCTATGCAAATCCTCATTTATTTTGGAATAAGAACCTATTTTTTAACCTGATTTGCCTTACACAGCTTCCAAAAATTTTATCAATGGGGGCAGTTTTACATGCATAATCCTGCTAAATTCCTCTGCAGGAACTTTTTAATGTGTGATGTGATAGTGAAAATGAAAAACGGAATGATCAATACTAAAAAGAAAACACTAATTTTCTTAGAGGCGAGAATGTGTCTTCCTGTTATTCAATCACATGCTCCCCAACATATTCAAAAAGTAAATGTTAAAACAAAGGAATTACTCTTCTTTTACTAATATTTTTCCTGGATTCCGGTAGCTTTACACTTGAAGAATAGATAAAAATTGACATTTAAAGTTACAAGTACTACTTCTCTAAAAACTTCCTGTTACGGTCAAAGGCAGAGATATCAAATGAGCCAAATATGGTTCCTATTTGCCATATGTTGTTTCTAATAGTCACAGCTTGAGTTTCAAAACTGATGTAGATTTGCACTTCCCTTCTTCATGTCATTTCTATTGAGTGCTGCTGTACACTCAGTACTTCTAAAAATCAGGACAGTTACTCAGGAGCCTAATTTTAGGTACTCATTTCTGGAAACTGGAGTAAAAGCTCAGACTTGAACACTAAAAGAATTCAGGCATGTAAGCTACTTGGGAATATCTGAGTGTCTTGTACACAATGCCTAAAGTCATGCATCTCCTTCATATTTACACTTATAAATGAGAGCCTAAACATCTTATTTAGGGCATAAAGGTTTGAATGTGATTTATGTGACTTTTGTCTTGCTTTTGACAAACTTTATTTGATGAAGTTTTTATGTAATTGGTGTTTCCAATAAAAGTTTTGGGTCTGACAAAATTCTATTAAGATGAAGAAAAAGAAAAGAGAGATACAGAGTGAGGTTTTAGAGAAAATAATTCTGATATTGAGAGTAATTTGCTCATATCTTTGGAGACTGAGGATGTGAAAGCCTCATGTAACTTCCCACTGACATTTTCCTCCTGATAACATAACTTCTTTCAAGGGCAGGAGTAACCTTGCCAAACATAATCACCACAAATTTTCCCCTCACACACAGCCTCTGACTGTATCATTCATCACCTACGCAGACAGACATTATGCAAGCCTGCTTGCCAGATCCTGCTGCTTAGGAAGCACTTGCAGAACACCAGAAGTACATCAACTCTCCCCCAGGCCTCCCAAAAGCAGGCCATCTCCTTCAGCCACGGCCTCCACCAACAGTGAAGTCACAGTGCTGGCTTTGTGATCTCACAGTGCTCTCCATAGCAACAGCCTATGAGGTCACAAATAAAGGATTATCACTTTGCTGCAGGATTAAGGGAACTAAGAAGCTGGTCTGGCAGGAAGATGGGTTTTACTTTAAATAATGGGAATTAGAAGAAAGCTGAAAATAAATGGGTTGGAAATTGTCTTTGTCTGGCATGCACCCCTTTTTCAATAATACTGTAAAATAAGATATTGCTTTCTTTGACAGCTCCCAAGTAACAGGGTGAACTGTAGGCTGCCTCCTGAGCTATTACATGGGAGATGAAGCCTGAAACAACTTCCACATCTTTTGACTCCTCAGTCATTTGATTTTGCAAGTGCAGGCAGCAGTGAGAGCACTCTCTTCAAATTGTCTGCTCCTTAGTTTATTCACAGATGTGCAAAGCTGGCAATAAGTTCGAGAAATTGACAAAAAAAAAAACAGAAAAGGAAGTCTGAAAACATCTTGCCTTAGCCCACCTTATTGCTCAGGCAAGGATTTACAAAAATGATTCCAAACTAGGAGGCTGTGTTCCTTAGAAATAGTGAAAAACATACTCGTTGTAAGTTACGGTGCTTTAAGTACTTGTTCAAAATGCAAGAAACAGTGATTACTTAGAAGAACATTCCCTGCAAAATATACTTGCAGTCATAGGAAGCTGTACTGCAAACATTACTGTTAGAACAAAATGCTTGTACAAATAATTTCATTCCACTTCTAGTGGTTTGTTTTTTTCAACACTATCTGGTTTACTCCCCAGTGTTTAAAAGTTTTGTAAAATACAGAACTCCAGAACCTGTTTGAAACCATTCCAAAATCTTTATTTCCCCACTTTCTCACCACGGAGCAAATAAAAAATAGCACAAATACAATCACCTGATGAACACTTTCTCACTCCTCATGGAACCACCAAGGCTTCCATACAACTATCCAGAGCACAAACTTAATTTGGTTTCAGTTTTTAAAGGGAGTTATAAGCCCAACAGAGGAAGGGGGAATGAAAAGAAGAATGATAGCAGATAAGAACAGACTTACTGCATTATTCACAGAAATCCTATGCCACATGCATGCTTGCACATGAAAACACTTTTCCCATATTTTTGAAGTAATTGCCCACTTTTCCAGATGCCTGGCACCTTAGGCTGCCTGATGTCTGGAAACTAGCTTCTGCATGCATATAGACTCATCCTGCGTGTGCAGCAGGTCCAACACATCAGGTGTACTATGCATGCATAATTTATCTGTCAGGGACTGTCCCAGATTTTAAGATTAAGACCTAAAAAATCCTAAAACAGCCTGCTTTGTAATTTGCAACCTGAGCTGTGATGCAACCATAAAGCATTTGTACAGTGTGAGAGCCATCCTGCCACTTCAGGAAAATTTTGAGTAATACTTGCAGCTTTCCGCAGCTGGAAGAAGGCTTCCAGCATTATGAGCAACGGCACCAACACCAGTTTCCCTCCTAGGACTGGAAGAAAACATTGGACAACCTTGCAGTAGCTAACCAAGTAGTCTCTGCCACGGGTCTGGAAAATTTAGATCTCTGTTTTGCAGTTGGACGACTGTTAAAAGCTTTAAGAAAAAAATAACATAGACATCCTGATGTTTCACAGTGTTTTAAATATGCTTTGAAATTTCATAACCTATTTAAAAACATATTTGTTTCTTTGCCCTCCAGCACAGCAATAAAGAATCCCGAAAGGAGTGTTTAGAGACACCAGATTTACTAGTTTTTCCACTGAACTCCACAGCTTTCTAGGCCTGTAAACAGGGGCTGAATTCAGCTATTAGTCACTCCCGCCACAGCCGGGTCTGCCCGCCCGTGTCTGCACCTGCAGGGAAAGCACACGGGCCTGCACTAGAACGGCGATTTCCCGGCAGCCTGCTACAGCACAACGCGCCTTCAGCCGCCGACACCGCCGCGCTAACCCCGAATACAAAGGCAAGGCCCCGTCCGCCCTTACACCCGGGTGAGGAGCGGCACCACCGGCCCGCCCGCCGCACCGACCGACCCCCGTGCGCCGGCCGGGGGAGCGCGCAGCGCGGCCGCCACCGCCCCGCGCTGCTGGCGGAGCTTTCATCGTGCAGCAAAGCGGGTGACCGACTCAAGCGGGGAAGAAGCGCTGCCCCCGGCCCGGCGGCGCGGCCCCTCACCGGCCGTACCTCAGCAGCGGCCCCTCCCGGCGGCGCTGAGGCGCGGCCGCCCCGCCCCGTCCCGGCATGCCCCGTGCGGGGGCACGGCCGCCCGTCGCCATGGCAGCGCGTGGCGGCAACGCGCGGGGCCCAGCACCACATCCCGCGCCCGCAGCGCCAGGGAAACCCAGAGCAGGGGAGAAGGGCGATGTCCGCCTAGTTCGGAGATGCGACGTTACCCTTACCCCCAGCTTTGCACTATGCATTGTCACCTTTTCAACCACAAACAGGGGCAGCATTTTCCTTCCAGCGAAGGCCGCCCATACCGCCGCCATTTGGGCGCCATTTGTCGCACAGGACACGCACCTCTTTGTGCTGCTGCAGCCTCAGAGCTGCCCGGGTCCCAGCCCAGGGGAGCTCAGAAACAAAAATAAGATTTTGTTGATTGGTTTCTCTGGGTTTGGGGTTGTGGGGTTTCTTTGTGCTTTTGTTTGAGGCTGGGGATTTTACACGGTGGTAAAGCAGATTTCCAACTCCTGTGTCAGCACTGTCCTCACAAGAATCCTTCCCACCTCAAGCGAGGGTGCAGCAGGGCCCTGGTACTCCAAAATGCGGTAAAGGCACAAAACAGAATCACAGAATCAACTGGGTTGGAAAAGACCTCAGAGATCATCGAGTCCAACCCTTGGTCCAACTCTAGTCCGTTTACTAGATCATGGCACTAAGTGCCATGTCCAATCTCAGTTTAAAAACCTCCAGGGACGGCGAGTCCACTACCTCCCTGGGCAGGCCATTCCAATGCCTGACCACTCTCTCTGTAAAGAATTTCTTTCTAATATCCAGCCTAAATCACCCCTGGTAGAGTTTAAGCCCATGCCCCCTTGTCCTATTGCTAACTGCCTGGGAGAAGAGACCAATCCCCACCTGGCTATAACTTCCCTTCAGGTAGTTATAGAGAGTGATGAGGTCACCTCTAAGCCTCCTCTTCTCTAGACTAAACAACCCCAGCTCCCTCAGCCTCTCCCCATAGGTCTTATGTTCAAGTCCCTTCACCAGTCGTGTTGCTCTTCTCTGGACCCGCTCCAGCACTTCAATGTCTTTCCTGAACTGAGGGGCCCAGAACTGAACACAATACTCCAGGTGTGGCCTCACCAGTGCAGAGTACAGGGGAAGGATCACTTCCCTTGTCCTGCTGACCACGCTGTTTTTGATACAGGACAGGATACCGTTGGCCTTCTTGGCCACCTGGGCACACTGTTGGCTCATGTTGAGCTTCCTGTCAATTAGCACCCCCAGGTCCCTTTCTGTCTGACTGCTCTCCAGCCACTCTGCGCCCAGCCTGTAGCGCTGCAGGGGGTTGTTGTGACCAAAGTGCAGCACCCGGCACTTGGCCTTATTGAACTTCATCCCATTGGAATCAGCCCATTTTTCCAGTCTATCCAGATCCCTCTGCAGAGCCCTCCTGCCTTCCAGCAGGTCGACACTCCCTCCCAACTTGGTGTCATCAGCAAATTTGCTGATGATGGTCTCAATCCCCTCATCTAAATCATCAATAAAGACGTTTAACAGGACTGGACCCAACACTGACCCCTGGGGAACACCACTGGTGACTGGCCGCCAGCTAGATGCAGCCCCATTCACCAGCACTCTCTGGGCCCGGCCCTGCAGCCAGTTCTTAACCCAGCGTAGAGTACACTTGTCCAAGCCATGGGCTACCAGCTTTCGCAAGAGTATATTATGGGAGACAGTGTCAAAGGCCTTGCTGAAGTCCAGATAGACCACATCCACGGCTTTCCCCTCATCCACCAGGTGAGTCACCTGATCATAAAAGGAGATCAGTCAAAACCACCTGCTTGAGGCATGTCCAACCCTCCTGGGCCCCCTTGTTTTTAAGCATTGTTTCCCAGGATATGCTCTGAACTAGACTTCTGAATAGGCAAAAATCTGCCCTCCGGAAGTCCAGCGTAGAGGTTTTGTTAATGGTTCTCCCTGCATCTCTGAGTATTGAAAATTCTATTATTTCATGGTCGCACCCCCTCTGCCTCCCCGAGGGTGGTGGCACGACAGGACGTGTGCTGCTGATGCCAAAAGTAAATCTGAGCTGTCACCACAAGGAAATCCACCCTCTTCTTCAAAAGGCTACATGCTTCAAGTATTGCATGCGACTTTTTAACTCAACCTGGCTTCATAATTGATCCAGGGTTTTTATTATTTTGTTTTTAAAGTTTACAAATGTAAAACGAATGACCATAGCAAAATACTCCTCTCTGGCTGCTACTGAGGTAGAATCTACACTTGTACAGACACTTAGGCCAATTTTCCATCTTTTTTAAAAGAACTTACCATCTGAAAAGACAACCATAAAGAAAATGTTTTTGCATAAGAAGGGTAAAAAGACCTGCTACCTCTACCTTGAACAGATGCTGGAGTTTCTAAGATGCAAACAAGCTTTGTAAAAACAGTGGCCAGAATACATGCTAAAAACAAAAGCTGTACAC
This sequence comes from Columba livia, assembly GCF_036013475.1. NCBI lineage: Eukaryota > Metazoa > Chordata > Aves > Columbiformes > Columbidae > Columba > Columba livia. The sequence goes on from NC_088605.1 coordinate 34,658,051, forward strand.
CAAATCACAGAGCTAAAAAAAACAGCATCAAAAGCAAGCAGGAGAATTAGTTTGCCAAGGCAAATCAGGGGGTAACGAAGGTGCCTTGCTGTGGATCCTGAGGACGAACTTTGCTCTGAACTTGGGCCAAAAGTGTTTTTTGCAAGTGTTAGTGAGCATCTTGGCTTTTAGGGCTGGTGTGTCTCAAGATTCACAGGCATCAGAGACACATACAGCCTAACCACACCAAGCTTATAGATGTTTAGGAGAAAGCTAAAGCAGTATTTGTGTCACAGTAACTGGGTGTTTGAGATGCAGCTGATGCAAGCCCCGGTAAGACACAGGAGGTCTGCAGCATGCTGCGGTCAAGAATTCAGCACCATGACCTCATTCCTCCTCCTGTGCTCAGGCACAAGGGAAGCCGAGATCAGACTAGCAGCCAATTAACCACTGATTCAGCCTGAATTTCAATGTTCTTCCCTTTATGAGCTCACTCATCGTTTGAATTACTCAAAGAAGCTGCACAAATGCTTTTATTCCAGACTTTGACACGCAATCCATGACTGGAGCTAGAAACGTTCTGCTTGAGCAATGGGAAAAAAGATAAGGTAACGTGGCAGAGTAACAGCAATTCTGAAAGGTGACTGCCAAGACTGAGAACTGCTGCATGGCAGCACAAGTGCTAGATCTCCCCCGGCTCTGCCACTACACACTGGAAATCCACAAGAAATCCACAAGAGCACTGGCATAGCCCTTTCATACTAAATAAATAGCCAAAAAAGTGACAAAAAAAACCCCAAGCCCCTCTATAAATCCTACTTCCCTATGCCAGGCAGTATAAAAAAGCAACAGGAGGCAATTCCTATGGTTATGCAACCTCTGGCATACAGGAAAAAACAGGCCAAGCTCAGCATAGAAGCTACAAGACAGGACCCTGCAAAGGTTTTTAAAGAGGCATACCACCATGTTGTGTCCAAAGCATTTACTTGCCAATACATTGACTTCTCATAGTATTGGTTTGTCTCCCCCATTTGCCATTAACCTTTGAGACCTTTAAATGCTGGCAATTGTCTTTCTTTCACTAATGTCACTGAAACCCATCACTTCCTATGCAAGTGGGGTATAAGGAAGTGGCTCTTTACCAGGCAACATCAGCAGTGTCTGGCATTTCACAAGATCTGGAAGAACACCAGCCCTGCCCCAAGGAGTCCACAGCCTAGTTCAGACAGAGCCAACATGCTTCAGATACAATCTATGAGGCCATGGAAGCATGAGATCACTTCCTCCTTGTGATCTTCAGTTTTACATATGTATCAATTACTTCTATTTAAAAGGTTCTTTTGGAGGAAAAAAAAAAAAACAACAAAACAGGCTCATAATGATTTTATCAGTTTTAGTATTTGGCTTTGGGACCAACCATATACTTTCAGTTATTAACATTAATGATTCCCTTTTTCCTCAAGTACAGGAGGAGGAACCTGGCAAACAACCAGGGAGGACAAGATGACTGACAATAGCTTACAGCTAAACTAGCAACTGCTCAACCACATTGCACAATCCATAGAAGATGTGCCATGATTACTAGCTTAAGGATGATAAGACTACAATCAAAAGCCGTAATTTCTATTGGCATCTCTTGTTTGTATTTAAAGAAAATAAGGGAAAATCTGCTGGTCGTATATTTCTGCAGTATCTGAAACCAATGGATTCCTTAGCTTTCTCCATATAGTTTCTGTTAACTGGAAGCTTGGAATGATCTGTTACCTCCACATAAAGGATTTGACCAAATACTAAAATTCTGGATTTTTGCTGGCAGCTTACAGGATGTTTTGGTCTTTTCTCCTTCACTGCTAACAAAGAAGAATTATGGCAAAGATTAAACTAGGCTAGGCACTCCATTTGTTCCAACTTCCCACCTCTCTCAGATGCAGGTTCAAAAATGTGGACCAGAACTGAACTGACAGATGTTCATCAAGCAAATTAGTTACAGGAAGAACCAAATTTGAGGCCTGCACTGACCAGTAATAACTCTGGTAGATGTTCAAACAGCACACCTGGATTCTTCTAGCCACCAGGAAAAGCTCCAGGACAGGTTCAGCACACCTAATTCCTGTGGGCTAATCTTTAGGATTCCCTCAAAAGCACCAGGGAAACAGCTTTCATTCAAAAGTAAGGGGCAGTCAGCATGTCGTATTTGTGGTGCTTTCAGTGCTGTGACTGTAACTGATGCAAATGTGCCTGGGCCAGCTTTATGCGTCCCATGTGGGGTAACTCCCTGACCATTCAAATAGTTTTTGCAATCTGTGTTGAGCACTGTGGTGCAGCAATTACACCGCTTATGTTAACAGAGCTGACTAGGTTAGAGTTAGCTCTGCCCTGTCTATACAAAATGAAGTCATGCATACAGTCCCTAGTACTCAGCATATCCTAGACATATGTTTGGCCATTTTAGACTTTTTTTTTCAATCCAAGCATCTGGAAAACCTTACTGAACAGTTTATGCAAAATGGTCTCCCCCATGCCAGAAATCTTCCATTTGTAACAGAGAGATAGGGTTTAACAGGCAATTAAAAAGAACCATGCATACCTATATTGCCCTTAAAATACTAATGTCAGACACATACATTAGAAATTATATTGTCTTGTTTGTGCTTAAAACCTTACAAGAAAACAGAGTGCTTTTAACAGGCAAAACATCTAAGCTGGCAGGGAAACCAGAACCTAATGCTCTTCAACAGCTCTGGAGAAAACAAAGCTGAGCTGTGTGCTCAAAATCAGCTCATTGCACCCAGCCCTTCTTCAGCCACACTCCCAAAGGGTGCATTTGAGTAAGCCCCAAGAAGACCATCCCAGCCTGACCTACAGCAGAAAACTGTTGTTAGCCATTGCTATCAACTCCTTTCAGCTAGATCCCTCTGGACTAATACTGAAAATGCTGTTTGACTGCATGTCACCACCGCTACTTCAGATGCCATGAAGAATCCATCACCATGCTGGTGATATTTTGTGGTATTTCCCTTTTGTTCACAGGGAACTGGAAGTCATATGCCAAAGCATTCATTGATGCCTAATTGCACAACAGAGCTAACCAATCTGAAGGATAACCATCACTCTCCTGCACATCCCAGGACAGGCAGCACTGACAGTTGACCATGAATTAGTTTAGGGAGATAATGCAGCAGAAGGCTAGTCCTGAAAAAAACAAACAAACAAACAAAACCAACATGAATATTTTATGCCAAACCCTGACTGGGTGCGCTGTTAGGACAGAGGAGGCCACATCTCAGAGCAAAGTAGGAGGCAGTAGCCCACAGGCAATGCAGGTATGGAGAAGCAGGTCCTCCTGCTCTGTGGGCCACTCGTTGTATGTAAGAACTTCTCAGTTATCATTAAACTGCATTGTAATATGGCCACTCACTCACCACAAAAATGACTGGCACAGTCAGCACCCTGACACCAAGTCCACATGACAGATGGAATTTTCAAAGGGCTTTAAAAGGGCTCACTAAATTGTGTCTGTTTTAATGGCATCTGGGTTCAGGTCTACCAGCACTGGTTTTACCAACAAAGGGCAAGTTTTGCAAAAGCAAGCAGAGTTTGTCATATCCAATACACCATCAAGACTTGAACAAAGTAAGGACACATTGCCGGAATAAACAAGGATATAAGTGGCAAGTGCACATTCCAAGAATGTGTTTAAAAATAGTGCTGTTCTGACAGAGACAGCACGTACCCATTTTCATCAGTAGTACCAAGGATCTGTTAATAAACTATCACCAGCGATAACTGAGTTTCCCAAGGAATATGGTCTATCAGACATGAGATACCAACCATTCCAGTGGAAAACAACATGCAGGAGACAGGCAGAGCCCTGCATTTCTCCACCCACTGCTGGAGTATCTCCTCAAAACACAGATGGCACACACTCAGAAAGAATGGCTTCACATGAATGACATCCTACCATGTAGAATACAATTCCATTGATTAAACTGTATCAGAAAACCATATAGTTAATATAAAATATTAATTTTAGAGAAAGGGAGAAATATTTTGACAAATATCAGAACTTCCTGTTAACTGCATTCCTGCATGAAATGTTTCTTTCTCTTCACATCAGTTTATTCTGAAAGGCTGCATTATATAGAGCAATATTTAAAACATTTAATGAATCAAATTTGAAACAAAACAGTCTGATCCTGCTGGAATTAAGTATTTCACCTGATCTAAAAATACTGGGTTCAGGATTTTCTTCCACATGAAATCTGACTACTTTGGAGCTCTGTTTCAAATCAGAAAACAATTTCCTTAGAATTCAAAACCTCCACAAAAATTGAGCTTCTGTCTACTAGTCAGCCATATGTAAGCCTCAGGTCTTAAAACGTGAGTTTCAATATATGTCCTTACAAGAATATCCAGTATAATATATTTCCTCATATGAAACTGGAGAATCTTAACACATTTGTTTCAAATGAAAAGTTTCATTCAATCTGAGCAGGATTTGAACTTGAAGAGTTTTTGCCTTGTTCTGCATCTCAATCCCTGTTTTGTTAATTTATCTTGCAAACGCAATACTTGATTGATTTGCATGTATTTATAAATATGTATGTACAACTCAGAGTAGGAAAGCAGCAACACCATTACATCAGCCTCAACACCTGCACCATGTTGACTGAAGCAGAGAAGACCGTCCATTATTCCTTATTAACTTCCCAGCCTTACAAACTCTTTCCTTCTCTGCCAGTAACAGAAATCATGCTGACTCTATTTGACTTGTAATTTCCACTGTGACTGGGGAGGCAGGTCTTAAAAAAAAAAAAAAAAAGTTAAAATATCTAACAAATATTCTTACAGTCTTCATAATGACATTTGCCCCAAGTGCCCATTTGTGTGGAAAATGTTTAAATTGTTCCATTAAAAAAAAAATCTACAGTCCTAAGGGAGCTTTTAGAGTTATATACAAAACATTTTCATGCAGATTGAGGGCATTAAGCACTTAATGCATTAAAGAAAAAAAAAGGGCTTGAAGAAGTGTTTCAAAAAGAAAGCAGGAATATTTTAAGTCTGAGACAGAGAAAACAAACTGAAAAGAAACCAAAAGGAAACAGCTGATAAACTACATAACAGCTTATTTCCGAAGACTTAGTCAGCATCCAATGTAATGACTGTCACAATAGTTCATCTTCTAATCTAAAACGTAAACCTTAAAAAACACCTCATTTTGCACGACAGAAGTTTACCACTCTTTATGCCAAGCTATGTTTTTGGGCAGAACAGACAGTAAGGAACCAAGACAGACAGACAGCTCTAGGGGAGATACTCACCCAGAAAACAGCATTGTTTCAGAAAACAGAAAATTCAGACAGGAGACCAAGATTGCCATCCATGACAGCAGTGTGGTATCAGCACAGCCTTCTTACAGTAGGGACAACACCTAGTTTTAAAATGGATCTAGAGCGATTTGTAAAAAGGTTTAGCAGTCATCTGCAGCAGTAGCAAGAGATGGGACTCTAAGGCCCCAAATGCATGTGTTTTCAGATTCAGGCCCCTACCAGAAGGCAGCTGTGGGAACAGTGCTAGCTGGAAAAGCAGAATACCTAGAAGACAGGCTACAAAGGAATAAGCATTAAGACAAAACCCTGCAGGGCAGCAGGACTGCTTTGGAAATGTTTATTTTTAATTTCAAATCTTGATTCTGAAATGATAGAGAGAGGCCCCAAGCAAAGGAACCAGAACAGCGATGTTGTCTAGAGCATGATTTCATCCTCCCCGCCTTGTGAGTTGCTTATCAGCTCAGGACACTGTCAAGCTTAGCAGCCTGGGCTTGCTGCTGGAAGAGCATGATCCCACTGGAAGAATGTGGAGCTAGCAGGGTTTCTCAGGTCAGGCTGGGACCTGGTAAAAGACTGCAGATGAAGCAACTTGAGTGAGTGAGGCAGGAATCTTGGGAGCAGACAATTTGCTCCTGCGAATAAGATCTGGAGTGCTTAACCAAGCATTTCTCTAGGAAAGGACTGCTACCCCTCAGTTTGTTCCTACTTTGATGTTCAAGGGATGAGAAAGTGTAACCTTTCTGTAAGTGAACAAATCATACTAAGAAAACATTCTGTGCCACCGATTTCTAATGCATAAAAAAATACTCCAGAAAAACAAGTTATGGCTGCTGCATGGCAAAAACTCCAAGACTACTTTAAAGATCTGCTTCGGTTTTGCCTTAAAGCTCAACAGTCAAAGCTCATGAAAAGTTGGCGTTTTCTTACTGCTAGTGAACATACGAAACAGCAATAATAAAAAAGCATTGTGAAAAGAGGTTCTAACTGGGGGACAGGTTCTTGAAACCTGGACACAACATTCAGGGATTTGTCTGTCATCTCTATGATCTTCTAGCTGAGCTCTGTGGTCAGAAATATAGACTATTTGCAAGTCTTGCTACTGTCTCTTATTGGAGCCCAGATCCTTAATAGCATCATTTAATATTAATTATCTATTACCAAGATGTAAATGAGAAAGTCCTATGACATTCTTATTGCCTCTCACAAAGATCAGCACCTAACACCAGCTGTTTTAAATGGAAATTTGATGATGGATAGTGTCTCACAAAATGAGGTAGACATACCACTGGGAATGTCCCCATGCCTCTGTTGTACTGGATGCATCATTCTTGTAACAGTCACGGCAATCCATTAACCAGCTATTAGTTGAAAAAAATAAAATGTCCATTAAAAAGTTGTACCAACTTTTTGAAAGTGCAGGAAACTAAGACACAGCCAAACTTTAAGAGGCAGAAAGGATTTTAAGTAGAAAATTCATCCTGAACTTCTACTTTATCTAACTGGATCTCATACCTTGTAGGGAGCTGCCACAAAGATGCAAGTAGATTCTGACCATGCTGGAGGGTGGGAAATAAATTATGATCTTTCAGAAATACCATGGATGAAGCCACACAGACTCTTCAGAAGATAATCCTTCTTCTTTGGTGTTATTTTTGTACCTTCTATTACAAATCCAAAGAGTGCACACAAAACTGTATGGGTGAAAGTGATTTAAAATGTGTTTCTAATTATGCTTGAATGAGGAGCTGCTTGTGGAGTTATTCACACAAACGATTTCCGTTTGTTAAAGCCATTATCCCGATTCTCTGACTACTCCTCCAGCATCCCTTTGAAAAAGCAAAGAAACCACCAACCAAAATAAACCCCCAAAAGACATGTTAAATGTTTTGATATGACAAATGCCAGACTCCAAAACACTTAAATATGCTCAAACAATGCACTTAAAACTCTCATCCTAGTACCTTCCCTCTTCAAATTAACTTCTGCTTTAAACATACAAACATAGAAAGAACTTCATAGCTCTCATAAGAAGATAGTGAATTGCAAAGTTAACTTTTTGCTTTCAAGACAACTCTCATTCATTGCTTCAGTGATATTGCTCTCAGCCTCACCGTCCTGATCCTGGCATGTTCTGCTCCAGAACACACACAGAGATCAGAAAGGCTTTGCTTACAATTCCACAAGAAGATAAAAAGTGTGTGTGATTAGAAGTGTACTTGATCCTGCCTGAAACGATGGGGGGAGGGCTGAAGGCGAACTGGGGAGAGCAAAAGAGCACACAGGAGATAATAAGAAAGGGGAAATACTCTTCCAGACAGAAGATGAAGAAAGAAGGGGGCAGAGATCTAAAGATTTATGAATAAAAAAAGATAAACTGGCAGTTTTTAAATTCCTGAGAGAAAAAACACCTACAGCATTAGGGAAATTGATGTAATTTTTAAAAATTTAAGCCAGAAGATTAAAAAAAAGAAAGTGAGAGCTACCTGTACTGAGGAGGTTCCCACCAGATTCTGACACCGTCTTTTATGAAGCCCTGGTATTTGAAGGGGAAGGTGTCTGGAAAATGCTTTTCATCCAAAGAAAAACTGGACAAATTATGATCAGGGGAACTTATAAGCAAACGTCAGCATGATGGTGACATCAGGTACCCAGACCAAACAGACAAAGCAAACAAGCTCTTGACTTGACCATGGGAAATGAAAGGATGGCTCTTTGGGGGTGACGCATGAAAAGCATGGTAGAAGCCCATGGCTGGCCCACACCACTAAACTGGCTGAACATCCCAAACAAATTTTTCAAACATCTGTTTGACTGCAGGGCTGGACTGCAGGCCTGGGGGACAGCAGGACTGGAAGTAGGGTAGAACACACAGCCTCCAAATGCCACTCAGCACTTCCAGCCCTGGGACAACCCAGCGCACAGAGGAAGGTTTTCTATCCAGGTGACTGCAGAAATTGGAATACCTTCCAGGCAGCAGCTCCCCCACTTCATCCCCATGACCTGCTAGTCCAAAATTGATTCCCAAGAACTCCTGAGTTAGGTTTTGTTGTTGTTGTTTTGAGATTCTTTTTTTTTCTTTCTTGGTTCACTCTCCATTCTCAGGATGTAATTAAGGTTCAAAGTGAAGAAAGAAGGCGAACCAGCTCTGTGTCAGTGATTAGCTCAACATCCTGTTAATATCCACCCATAATCTCTCCCAATCTAGGCATGTATCACCTGAGAACTCTTCATTAAGAAGCAGCTCAAGACAGTTTACGAGACCCTAGGTAGTAGTAATTTTCCAGTGGTTGCCTCCATGGGTTACCAATCTCCTCCATTTCTTGTTATACATTCAGTTACACAAGCAACAAATAACATCGCCTGTGAATACATAACTAGGTATTACACTTTACTACCATGAACTGTATCCTTCTCATACCAGGGCCTGTATACCCCACATAAGGAGAATAAGCTTAGTTAGAAATGAGAAGCCCTGTTTTCCCGTGCACTAGGACATCCTTTATTTTACATATTTAAAGCACAATACAGCTGAGTCCAAGCAGCTAGAATGACCTCTAAAGTTTTATTAAGGTTTGGGTTTTTTTCCAGTTCTTTTGCTTGTTAACAAACTGGGCTGGTTTCACAGTCTATGGGTGTCAGTGCTCAGAAAAGAAAGAAAAGATCAGCAAGTTATAGTCACGGCTTTTAATGAGTTCTCAAAGTTCCTTAAAAGCCCATAAACCAAGTATCACTTACGTCCCCATCACCTAGCACAGTGATCCATATTGAACATGTTCCACAACAGCATATGCACACCATTTCCCTTACAGCACTGCTCACAGTCGAGCTGACATGTGAGAATATGGTACCCCACATTTCCATTTTTTCCCTTTTCCCAGACTCAGTGATGACAGGTAGCAGGTCTGTAACCCAGCCACGTCTTGAGCGTCCTCCAGGCAAACATTACTGAGTCTAGCCTTGCAGGCGTCACAGAGAACTTCATCAGCCACTGTGGTTAAGAAAATTCTGGGTATTCTGGTAGCCACAGTGATTTGGAGGCAGGCAAGGCGATTCCCAATTTTTGCCTTTTGCTTTCCCATTAACTTGGGAGAACAGAGTTTAGCATCAAACCACCAGAGAGAGGTGACCTAAATGCTAAAAAAATATACTACATCCTTACTGCTGACAGGACTATGCATTTCAGAATAGAGGGGCTCTGTTTATGTTCCCAGTTTTCTCCATTTATATATATATAGACCCTCTCACACACACAGGTTCTCATCATCAGATAATGGCTGAATGACATATAGTTAGGAATCACACCTTCTCTTTTTTCTTGTTGATATTTTTTAAACAAAAGTCAATTCAGTTTATGTGTCATTTATGGAGGTGGTTTTAAACTCAGCTGTTTTGCCCATAACTACAAGGGTGGCTCTGCTGCTGCAAAAAAAAACAAAGGGAAAAAAAAGCTCCCACAAGATGATTTATTCTACACTCCCCAAATTTCAAAGTGAGGTCTCTCATGCAAACTATACTTAATAATCTGGATTCTTCTTTGCTGCATTATTATTTCAATGACAAAATTTACTAGAAGTATAAAATGTAGAATAATATTTTACGCTGCATATATTTTGCATCTTCTCTGAGTACATTGTTTAGATCTTAAGGCTTCAAGGCATTTGCAATCCTTTCTTTTCTGTGCCCAGCACACTGGGTACCCCTTAAGCGCAACTGCAATACAAATAAATAATTACAATAAGAATAAACCAGCATCTTCTCTTCAGCTGCACACCAAGCATGTGAACTTTGGTGAAGTCTCTGTGCTTGCAGAGCCAAGACGTGAATTTCAGGTCATGGGCAACTCATTGTCAACAGAAAGGGAGAGCAGTGCTGGGTTGGACGGGCACAGAGAGGAAGGGTCAAGTCCAAGATTCACCCAGTAGAGGTCAGGCTAAACCAAAATTTCACCATCATTACGGGTTCTAAGAAATTGTCTCCTTAGGTCCTTCACACCATTTCCCCTCAGAATCTACCAACAAGCGTTTTCACAATGTGACAGATACCTATGAGTTATGTGCAAAGTTATTAATATTCAAAACAGCAAGGGCTCCCATTTGTTGGCCAAAACACTCTCAAAAATGACTGAGACAAAAGTATCTGACACAATATTTGAAGACCTCAGTATTATGTTGGGCAAAAACCTATCGATTCAGTGAAATAAGAATGAAAATCCATTGTAGCAATATCAACAAAACATTGTACTTGATCTCCAAGAGTATTTCAACTGAATTTTGCTCAGAGAGATGAAGCACAGTAAATGCTTGTAAAAACATGTCATGGTATTAATAATGACAATGTTCACAGGGAAATCACAGAAGGTCTCAGAGTTTGGGAGTCATCTGTCCGCAGAACTGAAACAAAAGCATCACGTAGGTGATTTAACCCATAGCACAAAAAGCAGATGAAAGACAGAAAACACTCAAAGCAAGACTCATGGAGACAGAATAAAGTAAGCCTGCATATCATGCTCGCATGCATGACAAAGAATCTATATAGGCCCTCAGCAGCTTTCACCCAAAAATGTAAAAACACTACAAAAATCTAACAAAACAGATGCAGACAGTATTCAGTACCACAGAATGCTATGCTGAAATAAACTAAATGGTACAGAACAAAAAAAGCACAGAAAAGTTTTTTAAAAGTGCAGAATCAAGTATGTCTATGTATTAGTTATATATACACATACATAAAAACATACATTACTTGTTGAATAAACTTTTCTTCTACAGACAACAGAAGTGTTGGAGGGGAGGTTCAGAGCAGCTGAGAAAGACTTTAGCACAGGTAAGATGTTCAGTACCATTTCTTGTAACAGCTCATACCAGAATATTGCAGATAAAGCTATTTACACCCTGATCATTGTTTAAATCAAGGGGTTAGGCACATCATCCAACACCAAGTATGGCAAGCTGCAATATTGCATTTCAGAGGGGAAGACATGGGAGCTGTTATGCAGCAACTGCCATAGGTACGTAAGGAAACAAAGCGCCTTCATTTTGACTTGGGCAGAGTCAAAATGGTGGGCAGGGAGCTGTTTGATTTATGCTTAAAATATACAATCCAGGGTGCTTTTCTTGTTGCAGCACAGACAGGTAGTACACTAGGTTATGCTCTGGTCTCCTCTCGTTGCTGCCTACAGGAGAATGTCAAGCCTAGTGAAGGCAACTTTTAATATCCTTTGGGCTTCTCCCCCTTGCCCTGCCCTGCGGGCTCAGTAGGGTTTGATTCCAACCTTTTCCCTGAAGCTCCACAGCATGCAGGAGTCTTATCCAGAAATATACCTCATTTTTTCCCCAGTAGTCACCCTACTTTGGGCTTGTGCACTGTCCTCCGAAGGTATCCCTGAAGACTGCTTTCCAGTCTCCACACTGAGAACAGTTTTCCTCCAGGCAGATCAGGGGCTTAAAGAACTGCCCCTCTGTCCCTCTTGCTCCACATTAAGGGGACATGTGCAGTCTGAATGTTCTCAATGGCTATATTTAAAATACACCTAGAACTGGCTTGTAGCCTACCTGTACTGATATTTACACTTTGATGGAGGGTTGCTTTCAAGTCTTGGCTGTGCAGAAAGTTGAAAAGAAAACTACCCACTTCAAGGGAAAATGTATAATGCAATACAGAGTTTCAAAATCACTGCTGCATTATTATATGGCACAGGAGTAGTTTTATCCATATAGCACATGCACAAACCTTTCAGCTCTGGGAAAGAAAGAAAAACATGGTCATGTAAAAGAGACTGCAAGGATGGCTCATTTCTAAATGGAACCCACACCATACACAGCTTATTTAGCATGCAACTCCTGCAAGGATGGAAATAACTACATGTGAAATCCCAGAGAAATAACTTACAAACTGTTGTATTTATTAGTGCAGCAACAGTTTCAACTGAGGATGAAATTAAATACAAAATGCACTGCTGAATGACTAGTAAATACTGCTGTTAACCTTTAAATACCTTTTCTGCAAAGCAAGAATCAATTACAGTGATTGCAGAAGTTGGAGCGGTCTCCCCTGTGACCTGAAAACTATCTACTAGAACTTGGGATGAAGTCAAAAGGGAGACAAAATTCATGACATGAAAACAAGACAGACACCACCACGGCTCCTTCAGACACAGCCCATTCATCTGGGCATCCACAGACAATTTTGCTTCTGTGTGTGATGCCAGCCACCCTTGTTCCATCTCCCAGGTAGTGATTAATCACTCTTCAGTGCAGCAATTCACCCAAGGCAAAACTTGGAAACAGAAAGACACTGTGGGAACCATTTGCTTCAATATTTAAGGGCTTTCCTCTACCAGTGAAACTGAAAGTAGCAAAGCCACATGGTATCATAAGATAGTATTTCTGACTGTTGAAAGATATCCAAGACCTTGTGGTAAACAGAAAAAGAAAACCAAAAAAGCCCATTATGCCTCTTCATATTAACTACTTAGTTGCCACTGAATACTTATTACATCATATATGTACTTCAATGAAACTTTCTTCGACAGAAGTGAAACTCTTTTCAAAACCAACCTTACAACAAAGACATTGTATGAGCAACACTCCGTTCTGCAACTATGTGCCAATATCCCAGCTCAGCCGAGCTGTGCTTTGCCAATCAGGAAGCCGCCTCCTTATATTCTGCTGTCCCAATCTGGAATTCATTGCACTGCTGCTATCACCACTTAGTCTTCCTCCTCGGTGCTCTTTTTGACAGCCCCTGTTAAAAACTACCCAAAATGTACATTTGGTTTAGACAGGCAAATTACCTCACTTGTATGAAGGCAATCACCAAGCCTGCCTCAGTAAACTACATTTACAAAAATAATAAAATAATGAGACTCTTTCTTGTGGGCCCACCTGAAATCTGGTCCTAATTATGAGATACAGCCCTGGCTAACTCTGGCACAGGTTCACATCAAGAGGCAAAATGACAGGATTTGCTTAACAGGTTTCTTTCCTTCTGCTTTGTTTATTTTTGATAAGGTCACTACATACTTTCTTGGGTTATTCCATCAACTGGGCACAAAATTGCACAAAAAATGAGAAAAGAAGTATTATGTCATCAACAAAACTAGTATTTTTGCAAAGAAACCAAGAAATGGCATGAAACAGGTTTAGATTAACAAAACATGCTTCTAAATAAGACCATTAACGACAAAAATGGGTAGTCCTTGAATTAGGGGTGCAGTTTATTTTAGCATGGGCTTCAATCATTTGCTTATGGGCAGTGTAATCTGCATGCACTATTCACCAACTAAATTAACAGAATTTACTTTTATTTTAAAAGTATTGTTTGTGTACAATTGTCAATTCCACTTGAGAGGAATGGCTTGTATTCACGAGGAAGAGGCTGGAATATAATCACCTGAGATCCCTTCCAATGTGTATTTTCCGCTGATCTTGACCCTCCAGGTGTTCAGTCAGATGCCAGTTTGCACAGGCTATTGGGATCACTGGAAGCAGTCTGGAATCCAATACTTGCACACTCCTATTGAAAAGTTCTCATGCTAAACTTCTGATGCATGTCATGCAAGGGTCAACAGTGATCAGTATCAGGTCCCAAATTTGCAAAATCTTATACAGCAGTATCCTGTGACTCATACCATCACCTTGGATGTGTTAGCAAGAGCAGTCAAATTAAGCAAAAGTGCAGAATCTGGGCCTTAATGCTATCAACTTATGTATATTTTGAACAGAATATGTATTATGAAAACTCAACGGTCAAATCTAAGTAGAGTTCTTGTTATGTTTCCTAATGCATCTATAGATTTTGCTGACAATGCTATGGGTTTTGTGCATGGTTGGGATTTTCTCTTTTGTTTTGTCAACAGGACCAGGGAAGTCCCAGGGCTGAGACTGGTGGAGAGGCAGCGTTCCCAAGGACTGTACAATAGAGCAGTGTTTCCTAAAGTAGGTTATGTGAAGGACGAGCAGAAAGGCACAAGAGGGAGGGGTGACTGTGGAATATATGGATGATGTCATCTTTAGGATGAGCAGATCTTTGAAAATATATGTCAGCGATTTCTTTTCCTAGTGGGAGCTATGCTTCTAAAAGTTGGGAAAAAGGCAGACTTATCCCAATGTTTCCTTGTTTAACTGAATCCTTTTAACCAACTAGTTCTGGTAATGTGGACAACCTGGCTATAAATGGCCACATGCTTAGCCTTTGTCTTAAGCCTATGCTCTCATGACCCATTTTGCACATTTAAACCAAGAATAAAGTGACCTCATTTTCAAAAGTGCTGAGCACCAGCTGTTCCTATTGTGTTCACAAGCCACACTATAGGTTCTTGTTTTCAAATTCTTGACCTCAAAAGAATTTTGAGGCAGCGGAGTGATGATATGTTCTTCCACTTGTCATATACCTATTTATTTTAGTTCAAATATAAAAGTCTGACTAAACTGCTTTAAAACCCTGAATGCTCTGAACTGGGACAAGTACTCTTACCACTGGAACGTAAGTGCAACATAAGTGAGCCATGTGATATTTAAGAAAAAAATTATTTGCACAGAAGAATAACTAGATTGAAGGTCAGAGTATTCCAGCCTCAACTCTTAGTTTCTTTTTTCTTTTCCTTTTTATTTTTAATGAATGGCTTAAGAATGGAGGGGAGGTGGCATCCAAGATCATTTAGCACCTGAATTTATGTTTCTGGGATGAAGTTTCTTTGCTACCTGCTATGTAAAGTTAGTCAACAAATTCAAGATCTTTTTACTAAAGTAGTCAGCTAGTGACTTCTACACAACAAACATGCATTTGCCTCTAAATAGTTTTAAACTGTTACTTCAGCATAACACTGTCATCTTGGAAGCCAGAATATCACATATCTCATACAAAAAATAAACATGATTACCTTACCTCTCCCCCAAACCTTAACATTTTAGATCAGAAAAAACAAACAAAAAAATCCCAAACCACCAGAACAACTCACCCACAAATAACAAAACAAGCCATGCCAATGATAAGTGCACAACATTTGGTTTTTATCTTGAAATAAAAAAGTAGCAAGAGAAACTC
Organism: Columba livia; assembly: GCF_036013475.1. Taxonomy (NCBI): domain Eukaryota; kingdom Metazoa; phylum Chordata; class Aves; order Columbiformes; family Columbidae; genus Columba; species Columba livia. The sequence goes on from NC_088605.1 coordinate 34,673,404, forward strand.
AAAATATATCCAATATGCTACAACTTCTTGTTGCATCCTCACTGATAAGATACTCTGATTTGCATTAAGCTTGGCCTGACTGCAGATCTCAGTAAAACATCCTGACTAGGAGTGAGTGGAGTACCACTCCTTTTGGGCACAGGTAAATATATCCATATAGAGACAGCACATATATACATAGGTCACTTAGTAATAAAAAGTCATAGATATTCTCTCTCCAATTACAATATTTTAATATTTGTAGTAACTTGAAGAGCAATTGCTTGTATCCCAAAATCCAATACATCCTGATACCTTGCTTACATTGATTAGTCAGAGCTCTGTTTTGGTTCCCTTGTAAAAACAAAACTGGTCTTGCTTCTTAAAACCTTCAAAGGCTCGTACTTCAAGCTCTGCCTACATGGTAGAGCAGAAACCAAAGTTGTGGGCAGGGACATTTACTGAAAGTAGAGTGACTGGCTGGGGACAGAGGGCCCAGAAAAGGTGAGGGTGAAAGGGTAGGGTCTCAGGGTAAAAGCAAGGAGCAAAAATGTCTCTCTGCTGCACAGACGAGATCTCATCTGAGAGAACCAGAAGTAAAGCATATGTGCTGATAGCTCAGTCAGTGGCTTAATCTGGTTTTCTGCAACTCTCCTCACACTTGCTGACATTTTGCAGGTCAAACTTCCTACAAACGTCACAGAAAACTATCTGAAAGTTGCTGGCAAAGTGCACAGAAAGAAGTAAAAGCTTTATTTTGGAAACAGAATACAGCCATTCACTGTCAGGACACCAGCAGTCCTGAGATGTTTGAAGGTGCTTTAGAGGATACCTGAATATATCAATAGAGGAAATAAATAAAAATGCAGTCTCTTGGTAACACAAACTTTGAAATATAACTTATTTCCTCGGTGTGAGGAAGGTTTGTCAGTGACATTTTGAGGAAAAAAAAAAAAAATGGGGGGTGATAAATCCTGCAAAAAACAGTTTATAAATTCCTTGACACATCAGTACTTTCAGCTTCAGGGTTCCTGAGCTATTTCTCCACTCTCACTTGTCTGGTTGCTCCTGTAAGCACCACAACTCAGCTCCTTCCAGGCAGACTCAACTCCCCTTTAAGCTGTTTCTCAAGAGCCAGGGGCATGATCAACATTTCTAAAATGTCATATTGGATCTGAGTTCGACTTGACAAACTCCTGGAGAGGTAAGGCTAGAAGGATAGTAAAAAAATGACAACATGGAATCTGGCAAAGTACTGCTACACATGGAAGGCGGTATTAAGAAGCTACAAACCAGCACTTAAATACCACCAAGCTGCCCGGTTCCCTGTCTGCTTGGATACAAAGCAGTACCTGCTTCTTTGGCCTCACTGGTCACAATACAGAGTAAAATTTAGGAACTCTGACTCTGAACTTTCTGCTTATTCCCAACTGTATAATGTGGGGAGTGAAAGTGAAGAGTGAAGAAAGTGACAAGTAAGGGAAAGGAAAAGAAGTCAACCTTCGCTTAGTCAAGATGAGAAGCATAGGAACTTCAGGTGAGCTAGATTTGAAATGAAGAAGAAACCACTTAAAGCCATGTGCGCTTACCATTAAAACCACAAAAAACACACCTCCACATGTTCTGTACTGCCAATGCTTTGAGATCCCCCAGAAACCACATCCCACCTTTGACTTTCAAAGCCAGACCACAGTATTTCTGAGGTTTGCTCTCATGCATTTGCTAAGGTTGCACAAAGAGCTGGCTGGTCTTGTCTACTGAACTATCCTAAGAAAAGCTATAAATCCAATATGAATTTTTTTTCCCCTAATGCTATTCCTCCATGTAAACTACAACTGAAATCACGATGGAGACATCACAGCAAACAAGAGATGATATTGTCTTCTATAATCACGAAACTGAGGACAAGCAACATGAGATCCCAACTTCTGTGGTTCACACACCAAAAAATTAAAATAGCTGCCATTTTAAACTATACAGCAAACATTAACTTTTTATCTGAACACAAGTTATGCCTTTTGCTCTTCACAGAACAAAACCAATACAATGAACCCACATGCACCAAGAAAGATCTTAGCATAACTACGATTTCTAGATCTCTAAAGACAAGCCATGCCTTGATATATTCCCACTGCTGCTCTGAGCTGGTTTCAGGCAACTTTTACAAGTATACAACACAGCAGGAGCCATGAGACATCCAACAAATCAGCTTTTGCTATTCCCATCCATTCACAAACGCTTGGTCAGACAGGCTTGGTGGTTGGCCACCATCTCCTTGTGCAAGGGCTCCGAGTGTCCCTCCACCCTGCCCCTGACCACAGTAACAGCAACCCCACTGTCATCAGAGCCCTCTGCAGCTCTGAAAAATGTGACAAGAGGGGGTTGTAGGATTTATCCTCGTATACTAAAAATATTTCTATACAAAAGACTTCCAAAAATGGTGAAGTTGAGATAAAAACGCTAAAAAGAAGGTTTAAATGCAGCTACAAAGATCGGCTCTTTGCAATTAAACTCATTAGACTTTGGCCCTTTCCTTCTGACTACAGTATTTTTGTGTCTTCAAAGATAAAAGTAGTCAGGCCAAAAAAAATACCTTAAGTGCTCACACATAAAACCCAGCTGCTTACCATATTTCATTACCACACTGACTTCAAAAATACTGAGCAATTTAAACCTGCAAGCCACTTGGCTTTAGCTAGAGATAAGTGCCTGAGATAAGAGAGGTGTAATTGTTCAAAGTAATACCGTAGCATGTTTTACATAAACATTTGCTAACCCTGCACTTCATATATTTTGTTTCAGAATTGTGAAACGCTGCTGAATGTTTCGGCTTTATTTGTGGCCCATTCTTTTCATATTTACACATCCAGAGTTTCCCTTGATGCTGAATTAAATAAATTATCTTACCTCATAGTACCAAAGGGGCAGTTGTTATGCTTTGAAACAGAAAGCATAGCCTACAGGTTTCCAGCAGTTACCTGGCTTATTCCTTTTCACTGCTGAAGAGCCAGGGCAGAAATGCTAAAAGAAAAAGTTTGTGAAGAGCTCTGAAACTGGGATTAACAACACAAACCTTTTGCTTTTAAGAAAATGCTTAAGGTTTACGAACAGCATTTTTTCCATAAACTAACTATTAAGTGAATTAAATATTCTGAGGTAAGGGCCCCCATATATTTCCTGGAGACCTGCTTTATAGACTTTTTTTTCTGGTTTCATGTCTCTCTCAGCCCGGCACTACCAGATCCCCTACATCGTTACTCTTGGACTGCATCAAGCAAATTTGACAGAAGTGGAGCAGGCTCAAAGGTCTTATGTCCCCACAAGTTTTGATGACCCAGCACAAGGTCTACTGAGGAAAGACTGAAGCCGAAGCTCAGCCATACAAGTAGACATCAGAGCACCCAAAAAGGAGAGAAGCTCTGTGAAATAAAGCAATGGGCAAGCACTGCTCACAAAAACTTCCTGCCTTTCTTCCCTTTGACAGCTATTTGTGAATAACTACTGAGGGCAGCCCCACAGCCTCCACTCAGAGAAATCTCCCCTTGAACACGTGAGTTTACCTCCTGCTTCACTTAAATATCAGGTTCTGGTCCAACCCTCTGCCCTCCAAAGTACCGGTAAAATCAAGGGGAGGGACTGTCATGTTGTAGTGCCACCAAGGTGCAGCTCAGGATCACAGGACAGAAAGATAAAGTCTGTGTTGTGCACACCGCAGCACGTTTCAGCAAGGCATGACATCTTACCACAAAATCTGGCACCTTGTCCTGATTTTAGGATTACCTGCAAGTAATACTCAGCAACAACTTCTTTACGTTCCAGTTCTTCCCTGTCCCTCAACTACATGCTTTTGATGTAAGTGCCCCAGGGTCTTCTCTCTTTGCTCCCACCCGAGCATCAAGAGCTCTAGGACACCTTTTGCCCCTTGTGCAAGCAGGGGACCACGAGCCTACATCTACATGCAAGACCAGAGTGAGCTCACCACTGCTGCAGCAGTAACGCTGTTCTTTCAATGACGCTACTGCAAAGGCATAGTGTTACTCAGTGTGAGTGCGAATACACCCTTTTATATCAAACAACTAGGAATAAAGCAACACCACAAATGAACAGAACACTAAAGACTGCTGAATTTCATACTGCAAATGATCCTTGGTCTTCCCTGACTGTCATCAAGGGAAGTCCGATTTTGTTGCCTGGCTCTCCGTCAAGAAGTTATTCTACTTTTGCCAGCAATGGCATTGGTTTTGCTCTCACGCTACAATAAACCAGTAACAACTCATTTTAAAAGCCAATAGAATTGCACTGACATCCTAAGAAGAATCTGACCTCATGGACTATCAGGTCATTTTCAATAATCCTGCAATTAGAGAAACCAAATTAAACATTTAACATTTGACCTTTGTTGTTGCTTCTAGATTAGGTAATACAGCTTAAAAGTATGCACATTTTTCAAGCATTCACAAAATAAAGGCTTTAGATCTGTACGTAACATTCAATATGTTCTTATTGTGCACTACTATTTAAAAGGTTAATTTTTTTTTTTACTATGTAATAATAGCTTCAGACGGTAAAATAATCTACTTTGGAGTTACTCTGATTAAGCACCCACTAGATGGTTAGATTAGACCATGGACTGGATTGGAAATAAATAAGTAAATAAATAAATAAACCAGTCATCTCCGGTGAGAATCTCAGAGCTACAACAGTAGTTAACAACACTTCAGCAGATAAAACAAAAGTGACAAATTCAAAGACTGCTGAGAGTGAATTCCTAAATTTTTTTAAACTGGTCTATTTCTAAAATTTCATCATTTTTCTCTCAGTTCTTACTGGTTTGTATCCTATGTTTTATACAATTTGCATTGTTTTTTCCAACTTTTATATTTTAGTCTTACTAGGAAAGACATCTGCAACATCAATTACCATTACTAACAGCATGCACATCTAAATTAAACACCCGTGGATGTACACAAATCATAAACAAAATACGCTCATGTTGATATAAAATCATATAAAATCATATAAAATATCATGTTGATATAAAATATAGTCTCCCCAAACAGAATATATGAAATGGATGTACTCTGATGCTATATTAATAAATAGAATAAAAAATCTTCAGCAGAAGGGTGGAAATCAAAGAGAGTAGTTTTGAAAAGAACATAAGGTAAATATATGTAACACCTATATAAATATATTAAACCACTCAGAAGGCACAGTAAAGTTATTCTGCACATACACAGGAAAGAGATTATTCCCATGAGTGTCACCAAATGTGCCTACAGCGTCCTTTGGGAGGGCTGGACCACATGCGGCGCACACGCAGAGCGTCACTGGGAGAACCACCACACGCGGTCGTTTCCATTCACATTTAAACAACATGCCCGAAATCTATTTCAGAACACATATATCTGTGATGTTGGCCTATGAATTGATGGTTTAGGGACATAAGCTTGATGGATGCTTGAAGCAGCTCTGCAGAGAGGTGATGGCGACTAGACAGGTATTCAGCTCCACGCTCTGTCACCGTTTCCAAAGGCAGCCAGTTTGCTGAGCACATGGGTGGGGGCAGTTCAGGCCCAGATGCAAATCCAGATATGTGGATTTTGAAATGTGCACAGGCCAATTTACCAGCCTTCAGAAATGCTGAACATTTAGCTCCTGCAAAAAACAGTGCTTGCACTGAGACATCCGATATGTCACCCGAGATACTTCTTGTGAGCCAGGCAACACCTTCAGAATAAGGAAAGAGGATACCTTGGAGACATGAAACACTAGAATTCACTTCTGCAGTATCTTCTGCAGGTCAACTCTGTCTTGAAACAGTAGTTCTGGCTGATTAGTAAGTGGAAGACTTAGAAACAATGTCTTGACACCAGATCCTGCTTGCAACATGAATCAGGAATTGACATTTTTGGAATGTCAAGAGTTGACATAACAAGAAACTCCTGCTTAATGCAAGCCTTTCATCTAGGCACGCGTCACCTTCAAGATGATAGGGCTCATGATGCCCAGGATTCAGAAGGAAAGACAAGGGAGGAACTAAAGGAATAAAACTAACTCTGAGAAAGAGTAAGTAGAATCACAGAAATAATTAACAAATGCCTCTTTCATGACCTCACAACCTATCTTACGTAAACAGAGAACATGTGAAGACATGAATACCATTCATATCCCAGTCACAGGAATCTGTAATGTGTGTGTTGTATTTGGAGAGAAGGGCTCGATGTTGCCTCCTGACCTAACAGCAGCTGATGTTCCACCACCAAAAATACCAAGAACCTCGAAACCTTCTTCACATGTGTGCATATTCCTCATTACTGAGAAATACTGCAAAAGAGGACAGCCTGAGACTCATGAGATTCAAGTTTACTACGGATAACGCGCGCAACCCAGGTCAAACACTCTGATCAAAAAAGTTGGGTTTGAAGATACTTTGCTACTAGAGATAAATGACAATTCTCAAGGGCAACTGCACTGCCAGACAATTTTACCACACCTAGTATTGACAGAGTTTGGTTTGACACCAACCCATGAGTAAAATCCAACAGTCAATATTACTTTGTATATGTTAGCATTGCTTGAAACATATCATCCTATTCAACCACCCCATTATCTAGTGAATAAATTACAATGACATAAGCAGGTAAAGCTATTTTCCCCAAAGTCCTTTAACTTACCGTTTTTATTATTTAACTCTAAATGCAAGCTGAAGTGAAAAAACTTCATTTTACTTTAGTACTTTTACTGAAGATGTGGAAAAGTGAACCATGAAAAGCTGAGTGCACTGTATTGCTGTGTGCCTGTTGCACTATTTGGAACAACCAGCACTGGGATGAAAACTGTATGAGATTATCATCTAGTAGGTAGAAAAAAGTTTTATCAATTATTAGCCTTTGAAATGAGCTCAGGATTATCAAGTAAAAGGGTGACAGCCCTGATTTAAATCCAGCGAGTTAAATTACTTGAATTGAAACCTAAGGGTCAGCAGGGGAAGTGTCCTTCTTGTAGCCAAGATGCAAGAACACAAGTCTGCTCTGGCAGAACAGCAGCTCAGCCCACAAATCCTCTTTTTGTTTGCTGCCATCGCACCCACCCCTGTTTCTGGTAAGCCTGCCCCAGTTTCTCTAGCTGTCCAAACTATGGCCTTATTCAAAGGCAGACTTCAATTAAAAGGGAGCATTACTCAGCAGTTACTACAGCTATGCCTTCCTCAGCCTTTCCAATTTGCCAATGTAGGCAAAGAATGTGCAAGAGAGACAAGTGTGTGCATCACTCAAGGAAGCAGAGTTGCTGGGCCTGACGGTTTCCCACTTGAACAGTCAACAAAAAATCTGTTCACTTTTCCCACTAAAGGACCGAATTAGACCCTTGGGGACTAAGCACACATTCTCATGTATAACCACGAGCACACACACATGCAGAGCACAGGTTTGCAACATATAAAATTTAATAAACTTACATAAACTATGCTTTACTGCATAGGGCAATACAGCACACCACATATCTGATGAAAAGTTATTGCACATGTCTCTAAAATAAATAACACCTTACATAGCTATTACACCCTCTTGTGAAAAAGAGGTAGTTAAGAATGTGGGTTTTGAAATTATGTTTCCAAAAGCTGCCTTAATTTTACACTCATGATTACTGAAGAATATTTCTGCAGTTACAATAATTATACAGACTAAACCTAAGATTGACTCAAAGGAAAACGCCTCATGATTTTGGGGGGAGGAAAAACAACAACAACAACAACAACAACAACAACAAAAAAGGACAAAGCACAAAAAAAAAAACACCTACAAAAATCACCAAACAAACAAATTAAAATAAAAAAAACACAAAAGAAAAACACCACCTGCAAAGCTTTTCATTTAGAGATGGCTATATCTCTCTCAAGAGAAAGTCTAAGAAGTTGTTCAGAAACAGACTTTGCTATAGCTGACTGGAAAAAAATGCAGAAAATAATTTTTTACTTCTGTGTTCTGTGAAAATACTCCAAGCAGATCCATTCTTATGCAGAAATTCCATGCAAATATTAGTTCAAGATTTCAATCCTGAAATTCAATGCCTTTAGGAGGACACACATCCCCGTACAGAACTCCAAATTATTTTTCACTAAGCCCTCATTTCACAGTATTTCCATACAATGATTTTGTTGACTAAATGTATACAAATATACCACTCCCCATAATTTCCCTAAGATTTTTGGTAATTTCCATCACAAACCAACCTAACACATGCAACTGTAAAACATTGGTATCTAAAGAGCAAGAAAGTAACTACATCCATCCACAATGTAAGCAGAGGCTAAAGATGTAGCAACGTGTTACAAACCCTTAAATATTCTCCAAATATGTATTTCTTTGGTTTATTATTTTGGATTGGACTAGTGCAAAGGGAGGGGAGTCAGTGCATGGAAAAACAGCGTAGAGCAGTGTTGCTCCTGCCTGTGATCCTGTCTCTGCATCAGTAAACCTGCCCTGAAGTTCTCACCAGGGGCTGAGGGACCACTTGGACCCTGGCTGAACATTCCACGGCCAATGGTACCTGCTCTCCATCTCTCAAGAGAGATGAGCTGCAGATATGCTCAGTTCACATGTGAGGGTTGCAGCTGTTTCAACCTTAAAAACAAGAAGCCTTTTCCTCTGAAGTTCTTGTTCCCTCTTCTCACCCAGCCAGCCATGCAGTACTTACACCTAAAAGCACACAAATCTTAAGAAAACCTTGTAAAAACTCTTCACATTTCACCCACTTTAAAAAAAAATATTCAGTTTAAGGCTTACATGTAGTAAAACAAGATCACTGTATGATCCAAGAATGTAAATTCTCAGGACAGCAGAATTTGGAACACCCTATGAAAATGAAGACTGGTACTTTGCTCTAAAACACTGTGAAAATTTAAGAGGCAATTTTAAGTACCACAGTGAAATTTAGTACATCATCTTTACTGGCTTGTAAGATAAACGGTCCAATTTATGGCATTTAAAATGTTATCACACATGGTCAGAAGTTTATCTTCTGAAACCAGGTTACAGGTCACCAACAGGAAATTCATCGGAAATTACGGAGGAAATTAAAAGAACATGAATGGGCAAGAAAACTAGTTTATATAATCTAGGTTCTCCCAGCACAGCTTCCTGTGTTATGACGAACTCAGCCTTCTTATTGAACTTTGCCTTTTCCAGGCCACATTAAGTAAGAATTTCTGAATTGTCTATTATACTCTTTAGGCCTCAAAATGTTGAGGTCAGATTCACTACAGAGGGCCATTCATTTTTGATTAACAGTAGAGCTGGGAAAGAAAATAGTAGCTGGAAAAGGTGTTTTGAGATCACTAAATGCAAATTTCTACTCAGTATGGGCACTTCGAGAACAGGTGTTTGAGATGCTTCATGGACATGCACACCACACTGAGGACTCAATAAAAGATTCTCGTACTGCTTCTGTTCCAGCATCCCAGCCAAACTGCAGTTGCACTCTCCATCATGTGTGGGAAGATGGCAATGAGTGTCCAGGAGCCTGCCCTACTCTATCATTAAAAAAACACTTTTCAAAAGAAAAGCCCTGGTCACTAAGGCATAAGGAAGAGAGAGGGCTACCATTCATCTAGGCTATCTAGACGAATTTTGTAAAGAAAGACTGCTAAACAGAAACAGCTACTGCTTTATCATTTCAACTGAAAGCTAAAGTATGCAATGTACTGCCTAGCCCATGCCTCTCATGGATCACAGAGAAACAAAAGTCAGGAGTAACTATGGAAGACAGATACAAAATGAAAGACTTGCAAGATGCCTTTTCTGACTCTCATTACTTTAATTAAATCAAAAGACCTGGTATAAATATGAACAACTTCTCATTCATTCTTTTTCACAGTACTGGAAATCCACGTGCAATACATAGGCCATCCCTACCCTCAAGAATCACAGGTCCACATACAAGTCCACACATTAAAAGCAGTTCCTCAAATAAATGGTTCATTCTCCTCTTCTGTCTTCTGCTTTCTCATCCTATCAGATCAAATAAACCCATGGAGATCTGGTTTTTCAACACCACACCTTGAAATTTCTGAAACATTGTGCATTTGTAGCTGTCTCCTGCAGGTAACATTTCCCACTGAAGTAATAAGAGCCACTCCCATACTTCAAAAATTACAGGAATCACATCACATACAATTCGATGAAAAAGAGAACTATCTTTGGGTTGTGAGGAGTTGGTTGACAAGGTAGAAGTGATAACAGTACTGAATAACAATCATTCCACATCATTTACTGCTGCTATTACAAACAGGCTTTCTTTTTCAGCTTGGAGGAAGGCAAAATGGAAAATTCTTAGGAGCACTGTGGCATCCATAGGTTCATCTGAACACAGGATTTCACTTGTAGAACGAGGACTGCCCTGTTCACACAAAATATACCTATTTGTGCATCTTCATTCTTACCCACCATTACCACTTCAATGCCTGGGTTGAGAAAGGACCTTTTTTTTGTGATTGGCAATATTACAGTACAAAATAAAGGAGACAGTTCTCCTACTGAATAGATTAGAATCTAAGTGTGGAAAACTGCGGAAACAGTTAAAGTGCCCAGGAAAACAAAGACGAGCACTGACACAACTGGGAACACTACCCTCAACTTTTGACTTTCAAACCCAGTGATTCCTCTTTGGAGGAAGGAAAAGATAAACTTGCTATCCTTTTTATAATGAATTCAAGCCTGTTGAAAATAAAGCTTTCTTGTTTTGGTTACCTTTTGCAGACCGCATAGAAGCTGCCAATAGAACCCAGGATTCTGTTTAAACTAGATTGCTCTACCCACTCCATCATGCTGCACACCAAAATATGCTTCCTGTAAAGCCAGGTCTTGCTCTTTTCTTTTTCTCTTTTTTTTGCGCCCCCCCCCCTCCTCCAGGTCTATTCGAGCAAGATAATTCCAGCATCTATATCTCATCCAAGAGTGAGATACAAAACAGCATCAGTAGAGCAGCCAACTCGATAAATGTGCTGAAAAAAAGCAACCAGTAGCTATAAACAACTTTCATACCCCCCTCATAGCTACAGGCAGTTACTTGGGAGCAACGAATGCTGGTTTGGGAGAGTCTTGCAGCCTCGATATTCAAGCATTTTCCCTAGGACTACTCTGGTTGCCATTGGTCTTGGTACCAAAAATTATTACAAGGAGAAGTACAGAAAGCACACAGTTTCCTGAGACTTTCAGAGAAGTTTTAACCCTCGTTTCTGCTTCCTGCTCTCATATTTAATCTACTTAGAAAAAAAAGATCTATAACTGAGTGTTCTGGTTAAGTTCAGACATTCAGGTATCATTTCGAATGGTTCTTTTCCTTTTTCTGGTGCAAATTAAACCCAATAGTTAGACGGAATTGCATGAAGTATTCATTAGATACTTCTTACAAAGGGAAACCATTGTTTCTAGGCTCAGGTTTACATCAACTCCACCAAAAACATCTAATAGCCAGTTTTGATAATTTAATGGTAGCTTTATTGTTTGAAATAATGTAATATATCATGATTTTCTAGGAAAAAAGCCCTACAATTATTATCGTATGACTTAGCAATTCTTACACAAGTTCTGAATTAGCTGACAATTTTTGATCACGGCTTTAATACTGTCTGGCCTCTTCCAACCAGATAAAAGCACATTCAGGAGAAGCCAAGAGGAATTGTATCTGAATTTTTTTTCCAACACTGTTTTATTTGAATCAGGGCCCAGAGTTTAGGTGACAGGATGTGGATTTGGTTTTAACGCTGTTCACAGAGACATTCTACAACGTGCTACTGCTTATGACACAGAATCACACTAAAGAAGCTCCCCACAACACTGAAAAGAAACCCCCAATTTTGGAGGTGTGGAAGTCTTCATACCTACTTATATGACTTCATATGTAATTGTACTTAGACCTCTTTAAAATATGCAAAGAACATTACAAAGATGGTAGTTTACTCTGGGATTAACTCTCCCACATACAAATGAAGGCTTATTGTTTCTTACAACTGAACAGGTCACCGGGCTAAACCAAGGTGATCTAAGTCCTCACATTTCAGCCTCCTCCAACAAGTAATGCATTTTGCAAAGATGTGGCTGCTATTCAATTCCAAAACAGCAAGATATTCAACACCCTTCAGGTTTATCAAATGTTGCCAACAAAGACAGAGTGTAACTTCTACACCTGTGAAAGACTGGGAGCTATTTGTGATGAATTAGTACTGTGTTCTGAAGCCTTGCCTGTTCTTGAAAGAGGAGCTTCTTCTATCTTCAGCAGGCTATTATGACGTCTAGCACACATATAACAAATTACTTCAGTCACAGGACTACTGCAAAACACACCTAGAAATGTATTCAGACTCAGACTGACAGCTCGTGCAAACACCAAGGAGATGACACCCTTCAGTGCTCTGATCCTGGAGCACCCCTGTGTACCCCGACCTGGCCAAAGAGCCAGGCGAACCAGCAGAGAGAACATGAGAACTTTAAACGCAACCAGCGACAGAGGCTGGGCAGGAAAAATAACCTGAAGATTAGCCCTGTAGGAATGAGTGCTTTTAAGCGAGACATAAACTCGGACAGGTCCAGGTAAGAGACACACAGACTTCTGTTTCGTTCTTAGATTCATCCCTCTTTGATTTTACTTCAGAAAAAAAGCTGCTCTGGATCAAAGAACAACAGATGCTCAAACCCAGTTTGGTCAGCTGAATGCATAACTACCACGCACAACACTGTCCACAGCTTGGTTTAGAAGAGTTACAGATATGCAGAAAACATCATGGTATTTGGTAGGAAAGCACCAGGTGTGCAGACAGTGGTGTACAGACAGGTATGGGCAGAGCTGTATGCTAGCATTGGAATTAATACTGCACAGGTAACTGCAGGAGTGAAAACTGGGGTTCTACAGAGGAAGAAGAGAGAAGACTGCCTTTGATATTCTTTCAGGCAAGAAAGCACGGGAAAATCAAAATGAGCTAGCAATGGTGCAAATATGACTCTTCCACAAAGTTGGACCAAGTTTGTGGTCTGAAGACAGAGCACATTTAGACTCTCTCCCCAGAATACGATGCATTGAAAGCTGCTACGCTATCTTCTCTGCCAAGGTGCGTGGATGCCCCAGAGGCCAAAAGGGACTGGAAGGCACAGCAAGCCCAGGAGCAACTTCCCAGGCCATAGAGCAAGCAGAGCCCCTGAAGCAATGGAATGGAGTGACCCGCTTGGGGCGCGCCAGGTCAGCACAGGCTGAAGCAAATCAGACCAAGCAGGGGCCAAGCCAGCCCTGCACCAACACCTACACTCTCAGTTTTTACTGTCCCATTAATGGCCCTGGTCTAAGACAATCTGAAACTACTCAGAATTCAGGAAGGCAAAGAGATCACATTACTGATAAACAGATGAACTGGAAGGTGTTTCTTAATACCACACCGAGAGAAAAAGAAGGTGATGCAATACTGATTATTCCATTAAATATTAATTACAAAACAGCTACTTTCAAGCTAGAACACATTCCTTTAGATAACTGAATTAAGGGACAAGAGAACTGAACCATCTTCAAGGCTTTGCATGTATCTGACATTTCTCAATTACGTTAAACAGGGTTCTTCAGATCATGCATAGTTATCTCCAAATATTAATCTTTATTAGACTTAGAGGTTCACGCTTAAAAAATAATTTAAAAAAAAAATAGTAAAATATTCAGGACTCTCAAATTTGCTCAAATGACTCCAAAGATCCTTCTTGCCATTCAAGGAGGCTGAAGAGGCAGTCCTAGACCTTCCATCAAACATCCTTGAAAGAGAGATGAAGGATATCTTTTATCTTTCCTTCCTAAAAATTTGAATTTGCACACAGATACCATCAGTTGGATAGCAGTGCTAGATACTTCTCTCTCTTCTCCTTCAACTTGGTAATTGAACTCCAGTAACAGTAGGGCAACACTGAGACTGAACTTTACCGTTCAACTTTGGAGCACTGAAACCTCTGCAAGGAAATTTTATAGCAACGAGCAATAAAGTAATTGCAAACTTTTCAGAAAGTAACCTTCAAATAAGCATGCTCTGGAATTAGTTTTTTTACCATTGTAGAAAGCTCTTCAGACATTCCTTTATGCTGTGTGTGCTAGACTGTTACCCTACCCCACCCCCATTTCAAATTGACACATTACCTCCAACACCAAGATCTTCAATTAAAATAGCTCAAGAAAGCCTGCAAAAAAAATATTTCTTTCCAGAACACTACTCAGTTCTGGTAACATTTAACACCTGGGTCAACCACAGGGTGCAGTTCCTCTCTCCGCTAAAACAAAATCCAGGATATACCTTTGTTATTTAGGAGGGAAAAAGGGAAAAAAAGCAAGAAGCTTCCAACATTTCAAAAGCTATACATATTATTTAGTGTGACATTTTGGAGCCCTCCTAAGTTTCAGTAAGTTTTATCCTGCTTGACCGTTTCATACTATTGCTTTATTTTCGCTTCAATTAAGCAGCAATCTATCAAAAACTTCAAGTTTATTTCCCCTTTTTCAGTAACGTGTATGAATTTTATTGGATTTGAACTTTTCAACATCTCTTTTCATGCAAGGTCAAAGCTCTACATTGTTGTAGTTTTCTTTTTCAGTGTTTTTTCTCCAAGTCAGTCCTCCACTGGGAAATTAATATTCCGTATGAACAATGAACTCCTTGCATGGCCTTTGAACCTAGTGGTTGCTAGGAGGCCTAAAGAAACCCTGGAGTACAGCCGATTTAATAGCATGTATCAAGAGATTATTCAGCAGTAAAAATGTGTGATTTTCTAAATTCCCTGCTTTATTTTTTTCCTTACTCCCATCATCTGTCAAAAAATCTTTAAATTTCGTGTGAATTACATCTGCATCAATTTTCTACAATTATGGGCAGTTTGTTCCCAAGTATTGAAAATGCAACTTCCAGCCACCGATGCTGCTTCTAATCAAGCAAATTTCAAACTACTCCTTACACAGTTTTACTGAAAAGGCTGCTTAAAAATCGGGTGTGCTTCACCACTCTAGCATAAGGTTTGCTAGAGGTTTCCATTATAAACAGGGTTCTGCTTAGAGACTGTATTTTCCCATCACGGCATTCACTGCAACACCATTCCTCAGTATTTCTGTTTGCTGAAAGAAATGTACGTATATACGATTCTCCAGACCCCATTCAGCTATGCTTGAATATTAATGTTTCAAGCCTTTTAGCATCTTACTGAAGGGTGTTTGACTGTCTGCTTTTTCATATTTCCCTAAGCAGAGTAATTGAGGCAAAACCCCAAGGTTTCTTTCCCACCCTCCACCCTCACCCCAAACAAAGCAGCATTTAATTAAAAGAGAACCACAACAATGCTAATGGTGATGAGGTTAAATGGTTGGATAAACAGAATGCAGCCCTCTGAAAAGCCCATGTGTTTCAGGACACTTTCTTCTCTACAGCACTCTGGGTGACAAAGAATGTATTTGTATTCCTGATCCCCACAACTTTCATGCCAGAAGACTTCCTACAGATTTCCTGTGAGGAAGAGAGTTTCCTTCAAATAGTGAGAAGTGTTTAATACAGTAGCTATTTCTCCCAAAACTAATATTTGTAAAGGCAGTGGACAAGGATCCTTTAAAAATAAATGAATGTGGAAACTATCCATCAAGAGAGAACAATTGCGTTTCCAGCTAAAAGCCTGCTAGCAAAACAAAAACACTTGCTGATTTTAATTTTCAGTGTATTCTCCCTCCAACAACTTTAGCAAATTACTCAAACTAAACGTGACATTTGCCCTTCATCCTCACTTATTGCAGTTGAAATCAATGCACTGTGTATTCATAACCACGGTATTCTGGAGATTATTTCAAAAAATTCTATGGCAGATTACAAATCTATTGCCCCCCACCCATCCATGCATGACACAGGTATCTGCCAAAAATGCAGGGTGATACATCTGATTCTGCAGACCACTGGTGTTTGGGTGCCTGGTTGGATTGTACCAGTCTTGCCAAGACAAAGCTTTTACAGAGCCAGACTGCTTCCCTGAAGAATTAAAAACAAGCAAAAAAACCCACACCAGTTGGCACAAAACATTCACGTGAGCTCCTACTCTTTTAAATACGGGCTTCCACACTGAAAGAAAGGCCATAAAGTACCAACTTCAACAGAACTGACAGAGCTTATTTTACAGTGGGAATATCAGGACGTTCATGCAGAACAACAAAAATCTTTTCAGTACAGACAGATTTGGCTTTCCAGCTGCTTTCAGGTCCTGCAGCACCAACAAAACCAAACAACTCCTCCACCACCACCACCATTCTCCTCTTCTTCAGCTGTTCGAGCATAAATTATCCTTGTCATTTCCTCTCAATATGTGGCTTCCCAGAAAAGGGAAAAATCAGAGCAGCTATTGCCAAAATAGCACAATATTCTTATACAGGCAGATTTTTCAATAAAATGCATGTCATTTCCCTTGCACTCAAGCGTTAGAGAAAGAACAGTCACAAGACATTTTTAAAACATGAGAAACCAATCCTGACTGAAGGGATATGTTTATTAAGGCCAGAGATAGGAAAGTAAGCACATAACTGAAAACCACAATCTTTGGCTCAACCTTTGCAGTAGAAACGGGGAGGGGGGGGACGACACAGGGCACAGGGCTGGAAACGTTTTCAGTAATGTATAATAAATACCTTCATTTTCTCCCTCTTTTTCTCTTTTAAAGGAATCTACCTACTCAACCTAAATTGAGCCTCAGAGGGAAAACATGCCTTCACGATAAATTGGAATTTGCCATCCTAGTAATGAAACGTTATGTCAAATCATCACAATAAGCAGGCAGCAGAACAACAAAGGAGGTTTCCAGGATTTTCTGCCCCCCGGCCCCCTCCCCATCAGCATTTTCCCAAGTCTTCTTTCAGGTGTTTATGAAATGTCTGAATTCCAAGGCCATGAAGACGCATTTCAGGATTGAGCAGCTTCCATTAACAGTACCGAGGCTTTCCGAAATCACACCAGCACTCCGTCATAGGCCAAGCCTCTCCCCAATGCCTGCCTTTCCCTGCGCTGTTTTTTGTTTTGTTTGCGCTCTTTCCCATGCACAAACATGTTGGTGCAGTGTCCATTATTTCCCTATGGGCTCCCTTAAAAGCAAGTGACAGACCAATATACATGCATGTGTGTGTTCCCCCCCCACCCAGGTCTAGTCTCTTTCTACACCTCAAATCAGGAATGCAAATGTGTTTACACTCATTTTCACCAAAGCATGCTTTGCAATTGCAGAAACATGCAGCTGAAACCCAGAGAGCCTGTAACAAGGCAAGAGCATTTGTAATCACAGGTGATCCCTTTCCTTTCAAAATGGAAAAACATGAAAACCCGATGTGTTCACTAGAATGAACTGCATCAAAAGGGGAATATCTGGGGTGGGAGTAAATATTCCGCACATGCTTTTACGCACAAAAGGAGCAAAGGGCTCCATGCTCCGTGCAGCCAGTCATTTTATCTGCCCTTCCACGACACAGAGATGCAACCGTTCCTCTCGTGCTTTTATTTCACTCGACTAATGGATTTTAAACACCATATTGCAAGGGCCCTGCTGTGAATCTTGCAGAGGTACAAAATGGTGGATGTATGCTATTTTTTTTTTTTTTTTGCATTATTCGGAACAACTTGCGCTCCTGGTCACAGGCTCCCCTCCGTACCCACCGGCACAGCCTTCCCAGAGCCACACAGCCATCCCATAACAGCCTTGCAATAAAGCTCTCTCGCACCCACAAATTATGTTACAAACCTGATGTCATGTATCCCCGTGATGCCTGGGAAATAAAAGCCGGTGGGAAGTGTTTGTGCAGCCGGTAGTCCTTCTCGCTGCGGGACCTCATGCGGTCTGAGGCCCGGTCGGAGAAGTCGGAGCTAGGCCAGGCCCGCCGCAAGGTCGTACTCCGCGTCTTCTTCATCCTGAGGATGCCCGAGCCTAATCCTCCCGCCGCAGCATGGGTCAGGCCTTGCGGCTCGCTGGGTGCGCGCTGCCTGGCATCAGCCTAGCGCAGGTACCGCCGGGGCTCAACCTGCGCGCATCTCGCCGCTGCCTCTTCTAGGGCGCCAGCCGCAGGTCCCTTCCTTTTTTTTTTTTTTTCCCCTCGAATGATCCAATTTTACACACGTCCCACAATGCATTACACTTCATTTGCAATCGGTCCGGCTTACAGCACCCAGATTCGCGTGGAGGAAAGGCACCTTATGTGGCTTCTCAGGCAAAAAAAGGGAAAGGGGGGGTGGCGGAGGAGGGGAATGGGGACGAGAGATGTGCAGCGTGGGAGCTCGGGGGTTCCGAACAATGGCCCGATTGAGCCCGGCCGTGCTTAGCCAACTGTGAGCCGCCACACAAAAGGCCCAAACAAACGAGGAAAACCCCGCGGCCGCCGGCTGCGACCCCGACCGCGGCGCGCCCGGCGCTGGGGAGGCAGCGGCAGCTCCCGACGCGGCGGGAGGAGCAGCGGGAGGGGGAGGAGGCAGAGGAGGAGGAGAGGAGGAGGAGGGAGGGCCCGCAGGCGCCTCTCCCGGCCGCGGGACCGGCCGAAGCAGCTGCGACCCTCCCGCCGCCCCCCTCAGGCCCGCGGCGCCCGGGCGGCCGGCAGCGGCCTGCGGCTCCCGGCAGCCCTCGCCATGGCGGACCCCGACTCCCGCCCGCCTGTCCCCGGGGCTCGACCGCTGCCGGCTCGGAGCTAGGGGCGGCCGGCGCGGGGACTGAGGCCGCCGGGAGGCCGCTGGCCGCACCGCCCCTCCGCCCAGCTGCTGCTGGAGCGCCGGGCGCCGCCCGGGCTCATGCTAGTCCCGGCGCGGCCTGCGGATCCCGCCGGGCTCCGCGCTGCCCCGTGCGGCGCCGGCCAGGGCTCAGACCGGCTGGCAGGCACCCGCGTACAAAGCCCCGCGCACCGCGGGGGCCCGGCCCCCTCCCGTCCGCACCCACTCCGCCTCCTTTCCGTCCTTCCTTCCGCCGGGGGCTCTCGCGGGGGAGCGCCGGGGCCGTGCCGGGGGGACGGAGCGGAGCGGAGCGCCGGACACACAGACACCCCGCACCGCCGGGCTCCGGGCGCCGCCCGCGGCAGCCAATGGGAGGGGGCAGCGGCGCGCACCGCCCCGAGCGGCGGGAAGGAGAAGGGCAAGGCCGCCATAGCGGCGGCGCCCGCCGGGCCTGCGCTGCCGGCCGCCCCTTGACCTGCTCCTGCCCCGGGGCAATGGGTACAGCGAAGGAAAGGGCCGGGGGAGATTTGTACCCCGGGGCGCTCCTGCACGGAGCCGGTGGGGTTCACCCACACGCCGTCTCTCAGTGGTGCCTTCTTTGCCCCTTGACTCCTGAAGAGCTGCCGCTTCGCGGCTCTCCCCAGGAGGGTCCAGCCTGTCACGCCAGCGCGCCCAGTGAGGGTCTCCAGGACACCCGGCCCACTCGCTGCGCCAGCGGGAAGGAGGTCGCCCACCCTCTTACCCCAGTGGCGTCTGTGCCAGGGCGCCATCGTGAACGGGGCCAAGCTGCCACTGCAATGCAGGGATTTGAAAATGTTGCTGATAAATTACTTATATTTACGCTTTTTCTAATTATTTAACCTTTCTTACAGTGGGTTGTGCCATATTTCTAATAGCCTGGAAAATCAGAAAACTGTAATTTTGTCAGCGAGAGTTTTTGACCATCGGTGAATGTATCGAACGTCAAAAGCCAATGGACCTTGCAACATTTTCCCTTTGCTGCCTTGCTGTGCAGCTTTGGGTAAATCACATCTGTGCACACCTCATCTCACCTACCTCTGCTGCTGCGGGCACAACATATACCGAAGAATCATTCAGGGTTTCATTTGCAGCCATCCCTTTCACACAGTTAGAAATTACGTGAATGATACCCAGCAAGAATGTTGAAAATTAAGTACTATGGGGTCCTTTCTCATTCAGTTTCATCTTCTTCCAACAGTCTGAACAGCTATCAGGAAGAACTTGTTTCTATTGATACTTTGTGTTCCAGTAGCAAAGGGAAAAACTTACATGAGCAAAAGCAATGGCCTAGAGCTCCACTAATAAAAATGTAAGATATTTTCCATCGTGCAACTTACTCATCTAGCAATTTACTCATCAACCTACGCAAAGCTTATAATAGAGCATGTTTTCACCCTCAGACCAGAAAAACCGTAAGAAGAACTTCTAGAATCGTTCAGCTTGTCTCATCAAAGGCTGAGGTTAGGATAGATTGGTTAGCACTACCTAACTAAGTCATACCTAAAAAACGTAGCTGTTTTACCAGATATAAAAGAAAATTAAATTCTAGCCAAGAGCACAAACTCTCATTCCACCATCTGAAAGATAAACGAACCATGGCCAAGCATTTCCAGTTGTCAAGAAGTGGCTGAATATAGCTGGCCAGCTAACTTCAACCTATGGCTGAACTAAACTCAGCCTTTCTCCTAGTCTAGACACAGCCCTAGATATCAATCTGTTCCATTAAAAAAGACATGAGAACAAGAGGCATAATCTGAGACAAGAGACAAATAGGAATAAGCAATGAGGAGGAAAAATGAGGTCAAGAAGTAGAAAGACACAACAAAGTGGAACGGGGGGTGAAGGGGGGAACAAACAAGACCACGGTGATCCTTACACTGGCTTTCTGCATATTTATTCCAAACTAAAAATATTTGAGTCTAGTTTCAGAGCTAGTCTAATAGGTATCAAACCAAAAACCAGGGGATAGCTCTGCAACTGTCAGATAAAGCACACATATCCTAATTCTTTTTGAGCAATTTGCTGTGCACTAACGAAGCGGTGACAGCGCGCAGAAGGCTTTCAAGTAGTTTTAATCGACTTAATTGTACACTTGCAGGAATTGTCATGAGAGTAATACAGTACATATGATTAATACATGGTATCTTCTACTTACTGATTGTAGGAGTCGCACTGGTTTATAGTTTTGAGCACAAGTAATAAGTTGAATTTCATCATGTGATAATTTTGAGTGAATAATAATTCACTCCTATAACTATGAGAAGTTATTTTCATGTTAAAATGGGCAGGAAGTGGAAGACAAATAAGCAATCCATCTAGAAAAGTCAGTTTTCCCTTCCCAAATGTGGGAATATATGTTTAAAAGCAATTTTGGGGACCTCCTCTCAGTAATGAGATGTTATTCCTGTGGTCAGCTAAAACTCCTTGCATTTAGTCTTCTCACAGTTATCTCTTTTTGTTTAAGCTGAAAGTTGTCTGACATGGTATCTGAAAGAGTTTTTCCCTTTGAAGAGAGGAATTCAGAGCAAGTTTCCTCCTGCTCTTACATTGTTTGAAGTCAAGTATTGTTACTGGGATGAATCAAATACATAATTAAAGACCAAGTTTAAGTTTTGGCTGTTTTCTTTGGAAAACGAGCTAGAACTGTGAGTGTAATTGATTTTTTGCTTTGGTAGCCAAACCAAAATAAAATAATTTTCTTCATATGAACTGAAAGCTAAAATTGAAGGCTATTAAAAAACCAAAACAAACAAAAAACCCCAAACAAACAAACACAGAACACTATTATTTCTTAGCCTTTTTTTTTTTTTTTTTCAAGTAAAGGAAAATAACTGTCTGGATTCATATAGCAATGTTAGAACAGGGTAGAGAAAGAAGAATTCCCAGGTACAAATGGCTGTCCTGCTTGGTGAACAATAGTACAGCACACTTAAAGGCATGGTTTGAAAAAAACTAAAATAGGCTATTTAATCTGACAGTTCCAACAGGGGTGGAGAGGACCATTTTTCTTTACCTAAAACCACTGGGGAATTCTGCTTTAACTTACAAATATTTTTGCCTGCCTGTGACACACAAGTAAAGTTTTGCCTAATTCTAAACAGAAGTGTGGAAATAGTCTGATGGAGCTTGCTAGGTATAAGGGAAAATACTTCTTCCAAGCAGGAACTGAACTGATCAGAACCTGATCACTTGTTATCAGTGATGAAGAAGAAAGAGGTTTCAAAGTTCTTTTGCCTTTTTTTTTTTTTTTTTAATTAATCTCCGGCTGTTTTTTTTTTTAAGCTAAAAGAAAGCATTGATTCAGAAGCTTTTTGTTCAGGATCATATAAGCATTTGTTTTTATCGCTTGGTATTTAAAGTCCGACAGACACCATCTCTTTCTTGAATTACTAGAGGGAGAGGTGAGATTTGGATGAAGAGACTGTACAGAACTTGGAAAAAAAGTCTGAACTAAACCAAAAATAGCCATTCTGCCTCCCAGGTCTTTATCAGGAATTGGCAACATATCTGTAGACAGTTCAAAGGCACTGATTTAATTATGAGTTTTATAAAAAGAGGCTTAGGTACATTTAAGACATTGCAGAGGATTCTTATGTGTTCAAGCTTTTAATCACAACCTTACTTCAGTCCAAGTTCATAGGGAGCCTGAAGGCTTTTGGAGAAGCATTTCAAAATGTTAGCTTCTGAAAACCTCTGTGTTATCTTTTAAAAAGTGAAAAAAACAAATATTACTGTGGATATTTGTTGCATTTGATCTCCATAAATGCTTACTTATTAGTTGTTAAGCAGGTCCATCACCATTTTCTTGATGGAAAATGGCAAAAAGTAAAGGACATAACTGTCCCAGAAGGGCATGGGAAATCAGTTGCAAGTACACTGTTAAAACTCAAGGGTCCTGGCTTCCATTTCATAGGTTTATTTTTCCTCAGTTGAAAAAGAATAATTATATAGCAAGATACAATATGGTGTCTGGTTTTAGATATATATTTTTTATATATATATGTATGTGATCTGTCTATTTTTTTCTCTGCATGTGTGTGTGCATGCGTGCTTGTGCTCCTGTGCATATACACAATTGCTCTCAGGTAATGTGGTATTTCAAGTTTCAGCCAGGGCTACGTTTTCCCTCCCCATGACAAACAAGTGTCCCTGGGGGAGAGCAGCAGGCTTCGGTAGCAGGGTGGGCTGGTGTTACCGCCTCAGCTTGCCTGGCTTGGGAACGGACTGTGTGAGGTTTTCAAAAGAAATAAGCATGTAAGCCAAACACCGAAATAAAAATGGCAAAATAATAGGACACGCAAGGATGAAAGCAGTCCCCCTCTTCACCAAGACAAGCTACACCTCTAAAACCATAGTCTCTCCGGATCTGTGTTCAATGCCTGGCTTCTCCCTTACCCTGTCACTACCTTGCCTGTTGCACACAGTCACCTGGCTCGCAGGAGGAAATTCAAACAGCTTTTGTTTATTACTGTGAGCCGAGCTGCTGTCTAACAGGCATCCAACACCACAAGAAGAACCAGCCAACACTGTCAAGATGCCAAGCGCTTGGCACAAAGCCTTGTGGCTTCACTCTATGGTAAGGGTCCTTTCCTGGTCCCCAGCTTTAGAATCGAAGACAACAAACAGCGTTGGTATTACTGGGACACACAGGAGGTTTTGCCTGAACAAAGGCCATAGTCACCAGCAGGTGGGTAAAGAGGGGAGCAGAGGGCCATTTTTGTAGCCTATGAAAAAAAACATCAAAGTCTGCAACTTTTTGAAAGATGGAGATAGGATGCTGCAAGATGCTGGGAAGGAAATGCAGGGCCTATGAAAGTGAGAGAGCAGAAAGGAATAAATGGAAAATAAAGAAGTAAAAAAAGCCTGTAGTACAAGCAGTTGAAAAGCACTAAAGCAGAGGCTGCAGAAGGAAAACTGAGTGCAAGAAGAGGTGGAAAAAATGTAATTAAGAACTTGGGAAAAACAGCAAACTCACGTATAATATCACAGGCCTTGGCAATATATGGTTTTATTAGATGCAGGGCCTTCCTAAGAAAATACATTACCTGCGTTTCTCATATTAATAGATCTGTGAAGGGAGAAAATTCTCCACTGCATAAACTCACCATTTTCATGAGCGAATTCTTATGCCTTTGTATTAACAAATGTGCAGAACTCAGACTCTAAAATATATGTTTTTTTGCAATCCCTTACTGGTTAAGGAAGTCTGGCAACAGGCTGCAATGGTCCTTGGCTGTAGGAAGCACTAGTTTACCTTCCAGGTCTTTATAATCAGGTATACTAGCAAGAACAAACCAGAAAACTCATGATGCAGCACATCCTTTTTCACAGCAGCCCTGAGTCTTCTGACACTAACACTATTAATTTGTCACCTCTCACTAGTACTTGTTGTTACTCAAATATGAAAGAGGAGCCAAGTACTTGTAATCTATGCTTGCGGTCCAGATCACAAAATAAGGCAGCCTCTCCTGATGGATTTATTGGCAAGGGAAAAGCTGGGCTTGCTCAGACAACCGTCTTTCCTCGGAGGGAGCATTTGAGAAACTCCACCAAAGATGGAAAGAAAAGATCCCAAAGGCGAAGGTGTAAGTGAAAAAACTTCCCAATGTAAAAAAGGAATATGTTTCAGAGCTTATCACAAGCAAGTCTTCAGTCTAACTCCAGAACGCTATCTGGTTGTGTTATGCCATGGTAGTAATCCTGGCTTAATTACTGCACCTCTTAAACCAGTTTCAGATCATATTTCTCTCACTGTTATGCTTTGGGAATGTGTGATGACAGGAATGCAGTACTGCTGCTGCACACATGCTGTAGCTCACCGATTCATTTTTCTGTGTGCTGGATTATGCGCTGTGGTATTTATTTTAACTTGCATGACTTTTAAGAAAAACCTGCCTCCGTTATGAGAAGAAAGGCTCCCCTGTTGTTTTGTTGGTTTATTTTCCATGCCAGACCTTCTGATTGCACTTGTGCTTCCTCTGCACAGAAGACAACTGATGCAGAAGGGTTTTAAATCTGGGTACCCAAGACTGCCTGAAAACGTACCAGCGTAACAAAGGGCGCACACACAGGCCGTAGGACACAGCCTTCACCTTGATGCTTTTCCTCTCCTGTTAACCCTGACTCAAAGCTGATCAGTTAAAATGCATGGAAGCTGGGCTTGTAACTCCTCGCTGTACAAAACTAACTGGAGAGGAAGGCAAGCTATGAATCCTACACAAATTTTCACAGTCAAGCATTTATTAAACCCCTCACATATAATAGAATTCAAAAACTTGGAGAAGTGGTGTTACAGTAGCTTAGTTCATCCACTGGCTGTTCTTCCAATGGATATAGTAGTTAAAGATGTGCCAAAAATGTTGGCCTCAACCTTCTTGTTTTCCGCTGGTGTCACATATCATTAGTACCCTGGTATTTAAGTAACATACTGATATATGTGGGGCAGCTGTACTGTAAGTTAGAAAGACACCCTATCCTTCTGCTTTGAGAGTTGAAAAAATAGAGAGCAGAAGTAAGTAGCCAGTGCAGATCCCACCAGCAGTAAAATCCATTACAGACTGTGTTTTTAAAAACTAATTCACACACCTCAGCCTCTTCTCACGCTTCCACAGAGCCTGTGTTTCTGCTCAGGACATTGGGAAGATGGCACCAAACATGAGCAGGCTCTGGTGAAGCTCTTGGGTACAGCAACACAACCATGCAGCAGATTCTGCATGTCAGGTAGGTACCTTCAGAGCGAAAATCCCTTGAGAAAGAAAAGAAAGCCCTTGGCTGTGGCAGGTGGGCACTGTTTTGCATGTTGCATGGCTACTATTTATCAGTATATAAGTTTTAAATTCTAAATCCTTGTCTAGGAGAGTTACTCACCATACACAAAACTGAACAAAGCACAGCAGGCATGTTTGCAAATGGGACAATGAACATATTTGATGGGCAGTCCTAACAACCAAAGCAGCATACCAAGGGAACTAAATCCCAGCAGCTGCTAGAACTCCACGGAGCATTTGCTGAACAACCCAATACTAAGCTCCCTCTCCAAATTCTTGCTTATACAGCTGTGCAATATAGTGAGTATATTTTATAGATGTGTATATATATAGCATGTATAACAGGCAGGGATCTTAAAAACCTTAGAAAAGCTGGGAGGCCTGAAAATAGGCTACTCCACCCTTTGTAAACGATCTCTCATCATGAATTTACTTCCATATGTGCATTCAGCTCTGCACTATATTAAACAGGCTTTCAAAATAGTGGTTTAGCACTGAAAATGTATGGTTCCCACCCATAAGTTTGAAGAGAATGCAAGAGAGAGACAAACCCAAGACTGAAAAAGGTCCAATTCATCACCTCACAGAAAAGTAATTCAATAACTTCTTGGATATTTTATTATAGTCTCAGATTCAGAGGCTGTCTCCTTGGCATATAGTAGTATTTGGGCAGGAAAAAACGAGTCATAAACATGGACAGAAATTAAGTGACTGACACCCCTGACCGAAAGGCTCCTGGAAAATCAATGCAAAACCATCAGAGTGCCTGTTCTCTGGGCCAGCCTCCAGTGTCGCAGGGTCAGTCTGTTCCCATGAAGGGGGTGCTCTTTAGTCATTGGTTTCCAGCACGACCCTGCAGCTTCTCTGCTCTCTTCTGATGCCTCAGCAGCACCCGTCAGAAGGAAGACTCCACCACTCCTGGAACAGCTACCCTGCCTCCTCCTGGTTAACACAGCTTGTTGCCACCTTCCGCTTGTCTTTGGAAGCTCTGATATTACCCACCTGTGTGCACCCAGAGACAATTTCCCATTGCCCTGGTCAGATTAAGGTTTATGCAGACACCACTTGCACTTGCGTCTCTGTAGAAGCAGTTCTGAGCATTTCTCCTTAGTGCAGAGATTTTTGCATTCTAGTAGAGGAACAAGAAAAAACATTGTATAGCACTGGGTCTCAAGCTTTTCCCATCACTTCGTAAGAAAGTTAAATTCTTCAACTGGGGACTAGTCCAGAAATAATTTTGTCTTACTAGGTGACATCTGGTGCAATCTGATAAAGTAAATGTATCAACCACAGGGAGCTCTACTACTTTTTTCTACATATCCTTCTATATTACTGGGTGACTGTCAGCTGCTTTGCTATTATTTAATTTGTTTTTAAATACAAAGAGGGCCTTAAATCCAGCAGAGGGCTGTTACCTCCCAGATTTTCTGAAGGTCAGTGTGAGATCTTTAACTCCTCTGTTGAGCTAAGCAGAAGGGAGCAGCATCCAAAGCCTCACCTTAGCAAAATACTTCTAACATAGCACTTGAGTGTCACACTGGATATAAGAGCAGTCTCTGGTGTGAATTTTTCAACCCACAACTTTCCTACCAGAGTCAAAGCTGAGAACAAGTGAAACATGTAGATGCTATGAAGGAAAAACATCCCTTATTACAAAGGAATATAACTGCAATAGCCCTGTTGAAATAGTGAAATTAAGAAAACTAAAATCAAATTAGAAAAATAAAACAATCTCCTCTCTAGATCTGAAAAATCATGCTCCTCACTCCCATCACAAAAGCATACTTACATCCTTTAAAGCATGTGAATGGCACTGGCATAGGATAAGGTTTTTTTCAAAATGCTTTTCACATTATAATGAATTTTTTTCTAAGGCATAGAGAAGCACTTATACTTAATATTTCTGGAAATGTAAAAAGATCTTTTTCAAAAGAAGCAAACATCTTAAGTGAGACAATTTACATGAAAGTGAAAGTTCCTAGAATTAGAATTCTATTTGAAAGCATCATGTACAAAATGAAGAGCTAGAAAGTCTTTAGTCTTCATTAATACTGATCACTATTGAGCCGAACTCAATACCTTCACAAGCCAACTGTGGTAAATCATATTAGGTAAGGTGCTCATCTCAGAAACTCTTGCAAGGAGTCACTGTGTTTCCATACATAAAAATTTATAATGCTCTTTACCCCTTGCTATTCCAGGAATCAACAAATACTCAGAACAAACATTTCTTAGGTTCTAACTCCATAGGCAAGTGCTCAGTGTTTTCCTTGATGGGGGAGATGTTTGGTAACCCTTCCATCTCCCAACCGGTGTAGGGTAGATCAGGCAATCTGCCTTCAGACCTGGCAGATTTCAGATTTGTCAGAGCATAATGCTAGTATTGAATCGATTATTTCTTCCTTCCTCTCCAAAGATGGATCTCACTCTTATCCCAGCTGATGGAACCAAGACAAAATAAACACAGACATCCAGGACTGAAACAATGATAGGCTATCCAAGAAGGCATTTAAGTGCCCTCAGTCATCCGAGGAGTAAAAAGTTATAAAAACAACTACTTCTTTTTATTGCCCACATCCCTGTGTCATTACCATGGTGCTTAAAAAAACCACAAACCCTATGGATTTCTACCCACCACATAGTAATTACTGAAATAACAAAGAATTGGAAAAAAGTATTTCCAAAGCCTGATGCTATTACTGAGCTGCCAATGAAAAAACTCTCACTAACACCCCTTAAGTCTATCCTTCTTCATTCCTAATCTGAACACAAAAGGTTGGGTTTAAACAGCCACCCCCCTACACCCTGAGATTAAAACTGCCTGCAGTTTTCAGCTTCAGGCCAGCAATCACAATACTTTAAATCCTTGGCTACTGGCTTCATGAAGACACAGCCTACAGACAGTCCCCCAAAGTTCTTTGAAATGTTAAATACAAAGCAGGAGGAGGTCATAAAGGAAATACTCCTTATGAAAAGAATGGATATCATATGCAGGCTTTTCAAATACATTTCCAAGTTGCTTTGCTTTCAGCCACCATATTCTAATTCTGCATTGTCTGAAGCTTTTGAAATAAAATTCAGGAATGAAAAGAAACACACAAATTAGACTGTAAACAGCTGCCAATATATGCATCTGTTACCTTTTAGCTCTCATAAATCTCTCCAACGTATAGCGTATCTTACTTCTTATCTGCAAAGACTAATTATTTACCTAATAAATGGTCCTACAGCAACGATGAAAAAACCAGCCACTTTAAAGTAACATATAGGTTTTATTGCATAACCTCCTGTATCATCTGCCCAGTTATTTCAACAGAAGCCAGTGTGGCTCCCTGCTGCACTGGAAATCCAGCTATCTTTCTGCCAAGAGCCTTCCAGCGCATACAAAAGGAACGAGGATTGTGAGACCTGTTTTATCCCCTCTTATCCCATAGACTAACAAGCCTTTTCTCCACTGCAATTTTTCTCAACAAATACAGGTAATTACGTGGGAGGATGGGATTTTCAGGGTAGGTAAAAAAGTAAACCAGTCGTTTTAGCATACCAGCTTTGCCAAGAAGTACTGTCAGCTTGAACTTTGAGTGAGCTGCTGGCAGGGTCGGGGAGCCCGCAAACACAAGGGTGCTCTGCTACTGACACAGGCCTCAGCTGGAAGCAATGAGCTCTGTGGTTCAGAACTGCTGGTAGGTGGTCAAGTTTTCCTGCCCACTTGCATTCCCCTGAAGGTAAACAGGGTGGTAGGAGTTTTATTACTGGCCTCTGCCCCACCCTGAACACTCGATGCTTCTCCTTCCTTATTTGAGTATCTGAAGCTCAACAGAAAATGAGTTTTATGTTCATTTTGAAAAACTTGTGTTCGGTTTGCTTGTCCCGTAAGCCCAGTCCATACTAGTTTCTAGCTAGATGCTCCACCAGGTATCCACAAAAACATCTCCGGATTTACAGATTGTGTAGTTGAGGAGGAACATAGCCAGTTGCCACAGTGATGTCCGTCGTCTGAGGAGCATTCGGACTTTAGTCTCATGAAAAGTACCAAGAGTTAAAAACCCCTTTAATTAGATGAAGCAATTTAATGGAAGCAAGCGCTTCAGCCAGCAGCGAATACATGGTTAGATCACTGGTGATCTTGAAGAACCAGGCTGTGCAGTTTGAAGTTATTTAAACTGTTTAATGTTGTGTTATTTACAAATTAGTGTAGCCCAGCCCACAGAAACTGCCATTACTGTGACAGTATGCATGTTTGACAAGTTGCTATTCTCTGCTTCCAGGTACATTACCTGCATAGCTTGACAGGAGGGAAAGCCTGTTCACAGAAATGTTCCAGCTACAGAAAAGGACTGAAAGGTTATAGCAAGCTCAGGAACATCACATGCTTTTGGCAAGGTGGGATGGGGGAGGATGAAAGGCAAAGGAAGGTAAGCAGAATTATTGTTCTGCAATGATTAAACAAGCACAGAAACTATGATTACAGATCACAGATACCTTTTATAACATGCCAAACTAGCACACAGAAGAACATACCTCAATAATTCAGTTGCACGGGCAGTACAGGCTCTCCCCAGCCTGAAAGAAGACAGGGGGCTCCTGAAACAGAGGCTCTGCCCTGATTTGGGCAGGTGAAGTGGTACAAAGGCTTTGAAATGCCCTGGAGAACAGGCACTGCTAGGCATGGGCCTGGCACGCAAAAATGCTCCTTGATTCAATCCTCACTCTTTGTGTCAGGGATCAACACCAGATACACAGTGATCTCTGCCTGTCTGTTGGACTCCTTACCCTTGTAAGTAAGAACAAACTCCAGGCAGCTGTAACCTGCAGCGAGGCTGCAGCTAAGAGTGCAGCTAAAAAAGTGTCCCTAGAGGAACCTGGTACGAAGACAGTTTATTGTTAGAGGGGATCGGGTCCACAGAACTTCCTAGGAGTCAGAAGCAATGATTCACAGGTGCGGCTCAGGCTTGCCCTGACTCACACTGTTTGTGATATCATCTGCACACAGGCA
Source organism: Columba livia (assembly GCF_036013475.1). Lineage (NCBI taxonomy): Eukaryota > Metazoa > Chordata > Aves > Columbiformes > Columbidae > Columba > Columba livia. The sequence goes on from NC_088605.1 coordinate 34,703,897, forward strand.
GCCTGGTTTGTCTAAGAGAAAAAGAAAAAAACTTCAGTATGAAACAAAACTACTAGTACTCTCTATCCTCAACTAAAGTAACCAACCACCCATTAGTTGCAAAAGAATGTTGATGATTCAATAAGAATATATTTATTTTAAATCACATACCTCTGACGAGAAAGACTTCTTGTCAATTTTAATCAGACATATACCACTAATATTATAAAAGTATGATTTTTTTCATAACTGTATGCTATCAACAACTCATTTAAATGTGTGGTTCTACTTCTTGTTTCAGTGTAACCAGTTAGAGAAGTTTCCGACACATTTATATTTTCCCTATTTAAAGAAAAAAAAAAGAACAAGAACACCGATCTCTGAGCACACGGCTACAATAACACAGATTCCTTATTTAGCAAACTGAGATGTTGAGCAGGCTACTTCAAAAGTGGAAAGATCTTGATTTGGAGGGTGTCTGAACAGATTTCTATTTAGCTGTGCCACTTCAGAAAACTGCATTCTCCCTACACCTTAAAAAACAGTGAAAGGCTTGGTGATTTCAGAACAAAAAGACCAAGAGAAAACATGACTGGAAACACAAATTTCACAGTAACCATCTTCTAATAACAATATTCCACCACCCCTGGAACAAAAAGGTAAGAAATTAAAACCTTCTAACTCATATGTTTAAGAAAAGAGATCTGAGCTTACCAGTTCCGAGAAAATTCAATGGTCAAAACCAAGAACAAATTCAGAAAATGTTTGGACTATCTTTGCACCTCTCAAAGAAAAAAAAGGCGACACTACACACCTTTAATGGAAAGAACTGCACACGTGCTTCCAAAACAGCATGCGTAGCTTTTGAGTCAGTTATAGAGACATATGCACAATGTAAATACAAATTACTACAGGTACTACAAGCAAGAACATCTCCCAGGTGATAAAGGCAAGTTATCAGGTACTGAATACTCCTAAAGAAGCTTAATTATGTTTCCCCATGTTTGAACCTATCCCTGAACAAGCTAGGGTTCCACGTTTACCAAAAAGGATAATTATTGGTTTTAGATGAAGAATAAATAACTCCGATAACAAAATAATTATTCTGACAAACTGGATAAATCATGTTCGTAATTCACGTATGAGTTCACTCTTCGCCTGGCCTTTTTGGAAGTCAGCTTTTTCTTGGATATCATGACTTTCATGGTCAGAAACTAAACACAATCACCCATCACTCCCAAGGATGACTGTGACAACTGAGTTATCTGAAGATGGCAAGCTGAACCTCTCTGTGGTACATTTTTATATCCGAAAAGCAGGCAAGGAAAACAATGTCGCAGAGAGAAGCAGATGGCCAGTGAGTTATCACTGTCGGTCTGATGACTTATGTGGGCTGAACTTGTTTATTTACTCATATATTTGCAAAAAAAAAGAAACTTTCCTTAGTTAGTGGCAGCTATATTATATATGATGTATATATCATATACACGGTACATACTGCTACCTACACACAGCATCAAGGGATCAAGTGTATGCCCTCAAGTTACCGTGTGTTCTCCTACCACGACAAAAGTCACAGCTGAACCTTCCTAGGGACACAAGTTTAGTGACTTGTATTTCTAACACCACAGCTCAAAAGGGGTTAAAAGGGGATCACAGAGTCACGGCTGCCCTGCATACTGGCTTGGGGACAGGCAGAAGCAGCTCAGGTCCTCTAGGGCAGGGACAGAAGCTCGTAATTACTGGCTATACCCTTTATTTTATCTAAGAACCCCTACCTCTGCCTGTTCACTACCCGCTGTTGATGCAACCCCCGTGCTAACCCTGTGTGATAAAAGCACCGTCATACGCTTGGGAAGAAAAATGCACCGTTTATGTGTCAGTGAGCCCTGTCATATGAACTGTCCTTGAAAATACAGATTCTTCTTAGATCATCTCACCCCCTCTTTAGGATTGTTCTCATTATCTTCTCTTTAATTGTTCTCATTATGGGCATAGAAAAAGAATGCAGCCTTTGTGAGCAACATAAAATCCAATTATGTACAAATACAGTGTTGGGAAAACAATTAAAATATTTTAGTTGACAAATCAGCTGCTGAAAATCAGGAAAGAAAGGTCACTGTGTGACCACCTAACCCTCTGAAAATCACCGGAATGTGTTTTCTGTCTGCAGCCACTGTAATGCTGCCGCCCGCAGCTACAGTTATAATAACAACCAGCCTTACAATTGTAAAGGTGACTGCCAACCACCTCCTAGCCAATGTTTTCTGAATAAAGTGCTGTTACATTATTTCCCACTAGCAAAAGTTTCACTGTATTCTTGTACTGCAACTAAAGTGAGTAAAGGATTAAAAGCAGTCAGTGTAATTTTATGTACTGGCAAGAGTTCTGAAAGTAGAGCAAGACATTTTTTGGTAGATTCTTTGAATTACCAGGATGTGAATGTGATGCGGGACACTATTATCTGTACCCTCACAGACTGCTGTGTGAAAAGATCCACGCAGGATGGCAGCACAGATCAGATCCTCTTCACATTCAAGGTGTGTTACCAAGGGGATGGACAGGGGAGCGTCTCTTAATAAACTACTGAGCTCCCAGATAACTCCTCTTGCAACAAGTATCCCAGCAGTCCCGAGGGTTTCAGCGGGACCGTGAATGCAGCAGATCCCACAGCAGCAATCCAGAGACTGAAGCCTGAAAGAAGGAAGCGGGTAGAGTGTGGGAAAGCGGGGCTCTGAGCAGGAACGCTCACATCTGGCCCATCAACATCTGGTGCAAGACAGCCCAGTGCTGTATCTGGTGCAGCATCTGAGCCTTTGTGCTCGTGTAGAAGAGCCTACCCCATCATCCCACCCACTTGGTGGCGTAGGAAGTGTTACACAGACAGACTCATGAACACCATCTGCTTAACTGCAGCGTTTGACTCCCCCCCTCCAGCATACAATAGTCTGAGATGGTCTAAGAGCACTAATACAATCCCACATTTTCCGTTCATATATGTGGTGAAGAAAAAACAAAGTCAAAATGTACTTTTGACCTCCCACAATGTTGCTCTTAGTTTTCTAACTAAATTTGCTTGTACTGCTTATTAAAAAAATATATATATATATATATATGTGTGAGCATGAAGTTTAACTAGAAGAAACTCTAATTTCAAAAAAAAATTCACAGGCATAAATATGCACAATATTGACATCTGTACAGCAACATAAACTCTACAGAGGAAACAACTTTTTTATTTTTCATGGCATCTTTATTCATTCTACTATAAGGAAAGCACACTAAATTTCATACAGTAACGCAAATACAATGAAAACTTCAATCCAGACCAGGAAAAAAACCCTTATTTCTAAATATGTGAAGTCACTTGCCATCTTTTCCCTATTCACATGCACATTTTAAAATGAAAAGAAAAAAAATAATAATTCCAAGTACTTGGATTGTCATGTCAGTGGGGTTTATTAACCACATGACGGTGTGATCTGTTAATTAGAGAATATATTACTTACAGCATTTTTGTAGCTTGGAATACAAGTAACTGAAATAGCCTCCCAGCACTCTGGGAGATATGACAACTAGTTAGACAGAGGCACACAATATAGTACGGTCTGTTTTTAAAAGCTGTCTAGCGATTTCACTTTTCTCATCTTTCATAGTGAAAAGTATGGTGTTTTAAAATTTATTTTTCACAGAAGTCCGAAGTCCCACAACTGGAAACGCTCTTGGCTCTCAATGGGCTTCAGCATCCCGGAAAAAAATAACAAAAACAGGAAAAAATCAGTTCCCAGCTGGCTCCAACCGAGAGTCCTGACGGGGAACATCCTTGTGCGCAACTTGCTCTCCAGAGCATCCCAAGCACCACACAGAAAGCAGAGTTAGAAACACCACTCGCATCTTCTAGTGCCAACCCTGCATCCCAACAAGAGATCAAAAGATACTCATCATGCACAGATTATCTGTGGGCTATGTGTCAGCTTTCCCTAAAGTGGCAGGCACAGACAGAAGGACAGGGTAGCTTTTGAGACACAAACATGCAAATCTTCCATTTGTTTTCAATATTAAACTATCTGTACAATGTCCCCTTAACAAATGACTTTAAAGATTTTTTTCCCTGTTCTTACAATAAAACAATTTTGTTTGACGTGGGGAAGAAAGGCACAGAAAAAAGGGAACACGCTTTTCACGTAGCAGTGATTTAAGGCAGGAAGAGGAACAGAGAATGCGCACGGGGCTCATTACCACACCAAAACCTTTCACCTGTAAGAGGAAACCCCACAAGCCCCAGGCTTATGCTGCGATCAGCTTACATCTGAAAACTCTGCCCCACCTCAGCCCCATTCCCAGCGGGCATACTGTGTGCCTCCAGACCATTCCACCAGTCCCAGCACCGCCACTTGCTGCTCAGAGCTAGAAAGAAGGGGAAAGCAGAAGGATTTGAAATACTGATGCTTATCTGAAACCATATACACAAAAAAAAAAGCAAAAGGGCCAACTCCACGCGAGGAAGTTGTTTCTGATGCTCCTAAGATGCAGCAGTTGCCAAATGAAGAAAAATATGAAACTGTTAAATGAAATGCAAAAGGATGACACAGTTTGACTTTTACTGAGTATTTGCATGTGGACAGGACTGGCATGTTTGGGATGATTAAAGCAATGTAGATCAAACCTTGGAGTGTGCACTTCTGAGCACTCTTCCAAGCCCGGGCAGCCCAGCCAGCCACAGCAAAACCCAGCCAAGGGAAAAGCTGTTCCTCCAGAGGCTGCCAAAACCACAGCACGCACCCTCTGCCAGAACCCAGCACCCGCATGCTCCGGACATCCACAGCAGCTTGGTAGCCCCTGGCACTTCCACACCCTGCTCTGCTCCTGGCTTTCCCCATCCAAGGGGGGAGGACAAGCCCTGCTCAGGCTGGAGAAGGTCGCAGCAGCAGCCTGGTGCACCTCATCTTCCTGCGCAAAGTGCTGCATGAGCCGCAGCCATGGCGAGGCAGGCTTCCCCTGCTCAGTGAAACCTGCCAGTGCTGGGATAGGAAGATTATACTCGACTAAGTGAAAGACTCGCTTTAAAGACGCCAAGCTGTGCCCTTGATGCCAGCAGTACTCTGCTGGATGGAGATGCAGGGAGTGTGGGACATGCAGCCATGATTCCCTGCCAAGACTGGCTGCCTTTCTGCTAGAAGGCAAGAGTGGAGTGACTGCTGTCGCCATAGGACTCCTACAACAAACACACATTAATTTAGTCCAAAATTCTATGTTTTGGTTATTTGAATAGCAGATGGCATTTGTAACCTGCCCAAATACTTTGACTCTTGGGACAAGACGTTAAAGAAAGCAATTATTCAACTTACCATTCTAACATCCCGCAAATTGCACATTTATTAGTGGAACCAACAGAATACAGGAGGTGGGGGGGGGGTGGAAATATTGGTATCATGGTTATTCAGTTCATGCCATTTTAGTAAGCTCTAGTAAGCTTTAGTAATCATGCATGACAAGGGCTGACCACAATGTGCTCACTCTTCAGAGAAGAAACAGTTCACTTCTTTTACCATGAAGAATGTTTTCATCCCTGATGTGTTGCATTTAAATATAATGAACTCTTGCCTTATTTTATTTTTGAACCAGACAGGTTGAATGTACTCAAGATATGGCAGTGATATAATCTACTTTTTAGTGAAGGTTTATGAAATTTGTAATGAACCATCCCACACACTTTTTATATCAGACAGCTTCCAGAAAAATTATTTTAGTTTATTTTTCAGTTGAAAAGTGGTTATGGCATTGTGCACAATATCCTGCCTGTAGAAATCACCAAAATACTTCAGTCTCCAATCTTGCAGTGGTTGCTCTAGGTTGGTGAGTTCTTCAAGCTCTAACCCTGTTTTTCTAGGAGTTCACCTACATTATCATTGCAGGATGAAGGATCTGTCTTGGTCTTCCTCAATTTCATCACTATTGTGTCTGGAAAATTATGAGAAGTCATAGTGACAGCAGATGAAATAAGAAAATTAGTCTAACGTTTGATTTTTTTTTCAAAACATGTAAAACAACTCTCAGACTGCCCTTGGATGGGCCATCTCTTTGCATCTTATGAAGACACAACAGAAAGCACCTTACAAAGGCACACAAAAAAGTACTGGACAGTAACTGAGACAGACAAGAACTACTCTCAAGCACCTCTGTGAGTAATGAATTTTAAAAAATGCAGAATTTTGCTGTGCTTTAAAAGCTAAGCACCACATAGTGCCCTCTGCTGCATACAGAGGTAATAGGCAAAGCATCACTGAACAATGACATCATTTGATATTAAACAACACGATATGTTGTATGTATGACAAATATTTATTTCCTTAATTACTCTTGTTTTCTAAAAATACTAATAAATTATGCACACATCTTCAGTACCAGCTTAGAGCAGATGTTTTTTACACTCTCTCTTCCCATCTAGCATCCTGCGTTCTGTCTGCAAGCAAGCTGTCAGCTCGCCTCCCACATCTACATAATGGGAAATTCACGCTGAGACCGAGCCGAGGGGCTGGGCGGCTGGGTAGGGGGAGCACACAGCACCCTCAGCGTGAGATTTAATCACAAGACACTCCTGATGGCCCAACAGCTCAGTGGGGCAAGGTCCACACGCTGCCCTCGCTGCTCCTCCTGAACCCAAGGGAGCTGGAAGTGCCTGTTTCTTCCTACTCTCAGCTAAAAGAAACAAAACAAAGACAAACAAACATAAGGGAAGGTCAAACCTCTGATGTAATTTTCAACTTCCAAATAAATGTGCATTAACAGTCTATAAAAGGTCCTTCACGCGCAACATGAAAGAGGTAAACGCAGACTGGAGGAGCTGCGAGACGGAAGAGGATTTATTGATTGTCAGACAGAACGGAGGAGGTCTCCTAATGTGGCACACAAATATTTAATCTGATTCTGAAATCTTATCTGCTGCCTTTAAGAAGATTAACAGAAATTCTCTTGCAGCAGACTATGAATTCTGATCCATTTCATGAACATGGAATATTTTCCAGAAGCAAGGCTTCTGCATTTTAACTAGTTTATTAGCATTCCACTCAAAATCTAATTCAACAAAGTTGATCATAATTAAAACCTGTTCAAGGACATTAAGTCACCAAAAAATTATATTATTTGTATACATACATGCTGCATGAAACAGACATATCACATGCATGCAGAGACATGAAAATATAAGGTCTCATTTTACATGAAAAAATATGAAATGTTTGAGGTCTCCATGCTGTTCTTAAACAAAAACTGGTATGAAGATGTTATGGTAAAAAAGTTCCTTCTAAAAAAATAAGTCTTTCCAAACTGGCCATTTCTGTTCTAGCCTGGAATGAAAGGAGATATTCTAGAGAAGAGAGGAGAATTCAGACATTTGTCCTTTTTTCTGTCTTACACAGACTAAGTACAAGGCAGACAGCTAAAATCATCACTGTGCTTGGTTTTGTCCTATGAATCCATGCAACTGGCCAAGTTTTAGGCTTCTCCTTTGCTTCTGCTTTACATAAAGTGGCAAGAAAAGGGAAGCACAGCCAGCCGGCGTGCTGCAGCCAGCTTCCCTCTCCTGGAGGAAAGCGAGGGAGTCATCCTTTCCATTTCTCTCATTTCTGCCCATAAGCTAAGCTGGCTATGTGCCTATGTTTTCCATATGTTTATTTCCTAGAAATCCATGGGCTTCAGCAGGGTCCCTCTGAAGTAAGAAGCACAGGGCAGGCGCTATGGTGGAGGAGGTGGAAAGCTTCTGCCATGTCCCCCTCCTCACATGGGTACTCTCCTGGGATCCAAAGGGAGATGAGCTGCCCCAGCCGGCTCGTCCTGCAGCCCTGCTGAACACACGGCATCTCTGCTGGGCTATGGGAATAATGCCATGGTGATGCCAAATACCCACTTAAAGCAGAGCCGAGAAGCATCACACGTCAAGCAACCCTCAGGCATTTGGCAGGTCTGCCTTAGATCTGTGTTGGCTGGTTGATTTCAGCCTGTTCTTGTTCAGAAGGAGCCGACCTGCATTTCAGCAGTAAGTAGGGCTTCAGCTGGGAGCGGGCCGTGCAATGAAACCAACCCAGCAGCATATATACTGACACTCTGGCTCTTTTCTCAATACTCAGTTCAAAATGAAGCTACCAGGCATCAGCTGAACATTATCTCTGTGCTATTAGCCCCAAGGCTTTTACATGAGATGTAAAATAAGTCAAATAACCTTGCATTTGTCATGACCAAAGAGTATGCACGCAGTTGCAGCACCTCACCTAACTCAACCTGAGCCTTTAATCTAGACGAGACCTTGATCCAAGGGCAACCCAAATCAGTCCACAAGTAGAACACTGTGTGGGCTTCAGCTTGCTACCTGAGAAGGTCACATAATGCACCGCCTGTATGTGCGAAAGCCTGCATCTTCCCTGGAGTCAATGCAAAATTTTGATTATATTTTCATGAGGAAGAAGTCCAAAGGACATTGCTCTTTTAAAACTCTATGTCAATTCTCTGTATTATCTAGAGCAGAAATACCACTCTTTCACACAGGATGATACAAGATCAAAATGACATGGGCCCGTTGCCTCCTGAGGCCACAGGAACCCCACGCACCAGAACCATCCTCTTCAGCAGGGCACAAGTACTTCACAACCATTTTTTTGCACATAACAACTGCAGTCATGAAATGAGTCTCCCCTACAGCAAAAAGAAAGTGTTTAACAATGATCCTTGCAGCATAATTTCAGGTAAAGCACGTTTCCAGCTCTCCCTGTATCTTCTTATGAAGACAACTACTTGATGAGATGTATGAATACCTGAGGTGATGCAACAATGTCACAAGCGCATTGCCATAGGACATTCTTTCCAGTCTAGCCACCCAGATTCAAGGGGCCATCACCATATTTTCCCTCACACCCCTACTGTATACTATATATAGTATAAAGTATATAGTATAAAGCAGAAATCCTGGGGAAAAAACACAGTATGTGGTCACATATTCTCTGCTGCTCTCAGCTGTGAAATGGCAACAGCAACACATCCTTCCCCCAAAGGGCTCACAGAAACAGAAAAACGTCATACATGTTCTGGTGTGGAGATAGCAAGGTCGTTACACATACCCCAAAAGAGTCTTTGTCCATCATAACCCAGATGCAGGAGAACATTAAAACTTAAGATTGTACCAGAAGTTATAAATCTGCCATTTCTTAGGCTATGAGTGCTTGCCTTCAGAGCTTTTAATTTTAGGTGTTAGCACATAAATTCCTAAGGTGTCTTAAGGAAAACAGAAAAGCTGCTAGTTACATGTATATGCATGCCCCACACTATACATATACAACCTTAAATATCTGCTTTCTTACATTGTGGAAAGCCATTATTCCAGAACATTCTGCCCTGATGGGCCTCATTAGTGAAGGCTAATCTCATGTTGCCTCTACTGCTGCTGCACCAAGAGTACTTTGTGCCACGTTTACAGACTTTAGAAGTTATTCTTTCTTCGTTTTTTTCATCTTAAGCCAAAACACTAATTTTCTCTGACATATACTCAGTAATATATATGCAGAATACTTGGCACCAGAAACTCTTACACGACACTCATCAAAAACTTAAACTATTCCCAAAAAGACCTCCAGATTTGACAGGTCACATTGGACGTTGCCTGTTGAGCTTCATGCTGAACTTCAGCACACATGTCCTCCGCTTGAGCAACATCGGATGATAGGGAAAGGCTGTGGTTACTCTGGGAGGAAGGAGGAACAGGGGAGCGCTGCATCCCCAGCACTAAAGGCAGGGCCTGGAGGGTGCTCCTGGGCAACTCCCACCTGGGAGATGAGAGACTCCTGCATCACCTGGTGGCCTCCAGCAAGGTCCTCGGGGTATACGCTGGGTGCGGAGAAGCTCCCCTTTAACTCATCATTTCCTAGGCGATCCCACAGCCACTCTGCTTTGAAGGCTGTATGGTCAGAGTACATATTTTCTGGCACACCTAAAGTTTTCCCAAGGGGTGTAGGCCACTGTATGAAAATTTTCAATTTCTAGCTCTCTCATGGTAAAAGCAGAACTTCGCGAGTCAAAGAAAAGATGCTGCCCTAAGCCAAAGGCAATTGATATGCTGCCACAAACAAAACCAGTTTTAGAGCTCCTCTCCCCCACCTCCTGCTTCCCCTAAAGAGAAAAAAAAAAGCCTAAAAAAAGTTCTTTACACAGTGCATTTTGTGGCCTAAATATGGGTGTTACCAGATTCCCCACTGACGCAAAGAGGTCAGAATTTGAGAAGGTGAGAAAATTACTTAAGATTCCACAGGAAAAATTGACCTGGAACAATTAACCTGAGAACAGCAACAGGATGATGTCCCAGAAAAGCTCATTTTCAAGACAAGTTTCTACTGGGAAAAGTTTAGCAGTTCAGGACTGCCGAGAGTAAACTCTTATATTTACACCTGGCAGAATTAATTCATTTAGACATGCAATACTCTCTGAATCCATCCAAAAAAAGCAAATGCTTTTTGCTACCATGTTCTTCCATAATTTCCTAACCTCCTTATACAGACACTAGGAGTAACATGCCACCATATCCAGTATTATTGCCTCCAGTATAGAGAAAGGAGAACTTTGTTACATGCTTGCAAAACCATTGAGCTCCTTTGAGAAACATCCTTGTCTTCCAGGATGCTGCCTGCTTCTCACACCGATACCTACATGCCACCCCTGATCATCTTTACAGGTTTTTGATACACTTAAATATGCTTTCCTCAACTACAATCAGTGTTTTTAACACTTTTTTTCTTAAATGTGAGAAATAAAACACCACACTGTGTTCTGTTCTTCAATAAAATTGCCTACACAGCTACTTTTGACCTATCAGTGCTTGTTCTCTCTCCCAATTTTCTCTACAAACCCACACACACAAGACAAACTTAGATTAGTTGACTTTTTTTTTGACTAATTATTAGCGGTCTGCTGGACCTGTATTAGTGAAGATAAACGTGAACGCACAAAAAAGTTACAAATTGAAGAGAGGCATATAAATGGGCTTTCACTAACCTTTTGCCAGGGTGGGGGGAGCTGAAATGGCCTGTGAAGGTTGAGACAGAGAGGACCAAACCAGGCAGCAAATTTGCTCCTGCCAGCTGGTGAGCAAGTGAGCAAGCAGGGTGAGCTGGTGGCTGGGAGGGGAGGAGGAGCGTCCCAGGGCAGGTGAGTGGTTAGCTACCAAATGAGAGAATAAATAGGTAGGAATTGCAAATAACTGTATGCTGTCTGGGAAGTGGAAAGGAAGAGAGATTTTCTGCCAAACTGCCCTGAACTGTCAGACATCTGCATTTTTCATTCTGCAAGGGTCTCTGTCCCCTCTCTTCCTCTGCCAGCCTTTCCTGCACGCCAGAAGCACCACTGGGAGCACCAGCTCGGTTGGCAGCAAAGCGCAGGGAGTGGGCATGTGCGCACACACCTGAATAGGAGTGCTTGAGAGCCGAAATTGCTCCTGGGCACTACTCATTCCTGCAAGCCTTCCTCTGCAGGGAGTGCTCTCTGCACCAGCTTCAAGTCTTTTTTTATGGTCAAGGTAGTTGCAATGTTGCCAAAATGCTGAAATTGCTGAAGCTGCTTTGATGGCCTAAGAAGGTCTACAAAAGCCTGAAGCAAGGCAGATGTGATTAGTTTCCATAATAAAAGTTCCAAATATTCCTCTGGTGAGGAAAAGTCAACAAACAAAAAACAAACCACAACCTCTGACCTACACCTTTGCTACCCAGTTTTCCATTAGAACATACCTCTGTTGACTGTAACACCCTAAAACTTATAATTATGAAGCTGGGTGCATTTTCATCATGGATGGATAGTTGTGGGTGAAGTAACTTTTAAAAGCAAAATGACTAGAGACCTTTCACAACCATGATCTCAGATGTCATTTAAAAAGCCAAGAGGATTCAGATCCAAACCAAACAGATTGAAACCTGATGAAGATTATGCTGAAGCCAAAATAGCAAAGACCTCAATTTTCCAGTCAACCCTCATATAGGAGAAGAGATCCTGGGGGTTGCCAGTGGAGACAACAAATTCCTCACAGTTCCCAAAACCTTTGTGGTTTAAAGTAATAGAAATCTTGTGAGAATAATACACTACTGTTTATAGCATTTTTGACCAAAATCTTGCAGGATGTGCTCACAAGATTCCAGTGTCACCAAAGCACATTAATCATGGTCTATAACCCAGTCCACATTAAAATAATACCTCCTCACATCATCTCTGAGTAGTAGCCTTTACAGTACCCCCTCCTATTTTGACTGCTCTCTTAGTTCACATTTCCACTCACAGAAGTAATACCTAATCCTGCTTTTCAGCAGATTGTTTCTGCCTTGTTTTCTGTAATCATCATTTACCTCAAGATGTATTACAAGGGAACAGGTCATAGCATCACCATGTCTCACTGCCTTCTCCAGCAGCCTCCCCTGCCCTGCATCCTACATGAATCCTCACTTTGTGGTTTGCATTAAGCTTTTATGTTGGTGACCAGCCTCTAGCTCAGAGTCTGCAGAGCCTTGCCCAGGTTTAGCAAATAATTATGCCTTCAGTGTTTCTGATTTATTTGATCCAAAGGCTTGAGTTATTTTCTCCTAGCAGAAATGCAAATACATAAAAGTACATAAAGTAAAAGGCATCTTTTACATTACAATTTTTAGTTATGCAATCTTCTACCAGTTGGTTCCACATATTTCTGATTCCTGGGCTCTTTGTAGCTGATATTTCTCTATAGATGCCTATAGTTCTATAGCACAGGAACACCAAAATTATTTCTATATCGCTCTCAGAGCAATTTTTGATGGCAGAAATGTAGCACACAGTCTGGCACACTTTCAGTCTGCAGTGCATCTATTCTGTGGATATTAAGAGGGACTTTGCTTTCCAGTCCAGCCAAAACCAACACACTTAAATAAGTAAAGGCAAGGGGAGAAAAAAAAAAAAAGGAAGAAAGAAGTAATAGTTCTATATCATAATTGCATACTTATAAATAGCATGTTTTCCCTGTGTGTCAGATACCAAATAGCTTAATGACAACTGATAACTGGCTGATTTCTGCAATCTGCCATCAGCTGCTATTTTCAAGAGAACACGAGCTATTCCTAATACCACAGTACAACTCCACTTAGTTGTGTAGGAAGCTTACATTTTTCAACCAGATGGCAGGTATATACTATTTTAACCAAAATCCTGTTTTAAGAACAGCGGTCGATATAATGACAGTGCTTGACAAGCCAAGAGGCATACAAAAGTAGATAACTACATAATACCACTTAATATTGCCCTTTAAAAAAATAACATACTTATGAATGTCAACAGATGGGCCAGGCAATCATGCAGCATGACCTCATTTACGGGCGGGGGGGGGGAAGTGGTTTGTTTGTTTTTTTAATTAAATTTCAGCTTTTATTTCCAAAACATACTTTGTAAAACTTGGGTGGGATTTTTCTCATGCAAATACCAAGACAAAAAGCCTCTGCTCCCTGAGTGAGGCAGGGACAAGAGCTGTTCTGCAGCACTACAGTGTGATTAATCCAAGCAACTGCATTAACACCCCCCAATAAGGAGGAAAAGCCATCTCTAGAATACAAGTTTTGATATTATACAAATAACTTGTTGTTAAAGATATCTGTCATTAGAGCAATGTCTAGCAATTGGCAAATAAATTATTTACACTGGCATTTCTATTGCAGCAGAAGACATTATCCTGTTCTGTTTTGCTGCCGTCTCTTAAATAGCAACAGCAAACAGTAGCTGTGAAATCCAGTTTACATCTCACAGAAGCAAAATATCTCCATGTATTTAATAGGCAGGAATTGAGAACTGCCTTTCTCTGGACACATTCTCTCTTCTTTTCTCACCCTGGTAACAAACATCAGCCCCCTTTCAGATTTGACCCACTGCAGACTCATATTTCTTCCCCTAACACAGGGCACAGTTTGCCCCTCCGTACTTACATTATGTCTGGGGTCCTCTCTTCACATACGAACGAAGAATCAAGAGGAGAAGTAGACTCTGGGTGACTGAGCAGCACAACTGAAACAGCCCAGGTGATCACCATGGCTTCACCTCTCTTCTGGGTCAGAGACTTCCCTTGTATTCAAACCTAGTTGGAGTGGAGAAGATGCGATGTCCTACCAGCCAAACATACTGAGCCTTTGGATCCTCTAAAGCCATAACAAAGCATTTAGGAGTAGCTGTCTATATATTTACTTTTGCCTCTTCTTGGATGTATGCCTATGTGAGAAGGAAGCAAACTCTATATTTCACACCCGTTCACGCTGCATTTTTTTCAGAGTGTTGCTAAAAGAAAAAAAAAAATCCCAAGCTAGTTCAGCTCCAAATGGCCAACCACACAATCATTTATTTTCCTGTAGTTATACTGACTGGGTTATTTTCCCACACGCTCCTGATGTGGTGAATGACTTGTCTGAGCAAGCAAGATAATGCTTTAGGCAGCAAATTAGAAAAAGCAAATGTGCAGGGAGTCCAACAGGCACCTCCTGGGCCGCGTCCTACCTAGTGAGGCTTGGCTCTCCACCATCCCCAGCTGAGGTTCCAGAAGGTGCCCAGTTCTCTGAAGGCTTATGCTGAAGATCTCAGGCACTGAGTGAGGTGCTACAATGTCTCCATACCCCCAACCTGTGTCTGAAGGCAAACAGTAAGAATGACTTCTACCAATGGCTCAATCCTGCTGTTAACTGTGGTGACAGCTACCATGTCACCAACCCAAGGCAAACTCTTACAGCCAGGACAAAGGTACAGCTTACTAGGGAGAAAGGAGGCCAACCTGGAAGCACCGAAGTCCCTGCTCCACCACCTAGATGCCAAAAAGGCCAGGGAAAAATGGGGACAGAAAGGGCTGGACTGTTTCTCATCCTCCTGACTGGCAGGATGGTTTTTCTTGCCCCACTTCTACCCCTAAAAAAGGACAAAGCAGGTCCTCAATCCTCCCACCCCCCTCCTCATGGCAGAGAGCACCATGTAGAAGTGTAACAGGCTTGCTTACTTTGCCTTCTAAACAAAAAGAGTCTCAGGAACATCTTCTACAGAGCAAGAAAATGACAGCATGTATTTACCTCTGACTGCTCTAAGTGACAGGTGGTAAAGAACAGCAAATTTGGTTACCAAGAGTGTCCTGGAACCGGTTTCCCAGCGGAGCTGTGCTGTTCATGTCTCTGGAGGCTTCCAAAGACCTGACTGGATCAAGCCCTGAGCAACCTGGTCTGATCTCATAGCTGACCCTGTCCTGGGTGGGAGGTTGGACAGGAGACCTCTCAATGTCCTTTCCAACCCAACTTCTCCTGGGATCCTCTTCTGTTTGATGTTCTCACTCAAACCAACACACTGCTGACCATTTAACTGTCCAGGCCAGCAAGTCCTCACAAGCTCAGCACCCTTGCAAGGATTTTGGGGCCAGTTCATTACAGTGGCAGAGTGAGCTACCTTCCTCGAGCCAGGAAGGTCTCCAGACCAAGGTTGTCCTAATGCCCTTCCCCCAAGAACTCCTAACACAGACAGGGTTGGGAGTCAAGAAGTGCAGAGATAAACAATGTCTCAGCTATAAAGAATTATTTTCTAGATCCCTCTGTAAGCTTTTACTTCTACTACTTTCCCTGTAAGCTTTTACTGCTTAGTTTACTTTTTTTTTTTTTTTTTGCATTGGGAGAAAATCTGTATGGATCTAGCAAGAATAAAGACATCACTTTTTGGTATTTAGAATAACTGAAAATTTATGTCACATAAAATCTTAACTGGAATCAGGAGTGAATAGTACAAGTGGCAATAATGAAACAACAGCTAAGAAGGCGCACCCTGACACCTCTTTTCACAGGCTCTTCACTTTAAATTGCAATTACAGAGATCTAGGTACAAAGAAAATTCTGACATTAAAAAAAAAAAAAAGGGGGTTGTAATAGAAGAAAATGCTGTTTTCAGTTTGTGGGAAAATCATGAATCACAGGTATGCCTCAGCCATGGAGAACACCCTGGCAGCTGGCAGGATGGGTCGGTCAGCTGCACCACACAGTCCTCTCCAGGCTACTGGGGACCGAGACACTCGGGGCCGCATCCCACCACTCAACAGCACAGAGTGGTATGATGTCTCCTCCTGGGCAGGAGGATGGTTAGGGGAGATGGTGAGGTAGGAACAAAAGCTAGTCCCACTAGAAAGACATCCTAACAGTTGCAGCATCTCACAACACGAAGTCAGCCTGGTGTCCTTCCATCTGACTCATGCCCACATACCAACACAGCTGGTGCATGGCTGTGCAGGGAGAGAAGCCACGTTTCTCCCCTAAGGCAAAGCTTCGTTCATGCCAAAAGCTCTACCCGTCTGGCTCTCAGGGGAGGGATCTGTCTGCTCTTGCTGACACCAAGGCTATTTAGCTTTCTTCCAGCAACCAACCCAACAGCCTTGACAGTTGGGGCATATCATGCCTGAGCAGCAGCGGTCCCACCAGGGGCAGAGGGATTTATGGAGGGAGTGATGTACCTCAGATGTTCAGAGTTCCCAGATCCCATTTAAAGTTTCACAACAGGAAAGGGGAAAAGAGAAGATTAAAAAGAAATTAAAAAAAAAAAAAAAAAATTGTCCAGAGAAACCTGCAACACAGACAGACAGTAGCTCTTTTATCATTGCTGCAGCTCATTTAAAGACAGTACTTTCCATGCTGTAGTAACATTTCCAGTTCCTTTGCAGACCTACCTGGAGAGACCAAATAATTTGCATCTATCTTTTCCCAACATTTCACATATCATTTGCATTTATCGTGAAAGGGTGGAGAATAATAGTGCTTAGTGCAAGAAATAAACACATTTAAAAAACAAATCAGTCAGTGCTGCCAGTCAGATAGATGCAAAAGTTGACAAAATACAGCCTTTCATTATTTTTTCATTCCAACCAATGCACAAAATACATGAAATATAAAAGAGTGCCTCACATAGATTTTTTCCAGCTGAATGGAGCTTTGACAGTCAAGAACACTGCATTTTTCACATAATAAAATGTGATTTTCCATCAATTGTACAAGTAATGAAAATGTAGCATACAGCACAATCCCTTGAAAGCCAAGAAGTCAAAGCCAAGGGTGAGGCTGAAAGTTGCAAAACTGGGAGCCTCAAAGGAAGAGAAGCAGGGGATAGAGAACTGGTCCTCTGCCATTTATTTACTTTTCTACCAATGTAGCCCCAAAAAGGGCTCCCCCCCTCCCATTCCTGGTGTTCAATGGGAGGGGCAGCCAGAGCAAAACCATCCATCTGGTTCCCATCGCAGGAAAGACTGCCTAGGCGAGCTCCTGCCAAAGCCTGTCATTAGCAATCAGTGTAAGAGAGAGCATGAGAAAACCCAGCGCAGCTAAGACAACAAACCTAATACTTTTAATACACTAATCATAACAACAGTACTCAATTTTGTTCTCTATTAAAATATCACAGGAGTCAGATGGGTCATCCTGGTAGCCTCATTTTATCAGAGAAATTAATGTAACAGGCAATTTTCTTCTGTCACAGTATATCCATCAGCACCTATTAGAAGCATCTACAGGAGTGAAATATGGCAAGGAAGGATAATTTGATGAAGCGGGTGCAAAACCTTGCTACGTGTTAATATACTTTGTCTCCTTTAAGATCTATTTTATCACTCTTGCATTTCAGGTGACAAGAAAAAACAAAACAAACAAACAAAAAAACAACAACAGCAACAAAAACCACCTAAATCCAAGTGGTCTGTAGCAATCCCTCCCTCTACGGCTGCTGCCATGGGGAGTAAAGACCTTGCCAGGGTATTCAGATCTTGGACCACTAGATGCTGCATGCAGATGAAGGCAGCGCTGCCAGCTGGACCTTTCAGCCACAACTTTCCAGCCCCCCCTCAGGAATATAATCACTCACAGCCCTAATTACTGAATAAGAGGGTCTGTTAATTACCTATTCAAAGTAACTAAATCTGACTGGGGTCAAAAGTGATCCGCCAGTAGGGAACAGAGAGAGGCCGCAAACTCTAATCCTTTGCTATTCTCCAGACCTGCCTCAAACCAGACATAGCAAGAGCTTGTTCTCCCCACAGACAACACAGATCCCCTGTTCAGCACATTTGTTCGGTATGTTTGTCCAGCTCTCTACAAGCTGCTTTTTCCCTCACCGCTTTGACAAGAGCTGCCCCTGCTCCACTGGCTCAATCCCACCATCCTGGAAGGGCACATCGGAGCAGCTGAACATTTTGGATCTCCAGGAGAGCAACCCAAGGTCAGCTCTGTGCCTCCCTTGAGCTCCTTGCACCACAGCAGCAGCAACATCATGACTGACAGTTGCCCAGCAGAAATCAAAGCTGGCATGATTCTTATAAAAAACCTCCCCTCTCTCCAATCGCCAACACTGGGAGCAGAGGACAGAGATGAGAAATGGGGAAGAAACCTCCTTCAGAAGAATTACCGTGTCTCTGCCTAAGGATGACATGGTTCCAACTCCCTCAGGACTGTCCCTATGCACGTCACTGTCACCTGGCTCGCCTCTCAAGCTTCCTCCTTTTGTTAGGCTGTTCCCACGCAGATCTAAGAATATCCTGAACAGATGAGTGAATATGAATAACAGCTCTTTCTTCCTCCTTTCAGGAAACTATTTCCCCATTTGTTTCCCTCATCTCCCTGCTGTGGTATTTAGCTCAAAATGTTAATGACCCATTTAAGAAGGGGAAAGCAACTTCTAGGAATGACTTGCCCTGGGCTATTCCATGGGCTGCTCAGAAGTGAAATCTCATTATTTATGCCCCCTTCAGTTGAAGGGCAACATTCCCAGGACCAAAGGAAAGCACAGCTAGACACAGAGATGGAAAGAGAGGGAAGATTTTCTTTGTCTTGTTCTCTCTCACATATTTTGCTGTGTTTATTATCCTAGTGCTTTATAAAGTAAACATCATTGGGAGATCACAGCTGAGCCCCAGCCCAAGTCTGCTCTGCCTTGCTGTCAGATAATCAATGAGAATCTTTTCAAAATGTCCTTTTTTACCACCCTTTGTGGGACCCAGACATTTATGTCTCAGGACACTACGCTGAAGCCAGTACAAGCCTCCAAAGGGTCAGACAAGCATCGGTGCCACAGTCCCGGGTGTGACCACAAGAGAGGGCAAAGAAGAATCTGCGCAACTTCAGTCCTTATCTCTGACCCAGCTGTGCTCCATCACGCCGCCTGCCCTTAATTCCTGCTGTCTTGGCCTGACACTGCACACTCACCTGCGGGTTGGTAAAAGGCTGCATGCTGATTTGACTCCTTCAAGTTGCTCACTGGATCCTGGGATCATTTCCCCTCCCAGGAACAAGGTGTGCAACCATGGGATGTAAGTAGGAACCAGCCATGGGGCACCCCATGTCCAAGACAGCTGGAGGGTGGGATGAGATGGAGAATGAGGACAGACAGCTTTGTGAAAAGCCAGAGGAGCAGCTTTGAAGGAAGAGATATGGTAGAAATGGAAGGTGGCCCCTATAAAAGGAATAAGAACAAAAAGGGCTGCAGAAGAGCAACCCAGTTGCTGAAGACCACGTAGTTAGGGTGGGGGAAGAAGCAACCGGGCTACTGCTGACGGATGAGAGTTTGGTGTCTCTGCTGGATCTCCCATCATAAGAAGATGGAAAAGGGTGTGTCAAAACCCCAGGAATCAAAACTAATGGAAATGTATCTTTCTTTTATCCCTTAAAAGTCATGAATCAAGAAAGCTTTGCCTCTCTTTTACCATTCTTCTCATCTCTGAAACATTTTCCGGCTGTCTTGCCACACTATAAAATTTTACTTTAAAATAGAAGAAGATACTGTCTATAGGAAGCCAGCGTGTTGTTTAGAGACAGTCATTCAAACCTAAACAATATAAAGAGGGAAAAAAGAAAACCTGTAGGGCAAGAGACAGGCAGCTGCTGGTGAGCTGTGCAGACAGGCATTGCAGCCCCAGTGTTATTGAAACATGCTGAAGCACGGTTTGCCAGAACTTCTAACTCCCTCATTTTTACAAGCTTAAAAATGCAAATACAAAGTCTCACTGTAAGGCAGAAAGTTGGGAGCTCAAGTTTCAGGCCAAAACTACATTCCTAGTGCTGTTGCACTTAAGATTATAAAAGTAATGCATCTATATTGAAAAATCTAATTCGGTGTGCCTCTTAACCAAAAAAAAATATAAATATATATCATTTTGGAGAAGTAAAAAAGGGAAGAACAGTACAAACCACACTTTTTGTCAGTTGATCACATATGGCTTTTTAAAAGTGATTACATATATATCATTTTCACAAAAGTGTTCACCTCAAATTCAATAAAGCTTCTGAATGTGAAGGAATACCTCAATACTGTTGGGTTACCCTACATGTGAAAACCACATTTGAACAGTTTTTAAACGCATAATGCTTGCCCAATCTGGATATTTACATTAGAAAAAAAGTATTTCACTTCCCTTCCACTTGAAATTACTTCAAGCCCCACTGGGGCAGGCTGCAAAGAGAGGGCAAGTGCCCAGCAACACCTTCCCAGAGGACACCAGCATCAAGGCTCCGCTCTCTGTGCCTCCCCAGAGCTCCGCTGCCATCCCTGCAGCTCAGACCATGTCAGGGCAGCTGAGCTGTGATGAACTATCCTCATTAACAGTGAACTTCTTTGTTTTGATGAGGTAAATGAGTAACTATGTTTGCTCCCTAAGTGGACTATAAATCAGCAAGGCATTTAGCCACTTAGCTTAGTGCTGTCAAATAGATTTTGCAATGGCCAAACACAATCCATATGATATATTTACGCAGCTGAAGTTTTCAGACCACCAGTAATTTCTGCCTTAAAACGCCGATGACTGAGAAGAAATATAAAAGCAACGTAGCAAAAATGGCAGAAAATACGGAATAAAGGAATATCAGTGACCTAAAGGGGCACAGATTTCCCAGAAAACATGACAAGCTAAGCAAAATAATCCAGAGCTAAAAATACAGAGATAGTGCTCTCCATTTAGCAGTCTTGCACAACATGGGATCTATTGTGGCCGAGACACCGATCAGGTTTGGAAAGGGATCTGCCTTTGTCCCGGACCATGGCTGCGCGCACCCAGCGCCGCTGGGTCAGCTCAGCCCGACTCGCCCGGGGCTTGTCCGGAAACCCCTCCAAGGTCGGCGGGACCGGGCGGGCTGTCGGCGGTGGAGCCGCGGCCGCCCCGTTCCCGCGCCTGGAGGGGCCTCTAGCGGCACCCGCCGCCACGCGAACCCGCCCCGCCCCCGGGGATGTATGTCATCCATACGCACCCCAACGAAGAACGGGTTGGCGCGGTCCTCACGCACCGCACTGCGCTGGGAACGTCACTGCAAAACCCGTCGGCGCTGGAGAGCACGCAGATCAACCCACGGCTCCAGCGGGCACGGAGGACTTTCTTATTTTATCTAATCTTATTTTTCTTCCAGTTTCCTGCAACTAAAACTGGATTTGCAACACACTGTCAGTCCAGTCATACTGTCTCTCCGTGTTCGCTCATCAGTTTGGGAAAGGGGGATAACGGTGAGGCTGAAGGCTAGGATGGCTTCAGGGCTGGGTTTGCTGCATCATGGAGAACCACTCCACTCACCCTACCAGCGCTCCCCCATGGGGATGCAGTTAGGCAGGCGAGAGGCAATTGCTTATGGAAAAAATGGCTGTGACAGAATTTCCCACTACCACCAAGTTCAGTACAATCACAACTGAGTCCCTTTTTTTGCTCCCATTTAGAAGTGGAATCACAAAGGGAGTGCAAGCTCAGGCCACGCTGCGCTTCGCTCACCCCAAAGTCCATGTTTATGGGTAACATCACTAAATAGGATAGTTCAGGTGGGAAGGGACCTTGGGAAGTCTCCAGCCTCCTGCTCAAAGCAGGGTCAGCTCTGACTTCATGTGTGGTTGTGCAGGGCTTGGTTCAATTTGGTCTTGAAAACCTCCTAGAGCCCCACTGGGCGATTTGCCAGTGCTTAATTATCTTGATGGATATATTATTTTTTACAATTCTGTCAGAAAATCCCATTTCAGTTTGCAACCACTGTCCCTTGGAGCCTGGCTCCATCTTTTCATTAACTTCCCCATAGGTAGGGGCAGGCTGCTATAAGGTTTCCCTCCAAAGCCATCTCTTCTCTGGGCTGAAGAAGCCCCTGTCCCTCAGCCTCTTCCAAAGCACATGCTCCAGGGCCCTGGCCATCAAAAAAGCCAGCAATTTGTCTGTTTTACATGATGTGCTACTCCTATTTTATAGAAACTAACATAAATGGTAAAATGGATATATGTGAAGCCAAAGGTCAAAGATTAAATTGTTGTCTAATAAAACAGCAACAGGCTTAGCAGCTATGCATTCATTTAAACAAAAGACAGACAGTAGACATCAACCATGGTTTAATAAAAAAGCAAGCCTCCTTCAAGGCAGCAGAGGGAACCTACTTCCCATTTTTCACATGCCTCACTGTGAAATACACATGAATATACTTAAATCCTTGAAAACCTAGTGCCTTCAATATGAGTCATGCTCCGAAATGCTAGCATGCTTTATACCAAAAGAGTCCTCTGATTCATATAACAAACAGGAGTATAATGATCATTTGATGTAGGTAAATTATTTCTAGCAAGACCGACATCATATTAGAAAAATACACGCAGTGGTCCAAGATACTGTGCTCAGTGCCCAGTACTTGAAGAAAACTACCTTCATATATGTTCATAGGAATGGCAATAACTAAATACTATGAGGTCTGAATAAAACTCTCAGGTGAAAGAAGCACAGGAGGCATATCTGGCCAGTCTGGGAGCAGCTTTCCCCCTCTGCGGCGGCCATAAGCCACATCCTTGGGCAGAGCTGCCAAAATGTGTCAGCCGGAGAGAGTACAGCACCCAAGCTCAGCTCGTGTACATCTTCAGGTGCCCTGGCAAGTCATTGCTGTGTAGGTAGGAAATTCAGCCTCTGTGCAAAATGACCTCAGCATGCGCAGTGAGTTGACACTGTCAAGAGCTGCCACCCAAAAGCAGGGACAAACATGGCACCCTGGCTCAGGGACAATGAATAAAACTCACAGATTCAGCTGACCACTCAGCCAAACTGATTAGCTGGCTACTCTGCTGCTCCAGATTGGAATCAGGATTTCCAACTTGCTTCCCAAGTAAGCTGGAAAGATCAGTTGTCACCATGACAGAGCTGCACTGACACATAACAAAATCACCAGCAAGACTCCCATCAACCTCAGTTAAGCTCAACTGCACACTTTAACAGGCTCCAAAGAAACCTGACAAAGACAAAAATTAATACCACTGCTTTTTTTGGGGGGGGAGGGGGAAAAAAAGTGATTTCTTCTTCTTTTTCCTTACATTTCTGGGGACATAATTTGGAAGCTTATCTTCAACTAGCAGCCAATCACCTTTTTTTTTTTTTTCCATTGGTCATGTTTCAAAGGGAAAAACATCACACTAATTTAGAATAAGCAGGTATCGGAACGGTCAGCAAGCTGTACAGGCCATCCATGAGCTACAAAGGTATTGATCTGGAAGACATACAACTTTCTTCTTTCAGCTAAAATCAATCACTGTTTTTGAAGCTAACCAAAGCAGAAAAATCTCCATTACTACTCAAGTATGCCAAAACATACTTGAATTGCTCTGGCATGTTACGCTGGAGTTAAAACAAAGAGTTGATACATTTGGGGGCTTGCTTGCTGAACAAGATAGGCTCCCCAGGTTCTAAAGGCAGCTTGTTAGCTACTTTCTGCTTGGCTACCCAGTGGGGTGTATAGAGATTAATGGCTGCACCTATGGGCAGCAGGTCACTGCCAAAACAGTGTTAACCCACACCTATGAATGCATATATCTGTTCCCGAGACTCTTACAGAAGAAGTAAGCTAAGCATAAAGCAGGGTTGCAAACAGGGGGTGCATGACGTGGATGCTGTCACTGTGTCCTAGGACTGCAGGGGTGACCCCTCCTCCTTCTGGCTCCAGCTCGGGGGCTTTCTGCACCCCAGCACTGCACAGGCTGGGCAGCAAATACACCTCGCTGATCCTCTGCCAGCCCTGCAGAGGTGCATCTTGGGGTGCTTTGGGAGAGGGGCTGCGAGACATCAATACCCTGCCAGCCCTGGTGGGAAGGAGCAAGATGTAACAAATTCAGTGTCAAGGGCCGCAGCAGGGCTGGGGCGAGCAAAGATGAGTCCCATCTATGTGCAAGAGGCTGCCCAAAGGCTTTGAAAACAACCCACCATGCCGTGGCAGGGAGAGGGTCCAGACGCGAACACCACAGATGGATGGAGAGACTCCCGCTGGCTCCAGCATGTTCACAGCATGAGAGGTGTCACAGCACCCTGTCGGAGCTGGGACGTGGCTACAAAGGGCTGGCAACCAGGGTGCTAATTCATAATGCATCCGTAAACACCTTTATTTTTCTGGAGCTACATCAAAGTCTGGAATCAGAAAAAACAGTTACTCCGACCCAAAACTTGGCACAGTTGCCCCACTTATGATTATTTAAGAGCCAACAAATTCCCAGGACAGTTCATAGCACTGTGTTCTGCTTAGAAAGGAGGACTCCACAGAAACAAAAGTGGAATAAACAGAGAGACAGCAGTAAAACGCCAAAGTTAGAGGATTGCAAAGGGGTTAGAGGGTCAAAGCACAGACTTGGAGATTATCACAGGCACAGCTTGAGAGGCAGCGACTTCACTCTGCTCAGCAGCCGTGAGGCTTCAGAGGGAGGTTTTGCCCAGCCTGGGAAATAACCATTTCAGAAAAAGTCAGGTACGTTTTGGGATAGAGGCCAAGAAGCAAGCAACAAGAGTCAGAAGACATTTGGAAACGTGACCTACAGGAAATAACAGCTCAGAAGATTAAGAGGAGGTTACAGAGGTGGCAAATACATCCTGAGAATATACAGTCCTGAGATCAGATAATCATACGTAAAGGAGGGTCCTCAGTTGTTCTACTGACCAAAGATAAAAGTTGTTCTACTGACCAAAGATAAAACCCTACTCTACACCCAATGAGTTTTGAGGGTGTTCTGAAAAGTCTTTCTGACTACTTGGAGAGTAAAGGCTTGGCACAGGCTTTGTTGATGGGTTGTGAAATCACCCTCATCAGAGGTTTTGAAGATAAACATCTATCCTTCTTGGGGGCAAGGAGATGGATTAGAAGATAGCTTGAAGTCCCTTCTGGCCCTGAATTTCTAAGAGTACTCCAATTCCACTGGTATGCCCTTTCTTGTCAGTAGGCTCTGATTATTAGCCTTAAAAAAAATATATTTTTTTTCTTTAAATCTTGTCCTTCATTTAGTTTTGTGATGCCGATTCTCATTTATTTCCATCTTTTTTATTATTTTATTGAGTCATCAGACCACACCTTTGTATCAAACCTCAGTGAATAGAACTTCTTGTGTTCATACATACAGTGAACATGATGGATACAGAAAACATCAGCCCTGCCAGCTTTACAATGAAATACATTGAATTACTCCATGGCAGCACACCCGTGAGTCTTGCACAATACCCACACACACAGATTTATCAAAAATAAACAGAGAATTTCTCCGAGCAGTGGAGAGAAAGTCAGAGGTGAGGGGCAGCAGTGGATAACTGAAAGATTTTAAACAAACATGTAATAGTCAGATCTGTTTCCTGTTTCCAGAGGTAAAGGAATTTCCTGTTTCCAGAACTGGCTATTTAAAGAAAATCCTGACAACAGTGGGTTTGGGGTTGGGTGGTTTTGTTTGGTTTTTTTTTTTTCCTAATAATGCCAAACAAAATAAATTAATAGGGCCAGTGTTCCTGAGCACATTCTTTGGAGAGGAGTGGCCCCTCATTTGTGAACTGCCCAGATCATCCACTGCACTCAGCAATGGAGGAGGAGCAAGAGGAAAGCTTAGGAAGCACCTGCAGCCTCTGCATGAGGGCTCTGCCATCAGGCTCTTCTTTCAGCCCCTGCCATCAACACTTAGACCAATCCAGACCAAATAGTAGGTACACCGGAGGAGCAAAGGGGCCCTACAGCCCCTGCAGTCACTCCACAAAATACCCAGACTTCTTTTCCACAAGTGTGAAGCTGGATGCTTTTCATTCCAGCTGTTTTTAAAGATTAGTCGGTCAAGGAGGAGAAAGAAAAAAAATCCTAGATTGTTCACTTGGAGCACTTCTGTCATGTTGTCATCTTGGTACTTTTCATCTCTGGCCCAGGGCAGTTCAAACAGGTTAAAAAAAAAAGAGGGGGGGGAGACGTTTTTTCATTTCACAATAGTAGTTCAACGTATGCAAGCTGCTTTAGTGCAACATTTAGCAAGGCACTAGAGAGAGAGAACTGTTGGCTCACTTTCTAAGCAATTCAATAATACAGCCCTGCTGATATCTGCAGGAGAGCTCTGACCTCTTTGCTATAGAAAAAAGGTTTGAAATTGGAAGTACACTTGTGTTATACATTGTGCCTTTTGAAAACTTGAACATTTTATGGACTTTACATAGTTAGAATTGCTTCCCCTTTTTTAAGAAGAAGTTACATTTGAAGGTTTTCAGCACTTAAGAAGCAAAACTCTGCCCAGGTCAGTCCTGCAATTTGTACTGTACTGCAGCAGAATTTCATGGTGATTTGCAAAGGAAAACCAAACCAGCTGGGTTGCAGAGGGCTTGGGTGGGCTCAGGACTTTCATGCAGGAGACCACGCAGGTAGACGGAAGCTGGTGCTACTTTTGTGATGGGACAGAGATGAGTGGTGTGACACCCACCACTCTGCTCAGCTCATATGTGTACAGGCTTGTGGCTAGGGACCCTTCCAGGGTGGTAGGAAAAAAGCCAAACAACACAATCAAGTATTTCTACTGATAGAACCTGTGACCAGTGTTGTCCCTCCTGTCCTCTAGAAGTCTTCTTTCTTCTATACCTAATATGACACAGAGCTTATAGCTGCACAGCCCTGGCCTTCAGGGAGCCTTAAGCATAAATGTCAGTGCTCCACAATCATCCTGATCTAGAAGCAGAGAGCAGAGTTTGAGAAGTTCCACTATTTTTTATAATTCAACAGTTTTCTGACGCTTCTCTTACTCCTGACTCCACAGGAACACATGAAGGACTTATCCATCTGCCATTCACACAAAGCAACTTTAAGCTGACACATACTTGGGGGCAAGTAGGTGAAGGGAGTTAAACAGGACTGCCACTATGCTTCAGCTTCCTTGTATCACTCCCAGGATTAAGGGAACCAGAAAGATTTGTTATGGGGAAACACAAGGGGTGTCCAAACCCAAATGGGGGAGCAGGAGGCAAAGACAAATGCACAAAGGACAGGGCCTAATGCCTTCTCTAGCTACCACTCCACATCCTGCAGTAGTGCTGCTTTGACAGTGGTCTGTTTGGATGGGAACAATATACAAAAAATGTCACTTCATATTTTTGCAACATTGAGATTAAATATTATTTTGTGACTGATATTGTCTCAACTGTGAAATATTTGGGGCATTTGAGTTAATGCACAGATAAGCGTCAGAAGGATCGAAAGAGCAGATTTCCTGCAATTTTGCACAGAGAAGCAGAGGTTGAATGGAAACAGGCCTGCTCACCCCAGCTGCCAAAATGTGAACTGCCTGTTGCAAAAAAAGGTCCATTTTTCCTGGACATTTTGTTCACCTGTTTCCTGGTAGGTAATGACACCCAGCAGCAGGGAAACAGCAGTGTTTAAGGGTCATGATGATAGCATTATCCATATGAATCAGTGCAAAATCTGTACTCCAGATCCATTCCCACCGGGGATGCTTTTAGCCCATCACGCTCCTGGTTTGTTTTTCCACGCACCAACAAAACTCGTCCCCAGCACAAGCAGTCTGCAAGGGACAGCCTTTCTGCTCCCAGCACCAAAGGCGGCTCCCATGGAGATCAGCAAAATGGCATCGTGGCAACACTGGTTTGCTGGGCCTGCTCAGAGGTGGCCTGTCCATGTGATGGTCTACCTGAGAGGCTGCTCCCGAACATGGAAGTTCCTGAGTTGACTTGAAACTCCCTTTCATCCTCAATAGCCCAATGCTTTTTCTGGGCTGGACCTTTAGAGAGGGAGCATGACCAGGCTAAAGAGACCCAAGGAAGGTCTGCAAGAACTTTTCACAGTGGTGTTTGATTTTCTTTCTGCAAGTTAAGAAACCTTCTTGCAGCCAGTAGCTATCACAGGGCTTGGCCAGAATTGTCAAGACACGGTGTCCCATCCAAACCTACAGGAGCTGCAAACATTATTGCATGCATTTCACAGAGGTGATGGTGATTGCCACGATGCCATAGGACTCCCAGTGTGCAACCATGGCAGCATTGCTGGCATCTCAGGGTCTGAAAAGGTGGCAAGCTTGGGATGTGTTCAAACAGCTCCAAACCATTACAGATGCTAAGAGGCAAATTCTCACGTCCTCACTCACTCTCCTCATAGAGAAATACTGAGCCAGCTGTGTCAAGTCCCTGACAGCATTGCCAAAAGCCACGTGCAAACTTTGCTACTAGAGATGGACCAAAGCTGCCTCCTGAACGAGAGTCTCTCCTGAAACAATGCAGACATTGAAACGAGACTGCAGAATCACGCCCAAAGTCAGGATAATACATCAGGAGTAGCAGTAAGTTATTCAGTGATCTGAAGCACCAAACCTCCAAGACCTGCAGTCATTCAGGAAGTCTGGAAGAAGGCAAAATTAGCTCTGATTTCAAAAGCAGCAGAGCAAGTGCAAGCTTGACAGCAAGCACTCTGCAGCTAATGAACTTTGGAAAATACTGGAATACGTAATAGGCAGAGGGAAAAAAAAAAATTAAAAAACCCAAACAAACAAGAGAAAAACAAACACGAAAACAGGACATGCCTAGACTGCCTCTACCCTACCATTTTACAGCTGAGCACTTCCCAACATACCTCTCCCATGAGATGGAGATGGCTGGCAGGGCCAAGAAAGGAGGGCTCCTGAGGACAGTAGTAATGACCTAAGTGACATGATTAATGAAAGCAGGAATCAGTAAACCTCGCTTACACACTCGCCTTCATCACTGCCAACACCAGTGGGAAGCATCTGCCAACAAAAAAATCTGGTCTAGACAACAGCAAATCATGGAGCTGCCTACCAGCTGGGGATGCAGCCACCGCTGCTTTCAGTTCCATTTCTCACTTACTCCACCAGACTCCGACACTTTGTTTCATTGGGAGAAACCCATGCAGAGGAACCAGACATGATGTTTTCTTTTCAGCATCAAAATAATAGTCAGGAGCAAGTTTGTCCACTTTCTTGGCATATAAACTGTGTCCCACACAATGCAAATGAGGACATCAGGTATTACATTTTGGGCCAGCTGAATGGGAGTTTTTAGTCTTCGATGCTGCAGGGTTTTCCTCCCTCGCCATGTACAACTAATGGCCTGGGTCCTGCATATTTCTGGCTTTCTGCGCTGTGATTTTATGCTACAGTGACTTCAGTCTGAATTAGTAAGACAGGATGCACACCAAGAAAATATTTAACTAATACTTAAAAACAAGTTCCGGGTTTGGGTTTTAAGCATAACTGGGAGGGGGTGGCAGGGAAATCACTGCATGTAGGCTAGGTGCTTGAAAAACATTACAAGATACTCTAACACCATTCCAGCAAAAACTTTATAATCATGAATTACTTTGTGCACAAATAGCTCTCCAAACCTACGTATCTGCAGACTATACACATTATCAGAATCTAGATCAAAGTTATTCAGGCCATTCAGATAAATAAGCAACTGCTTCTCGCATCAAAACCAAGCAGAGTCACTTTCCTCTTGTCCTTTTACAGCTAAAGCAATTTCATTACACACACTTAAATTTTTAAGAATTGTTGAGATACCAGTTACATTTAATAACTTCAGTTTCACATAGAAGTTGTGGGGGGATGTCAGCTGGAAGAGACAACAGCAAAACAGCAATGAAACTGGAAAAGGAGAAAAGCAAGAGGGGGAAAGCAAATAATATGTCAGTTCACATTATGCAGGAAAATGGCTAGACTGAAACAAGCTCGCAGATCTCAGGAATACTCTGAAGCTGAGATTTTTCACACCATATCCATGAATTTGTTTCCTCTACCTAAAAGAGAAACCAGGACTTTCCAATTTTACCTGAAGGTCATAACTTTGTTATTGGAAGATACCACTATCAGCATAAAGTGGATAAGCACAATTAAATAAGAGATGCAAGGCAAGAGGACAAAAAACAGGAAAAGTGAAGATTTCATCAGTTACTGAATGGCAAAGCACCTTAGGGCTTTTAAAAGGTACAGGGACTCTGAAGTATTTTATACTTAATATTCATTTTGCTAAACAGTGCTCTCATATTTATGTCTATGCAAACCTTTTAGACCTCTGTCAGCTCTCCAAACTTTTCATGGAGCAACATGATGATCTGCAGTCAGATTTCTCCTTGAAGACATTACGAAAAATATGTGACTTGGAAGATCAGCTCCAAACCTCTTAAAATGTCCCCATTGATTGCCATCTGCTTTCAGGATGAGCAGCCTTGCAGTCAGGAGACTGAGGAATCACTAATAACAAGAGATCTTGCATCTTGAAACTGTCTCCTCCTATATGCAGTTTCTTTAGTGAGATCAGGGTACAGCACATATTCCTTAAATCCAAGGCATAAGCCTTTACCTATAGGCTTTGTACATTGGTTTGTACACTACAGCACAATACCATTCTTTGTATTATTACACTTTTTTCTAAGCTACTGGCTTATGTGCAGGGTTTAAACCTTTCCTTCTAAATGGGAAGATTTAAAATATACATATAGCATCTAATATACATACAATATCTATACCTGTCCTCACAAGATCATGACACATCTGGATAGCAAGCACATTGCCATCAGCCCTCCAGGGGCTGGTTTAGCCTGGCTCCAAATTTTTGAAGTCCCCTCCAAAGCAGATTCCTCCTGTGCTAAGTTTAATCCTCTGAAAAGTAGTAGAAACCTGTTAACCATGTTCACAGAGTATGCCTTAGGACCCCAAATCTGAGAGGTCATTCATCAGTGCTCCATTAGGGAAAGAGAAGTTAGTATTCCCATTCCCTGTGACCGCTCCCAGGCCACTCAGAGAAACAGGGGCTCCAATATGCCTTGACCCAACCCCACAAAGCAACTTCTCAGGGCTGACAGACGTGGATTTCACCACGTACATATGACAACAGTTTACATGGATTAGCTGGTTTGACTCATTTTGCTTTTGAAAGACTAGTACAGCTTCAAATTACCTGGGAAGCAGCACTGCCCGTGTAGTCAGGCTCCTTAGTCAGAAGAGGAAAAATTGGCTTTATTCAGTTTGGAAGCATGCTTTCTCCCCTGCAAGTTTTTACTCCCTTCTCACCCTCAGCCTCTGAAGTGGCCAGCTGGCTAATGCCAGCTCTATTTGCCAGCGTTGTAGGTCCTGGCCCAACTGGGCAGGTCAGCACCACTGCCTGGGTGCTGTCCAGATAGACACGGGAAGTGCAAGTTTCCCAATCATGGGTGTTCCCATGGCACGGTCACACAAGTTGAGTACAAACAATAGGCCAAATAATTAAGTAGCAGGCTCATATTTGGTGCTTTTCATCCATACACTCCAAATGCATTACAAGAACAACAGTGTGTTATTATTGCCAGTTGTAGTATGGGGAAACTGAGGCACGGAGAGCTTAATTTCTTTACTAGGCTCACATAGTGGGTTGAAACAAAGCTTAGAAGGGAACCTGTTAGCACAAGTTTGAACCTAAATAGCAAAGAAAATGAAGTTATTATCTGCATTCCATCGACTGCCATACCATATGGTTAAACGTGGGCACGAGTCCAAGCTAAGCACCCAAATGACTCTTTCAGCACTAATGAAACAAACAAAATTTAAAACTCACATCCTCATATTAATCAGAGTAATCCTTTAAGCTTTGCTTGCATTTCTGCTGACCCTATGTTATGAGGATCTATATGTAAATTTAACGAAGGGTAAACCTAGCAGATGTGAGCACAGTCTGTAACACTACACATACCTGATCCCATCTTCCCAAACCTCTCAGCTTCCAAGAGGATTTATTTTTTTTTTTACATGACTACAGGCTCTTTCCATTCCTGGTAAGATGGTATTCGAAAGTATTCTTTAACAAAGCTCTTGCTGAAAGCACCTTGGTTCCTGATTACATCTCCAGCGCATGTCAGGAAGATACTGCACACACTAATTACTCTTTAGCAAAATCAGAGATTCTGAGATTTAATAATTCAGTGTCTGTGATACAAGAACTAGCAAGTCTTTTATTATTATATATTGTAGAGCTTACCAAACAGAAAAGAGATATTTAAAAAAAAAAAAAAAACAAAAACAAAAACAAACAAACCCAACTGTCTTTATTTCCTTTGAAAACTGCTTTCTTCTGCTGCCCCACTGCTTGAAGTATATGACCTCATATACACCAAGAAATGGGGAAAATGAACCAGGGCACAAAGGACAAGAGACAGAAACTTTCACCTGGGTGCTCTGTGCTGATAGGCTGGATATGCAGTGATCTTTTGTACATTTAAAATGACACTTATTGGGATTCTGCTCTCAAATCTAGGACCAAGCCATTCTGGCTTGCAAACTCTGTCCTCTGCCCTTGAAGACCTGCCAGAGGGCCACCAAGGAGAAGCAGGGGGAAAAAAAAAGGTGATGCCATGATGACTCTGAAATCAGACAAGCATGTCCAAGCTAGACTGAATGCAGCTATGCTACATATCCAGGGGCTCTTCTTCCTCTGTATTTTAATAGCTCAAGCATTTAACCCAAGAAACAGCAGTGACAACATTCACTGTGCATCTAGGCAGGAAAAAAAAGCAGGTACACTGACAAAAGGCTGTTTCTCCAAGAAAGCCTACTTTCTTTTTATGCCCTCCATAAATTCATAGACATCCCTGCCATTTATTTCCCAAAAGTACACTTTTTTTTCCTACAAAGGTCAGTATAGGAATTTAACCTCACTGGCAGGCAATGTCACACTAGGGATGAGTTCACCAGAGTTGTTAATAAATATTTCAGTACTGAAAAGGATGCTGTGCATTTCCCAGAACAGATGAAATATGGAAGCACCCTTATCTAGGAGTGTGCCTGCCTGCCTTAGGCCACACAGGATATCTAAGGGAACAACAAAACCAGAGCAGTATTGCGGGGCTCAGTGTTAAAAAGAGACGGGTGATGCTGAAGAAAAGGCAGCTCCACACAAAGATTATGAAGGTATTCAAAGAAGGCAACAACCAAGGGTACAGGGTGTTTCAAATAGATGAACCCAATTTGAAATCACTTTGTTTTGAAATTAAGTCCATCTTTTTGAAATACCCTGTATTTCAATATGGCAAAAGAAAGGCCCAGCCAACCCAGAAAGATGCTGCAGGCACGCACAAGAGACTCCTTCCTCAGCAGCCTGATGGGGATGGGTAGCGTAGGGGACGATACCTGGCTCAGCAGATGGCAGGAATATTAGGCAGAGCCCAGAGCAGCTGCAGGAGCCAAGAGGGGAGCAACAGCAAAGATCCAGCGTGGGTGATCCAATGGTTGCACAGGCTAAAGAGAGCTGGGGGAACGGGGATGCTCTATATGTACGCGAGAGTGCATGTGCCTGCGTCAGGTAAGCCAGCAGGAAGGAGGTCTCAGCAATGACGGCAAGAGGTAATTACAGCCTGCAAAGGTCTGAGCTCGTAAAGACTGAATTAGATTTCCTCGAAAGTTCATAGCCAAAGATTTTGCACGTACTCTGGATGCATGGGATGAGCAAGAGGCAGAGACTGAGGAACTACTCACTATGTGTCCAAATGGGATGAGACTGGCAAAAATCAAGGAAGGATTAAGAAAGGGTGTTTAGGAGGGAGGGGAAGGAGGTGGTTCATACCACCAGTAAGCTACGCAGAGAGAAACATCACAAGAAAGGCAATAAAAGGCTAAATGGAAAGAGTTTAACAAAGTGGAGGAGGTGAGCATTATGGGAACTGTAGCTGAGAACACAGAGCGGGCTGGTGTACAGCAGGCCAGGGGCCTCACTAATAACAGAGCCAAGAAGAATGTGCAGGACAGCCCAGAAAGGGGCAGCAAGAACTGAACCAAGGAGGTGCCAGCGGGACACCCAGAGAGGTCAAAGACCACCAGGAGATAAGAAAACAGGAGAGTTGAAAGCAAAGGTGCCAAACACAGATGGTGAAGGGTACTGACCTGACAAAGAAAGGGTGTTGAGACAGAAAAGGTGTGACAGTAAACCAGAGTTCAAGGAGAAAAGTTTCTTCATGTTCAGGAGAAAGAGGATAGGGAAGACAGAGGGGAAAAAAAAACCCAAACTTTTATATAGTGTTAATACCAAAATACTCACAAGCACAAGAAGTCAGGAGTTAATAGAGGTGTTTTGCCTTCTGCCTGACCCTGAAATACTTCAGACCAAACATACACATTTTGCAGGGTAGGTTTGAACTCTAGTCACCTTCCCACCTCTCTGCAGGGACAAACCAAAGCCTGCCTAGGTCCCTTTTACTTCATTATTTCCTTTCTTGTTGCACCACGAGGCTGAACCAGTGCAGCAAGAAGATTCAGAGAGATCCATGTTTATTTCTGTACACCGTGTAGGGTGCAGTCCAGCCAGAACAACGACAGCAATTGTTTCCTACAATTATTACCATGTTTCACACCCTTTCCTCTGGGTTATGAGAAGCAGCACCCTTCCTCGACAACAGCTACAGCCAATTTCCTTCCTCACCAGAGACCAGCGTCTTTAGGGGTTTGTCGCTACTGTCCCAGCCCACTTCTTCCTCACTAAAGAAGCAGGGTTTCATTTGCTACCAGAAACAACTCATTTGAAGAAAATAATTCACTGGGCACTTGTTAAAATACTTTACAAAAACATTTTTAAAATCTCTTTTACACCATTATTGCCCCCTTCAGAGGCAAACTTTGGTTATTGTCTAAAATGTGAATAATTTCTGGCAGAAGGTCACACCTTGCCTATCAGAAGTGATCATAAGGTTGGGTGTGTTTCTGCAAAGCACAGGGCACTGTTCTTCAAACCTTCAGCAAGGAAGGCTCCGGTTTAGCTTCCTTATAACTTCAGAATGCTACATTTATCACTCTCTTGATGATGCTACCAGTTACTTTTAAAGGGATGGTTATTTTACCCCTACAAATAAATCTCCATCATTTCAAATGTACTAATTTAGACAGAAGGGATTTCCCAACCTCTTAATACAATTTTGTGCTTGCTTAGCATCTTCTACCCATAGATCTTTCAGGGATATATAAACAAGGAGCCAGAGAGCACCAGCCATTTTCAAGAACTCTCCATCAATGTCCCTGTCAAATTCACTTCAAGAGAAAGCCATAACAATAGAAGGACATGCAACAAAGGCTTCAACTTTGTTTTCTTTTTGTAGATGAAGGAGGTTGAAACAACGACATGGCTCATTTCCCTGAGGTCTGAAGAGTAGGTCACAACTCACAAGGAAAGCTGTGGATTGTGTGTGATCCTAAAACAAAATACTTCAAGTCAAGCAGACATACTTTGCAGGTCACAGTTAAACTCCATGCACCATCTCACCTCTCTGTAGGGGAAAATAAATAGTTTTATAGGAGAAAAATGCTTTATCTCAGACAGAAACACCCCATATATTACAGGGGGCTATGCAGAAGTCTGCACCAAATGGCAAAAGCTTCTTCAAATAACAGTGTAAACTGGATGTTCAGGGACCAGAAATCTTTTTCAGTGTAAAGGTAGTCTGATAGCTAGAAGACACAGGCACAGTATTTGCCAGACACTTCCTATCCTCAGGCCCAAACACATCCTGCTTGGATCCAGCTCCAGCTTCCTGACCCACCTCCTCTCACTCCCTTTCAGGTAACACACTCTTAATTATAACTGAGATAAAATAGCTAAATGGCCACTAGCAGGGTAATAATGACAATGCACCTACATGCCTAATTTAAGATTACATCGAGCTTTCCTCGTTGAGCTGAAACTGCTCACACAACTGCAGGGGGAAGATAGTGGCAAGCTCAGCTCTTAACCAAAAGTTGTGTATTTTTGCGGGAGGAGAGAAAAAGCAGGAGGAAGGTCTCATATCACCTTTAAATTAAGTCATGGGAGCAAGATACAGCTATTTCTTAGCCTTCTTTACATAACGTAACTTAAGCATGCTGCATTTTTTGCTGAGATAATTATGTCCATGATAGCTGAACCTCTGCTCTGCACAGCGTCAAAAGGTTTTACCTTTTGTAATGTAAACTCAAGAAATGGCTTAGACCAAAATGAGTCAAGTTTTACCAGTCAGCCAGCAAGATGCATGTATCTTCGCTTTCACAACACAACTAATAAGCTGGACAAAGACAAAGCGAGAGGGCAATACCATTATGCTTATATGAATTGGTGCAAGTGAAGAAGCACTTTGCCAGACTGCTGCCCTGTAATAAAAAAGCTCACCCAAAGCAAACATAGAGGCTTTGCCACATAAAGCTCTGCCACTATTTTAGAAGTGCAGGGTGAGTACCCATAATGCCAACAGAACCACATTGGGATAAATCCTCCAAAATACTCAGCTGAGCAACCCTACACGATGGCAAGGAAAGCCTCTGGATACCACACTAATACATCTTACCTCATCTGACCTTTTTAGTGAGGAAGGAAAGAGGGAAAGTAGATTGGGAACCCAAAATCCAGTGGTAAAACCCAGCTCCTACTCTGTTCAAGTTTTGATCATTAGATACTATATATTCAATATTACATTAAACTGACAGATTATTTCTAAATCTTCAAGACAGAGGGCCTTTTCACCATTCTGTTTACACAAAAGCCAAAGCACTGAAATGCCAGCCACGTTGGGGCATATGGCCACCACCACAGCACAATATATATACACGTATACATGTCCAAGACCCACAGGATGATTTACATTAGCTTTCCTCTCCTAATGAATGTAAATCCCAGCTGTCCTTTTCATTTTTACTGTTTCTGTTTATTTCCTCTCTTTCAATTCTCTCTTCCCTGTTCTCCCTAACACTGTGTTAACAGTAGACTCATCCTATCCAGAGATGCTGCCTCTCTGCTGCTGGTCTGGCTGGGCCAGCTGAGTCGTGCAAAGGACTGAGCTCTGACATTACAATTTGCTTCTAAAAGATTTAGTTTTTCTTAAGCTTGAAGGCCTGATTCCCTTGCATGCAGCTATGGCATAAATCCTCCTTAAAATACAATACCACTTTGCTTTTGCAGGTATCCGTGCAATAAATGCCCTGTGAAAAATTAGATTTTGTGCATTGTCTGGCAGACTGAAGCACAAGGGTGTAGTTATCCCAAAGCACTATGACTGTTTCATGCTATGTCATGTGCCATGCTGAATTATTCAACCAGGAATATTACAAAAAAACCCACCACAAACAAACAAATTCAAAACCCTAGCTCAGTATATTTTTACTCATCAAATATTTTTCACATTGCATAGGTAGCGTTGTTTTTTTTCTTTTACTGGAGGTATTTATGAACTATTATCTTTGTTCTATTGGTGCTATTCAAGAGAGGTGGCAAAAGAATTCTCCCCACCTCCCTAGATTACATGTTATCCCAAATATTTGTACTTTATGGTCACGCTATGGAAAATATTCACATGAGTAATCACACCAAAGTCATTATAACTACTCCTGTGAAGAAACATTTAATCGCCTCTTCAAGCATTTGCAGAGATTGGGACCCGAAAGCCATTAATGTGCTGCACTCAGTTCCAAGATCAGCATTTTTAAGTAAAGCAGCCCATTTTTAACTCAATACTGTAGTGAATATCTCCCTTTGTAATGAGTCCCAGACACCAAGAACCCCTAAATCGCTACGGGTCCTTGCAACTCTACAAGCTCTTGGGAGGTCCTCAGGTTTTTCTTTCAGCAACATGGGCAAATACCACAGACTCACTTTTCTGGTCCTTGAAACAAATTATCAGATGAAGAAAATTATGTGTCTGTAAAAGTAGAAGGGAGATCATACAATAGGCAGCATACCAGTGCGCTGACCTTCAACCCACGATGAGGAATTCAAACGCAGCATTTCCAGGCTTGGATCTTCTGCTCAATGCACCTCGTGCTTTGGCTTTCAGCAAGACGCCACACTGCAGATGGCAAACCCTCGCGGTTCCGAAACCACAGGCGAGGTATTTGCCCCTGGCCTGTGGCACTGGATGACCACCAGTGCTACATGGAGCACAAAAGGGAGCATCTCCATGCATGACTCCACCTGGGAACTCTTCTGGGAGCCACCTGTGGCTACAGAAGCTGGCTCTGTGTTAGTCACAGGGGGAGCCAGGCAAGGTCTGGCAGCACACAAAGTTCTTGTGTATGCCAGGTATTTCTTCTATGAATGAACCTATTTACTTTTGAAAGGAAAAACTTGCAGGTCTGGGGGGCAAAAGTTGTTTTGTTGTGGTTTTCTTGTTTTGTTTTTTTGTTTGGTTAGTTTTGTGTTCTTAAATAAATCTTTCATATAAGATATGGAGGATGCTAAAAAATTAAAACATTACTTTCTGGTTGTTTTATTAAGTTTTCTGGGAAAGCAGCTCTTTTGTTTGTTTCAGGCTTACCTCCTAATAATGCAATTTCATGCTCCCAAATCCTTACATCAGAAAAGACAGAAAAACATCATTGCTCTACTCAGCTTCTCCACAAGACTCAGAATTCAAGCAGCTTCTGAAATATAGCTTATCCATGCTTTGGAGCACCCTTGTTACCTTTCCTTGCATCTCTTGTAGCTCTCTGGCTTTTTCCATGCTGCCATTTTTTTTGTTTGGAGGCGGGAGGGGCATGATTCCACTTGAGAAAACAAACTTCACACAGTATTAAACATACCTACACACCACGGTGGTTACACATTGGTATCCTATCATCTTCAGGTTTATTTTCTATTTCTTAAACCATACATTTGCAGAAGGAAAAAAAAAAAATAATACTTTAAGTTCAAAACAAACTTGTAAAACACTAAGAGTGTCAGAAAATCAAGTTCCTGCTTTAGTTTCTGCAATTTTCTATTTACTTTTTTGTTATCAACTTGAGTCTGTTACTGAAATGGTTTCCTATCCTTTAGACTGAAGTGCCTGAGTACTTGGGCTGCTGCCTAAAGAAGGCTGAGCAAAAACCTTTGGTCCAGTTGCCTTCTCAGCCAGAGTAAACATGCAAAAATTCCTCCAATGGAAAAGCAGTGACCTTCCAAAAAAAAAAAAAAAAAAAACAACAACAACACAACCATAGTTAGGAAGGTAATTCACACCCTTGCATTTTAACATACCTAGCAACATATTCTTAAAAGGAACAAAGACATTTTAATTGTGTTTGTTGTGCATCTGCATTCTCAGCGTTGTCCAGTCATCAGCATGAACTCCTGGTCATGAGTGCCAGTGTGGGATGCCCAACACCACCACTGTAAACACAGGCTGACACCCAACACAAACATGGGATGGGGAAGGAAAACAGATTTCATTCAAATGAGTGGCAAAAGGACTGAGAGAAGGAAATATGAACGTCACCAACAATAATCCTATTAACACATCATCTATATTTTTTGCCTCACTGTTTATGACGTACAGTAACAGATTTCAGAAACTTTCAAAGAAACAGGACAATGCTTTTACTTTAAAGTAGTCAGGAGTGAACAGTAAGAGATAGCTTACCCACACACTGCTAGCTAGTCAGAAAGAAAAAAAGTAGTTTCAGACTCCTTTCTAATAAAGTCAAAGAATAGATTACTATCTAATAAAGTCAGGCATGTCCCTACCAATGTATCAGTCAGACAGGCAGCTCTGGATTCTGCATTTAGAAAATCTTGTACATAATTGCCTGGGCTTGCAAATGTCACTATATTGTATTTTTAGTGATGCTTTGGGCAGCATGTTTTGTAGGAGTTCTACCATCAGGAAAAGTATATAAGCTCACTCAACTGGCAGTAAAGCTTTTCTTGCACACACTTCTGAACTGCTTAAATGGATAGCAGAACAACTGGAGCACATGAGCAGAGAACTGCTTGATTTTATCCCACCATATCTTCTACAATTTACCTGAAATGAGCAACTTACAGCACTACAAAGAAAGCTACAGTTTGTCCAGAAGATAATAGAAAAATGTATTCACTCTTGACAGCAACTAAATAACATGAATATTCAACTTTACCAGCACTTTGCATAGTTAGGCTAGAATAATATTAAAAAGTGTGACCTCCCCTCTTCACTGAGTCCCAGGTGAGTTTGGCTTCAGCATTTACAGAACAGTTTTACACAACTACCATCATTCACGTTCTCTTCACAACCATGAGGAGAGCTGTAAACTGTTTCTGAAAGAGCACTCTCATTTCTGAACACTGAGAAAGTGTTTCCTGACTGGACCCTCAGAAGCTGATCTGTTAATAATTCAATGGCAAAATCTATTTTCCTGGGTAAGAAGAGACGAAATGGATATTAGAAGAAAGAATAAGACAAATTGCAAAGTCTGTGTTTTCATATATTCATTCTCTCCTGTGTTCCCCTTACTTGTGGCATCTCTATTTCTTATTTCACACAATCTAGGCCCTACTGTCACTGGAAAATTCTCACTGATGCAAATGAAAATTGCATATTTTATGTAAGATGGGATGGGAAGCCTTATAGCTTGCCTCCTCCAGAAACCCACTAGGGCCTTGGTAACAGCTCCTAAAAAAGCACAAGGGTCATCACTCTAGATGGCTTCTTCCTTTAAACAGTCCCTTTCCAGATCTGCTGTGGTGTAGTCCCCCAAATCTGCTGATCAGCCACACTGAACACAACCAGTCTAACCCTCCATCGGGAGCAGATTAACAGATCTTTTGTGTTAGAAATTATAGTAGACAATTGTAGTAGACAGGCTAGAATGCTTGCAAATTTCGTGTTTTCTGTGGTTTTTAGTGATACCATAGTCTATGCAAAAACAAACAAACAAAAAACCCAACAAAACCAAGGTGAGGTTTTATTTAATCATGTATTCAGGAGGATTAATTCTTCAAGTCAATGAAGCAGGTATTTTCACAGCCCTGAGGTTATCAATGCAGAAACACTGAAATCAGAGTGAATGGTCAATGTCTCCTCCTCCCCTCGTTGACAGAGACCAACTTCAAGGCCCACAGCCTCTGTTAAGTGCTTTCTGCCAAAAGGCTGAGATAAGAATGAAAGAAAGGAGATAAGAAGGAAATGCTCGCTAACAAGAGTAGTTTGTGAGTCTAAAGCCAGACTGAAAACTTGATTTAATGAGCTGAGTAAAAAGACTGTGGTTGCTCAAGGAACGGGTTAACTGCAGACAGAAAAGTCACAAAAGAAGTGGAAAAATTAGGCTACTAGAGAAAAAAGAGCACTTGGTTAATTTGTTTTCTGTAACTTCCATTCACCAAGTCATTACAATCTAATTTCTCAGCATTTAAAATTAAGGAAAGGTCAGGCTTAGTGGCCATTTCAAAAGGTCTATCACAATTACTTAAAGCAGTTATAGCTAGGTTTATGGGGGAAAAAAATCAACCATGGAAGAAGCGGCTGGCAAAAAATAACTCTTGCCCAAGAACAAGCAGCATGGTAAGAAGAGATCCTCCTATAAAAAGCTGCTGGCAACTATGGCTCTGTCAATCACCTTAAGCATCTGTCAAAACAGACAAATACAGCTGAGGCAGGCCAACATTTCAGGGGAACGTGCTGTTTTGTTTTGTTTTTTAAAGAACAAGCACATTGCAACCGAAGTCATCAGCTGCCTAATATTTAATAGCTGTGCATTCCAGAAGGTCTCTCATTTGTGTCAAAA
The DNA here is from genome assembly GCF_036013475.1 of Columba livia. Lineage (NCBI taxonomy): Eukaryota > Metazoa > Chordata > Aves > Columbiformes > Columbidae > Columba > Columba livia. The sequence goes on from NC_088605.1 coordinate 34,745,645, forward strand.
GAGACAGTGTCCAAACAGTGCGGGTGGAAGAGCCAGCCAGACACGCTGTGTGCTCACGGGTCTCCCATTACGCAGAGAAACTGGAGGCAGGAGGACCAGGGGAACCTGTTATGCAGGAGACAGAGTTACAAAAGGACCTGTCCACTGCAAAACATGCAGGAAAATGTAAACCGCCCATGAGATCCACCAGAGCCACTGTTAGCTGTTGCTGTGTTCAATGAGGTGCTGTGGGTTAGGTGATGTGGGCAACCTTGCCCCATCCACAGCTGGTCCTGCTGTGAGCAGGAGGTTGGATCAGGGACCTCTGGAAGTCCCTTCCCACCTGAATTACTTTACAATCCCATGAATATCCATTTTCAGACTGCAATGCAAATAAGGTAAGGCTGCAGGTCCACAACAATTTATCCAAATCTCTCTTTTCCTCCCTTCTCACCCCAGGTTAGGTTTTGAGCTGGCTCATTGTGGACTTCCATGGGAGAGAAAAGACTGGGAGACCTTCATGGTGCTGACCCACACCAGCTAAAACCACTGTGGCAGTACAGATGCAGAAGGAAGTTCAGTTCCTGTAGTCAAACATCTGAAAATGTTTGACTCAATTAAGAGGAAGCAGGGATGAAAAAGGCAAGTTAGGGACAACACTGGTAAAGGCTGATCCAGGCACTCTCCATTTCTACCCTATTAGGCCCCAGTAGATGGTTTCTCAGCCCCATTGTTCCCACAGCTGGTTGGCACCATGTCTTACCTTAACCATCTCATGTTTTTAAGGATCAAGAGCAAGCAGTTTGCAAAACGTGTGGTCTGACCGACTTCAAAGCCAAATAACACCATCTCCATTCCAAGAACCAACTTTTGGAGGTTCAGCCCCAGCTAGCACCAACTGGAACCAAAGGCATTTCTGGAGCCATCAAGAGAGACAAAATGCCTCTGAGGAAGGTGGAGATTGCAGAAGCAGCTAGAGCAGAGCAAACAGAAAAATGACAGAGCTGCAAGCAGCAGGTAGGCTGGGAAGGGACAGGCCATTATTGAATCCTCATCAGGCTGCTGTGATCCTGGCACAAAGCCACTCGTGGAGAGGAAGACAAGAGCTTGCGTGCTGGTGCAAGCTTTTGTGCAGAGAGATAGCACTAAAAAAAGTCAGTCATGGATAAAGGTATAAGCCACACTTGCTAAGTTCACAGAAAAAGAAATTTAAAAGGCAGGAAGAAAAAAGCCCTGAGGAATTCACTACAAGAGCTCAGTTCGTAAAGGAGGGTTACGGTATCCCAGCACCGCAATGTAGTCTAGATAAGCCTGAGCTAGTTTTAATCTAGGGACCTAAGTCACTTATTGCAGCAGCTCATCACAGGCTGCCTGAGCAGCAAGGGGATTTATCCGCTCGTAAAAGACATAATTACTGTTGGAGTTGAAGAATGTAAACCATACGTGAGCTGGTTAGCTCAAAACTAACTCAGATACATTTATGTTCAGCTGCAACACATGCAGGAATAATCAAGGAACCTAAAGATGAAACAAAGCTTGGTCATCTTGCAAAAGTGCTGAGACCTATGGTTTCAGAAAGGGAAAAGAAAATCCCACAAGATACCCCTTTCCTTTCCACCCTCGCTTTTCCAGGATAAGAGCAGGTCAGTTCCCCAAAGGTATTTCTGGGCATTGCCACAGAGAGAAGAGAACCAGACAGCACTGACAAACATGCTTCAACAGAAGACACCACGTTGGCTTGAGGTGCAAATATCATATTTTCTTACCCTAATTAGGAAAGAACAAGCCTGCAACAAGTCATATATAGTACTAAAATCTATAGGTAACATCACAGAAGAATCATTATTTTGCAGTTTCACAAAATCATAGAATCATTTCAGTTGGAAGAGACCCTCAGGATCATCAAGTCCAACCATAACTTAACCCATCTCTAGCACTAAATTTTGGTGCTAGTCAAGAGTAGTGAAGTGCTAGTGAAGAGTGCTAGTGAAAGAAACACCGTATAAGCCACTACAGACTCCAGTTCCCTTCTGCAACATCCTATGCAATCACTGCTGGTGTTTCCATGGCATATCCCAAGAGTGCAAGACCACGGACCAGGACAGTGTGACATGTCTATTCTTATGTCTACTGATCTAATGGGCCCTGCGCTCATTTTCTTGGTGAACAAGAGTGAAAAAGTAAGGATAGCCATTTATGAAGTATTACATGTTTGTGGCTCCAGAGTCAAGTCAAAGTAAGTATCCCTAAGTATCTGTGATTGCACACTAACCATAGCTCTACTAAAGCTTTCAAAAGGCTTACGCATGAAACTCATTCATGAAGCAGGCTGAGTGGTGCCACAGCAAGTAATTACTACAGCTCAAGTGGTGAGAAAATAGGTAAAGCAAATCCAGGCAGGTTTTTAGCAAGAATTCTTTGCCCAGTTGCATATTTAGAGATTACCTCTCATTCACAAGTAACCTCGGATATGAGTATAATTATATAGGGGTTTGCACCAGGAGAGAACCTACGGACTTCAGCCCTGGGTCAGCACTGCCGTGCCCAGCACAACATCAATCTGACAAAGCCACCAAGTTCTCCACCCCAAAGCACTTGTGCTGTCAACACTTGGACCAAGCTTTCCAGCAGGCAATCCTCGAAGTGCCAGTCCCATACACCCTTAGATGGACTGTCCAAAACATTACCACCACAGGTGTCCTTGAAGCAAGGAGAAGGGGAAAAGTTGCAGAGTGAGCACTAAGGTTCAGGGTACGGGCTATAGGTGATGAATTGTGAACCATGAAAGGGAAGGTTTGACAAAGTCTGCAGCACAAGCTTCAAGTGCAGAGATACCTGCACACTAGGTGTTAAATGCTGGGCTTGATCAGGTCAGTGGTTTTCAACTTGGTGTCTGCAGAACCCCAAGTGATCTGTGAGCTCCTTTCCAGAAGGTCTACAGAAAGACAGAAGTGAAAAGCACCACTTATATTTGCTGTGTTTCCACTGGAAAGTCAGCAAACTGATGCTGAGGACCATTACACCAGAAGGTTCTTACTGAGTGGGACAAGAGGCAATGTAAATGATTGTAAGCAATGGAAAATCCTCTGGCATTGGAAATGGGTGCACAAGACACTAAGAAAAAGCATTCTCCAGTTGGAAATAACAAAAAGAAAAAAAAAATGAAATAGCACATCCCAGTTGTTCAACATTTTCTTAGCCAGTGGGAAAAAAGTTCTGTCAAAATTATTTCCTTTTTACCCTCGTCACTCATCACAAAAATAAACTCTGAAGTCTGTAGTCCACTTCTCTTCCATCTCACAAGATGATTGGTGCCCAGTGGCTCACAACAGACAGGATACGTTTTGGGCTCTGTCTCAACACAAACATTGAAAAGATTGGAAAGAGGGCATTGGGATTAATTTAAGTAACCACTGAAACCAGAAGCCCAACAATTATCTGAGAAAAAAAATTTAAAAGGCTTATGTGCTGGCACACAGATAAATCTGCTTTTCCTCTTTAAGATCAAATATGTCACTGAATGAGACTAGTTATTGACAGAGAAAAGCAGCGCAATGATAGATGTAATGATTCTGACACTAAAACATTTTACAGCCATACTGCACTTGAAAGGCAGCCAAGAAGCAAGTCCCTACAGACCTTCCAACAGCTATTCAGCATCAGCTTCACTGAAGAGCTCTAGCTGTACACCTCTAACAAAGATAAACTAACAATCAGAAAATACCTCAGAAACATAACCAAAGGACTTGAATTAATAAGAAATCTATAAACTAACGGCTACAAGCTACTGCCATAAATAAAAAATGACAAGATGATAGCTACTAATTCCTGTCCAAGAAAAGAAACCAAAATGATTGTGGGTCAAGTTGCCTAGTTTTTGTGACTTCGTCTTTACTGACAAAATATTAATTAAGACTTCCTCTTCGTACTTCTATTGAAGAAGTATTAATTAAGACTTCCTCTTCGTACTTCTTCTGAAGGCACTTACAGACCCTGGATGAACTCTTCTGCTGTTTTTTTTAGGGTATCAAAAATAAAAATGCAAAGAATACTAGTCCTGACTTTGCAAGCTTAATTTTCAAAGGGCTCCTGACTTAGACGCAGACAACCCCCTCTGAGATTAACCAGGAAGAGATTCCTCTGGCGTATCTCTCAACAACAGTCAAGCAAATACATGAAGATACAACATGCCTATATTTTAAAATGCAAGTCCTCCCACCAAAGCCAAGACTTGCTATGTGCACATTTGGGCAACCATGTCTTGTTCAGTCAAGACCACTCAAAGCAATGGGAAACCTCTGTTTATATAACACTTAAAATATTATATACACCCTCACACACATCTCTGTATGAAGGAACTCCAGCTGAAAATTGCCCTAAGCTTCTACTGTGGAATGCTTAAGCACAAAAAATGTCTTTGAGAAATGCTGCAAAGCTTCACAGTCCTACAAGGCCTGTGTTCCTCCATTCCCACCTTGCAGGCACCTCTCAATCTGCTGAAAGGTGGAGATGATGCCACATAGCTGGACCTCCCAAGAAAAATCTCCACTTTTGATAAAAACACAACAGACCTGACACCTATCAGACTTGCTTCCCCGCTACATGAAGCACAACATCCAACATTATCTTTTCATATCACTAAAAACCTGCCTGACCTCTCTTCTCTTTTGGTCTCCTGCTGCTTCCAGATGTTCATATTCATAAACAAGCCTTCTATACAAGGCTGACATCTGGTCTGAAGATGCCTGTTTGAAAAACATACTTGTTTCTAGAGCACCTAAGATTGCAGAGGCTGGAAATTATTATTTTCCTGCTCCCTATTTACCCAGTGTTTACCCCTTCATGACCATTCTCTGCAGCTTCTCACAAAACTAATGTTTTCCTCTTTAATTGCTTGGGATTTTTTAGTCAGTTACACCAAGAAAGCATGTCCTTTTAGCCAAAAGGATAATTGTAACCAATTATCAATTATGGCAAGAAAGCTTGGTGACCTCAAAGCTTTTTTCAGCCCCACTTCAGAAACCATGAGTGAACGTGCCCCTTTAAATTATTTTTTATCTAATTAAACTAGGGAGAAAATTCACACCCTTTTATATATATTTGTTTAATAACCTCTCCTGCTGATAGTGTCTAGTATGTTAGATACTGTCTTTGAGTTAAAATAGACCTTAAAATCCTGTTTTTCAACTGGTTAAACTGCCTTGTGAACATGCAGCTAATTAGGACATCTCTACATCCCAGGCAAGTCACTGGCTTCTCACAGCCAGACCAGGACCACACGCAACGTGACACCAGGCACCTGAGAACCTCCATTCAGGCTCATCCAGCTGCCCACAACCTGCTCCTCTTTTGACTTAAACAGCCATATAAACACCAAGGATGTGACAGTCCACCAGGGCCTCCCTTCTCTACTCTCCTTCTCAGTGCTGTGGACATTCACCCTCCCTTCGGGCTCTCCAGGTTGCCCACATTACCCTGGACCATCCTGCTTGACAGGCCCCATTTGCAAGACCTCAGCAGGAGGCTCCTGCTGGCAGGCAAACCGGGCAGGTGGAAATGTCCCGCACAGGTGCTGACCTACGTCTGTCTTCAGAAGCCAGAGCATCTCAACAGCACCCTTGGATTAAGCAAGGTGTACGGGTTTCCCTGAGTGGAGATGGTGGAGACAAAGGAGGCCCTTCAGGGAAACCCAAAGAAAACAGCTCAGCTTGTGCTTAATGCAAGCTATTGTTATTTCATCTGTCAATGAAACGGGAACTTGTCTGGGCACTAACCCCGCCATACGTGCAAGCAGGAGAGCAAACATTCAATGCCGGTCTGCCAGGGCGGGAGGCAAGGGCAGAGTCCACTCCCACACCGGCTGAGGAGCAGCTGGAAGGCTCGAGGGCAGGCTGAGCACTACTGGCAGCCAAATGACACATCCAGGATCCTTCTACTAAAACATTCCCATAAAATAAAAGGGAAAAAGAAAAAATCCCCCAAAACACTGAACTTCAACGTACAGAAGTTCACTGCAGCATCACATGGAGCTTACAGGACTTTGGTTATCGCTCTATAGCATTTGAACACAATCAATTAGCAGGGATTGATAAATCCCATTTATATTGGATTGATCTCTTTGTGAAGGGACATCAGTAATGAAATGTATGCATTGCTGCTGGCACAGTTGTAGGGCTCTATAAGCACATGGACACAAGGATACTGGTGAGACAAGGTAGGTAGATGTAATATATTTATTAGGCTATTAAGTCTTCCTTACAATGACCTGAACAAAAGCTGATGCATCCAGAAACCTATATATTTCTTCCATATTCTTTGTATATAGAAAGATATCCATAGATATTATTACCAAAGTGGAAAATACAACTACCATCTGAAAGAGTGAATATTGATTTGTCTTTCTTCTTAAGCTAAAAGTTTCACTAGACTTGGTTATAGGCATTCCTTAACGGAAAAATAGTTCCCATTTTAAAATAAGAAATGCTCAATTTTAAAGCCCCAAGACTATATATACCTAAGACTCTGCTGCCAAATCTCAAACACTGTGACAGCACTCTGCTGCTTCTAATGCTAATAATACATCTTGAGTTTTACAGCCCCAGTGTCAACCACTGTTCTTGCAGTCTTTCTCCTTCTTCACAACCTCTGAACATGCAGTGAGATCACACGTTGCAGTCTACACAACTTAAAGGCAGAAGATAAGCAGGAGTTACTGGAGCTGCAGTTACTGGTGAGGATGGACACGATGCTGCACTGCCCTGCTACAAATCCAGGGACCAAGCCACTGCTTGGCCACAGTCCAGCCCCAGGTCTTACCCATCCCCAAACACACCTTCCTCCCTTTCTGCTGCCACCAGAAGAAGGAATCAGCCTCCCCCACAACCAGCCTAATTCCGCTGGCTGCTACATTTTAGGACATGCTATTGGGAAAGCCACTGGGCCTTGTCACCCCCTCTCCCCTCTTTTGGTGGGATTCCCTGTGCTGACACCAGCAATGGGCCCCTCAGCAGCTCCACTCTCCTCTGAAGGCAAGCATGAGCTACCCTATGTACCTTCTGAATCACTAACAGCTAGAAAAAACTGCTTTCAAAATAAAACAAAAAAAAAAAAGCTACCCAAAACATGCTCTAGAAATAGAAATATTTTTCACTGTCATAGTGTATACATCTTGTAAAGAACCAAGTCTGGCATAATTTAATCGATTTTAAGTAAATTAGTTTGCCTTTCTAGAAGAGCAATCTTTGATCCACTTGCATATCCCTTCATTAATCATTTGACAGTGGAATTCAAGGTTAAACTAAGAGGCTGCTGTATTTTACTTCAACTTCTGCTGTTTTGGTGTCTCATCCCATGTCCCTCCCCTTCAAGGAAGAAGAACAACTAAGTCTCATATTGCTGGGGTTAGTAGTACATCCGGCTCCAGAAAACACACGGCAGAAGTCATTATTCTGTGCATACTTAAGTGCACAGTATAGTAACTTTCTTCAATAAGAAAATCAAAAATAGGCTTAATAAGTGCAGATGGCAATATTACACCACTGCTTTTCTGCTATAGAAAAAAAAAAAGGCAACTAGAAGAACCACAATTCAGATTCCCTGGATAGTCACTGACCTTTGAATGCACGCTCTATTGCTATTGTGGCTCAGAACAGGAGCCTGATTGAAAAAGAGCCATGAAGACCTGCTCAAATGTCACTAGGAAAGCACTTTGTTTCGTCAAAATATATGTGTTTGTGCATTCTTAACGTGCAGATATTACTCATCACAGGTCTCAGGTGAAATTGCATGTCATAAACTGAGGGATCAAGTACACCAGACAGAAGAAAGCATGTTTACATACTAGGTAACTGCATTTGATTCCAAGAAGAACATAATACCCTTAAAAACCTTTCCAGATCTGGCCCACCCGGGGAGCAGTTTCGATAGTGGAAACAGGAGACTGCAATAACATTCCCAGCAGTCAACATCCTTAGAAAACAATCAAAACATTTACGATTTTTATTTAAAACAAAGAAACAAAGTTCGGAGAGAGCTTGAATTTTCAGAACGTGGTTAAATTTCTGCTACTGCAGAAAATTATTATTAAGAAGTTCCTCCCATCCTCACATTTCACAGTCTCAGTTTCTGCAGTGGAAACCACCATCTGGTCGCAGCTTTTCTTTTCTCCAACCACTTCAGCCTTTACTTGACCACCAAGAAAAGAGGAGCCTGACTACCACTTTTGCTGAAGCCAAGGGAAGGAGTGATGTTGCTCAGAGGGCAGCTCTGGTTGCCAAGAGTCTCGGAGGACACCCGATCCATCTGGGTTGCATCTTTTCTGCGGGCTCTCTAAATGGGTGTGTTGAATGCAGACAAGAACATGGCAAAGCTTTGTCACACCCTACCTGGGGGACAACCTGTGATTCTCCTGGCCAGCGGAAAGAAGGACAGGTTCACAATCTGCATCAATGGCCCGAGGCAACAGCAGCAGAAGAGCTGGGAAAGACCATCAACTTCTTTACCATTCCCTTTACAAAGGAGCCGATCAAAACCCTGCCACTCAAGCCCAGAGAAAGTAGTGTTTACATACACAGCTGACACTATAGCATCTCTGCACTAAATGCACATTTCTCTAGGAATCAAAACAAACCCATTTCAAGCTAAATTTTAAACTGTGGCAACATGCATAAAAGATCTAAAATTAGTCCACTAAAATCATTACAATTTGATAAAAAAAAAATATTAAGCAACGTGTCTCTAACTAGCAAATTACAAAGGCAGGACAAAGCTGGAAACACACCACTGAGTTTTTGTGCCACCAAACCATGAAGCAGAGCAGGAGAGATAAGGGTGTCTGTGGCTGGCAGCCCTGCGACCACCCCTTGCCACCATCCCCAGGCACCCCATCCACCTCAGCTATTGTAAAACCAAAAATGACTGTGTACCAAACAAGAGTAGAACAGACGAAAATGAGACGCTGCCAGCCTGGGAGTCCACCTTAAGTACTGGGAATAGCACCTGACAAGGGCTTCATTCAGTGCACACCCACCAGGCCGCTCCCACGCAAAGACAAGGGCCCTTTGAGGAGGGAAGTGAGGAGCATTTTTAATTAAAGACCAGACCCTCACGTGCAGACAGAGCTGGAGAGAGTGAGGGCCCTGGTGCCACATCCGCTTGCAAAGAGCCCTGCGGCCAAGGGCTGCTCTTGGCCACCGCCATTCTCTTACAGCATCACTTCTTTACACTGAGTGTATGCTTAACTTGCAAGGCTGGATGACTTATTTGCCACTGGGAAGGACTCTTTACTACACAATGGTGCTCTCTGTGGGGTGGAAGGAGGTGGCGAGACAGTACTAGCTGGCCATTAACCTTATAAATCCTTCACTTGAGTTGCACAATGAATACCATGCGTCAGTGTATTTGACTTTGCTTCTTCAAGAGAAGCTGCTTTGAGTGGAAAAAAAAAAAAAATTAAATGTAATAGGTCATATTTTCCCTTCCTGTGTGTCTTTTATTTTCACGGTAAGTTTTAGACAACTTGCACTAGTTTTGTAGACCATCCACAGCTTTCTTAAAAGAGCAAAAAGCATTCCTGACTCCAAGATTTCACTCCCAAAACACAAGCACAAACCACATAGTGAGAAATCAGGCACTTCAGATGCAGTCCATACTCATTTAGCTCCCCTCTCTCTCTCTCCCCAGTCTCTAAAAGCTGCTTTTACAAAGTACGGTAAAGACCCAACCCAACAATTCTGAGCAGTGAAGTTCTTTGCTCAAAGCTGGGAATAAATTCATAAGCACCTCAGGCAGGTCATCAGCTTTAGTTTATCTGGTTTTGTTTGGGGGGGGTGTTTTGGTTTGGTGTTTTTAGCCTGAAACTACCACCTTACAGATATACAAAGCATGTAGTTGATCTCTAACCAAATCTAAGTTGGGGTGGGAGAGAAGGAGAAAAAAAATTGTAGTATAAATCCCGTGGAGTTCCCATGGTAATACCACGAGGCATACAAAAGCTGCAGATGAGTGTGCAGCAAACTCCTCCTCAGAGGTTTTATTACTATGAAACCTAATGCTCCCTCACTGAAAAGAAATGTTCATGATATAAAGGAGATAATTGGGAGGAAAAAAGACAATTCATGTTTTATGACTGGCTGTAGAGGAGTAACATTTAATGTCCAACAGTCTACACCGCACCATAATCATCCACTAATGACTGGAAAACTCACTGTGAAAATTACTGAACCTAAACTGGTGGGGTGTTAATTTAATTTTTGGTGGCAAGAGAAAACATGGCAGAGAGACAAAAGAAAGGGAGCACTTAGCTCCAGCTCCCAGCGCGGCAAAAAATGTTTCCCCCCCCTACGCCTGGCCGAGCAGGAACAATGGACAACAGCCCAGCCCCACCGACTTTGCTGAACTATAACTCCTGTTAGTTAGTTTAATTATTGCACATACGTTTATTGAAACATCAGCTTCTAATCAGAGAAATTGCCCAGGGCATGACCAGAGGGTTGTTATAAAGTTTGGTCACTTCTTTTCAAGCAATTGTTACAAAAGGGCATGGCCCTTCCACGAAGGGTATGAAAACCTCTCAAAGATGTCCATTGTCCAAGACAAAGAAATCAAGTGCAATAGATAGAGAAGGAAGTCTCAGCTGGGAACACAAAAGGCAATGAAGATATGAAAACCAGGTGGAGCATCCTGCTACACCAGCAGTGCCTTACATAGAAGAGCTGAAAGGAGAAAAAAAAAAAAATCATCTTCCAGGATGACAAATATTAGTGGGTGCAAATGCAAGGTGTGTCAAACACAGAAATCTTATTAAAATAACAACGCCCATTAAAGACTTAAGTTGCAAAAGCCTTGCAAACTTACAAGAAAGTTTCAAATCAGTCTTACCAAAGACAACTAATTTCATCACAGGACCAATAGGTTTGCATAAGGTTTCCTTGACCCTCTAAATCAGCAAATTTAGCATGTGCTGCTTTGAGCGTTTTATTTATTCTAAGCCTGCTTATGTTTCCCAAATGTTCCCCTTCAGCCAACTTTAAAACCTAGATACACCCACCAATTTCCTAATATCCAAGTAAGTCTGGTTGCTACAAAAGCGGATGCTGAGCAAGCTTTTATGGTGTAACCATTTAGTTTAAGAAAATTGCCAGAGGTAAGTTTTTATGTCACACATGAAACATTTCATTCCCTGTATCCTCAAACCCTAAGCTGAGGTACTAAGGCAACTCTCTGACATGCTTCATATTCCCGCCCTATTTCACAGTCTAATCTAATTTTACAATGCAAGAGTTTAATCTTCATACATCAGAATCTCATGTGGATTTAAATCCCTTTACTCTCTGGCTCAGATACACTTGCACCAAGCATACAACGACTGTACCTGTTAAATACACATCACACTTTCAGGAACTTTGCAAGCGTTATTTGTTATCAAGCCGGGGTGACTTAAATGTGGAAAAGACTGTTCAGCAACGAGTCCTCTCCTGGTTTATATTTCACAATTCCAGCAGCAGAAAATGTACTGTGCATATTAGAGGTTTAGTATTCCCTCTTCCTCACCAGGTACTTTTTCTTCCAGTTACCTTCTCTGTAGCCATCACAACCCCATTACTCATCAGACCAGCCACGGCTCTGGACCGCAACAAACAAGAAACATCAGCAACACCAGCAGAAGTTTGAAAGTCAGGCTGCAGCCATAATTTCTGGGTCATGTTAGCCCTTTATGATGCAGGTGAAAGGAAGTGTTGTCCAAGGCTGACCTGTACCCGTGCATGGAGGTTGTGCAGCTGAGAAGGCATTTCTGTCCCTTGCCCCCTACCAGGCAGCAACAGGAAGTCAGGACACTCCCTGCATCACTTGGGGCAGGCAGCTCATCCTCCAGCCTCCCATCTCAGCCAGGCTCCAAGGACAGGGAGGCAAATAACTGCCCCAAACCTTTCTGCAAGCAGCCAAACAGGCAAGAGAAAAGGCAAGAACCAGCCCCATGGCCTGCCACAGCATCGGCCAGGTATCCCCATAGCCCTGGCGTGCAGAGAGAGACCCTCCCGGGCCAACCCCATGCACCCCCCCGCACTGCTACACCTGACCACAGCAACCCCCTGTTCCCCCACAGCACAGGGGACACCAACTGGGCCAGAGCAGCAGAAAACAGCAGGTTCACCTTCATCAAAAATACCATGCCACTTTTCCCCTTGACCCCATCAGTTATTTATTAACACTAGTAAAATATTACTGTTCCGCACCTCCCAACAGGCAGGTTTTTCTCTCAGCTTGAGATACCCACCACTTATTTTTAAAAGCTGAATAGCATAGGGACTTTTTATTTGTGTTTGTAGGTGTACTGTTTGTTGCTTTAAAGCTACAAAGTGGAGAATAAAGTGGGAGAGAGCTCCTAAATAAGTCACAGCCATTTACACATTAGGCAGCTAATTATGTTGAAAATACAATTACACACATATAAGCAGATACTCCTGTCCACGGCCAGGCCCGTTACTTTGACTCTTCTTTAACCACCTAACTTTACAATCAGTGCAAGTTGAATCTACTTAGATATAAGACCTGAATTATCAGTCCGGGTGTGGAAAAAAGACAGTGGAAAAAAAAATCAGTTGCTCCCATCTCATTTAGCACAGCTAAGGACACTGCACAACAGGCAAGACTCCAGCAGGTCCCTGCTCTTCTTTCATAGCCTTGAATCAAATACTGAGAAGCATTTGCTATTCTGAAAGTCAAATGAAAACTCTTGGCTCCAGTCTTTTGTAAATTCACATTGAAGATAACCCCTCAAGGAATGCATATTATTTACACACCAGTGAGCTTACTTATTAACATGAACTTCTAGCAAAAATTGTGTTTCTGTATTCTAAAACAAGCAACAAAGACCTGATTACATTCCTGGTCTGACTTCAGTAATGTCAAGGTCAGAGCGCACCCTTCCAGAGCTCTCCTGCACAGCAGCCTGAGGAATGTCACCTGTTGGATAGGGTCCAGGGACACCCCAAAAATCAAACACTGACCCTTACACTCCATCGGGCGATAGCACCCATTCCAAAGCTCTTCATCCTCGGTCCCACTGGAGCCAAAAAGCCCACACAAGCTACACTGAGTGGCTAGCACCAACCACTGCCCGCATCTCTAGGTTCACCACCACACTTTGCCATGAAAGTAAAGGCACAAGGATTTAACAGCCTTGGGTGGAAGGCAGCACATGCAGGTGTTCCCCCCTTGTTTGCTGGCCATGAACAGCAGCTCCATCCAAACCCCTGCCACAGTGCAGGTCCACTACCCAACTGTTTACCCTCCTCCAAATATTGGTGGAACACGGAAAACTTGTCTATCACCAGAATGGGATTTACCACTTATCCTCCAGCACTGTTTTGTCAGGTCCAGAGGAAATTTCACTATAATGAGGAAAAAAAGGTCCATTAGCTCATTTTCAAACAGGCAGCTTGTTTTGAGTTTCTGCCTCAGCACAGAAGAAATAGTAACATTTGAATAAATCTGGCAGGGATATGACAAAGAAGTGTATGAGAAGTGTGCAAGGGACAAGACTGTCAATGAACAGAAGTGATCAGACTCTGCATTGCCTATTCTGGAAGGGCAGTGACAGCTAAAAACATTCAAAACCAAGATTTAAAAAGGAAACAGAGAAACACCGAATATTCATGCTCCATTCTTTGCATGAAACCCTTCACAGTTTTTTTTTTTTTTTTAAATAAATGCACGGGAGCATCTCATTTTAAGGATCTGAAACTCCCAGTGCAGAGAGAGCATCTCTAACTCTGTGACCTGTTCCAGGTACCTGCTGTGAAAGGCACACATGACAGAAGTTGTACCTAAGGAGAAGACAGCTTGCCTCACCATCAACACTGCAGCAGCCCTGGGAAGCAATGAGACCTTGACAGCAATAAAACAAATCTTCACGATTTGTCTTCTCTCTGTAAGAGAAGCTGTGTGTTTTAAGCTATGAAAGTATCTTAATCCTAATGAAAACTTCCCTTGTTCTTCACAACTCCCCAACATATGCACCAAATAGCCATAACATTATTTCTCAGAGAATTTTTTGTTTATTTGTGTGTGTCAAAATAAGTGCTACAAACATTTTTGCTCTCCACGGTAGGATTTTTTTTGGTTGCTGAAGAAAATTCATGAAGAGACATGCTCCTTCCTAGGCCACACTGCACACAGGTGAGAGTCTATTGAGGGATCACATCATAACTTGAATCTTCTGCCCACCACAGCATGACAGACTTGCCATTTACTGCTCCAAAACCCACCTGCCTTGCACCGCAAATAAACATACATTCCACATCTTCTACTACTACTTTTTGCCACGGATGACACTTTCACAGCAATACTGTAACACAAGTTCAAGCCACCAAGTAGATCCAACTATAAAGTGGTTTGGCAAGACTAGAAATGCTAAAATTATTATTTTTAATTTTTTTTTTTTTTTAGATTTCTAAAGCTCGAAATTATTATTTTTTAACGAACCAGTTATAACTCTAATTAAAAACGTGCGCTCTTTGTAAGTGTCAGCAGTCATTCCTGAGGTGTGTAAAGATCTCAGAGCTCAGGAGGGTGCAGGATCCCCCTGTAAAGAAACACGTGGGATGGGCATGCCAGAGAAGCCGCAGAACTTGGCCCACAAGACAGCCGGCATTTCACCCCACAAGGGCTATACTCCAAAATTTACGGTTTATGGTTTTAACCTCCCGCGCTGGAAACGGGGGAACACACCTCTCCCACCCGACCCTACAGCTGTCGCCCGTAGCTCTTCTGGCGAACCCCAGTTACTCGCAGCGCATCCTTGCAAAGTCGCCGCTCCTGTCCCGCCTCAGCCCTTTCTCATCCACCCACTTTTGGGGGTGCAAACCCCGCGGCGGGGAGGGCCTCCCTTTTCCGCCCCCTAGCCACTGACTCCGCCGGGCACCGGCGGCGAGCGCGACCGCTCCGAGGGCAGCTCCGAGGGCAGCTCCGTGGGGCCGCCGCGCCTCCCGCCCGGGCCGGAGAGACCCCCCGGCTCCCCACCGGCACCTACCCAGGCACTTGATGTGGAAGCCGCTGGGCGGCTTGAGGGAGCGGCGCGCCCAGCCCTGCCGCAGCACCTCCAGGTGCTCCTCCTTGCCCTGCACCAGCAGCACCTGCTCGTCGATCCAGCCCAGGAAGAAGGTCTCGGCCACCGCCGCCGTGGCCCGCCGGTCCCAGTGGTGCTGCATGTTCTCCCGCTTGAAGTCCGCGAAGATCTCGTAGCCGATGCGGTGGCGGCCCAGCTCCGCCGCCGGCCCCGCAACGCCACCGGCACCGCCACCGGCACCACCACCGGCACAAGCACCGCCGCCGCCCCCCGGCTTCTCCCCGGCCGCGGCGCCCAGGACGATGGCCAGGGAGTGCGGGGCGATCTGCAGGCACCGCTCCGCCCTGCGCGGCATGGCCGCTCACCGCCCGCCGCCGGGCACAGGCACGGGCACGAACATGCCTTCCGCGGCCGCGCTGCCTCCCGCGGCCGCTGTCCGTGCTCCGCGCCGCTCCGCCCCCGCCACGGCCCGGCCCGGCCCGGCCCGGGCCGCTCCGCCCCCGGCACACCCCCGACACGGCACGGCACGGTCCGGCACCGCGGGAGAGGCGGGGATGTTATCCCGGGCAGCGGCCGCCGCCTCCCGGCCGGGAAACCCATACCCCACCGCATCCCATCGCACCCCACGGCCCGTCTCCCGTCCTTGCACGGGAACTGGAGCACCTTTCCCGGTAAAGAAACGAGCCCGCCGCGTGTCCCGGCTGGTGGTGTAGACTTTCTCCCTTCACCCGCCGCTTCTGGGAGACCTCACATTTCCCTTCCCCGCATGAAATACAGCGGCAGCTCTGCCCGACCCATTCTATATAAATCTCAGAAAGTCTCACGGTCCTTATATTTGTACTTCTTGCAGTAGGTACACAGCTGTTGGTAAAATGCCCAGTGAGCAGCACTGACCCCACTGTGTCCAGACATCCATTACCTTATGCTTCACCCATAATAACCTTGAGCTGCTTTGTGTCTTAGGGGTACTGAAATTTGATAGTGATGGAGCGAGTGCAAGGTCCACTCCAAACTTCTGTGGCTTTTTCCTAGCAGTTTAATATTTTGCTTCCACTGCGCTCCGGGTCAGTGGCTGCCTGTGTGGCTTGAGGGAGAGCTCAGCAAAAATGTGCAAGGGCTGAGCAGAAATCACAGAGATCCTTCTGGGCAGGGCCTGGCCTGGGGCATACGTCAAGGCAGAAGGTGACTGCTCAGCCACAGGTACTGGTGACAAGGTGCCAGTTACACTTTAGAGAAAGCAGATTTAGGGATCTCACTCCCATCTTCTGAAGAAACCCTCAAACTCACAGCTAAACCAAATCTCTCCTTTCTCAAAATGGGGCTTGGGCTCCTGAATTGGTCAGGCCTGTTGCTCCTGAATTGACTCACATCAACGATCCCTGGGACTTCTGGCCCCCTTAAACTATTACCTGTTTGGTTCTAACCTCATTCAAAACCTGTGTCACTCTCCATCTCATTTCATCCATTTCCTTCTCTGGGGCACTGTATAAGTCAGGCTTCTCTGACACCCCAATTCCCTACTTTTGGGGTTTTATCCAGTGCTGTCTAGGTATTGTACTGAGGAAGGTCAGATCCACTAGCATCCCAAAGAGTTTTACAAGGAGACAAGTTGTATGAAACCAACTTTACCAAAGGGGAAGTCAGAGGTAAAATAAATTAACCAGAATCACCATGAGTCATTTTGAGCCAGGAGCAGAGCCTATTAACACAGTCTTGCAAGTCTCTAAGCCCTTCCCAAGTATCCACGCAATACAAGATTTCAAGATTCCCCTCACACCAGCTAGCAGTAGTTTTGGTGCTGCTGCTGTCAGGATTTCAAATGAGTGCTTTCACATTGTCATTGAGCCCTAAGCTTTGCAAGAGGACCCCCCAGCATCTTCATTGTTCTTCCCAAAGTTCACCTGATCCATTGATTGCCTGTTAAAAGAGCTAGTATCAGTACATTGAACTACTGTCATGACCTTGTCATACTCACGTTATTCTTACTTTATGCCTTCCTCCTCTCTGCATTATGTCAGCCTTTTATCTCTCCCATCATACTTTCATTTCAGTTCTCCTGGGAAGGGCTCACCTTTGTGTTGCCTTTGTGTGGGGCGCATCACATTGACATCTCGACTGTTGATCAGAGTCACTGGGTAAATTAAGGGCTTGTATGGATTTTCAATTTTTATTCCTCCCTGCATGAATAAAGGACCCAAATTGAGCCCTTTGTTTCTAGATTTCTGCACCAGATGCGTGCGAAGCGCTTATATGTGGGGCCCCACATTTTGCCTGCAGCCCCCAAATCTCAAGTGCCAATCCATGATCCTTCCACTGCCTCTGGAAAAAGCACGTATTCAGTGTAGCATGCCTGTCAGCTTTCAGTCATGGCATCAACATTACTCTCTCCTTCAGTGCTAATTTCTTAAGCAATTGGTGTGGCAAAACATGCCACGCAGTGATTTTCCTGCATTTGCACTAACACTTGTGGGCTGTCAACATCTTCCCTGTCCCTGGTTTGTTCTCCTGTAAAGGCTAGTCCTCAGCATGCTAATCCTCTCCCACCCTGCTTTCATCACCTCTTCCCTCACACTGCTTCACACCTTTCCCCTGTGCTACAGGCTGGTCCTCCCTCCTTCTCTTTATTCCTCCCTCTCTCCCTCCATCAGCACATAACCTCTCTCCACAGCTTGTACACATGAAATGTCACACACAAGTGTAATGACAAGGTAACAAAAGAGAGTACGCTATAAATTTGTTCAAAACATGTCGGACGGAGCACAGTGATTGTGGCACAAACCAAAATACACCATATGCTGGAGCTTAGATGCCATCCCTGTAAAAGCCAACACCAGGATTGCCTGAGCTGGACCTCAAGGCCCTGATTAAGGGACTCCTGTTGTTTCAAGGGCCTGGAAAAAGGCTGTGGACGACAAGTATGTACCGAGTAAACTTTTTGTCCTTCATTATTCCCCTTTTTTTCCCATTTAGTTACTGATTCAAATTTTTTTTTTTTTTTTTTTTGCCTCAGAATTCTGGGGGATTTGGTTTATTTTGGTTTATTTGCATTACATTACTTGCCGGTTTGGGGTTGAACAGCCTCTCCCACTCTCACTTTAGGGATTTCTTCTAAGCAATCAAGATCTATAGCCAAACTAAAGCAAATCTGGTATTTCCCAGTAGAAATACAACCAAGAAGCCTACAATCTTCTTACGGCCAGGTATTGAAAGCTGGTGAAATGGAACTCCTAAGTGCCTCTGAAGTGTTTAGAAAGGCAGAAGTTTACTCTCCTAGCAGGGTGAAACCCCTGAAGATTTAGACACATCTATTTGGAATGCATCAGCAATGGCAAGTGGTCCTCAGCAAACGGCATCGTTTATTCTAGGTGGGAGCAGAAAGCCGAACAAACCAGATGGAGCTGTGTTCTCTGACTGTCTGCATCGCCTGATCCAGAGCTCAGGCAGGCATGGTACTTCTGTCTGCTGCAAATGTCACCGTATTAAAAATTCTCTGGGAAAAGAGTATTCCCCCAGAATTCATCCAGGCCATGGAATGGAAAAGGCAGGCCGAGGTGAAACAAGCATCTTTAATAGTCATTGTGTCTCCTTGATTTGTACAAGTAAGGCAAGTTACACACTTTTTGCAGCCTACATAGTATGTCAGCAAGTGATCTGCTTCAGACATAGTAGTCAGGCAAGTGTCTTATTCAGGATTTTTTTCTGTGAGGCTTTTTTAAAGAGTACTTCCTATTGGAAAACTTTTAAAAAGAAAATCTTCCTAGTGATTTCATAGAGGAAGAAATGATACCTTCACTCCTTACTACCCATCTAGTGCTGTTATCTGGTGAGGGAATCCTGCACACTTCCCAGGAAGAAGCTGTTCTTACCATTACATGGGGCTTCGGGTGCCTGAAGTGTTTGTCAAGAAACCACCAAGCTGTTGCAGAATTGCCAGCTATAGGATGCCTGGGCTTTTTTTTGAACATATATACTTTATGTGGAAGGCTGACTGAAGCTGGAGACTCACACCAGCAGCCCGGTGATGCAGAGCTCAGTGCGACTGTCATTGTCAAATACAGCTCTTACTTCAGCCCTCATGAGACCAGAACTTACAGACCTCACCAATAAATTTTGAGATGAGATGCATCCTCCTCCTTCCTCAGCAGAGAGGTATGTGTACCCTACCAGACTTGCTTGGACATGGTGTTGGTGTAAACTGACTCTGGCTTCTGGCTTTGCCACTGTGGACGTGCAGGTAGGATGGGGTCCAGGAGCAGATATGTCCATAACACACAGGCCTGGTGCTCTTCTTGTCATAGCCTGAGAAAAAACAGGAGCAATCTCAGAAGAATGAATCCTCTGAAACCACAGAGATTGTGAACAGTGGTGGTAACTTGCATGTAAGAAAAGCGAGGTGGTAGAAGGGGTGTGCTAGCAGCTGTTCCTTAAAACCGTTCCCAGAAGTGTGGCAGCCATTGTAGGCAAATATAGCTCTTCATTTGCCTAGTTTGCATTACATGAAGACACTGAATTCCCACCAAGAATTCCTAAAATAGCATCTTGTTTAGCTTTTTTTTTTTACTCTTTTTTTTGGTAACCATTTTTTTTTTTAATACAAGGATGATGATAATACTTCTCACGTTTGTAAAGTCTCTTGAGTCCTGTTATTAAAAATCACCCTGGGAATGGCTATTTGACAATCTCTGCTCCGGTAGGAGTCAAGTATTTCTATTCTCAGTCCTGTCCTACCATCCTCCATCAAGAAGCCCTCCTCAGAAGTCCTTGCTCAGGCAGAGTTCCCAGCGAAGTCAATGGGAGTTTCCTGCGTGAGGAGTGATGATCTAGGTCCAAACTAAACACCCAACTAATAAGCAGCGTAGGAGACAGCTGACTGCATCATTTTTAAGCTCAGTGCTTTTACCTGACTCAGACTTGCTGGCATCAAGAAGGATTCCGGGGGCAGGATGAGACCCGAGGGAGGAGAGGAGATCGTGAGTTATGGCAGCTGTGCCCATCTTCCTCTTCAGGAAAACCTTTGGCAACAGTATTAAATCTTTGCAATGAAGTGACTATGGCTTGGATAGGAGAGCCGATAGGCAGACAATTATCTATTGTGTGCTCAACAGCAGCCTACCCATACTGGGGAAGTTACACTGACCAGGAGAAAAGTCACCTCCCCAGCAGACATGGAAAACAAGTTTCCACTTTACTCACAGGACATGTATAATACAGAGTGCAAGTCTCTGACGTTCAAATTCAGGTGCCTACGTTTAGACAGGTAAATAACACTGCACTAAAACCCTGAGATTGGAAAGCTTTTTAATTTTATTTATTTGTGAAATTGCAAAGAGGGAAAAAAGACTCACAGATGTTTTGAAGCCAAAAATCTCATAAACAGCTCATTGCAGTGAGGCAGGTAAATGGAGCCAGAATAGGTTTCCCGCATGGGAAACTCTTGACTGCAAATTAATAAGGAGGGAAGAGAAGAGCATATTTATATCTCATCCCTCTGAATATATTTATCTAGAGTAGAAAAATGCTTTCCAACCTGTAATTGTCTCTTATCTGCTACGATACTGACGGTTGCTTTTGGCCAGGTAACAGCCAGACACTAAGGCATGAGCTTAGACCATGTATTTGACAGACAGGATTTTGCTTTACACCCTGCAGTTCTGCTCCACTGGAGCCATAAAGGACTCAATACTTGCAGGTTACATGCAATTTTAATTATGGAAATGGCATGCCAGTTTGCCTAAAATGTCTGTTTGTCGCATTGCCTTTCAAGAACCATGGAAAACACATTCAGGCAGCTCATGCATTGATATACAAAAATCACTGATATACAAAAAGTTTTGTTTTTATGATTCCCTTACCAGTAATAGAAATAAATTGTCAATGAAATGGCCATTAATTTTCTGGAAGAAAGAGCACTAAAACCTATTTCTCTGTTCTTTTTCATACTTTGTCTCGCAGCCCATGGCCTGAAGCTTTGGGGGACTCTGCTGACTCCCAGTCCCACCAAGCAATGGCTTGTGGCTGATCCTGGACAGTCCTCACATCACTGAGTTAATGACACCAAAGTCAGCCCAAGGGGATCAGAAGGTTTCCACCAGCCTTGGCATTTTAATCTGAAATTTCTCTGCTTTGAATAGGTATGTTTTCCTTCTACTGCCCCTTCTCATGTAGTGCAAGGCAAGTCCTGTGAAGAAACGCTGCAGGCAGTGCAAAGTTGCACTTGAGAATGAAATTACAGTGAAAGACGTATACCCCTAAGACTATGCAAACGTGAATGGCATACACAGGCGAAGTGAGGTAAGGGGAAATCCTTGTTGATGTGACATGCCATAGCCAAGAGCTCCAACCTGTACTGGCTTGATTTTCCTGTAGGGACCCCATTACACTGGGGACCTGAAAGGAGAGCACGATGAGCCATAACCCTGCACTTTCATTTGAGAAGTATATTTTGTGCCTAACCAAAAAAGTGAGATAAGGATAGCCAAACACTTCCAAGCAAACAATTAAATAAACTCTTCCACCGTCAAGAAGAAAAATTTAAGCAGGGGCTGCTATCACAATACCCACCGAAGGAAAACAAAAGGAAGGAAAAAACAATGCTCTGGCAGGGGCATTGGACTAGATGATCTTTTGAGGTCCCTTCTAATCCCTAACATTCTGTGATTCTGTGAAAAAAAAAAGGAAGGATTCTGTGCAACAAGGTGCTCTGCAGGCAGGGTGCTCAGCACAGGGGGTGTGGGAACCAGAGATTGGCACGGGCTTTGTGAGCAGCCCTGGCTCTGCCCTGGCAGCACAGCTGTGGGCAATGCATGGACATCAGTCCCAGCTGAACAGCTCAGATGTGGGCTTAAAAAGGGCAGGAATACCATGCCTAACCAAAACTGGAGCTGTAAAATACTGCGTTGATGGGAACCATGCAGTCCATCCCTGCAGGTGGGGGCAAGGGACCTTCAGTGGTGCTCCCAGGCATGTGGGGAGCTGGCACGGGGCACTGGAGGACTAGTTGACGCATCTTGGCTTCTCACAGACCCCTCAGTGGCACAGATGTGGGGAGGCTTTCCCAGATCACAGGATGGGGAAGCTCCACAGTCATTTGGCATGCCAGTTTTTGGATGATAACACCTCCCTTCTGTCTGGAAAAAGGGAAAGCGACTGGTGTTGCTGGTTTTGGTTATAAAAGTTCTTTGAGGTTTTGCATTGTGTTTCAGGCAGGCAGGCAGGCAGGCACCCATACTGATAAGCAGCAGAGGGATACAGTAAATCAAGATCCAAGGAGGCTCCACCATGCCAATACTTTCTCACTTTTCCTGCCAGAAAGCCCAGGCTGGCCAGCGGGCTCACTCTGTAACCACCTGGTGACATCTTTCCACTTTCTGTGCACCGATCCACTGAGCATGGCTCAGTTCAGAAAATGTGAGCCAGGCTTACAGCCTTCCTCTGGCCTCCTCTGAACCAAGAATCCCCTGAGCTTTGCAGGAACATAATTTTTGCACTCAAACAAGGAAAAATGCCTGTGGGAGGGGGGACTAACCACTATCACCACCTCTGAGCTCAGGGGAAGGTTGGATGTAGCAAGAGATATTGAATGCTGTGCCTTTTAATTCACTGCTCACACTTGCTGCTTCTCCGGCCACTGACATCCTACCAGCATGCATTTAACATATCTGTATCTTTTATTGATCAGGATACCAATTTCTGATGTTTCTTTGCTTGGTACAGATGCCCTGAAAGAGAAATTCCCATCTTTTGGGTTTGTTTGTTTGTGGTTTGTTGTTTCATTTTGTGTTTTGTTTGTTTGGGTTTTTTTTACAGAAATTTCTAACCCAGTTTGCTCTGTTCAATACTCTTCTCTCTTTTCACTTTACTTCAAGCCTTTAGTTTCCTGCCCTCAGTGATCTAGTTCAGTCAAAGCCATGCTTGTTTTACAAATACAAAAGTAACAGGCACTTTACAGCTGCCTACAATAAGCAATTATCAATTTTAAAACAGTCTGAAATTGGTTTTGGTGTGGTGCGAATCCTCCCCTTTTGCTCTTTTAAGTGGTGTGGGGCGGTGGAACAGCCCAGCAAATGCTCCTGCGTATGGGCAGAGAGGTGAAAGGCACCATCTCCCGCAGGACCGGCCGCAGCTCTTCCAGCGCTGGTTTTGTACCTGTTGGGCGAGTGCCAGGCACTGGCGCACATGGAGATTACGGTGTCTGCCAGCCATCGGTGAGCTTGTCTGCCCCGTCATCTTCCTTTCAAAGAGAGAACTATAAAGGTTGATGGGCTAGATGCTCACTTTCAGGTCCCCTTTGGCAACACAGAGTCCGTGAAAGGAAGGCTGGGCTGAATGTAAGAGAATTAATTCCTTGTTTAGTAGCCCTTCATTACATTTAAGCCTTTTGCGAAAATGGCAATTTGGCTCCTGTCTCCTGAATGCTGCCCCATTGCCTTAATCTTTTTATAATAGCCATAATTGCAGGTGCAAACTCTGCTTCTGTTTTATGGGAGCTGAGGTAAACCTGCCCGATGTCACAACTGGCGATCCTCAAGTACGGGCCAAGCCCCTGAGACGGCGTCTCTGAACAGCGGGATTTGGTGCGTGAGTCACAACAAAGAGCTGCCGCTTCCCTCGCAAGCTCTGGGGACCCATGTCCCTCGCAGGTATTTTCCGCAGCCATCCTGCCGCTCTCCTGCCTCCTCCCTTTGCCTCGGCTTGTCAGGATTAGACAGTTTAACCGATGACCCCAGTTGTCATCAATCTCAATATTGAATGCACTGAGATAATACAGGCAATTCTCTGCTCTGTGGAGACAGGCATTTATGAAGTATTTGTGAAACCATTTTAGCTAAAGAAGACAGACAGCTCTATTTTGTGCCTAATATTGCCTGACAGGTGTGGACACACCCTGGGATAACTCCTGTGTCATCCCGACTAGAAGGTCAAGAGTCTACATTTGACAGAGAGAATCGCCTTTGGCACTCTGACAGAAAAATGAAAACACAACAGCATCCAGAAAAAGAAAGTAAAAAACCTCTGTAAACCAGGTGTGTCAGATTTAACATTTCCCAGAGCTTAATTCCTTCTAAATTTTGTAGTGCCTCTTTGAAGATAATCCAGAGACCCAGCACCAGGCTAAATCAGACAGTTTAGCTTTTGTTCTTCTAGCAGCTATTATTGGCTTACTGTTTTAAAAATGTCAGGCATGGTGAGCAGTGGCTCCTTCTCCACTCTGCTCCTCTTTTTTCTTTTCCTCCACATCCAGCACCACCCATCCTCCCCTCTCCTCTCCCTCACTCTTCCTCATGGTTTCCCAAGGGATCTCCATGCAATGCCACCCCCTGTTTCACCACCATTCCCAGCTCAGCCTCAGACGAGGAGAGCAAGGGCTGCCCTTGGTCATGGCAGCAGTTCTGCTTCGACCCCACCGTGGCTCCTGAGGGAAATCCCTGCCCCACTGGGATATGGAGGGCTGGCTTAGATGGAAAGGGCACCGAGAGCTCAAGAGCTGTACCAGGGAATGCTCCGAGCTCTCCTGGGTTATTTTTTGGGCTGGTGCAAATTTCAGTAGCTAGATCTCAGCCGGCTTTGTTGGTAAATGCCAAACCCAGCAGAAAACATAATTTCTTGCTACAGTAGCAAAAATGACTCTTCTAAATAAATTTTATCTTGATTTTAATGGAAATGAGGTTGTTTATTTTTTTATAAAAAATTGAGACATTACTGTTCCATATTTGTGCAGAAGAGAGTTGTGTGAATCAGATAATTTCTTTGCAAGGCAGAGGTAGGAATGAGTATTTTTTGCCATGGGTGTTATGGGAAGAGCTTTGCCAGGATATGTGCTAGATTTAGACAGAAAACTACGCGGGCTTTTCCTTCTCTTTGCTGTAGGAAATGCTGCATGTTACAGAACCCAACAGCCAGCTTTTGTGGTCTCATGTCTCTGAGCTGAAAGAGCACATTCAGAGATGCTGCAGCTACCCACTATGATCAGCTCATACTTGACCTTGTGGCCCTTTCTGAGGCCCATCTACTGTTGCTTTCAAAGAGTGGATGGCTCTGGTTTGTTCATACTGACACAGGCCACAGGTTTATGGAAAGGAGGGAGGAAGAAGGAAACTTCAGGGTTTCCTTACTTCTCTTTTGGCTCACACTGCCTCATCATATGAAGTACTCAGGGTGGTGCACCTGGAGACCCCATGCAGATCGGCGCTGGATGCAACCCAGATCTGATGAGCCGGTAGTTGTGGCAATCCAGCTTCAGCAGGTACCAGCGGATGGTGCTATACAGAGGGGTTAGGGGCAATTGGGCTAACTGCTGCTAATCCGAGCCTTGATGGCTACCATTTTCAAACTTGTGACCTTTTTGACAAGCGGAACCATGTGCAAGCAGTCTGTGGGCATTGTTGGGGCTCTGGCCCTGCACCCCTAAGCCCCATTGGGGGAAAACGTGAGAGCACAGAGGAGTACCCCTGGTAGCAGAGCAGTCACTGAAAACCAAGGGTGGAAGGACTTGGGCTGATAACGCCAGGGTTATGAGAGACCTGGCAGACCTGCTCCTCCACCAGTGCTGGCTTAGGTGGCCCCAGGAGCTGGACCTCCAGTCCAACATCTTCCCCTTCCCCAAGGCCAGAGGAAGAAAGTGGTACCCAGGCCAGGGTAGATGGGCGATTGCTGGGTCAACTCTCTTGCTGGTGGACAAAGCCCTGGGTGAGCCTTTCTCGTGCCCCAAAGCAGGTGGTACATGTTCATACCCTGTTGTGGCTGAGGTTGAAGAGCTGGGAATCATCCATTCCAGGAGTCTGGGACAGCTCCAGCCTGCAACAAAGGACATGAGGCCATATGAGTGAATAGCTCAGAGCACATTGGAAACTAAATGTGATGGAGAGCAGAAAAACATAGTTCACGATTTATAAAAGTTTCGGCAGCTTTTCTTTCTGGAAACAGGTGTGCAAGATGCATTGCAAAATCAATCCCTGGTGTGCATATACCCTCAGGAGACTTTATAAGACAGAGACCCCTGCAGTGCACCCCCTCCTTCCAACAGCAATGCAAACCACGGCTCCAGGACAGAGCACACCCAGAGCGCAGGCCACCGTGCAGGACCAGTCTGGTGTTCACCACACAACCGGCTCCTGCCCTCGGTGCTAGCTGCCTTCCCAAGGCAAGGGCAAGGAAAATACACAGCTGATTTTGAAATACCACGTTGTCACTAAAATGCGATTTTATTATTTTGTGAGTTCTTAGCAGAACATGTGGGGGTCAGTACAACAGCTGAGCAGCAGCACAAGGTGGGGAGGGAGTTGGGGACATGCCTGAGCTCTGTAGGCTGCAGATTGGTGTGACTTCACAGATCCAGAGCACTGACCAAGTACAACAATGCTACTGGAAGAAAGACAGTCTACAAGCAAGAAAAGGAAGTTTTAACCAAGTGTCATTAGTAAAAGAGAACTGCGAGCTTCCTAGAAGGAAATTTCTCTGAGGCTTAGTGGAGTCCAAGTGGAAAAGCCCATCGCTTTTTTTTTTTTTTTTCTTTTTTCCATGAAAAACAAAATCAGTATATTTAAGGAAGTGCAGTGTGGGCCACAGCTGCCCCACGAACACGTGCCTGGGGAGCACCCTGCAGCTGGCTCAGCACAGTCTTCCTTCCAGCCTGGGCGTACAGGGCAGGGGAAACTCCAGGAGATCCAGGCCCTGGTTCGCAGGACATGGTCTTTGGCTCTATGATCTCAGCAGGCAGATTACTTGCAGTAAAAGCATCCAGCAGAGTTCAAACAGCCAGCGTTTGTTGATCTCATATGGAGAAATTAATAAAACATCTAATTAATTTACCTAGAAATAGGACAGCAATCACAAGCCAAAGTTTACCACAATTATTTGCATTACAGTAACAAACACAAAGCTTAATCATAGCTGTGCATCTCTATTTTCCTATAGAAAATGCTATGCCCTTTCCCCATCATGGATAGATCATAACTTTTAGTGCTTGTAAGTAATACTGGTTTTCCCCAGCAGTGAAATCTCAGGTAAATCCCACGTGGTCCCAGCGCAGGTTTCGTCCCATGGGGTAGCCCTGGCATGAAGAGCATCTTGCCAGATTCCCCCAGGTACAAACAGGCACAGCTCCATTCAGGTCAGTGCAAAGAGCCTCTTAGGGACATGTAACTAACCCAGGAAAGAGAAAAACATTCCTGTTAAAATTACCTCACACACTCAGTAGTACCTGGCTGAAGGGGATAAGAGCATTCCTCTCTCACTAGCTAAAAGCTCCTTCACTGAATTCATTAATCATTCTTATCAGCATCCCCTTCGTTCCTCGGCTATAAGTGTATTTGAACAAAAAACTTCAAGTCCAAATCCACTCCAAGTGATGAGTATCTTCAAGGTCATAAATTAATGCAGGCAATTGCTACATTACCTGTACAAAAGTCTTCCACAGAGGAACAGTAGCCCAGAGAGAGACACTTTATTAAAATATAACATTTGTCTAACCGTTCTGCAACTTCCTGGCCAGGTAAAAGTCTTATCAATGGGCTATTTTATAGCAGATAGAGAAAAATCAGCATTTTCCCTGTTATATAGCAGCTGGTAGTTGTCAGCTGTACTAAAATATCATTATTTTGCCTTTTAGCTTTCTAATGTTGGCCCACAGGAAAAAATAAAAACAAAAACTAAACACCATACAGAAAGCTAAATAGAAAGCCTTCTCATATTTTTTGAGTGCTTTTGTAATTTCCTTCCCTCTGCGATTATCATACATGTTTTGATGTTTATTACAGCTGTTTGCTTTGTCACTTGTGGACTATCATGAGAGAGCACAGCTCTTACACCCAGGGGTATCTGTCACTCTACACACTGCAACCTCAAACCTAAAGGAGGGTCATAGCAGAAGTCTTCTTACCCAGAGACTTTCAATCTCCCAAATGAAGGCAGAGAGAGCGTGAAGGGAAAAACCTTGTTCATTAGGACATGCAAAGAGGAAGCTGGTAGAACCTCCAGCACCCACGTGTAAATCAATGATCTGAGAAGGTATTGTGCAACACCCTAAACGTTAATCAGGAATCAAAATGTCTCTTTCAATCCTTCACCTCTCCTGGACTTCTATAAGTAACATTTAGTGGTCACAAACAATGAAAAAGGGACAGAGTCCCTTTCTTTGCTCTAGACTTCACCGTAGGCCAGGGGATCTGGGGTGATCCCCTCTCAGGAACTTGAGGGCATAAAAGGGGAGGAAACGCTATTGCTCGGGCTCAGTCTCCAGCTCAGGAGCAGTCTGAACATGTTCATCTCACCTTTTTTTTTTCCCTGGAAGGTTTTTAAACTAGTCTAAAAGTAGCTTCTCTTTTCTTTGATGCTTAATTAGTTCCAATTAAAATAGACTACATTTAAGTAGTCTACGCTGAAGCTTGAATGTTGCTCATCAAAATGCAGTAAATAATAAAAACCCTGCATTTACCCAGAAATATACGTGCCCTTTTTATCTCAAGACTTCCAATGGGATTTGGGTTACGAATCACAAACATTCCCCTCAGCATTAGAGCCCATGAGTCAGTAAGATAGTCATCATTAATCACTTCTCAAGCATTTCTAACAAGGTGGTTCCTGCTTGCTGCATGTTTTCATCCACATCAGTCATTTACATAGCATAAAAGGTGTGCCTAGCACTTTACAGACAACCAAGACAAATCTTTGCTTTGTAGTGTTTACAGCTACAATAACATCACACAAACCAAGAAAAGACTCTCTTAAAAAAAAAAAGAAACTATAACTATGGCAAAATAGCAAGTAATTTTTTCCATGATGTGAGAGAAGTTTGCATTTCTGTACTTCTATATTATTTTTATATTGTTCCCACTTTCACTATTCACCATCTTAAATAGAAACCTATTTATGCAATTCACTTAAAACTTGAACATCACTGTCACCACCAAAGCATTTTATGCCCTCTCCTTCCTCAAAGGAATGCAAATCATTCTTTTGCTGTTAGACTCTTTCAGGGGGTGGAAAAAAGGCACCCCAGTTCTGCACCAAACACTTACACCGCTTGCATCAACATGTCTTTTGAAAAGCAGTAGCAGAGGTGCCAGACTTGCTGTAATCTGAGTGGCTACTTAAAGAAAAAAAAAATAAAATCTGGAAATGAAATACATTTTCCACTCTTAATTTAAGAGATAAGATACCTATTCCATGACTGCCACTTAGTTAATGATATTTATGCAAAGAATAAGGAAGGTTTCATTTGTTCTTCCCAGCACAGTTTGTCAGTCATCTTCTTTTCCTCCTCTAATACTGAAAAAAACCTCTGAACTACATATGCACTTCATGGAAAAGTTATATATGCTCTCACGTATTTTTTCAGGGCTGCCAATTAGTCCACAGTCCCTTCACTGGTAAGGAATGTTTACATGCTTCTCTAATGCTTTTCTCCAAGTATTACAGCTGTTATTTTTTACTTCAGTGCCACAAACATACGTATCAGCCCACAAGAGAGACCTGAGTTATGACATAACAGCAGTGAAAACAATGCAATGAGGGACACAGTTTCAGAAGTACTCTGTTACAAGCTGTTTATTAGAACTCCACTTTGACAATAAATAAGGTATTTCCCAAGCAATCAAAATGTAATTGTTTAGAAAGTTAAACAACTGAAGTTTTCACAATGCATTTTTTATATACATGATTTACTGTATTTTAAACACTAGTTCATCCAGAGCTGTACAACAGTAGGACATCCATTCACACAGGAGACTACCAAGACATACCTTTCATCTAGAAGCTGTGTGTGTAAAAATAATCCCAAATCATATTAACTTCAGGCTGGATAGTCCAGATGTTCCAAATGAATCTCTCTGTTCATTAGGCTAGCTGTTGCTGAATTCGGATTTGCATGTATGGCTTACCCAGAAGAAATAATGCCTTTTAGATCGATGGTTTTAAAAAAAACAGTGAGCTGCTCAATTCCAACAGCACAATGTAACCATCTGTAGTTTACTGTGCTCCTGCACACCCTGTTCTGCCCTCAATGCAAGTGGCACCAAACAAACTTCTGTCAAGAATTATCGTTTTCAGTGTTGTAAATCTCAGTAAGTAGAAACTTCAACTTACTGTTAATTATGGAAACGTCTTTTGGTTTTGGTCAAATGAATTAGCACTTCTTCACTTAAATACTCAAGATATTTAATATGCTTTAACAATACTTTTAAGAGTTTGACATTCAAAGTTAACTTCAAAAGAATGTTCCTGTTAAATTAAGCACCAAGTTTTCCCCATATGTTTATTCCTAAAGAAAGACTAGTTTTTTTTACAACATTAGTTTTGCTAAGAGTTGTAACTTGAAAATAAAATTTAATTCTCATGGTTTGATCAAAGCCACGTTTCCAAAGCGAGCTTTATATATTTTGTGCAACATCCCATTTTCTTGAAGTGCAGAGGTACAGGTCTTGAAATTATGCAGCTGCAATTGAGTTATCATCTGCTTGACGACCCTGAGGCTTTAAGAAAACAGAGAATTAGAAACAAAACAAAACACACCCACACAAACAAACAAACCACACAGAACAAACACAGAAGGCTAATGCCATTGTGAAACTTGCTTTACAATACATTGTATTTTTCAATGCAGCTGTAGCACACAAGTGTGGCATTAAGCCTACAAACACAGAGAACACCATCCAACTGAAATTTCAGTTTGGCCAAGTGAGTACTTGGTAGAGGCCTCAGCTCCTTGACTGCCCTGTTAAACGCCAAGAGCATCCCCGTACACACTTGGACGGCTTAGCACAAGGTCTGGCTGATCAGGGTTCCCAGCATTACTGCCGCATAAAAAGCAGATAACTATGACTGCATGAAACAGGAATGAGACCG
The DNA here is from genome assembly GCF_036013475.1 of Columba livia. Classification (NCBI taxonomy): domain Eukaryota; kingdom Metazoa; phylum Chordata; class Aves; order Columbiformes; family Columbidae; genus Columba; species Columba livia. The sequence goes on from NC_088605.1 coordinate 34,776,531, forward strand.
ACAGTTTCTTGAAGGAATTTTGTGTAGAATCACTAGAGATGGGAGAAAGCAAGGAGGAAGGTTTAATGAAAAGGCATCTTTGTGATAAGGTTTTTTGAGGTCCTGACAACTCCAAAGCAAAAATACAGAATTCTGAAGCCTGAGAGGCTCCACAGGAGCATTGGGAACAACATGCTTTTGAGGAAAAAAGCTGTTTGTACTGACTTAGGAGGACATCTTGACAACCAATCTAGAAGAGCCACTGATTGACAGCATACATAAAAAGCTCTGCCTATCTCTTTTGGCTATAAGAAAATTGCAAGAATGCCAGGCCTGTTTCCTGGAAACTGGATTACAGACGTCTGAACAAGTCCATCTCAAGTCATATAAACAAACTCTTCAGACTGCTTGCTTGCTAAGAGTCTGACTAAAAAGTGAATGCAATATTGTGGAAACAGCTGCAGTGGAATGAGAAAGCATTGTTTTGGGCAAGTGGATTTAAATTATTCTCAAAAAGTCAAAAGAAACCTGTGATGTACTTTTCAGGAAATGACTTAATTGTCTTCAGTCACATCACTTAAAAAAAAATATAGACTGAGAGATTCACTGAGAGGATGTGTTTTTCAAATATATTCAGGGAGATGTGTGATGCTGCAGTGTTTCAGAACCCAGTCACATACGGGTTGCTCAAACACTTTTTCAGGAGTGCTACAACCTATGTTAATAAAGTATTTCATTACATTTATCTCATTCTATTGTACTCGAAATACAGACAACTTTAAAACTTATTTTACAGAGTAAAACATGAAATGACAGGGACAGGCTAAGCACATTTAGCTAGTTCATCTAATTGTAATGAAATACCTGTTGCACTTAAACACATTTTTAAAGAAGTTTGGTTAATGCCACCAATGCACAAACCAAGACTTTTCAAAGCAAATACCTCTGTTACCATTTTAATCTGCTTAGGAACACTCAGCTTTGAACAGAGCTGGAATGGTTGTCCCCAAAAACCAAGCAGCCCCACAGCGAGACTTTAAACACAAGACACTTCTCACAGCCTTACCTTCACAAAAATGTGTGTTGGTATGAATCGTCTGAGCAGCTGACTAGTGAAATTTGGGAATCGCAGCAAGTTCACATGAAGAGATGGTAACTGCTGATATCCAGCCATTAGAGGATAAAAGTTATACAACATTTCCTGCTGTGTGCCAGGAAGGATTCTTAATCGGATCTTAGAAAAGAAAACGCCAAACACAAGTAAGTTCTGTGACCAAGAGCAGTCTTCCATTTACTTTCTATTTATACACTCTTCATTTTCTGGAGTTGGAAAAAAATGTAACTATTTTCCTATTCTAGTTAAACTATTACATCTACACTGAAATACCACATTGCCCATAAACAACATGACAAACGGCTCCTAGTCAGGTTTCCATTTAACCTTTATTTAAATGGAGCCTGCATCCATGCATTGTTCCAGACAGAATTTATAATACTTTAAACATCTAAAAAACAATGAGTTTGTCCTCTCTGTACATCAGCATACATCTAATCAATGCATTATAAGTTGGCAAGATCAGTAAATGTGACAATTTTGTACCTGTTTAAGGCCAGAGAACATAAAGGCATCACTGGGTTCCACAGACACCTCCACATCCTGGACTAAGTTAGTCTTATTTTGCAGGTGATATCTGACAGGTAGGGATTCTCGGACTCGACCAAATGATGGCAGATCTTTGGGGAAGAAAAAGTAATACAGAAGACATTTTAAAGTTCCATATGTAAAAAATAAGTCTATCACAAACAGCAGGTAAAGTTTGAAGAAAAAGACAGAATAACTGGGCATCTAAAGCATTTCTGACAAGATTTCTCAGGAAAAAAAAAGTTAGAGATTAGAGAGCAGAACACAACTTTATTACAACTTTTCAATAACACTTCCTCAACATCTAGTAACAAAACCCCCAACTATTAACACATTGTCCAGGAATGCTAACTAGAAATCACTTTGGTTAATACTGGGTATTTTCAGCTTACCAAAACCTTATCAGATACTGCCAGGAAGCTCCTTCAAAATGTAACAGAAAAGAACGGTGGAAGAACCTCAGTACAAGTGAAACCAAACTGGGGAATGCACAGGAATTCTGTGTGTTCAGTGAGCTCTCCCCTCCCCCTCTGCTATTGCGCAGGCAAAGCGCTACAAGAGAAACAGTTCACCTGCCCGCGAGCAGCTCTCGTTCTCCAGGCTGTTTCTTCCCTGGGAGGCAGCCAGGGTGTGGGTGGATGGAACAATTCTTGCCATAGGCATCTAGACAAACCTACTGGGAAGGTGGCATCAGCAGAGGTAACTCTGGCCTCTCCGCTGCCACATAACACAGGTCGATCCACTGACAGCTTAAGTGAATGCACTTTTGTAACTATAACAACCTTCTAGATCTTCCCTTGACTTTTATAGGGGAAAGGGGGCAAGGCTTGGGGCAGTCTAAGCGACAGTACAGATTTTTCCACTAGCCCCATAATACCCAGCACCATTTTTCAGTCTTTTGCTGCAGTAAATGCAAGGTCTGCATGCTGTAAAACTGAAGAGGTTCTTAGAATTCTAACAGGGACATGTATGTTACCAAATTACTATTACCTGCATTAACATGGAGGGGAATGCTCTCTACAATCACATGCGGGAGAGTGATGACTGTACTAACGACAGGTACACTTTCCACAGGTGAACTTCTACAGGAAAAAAAAAAGACAAATGCAAACTGTGTTGAAAGTTATACAACAAAGTACCAAATGAGTACACCAAAAGAACATCATTTATATGTGACTAAATTAAAATCATTTTAGTCATGGACAGAAAAAACCCAAATCCTTATATTGTATTGTTAGAAGCGAGCAAAAAAGTGCCATGGCATGGAGATAAAAGTAAAAGGCAAGTAAGTGTGCTAAACAGCCCTAAAACTAAAAAAAGGAAACTAGAAGAAAGATATACCTAAACATTTGACTTGGAAAAAGGAGTGAATACATAAACCCACCCATCTAGGGTAGAAAAAACAGTCAGCTTTCCCATTTCAGAAATTTGTTTCCACTACTGCAAAACTATTCCTTTGATTTGGCTTCTCAAGTAAAATATTTCATGACTGGAGAAATCAGGGAATGGAAGGTGACAAAACAGCTTTGAAAGTGATCTAATGTCTTACCAAGAAGCCAAGAAGACAGCTTCACAGAATGTTAAAACTGTAACCACATAAGATGTATCTCTTAAGTTAAATAAATATTTATTCAAAAGTCTAACAAGCTAAGCAGTATAATTAGTAAGGTCCAAAGTCTAGACAGCACTTGCTACAGGAAGATTTTAAAAATAAATAAATCAATCAATCAAAACAAACCATACATACCACCCCACCATCATGCCTAAAGCCAAGTTTGTTTCCTCTCCCCATCTAGGCAAAGAGATGCTCACCTCTTCCAGGAAATGACATAACATCCAGTTGCCACTCCACTAGCATTCGTAACTGGTGGGCATCGAAGGCAAAAGCACTCACTGGCACTCTCACCTGTCTGTAAAACAACTATCAGCAAGATTTTGTTTAAAATCAAAGCATAAGCCATTACTGCAGAAGCCACCAAGCCTAAAAATCCAATATTACACAAACACAAATGTTCAGCTGTAAAGGCCTTGACGTGCTTTGCAAACTGCACCTATAAGAAATAAATTCAATAATGATTGTGAAGTATCTGAATATATAAAATCATGAGGTCTTTCATGTCTACACAGAACAAGCCATTACAAATTTAGAGTTCATAAGCAGAAAAAAAAAGCAAAATAACGCTGATTCAAATTCTACATTTCTCTTTCGCAACAAATTCCAAAACATCAGCATGTCTCTCATGTTTTAAAATGAACATGTACATTTCTCTTCTCCCAACCAAATGGATGAGAGGTGGGGAAGAGAGTGAACATAAGAAAAATCTACTGGCTTTGAATTTTCAACTTTTTAAAGTTCATTCAAGTAAAAAACCAAAAACACACAAAACAAAACACCACAAAACCCCACAACCTTTTCACTTGGAGAGCGTTTTGGTTTGGTTGGTTGGTTTTGTTTTTTTTTATTTATTTAATTTATTTTTATTTCCAAACAGTGTTAGAAAAATAGAAGTTTCAGTCATTCAAAATAATAATTAAGTCTTAGAAAGCGGGGGGGGGGGCGAGGCAAGGACATCAACCAAATTCTAGGCAGCTGAATATCTGCTATCTGAGGGGGTTCGTACCTCCTGACAGCTCTTTAGGAGCATCAGCTGGAAGCCATGAAGCACAATGTGCCAGAGCTGAAGATAAAAATCTTATAGTTTGAAGATTAAAGAACCTGGGAAACAATTGATTTTGCCAGGTAACCCTTGAATCTACAAAAGGCTCTTAGGGTGAGATTTTGACCACCAAGATTACACAGGTGGGCAGCTGCCCCATAATCAGGCAGCCATCCAGAGTGCCTCATTTGTATTCCAAGTTTTGACTGAATATATGTTTTCACATTTCTGGCTAAGTGAATGCAAAGACAACGTTTTGTTGGAAGATTTTCAATGAGCTCTACTGCTAAGCACTCAATTTAATTGACTTTAAAGCTAACACACAGATCTCGGTCTTTAAGAGCTCACTAAGCTAATTTTTTTTTTTTTTTTTTTACATTTAAGTAACAAGCTTTTAAACTGTGTTTATATATAAAAAAAGTTCCTTGTTTCTATTTTTATTTATTTATTTTTTTAAATAGCCTACTCTGTCTAGCTTCACATTTTTTGGTTTCATGGACATGGATCAGTTTAGCCTTTGGATGCTGCCCCTACTATGTGGCAAAGCATTTGCATTCCAGGAAATATATGCAGTCCATACACACTGGAAATATTGAGTATCTTTTCATATGGATACCTAAGAAGTTACATATCAGAAGTACTTTCATGTGCTTTCTCTTACATTTGTTATATTTAGATTTTTGGGCGCCATTTACCAATCACGTCTATTTACTTGATCTAGTGAAGCAGAACCACATTTTGAAGCATACTGCTGTCTAAGTTGAGTTCTGGCAACCAACTAGAGCATCAAGCAGTTTTCTATTTAGAGACTGATAAGCAAATGCTGTTTAAAATATCCCCCTTCCTTACTTCCAACTTATGTAAATGTATCCTCCTGACAGAGAGAATAATTTAAGAGAACTCACCATTCTCCACATAAGATTCCAGCTGATCTACTGGGGTCATGGAAGCTGACAGTTGTAGCTGACTGGTTACAATGGTGATGGGCCAAGGAGAGGCACTCAGGATGTCTGTCATCAGGAGAAATGGTATATCTGCAAATACTCTGTCCAAGTGCTCCAGCTGTCAAGACAGACAAGATCTGGCTATTTCTAACTAAACAGGGTGCAACTATTGAAAGTCGTGCGATTCCAAAATATCAACTTTTCAAACACATACCTTTGTGGAGACAAATTTGACAGCAACGTCAAAGGGAAATACTGTTTCTATGGTTACAGTTTCATCCTGTATAGGTAATGAAAGGGTGGGAAGAAGAAGGGGGAGAAAAGTGATATTCAGTTTAAGACCTGACTATTGATGTCAAAGGTTACTCATGTAAAGTTACTTTTAATCATCAATTTAACCAAGTCATCCCCAAGGCAAAATGTCTCTTAAGATATTTAAGAATAAATATAGGAAACTTTTCTTCTGATTATACTTATGAAACTGCTCATTCTAAATTAGGCTACCATACTGCTGATTTTGAATTTTTTCTGTCTACTAGAAAAGCTTCTAAGAGGCTTGGAATCACAGCCTTTAGACCGAAAATATTTCTTGCATTTCATGATGTAGTTCCAGCAGTTGGCACATCTTTACATCCTACCCGGTGACACTTGCAGAGGATTTCTTTCCCCTCGACGACAGTGTTGATTAAGTAAGAAACATAAACCAGAAACATTCTTGCACCGACTGTTCCACAACGAATATATATTGGTTTTTCCAGCTGCAAAATAAAGGAGACAGTATGAGCCAAGCTGTACCTACATTAGATTAATTAGGCCTATAGATGTCCAAAACTTGCTAATCAGCTTACTTAGTCCAAGAGGGTGATAGTAGAATAGGTATTATTGTGACCATAAAGAATCTCCTATAGTGCATGATCTTAATCACACAGTGAATGACTTTAATCAGAGTAGCCCAGCTCCAGTTGCTTCAATACTGATGCTTGTCTGCTACTTAACAGTATAAGAAAATAACCATTACTGTGTAATATACAATATGCCCAACTTCTAATTTACTAGTCACAATTTCATTTTGGTGCAACATCTGCATATTTCATCCTCTACCATGTCGAATCACACTTGCTGGCTATTATTAGCTACTGTCCATTAGGCAGTGCATTTAATTAACAGTTGAGATTAGCCTCCTTATTTTATTTTTTATCTCCTAGCTGTATCAACAATCCCAGAATACACTTTATTTCCAACTTTAGTCCAAAAGGGGATCTAGCTAAAGAAATGCTAAACTACAAGTAAACAATAGGTAAAATATGCCATAAGTATTTCATTTATCGGTTCAGGTATCTGAAAGTAAACATAGGTCCTTCTATGAGTCTTTTATTAGTTGATCGCTGTTTTCTTAAGGTTTTAAGCCTTCACCTTTTCCCCTGGTTGCAGGTCTCCTACAGGGATATCAGGAAGCAGTGCAGGAAAGGAGTCATCACAAGCATCTGCTCCATGAAGAGTCACCTGAGTTTTCTGAGTCAGGTTGGCATCTTGCCCTAGGATTAAAAACAATCTTAATATCCACACAGGCTTAAATCACTGAGTCATGAATGCAATAACTAAAAATAATAAGACATTAATCTCAAAAAGCAATGCATGAAGAATTAACATTGTTCATTTGGTTGACAGAAGCTTTCAAAAGTACCAACAGAGGGTAGATTTGACAACACTAAGTTTTCTAACTTCGATGGAATAAAAACCTTGCAGGATGTGATCCATTCATTTAGGCTAGAGAAAAAAAAAATCTCAAAAATCAGAAGTCATATCTAGATATTCCCTACCATATAGAAAACACAACATGATTATGTTTTTCTTGGTACTCTATATGAAATAAAAAGGAAGTTTCACTGCTCTGCGTTTCCTCTGTTTTCAAGAGCACAGCTTAATGATTTTACACCTTTTAAAAATTGTTCTTCCAAATCTGTGTTTAAAATACATTACAAGAAATGTATAGATGTTAAATGACACCATTCTTCAATTAGAGGTTGACTAGAAGAATGCAATCGTGTGGGATAATTTTCAAGCAAAACAAGCTACATCTTACCAGAGTTGCCACTGTGTAAAATATATTATCTTCCCTATAAATTGAATGTCAAATTTCAATTGTTCTTTTAATGTAATCAGCAAGCCCACACTGATCTTGCATATTGTGTTAAGAGTCAAGATCAAGGAGCAGGGGACCAGTAAGACCAGTGATTAAACACTGCTTTTGGACCCAAGCTCAAACTTCCAATTAAATAAGTTTCAAGAACACTCCACTAACTTTAATGAACCATACAAGTGTATAGGGGCATGTGGTTCTATTTCAGAGTACATAGCACATACTGCATCCTATATGTTAGTGGCTTAAAAATATCTTTACATTTTAGGATAATTGCTACAAATAAATGTACCAACTGTAACATTTGCCTTCACATATTAAAAACTGTCAGCAATAACTATATACCGCTAACGATGACTTAAACATACAGTGTTGGCGTTTTTTCCTTTTCATTCAAAGGAATACCTTCTCAGTTCTCCACTGCTCCCCAAATTTCAAGTGGCTTAAAAACTAAACCACATTGTCCATGAAGGAGGAGAAAAAGCAGGGGTGAGTGGGAGAGAAAACCCACACAGACTATAATAAGAAAACATTTATCTAGCACTGGATAACCTTTTCACCTCAGCAAGAAAAATATCTGTGTCTTGGGAAAAGAAAAATTTAGTTATGAGCAAATTAAATAAAAGGTTAGGAAGGAATACAAAAGCCTCCATTTTTTCTTTCAAACTTATATAGGCTTATCTTTTGAAAATACCCACATAAACACTACTGAAAAGCAGGGGTTAAAATAACCATAAAATAACCGTAACTGAAAGAGCCTGTTAACTCTTGCCACAAGTATCTCATCATTCGTAACCTTCATTTTTACTATAGTTCTCTGCATTGCACCAATTAGCAGACTGCTGGATTAAAATAAAATAACCCCAAATACCTGGCTTTAAGCCTGCTGTAAGCTTAACATCTTTGGCCACTGTCTCCTCATGTGACTGGACTGTCACGACCAAACAATACATTTCATTAGTCAGGGCAGGAGGTTCATGACGGAGCTGAACAGAAATATTTGGCACTCTAGAAATAATCCTTTAAGAGAAAAGACTCTGTTATTGTATGTTTCTTATGTAACAAGTTTTTAAGACCAGTTTAAAGGAGATTAAAACAGCCTATTGTTTAAGAGGGTTCTGACAACTAGGAGAGGTGAGATTCCTGAAAAGCAGCATGATGGAAAAACTCTAAAACCAGTTTGGAACCCCAGTAATAAGCATTAATGGTTCAGATGTTCTGACAGGAAAGAAAAAAGCACCCCCACCAACAGCCATCAGATTTAATTCTTTTGAATATATTTAAATTAGTGTTAGCCTATTCACTAATAATTATTTTCCAATATAGCTTCTTTGGGATTCTTTGTGTGCTGGCTTTTGTAAGAGAACAGTAACACCTCCTAGTTTGCACAAAAATATGGGAAAAGTCTATCTAGCGAAGTCAGGTGAAGGGGAGAACTAAAGCATAGTTGGTATGCTCCGAGATCCATGCAAGCTTTTTCTGTACTTCTAGCTATCCAGAGTCTCAAAAGTCCCAAAGAATTAAGATAGTACATGTCTTATTCCCAGTTAAGCAAAGACATATTAAAATTTCATATTAAAGAAGTGCCAACAAGTCTTTCTTCTTCTTTTAGGCAGAGTGATCAGGACTTCGCAGGAGACTCAGAATGTTATATCCTAGATATTTTCAAGTTTTTACTCACATAGTGCTTGCCTGAATAGTCAAACTGTCCCAGTGCACTTCATTATCTGGAAGCTTAGGTCTTCGCCTGAAGGAACGTGCTGCCTGCAATGCTTCTTGAGACGATGCAGCATCTCCACCTCCTCCACGCCAGTTCAGGATCACACAGCGGCCAGATTCGCTTCCCAGGATCAAATCCACAGATGTGATCTGACAGACGCAAATTTGATAACACATACTGATAACTTTGTCTTCAGACCACCTCCCGCAACAACAGAGTTCTCCAACATCCATATCTTTATGGTGCCTTTATATGACCAAAAAGCTTCCGGCAGCTTTGCAGGCAGAAGATACTCCACCACTCCAGGATTTCATTTAAGAAAAGAGTGGTGGGAAAAGTGTCTGTGCTCATGTGTGTGCAGTGTAGTATCCTGTAGTTTCCTGCCCTCCCATAGTGCTATACCATCCCTCGCCCATTAGAAAAAAAAAAAACAATCAACCAACAAAAAACCCCACAATGACTCCCACCCCCCACAAAAGCTACACAAACAAAAAAACCCCCCACAAAACCACCACAACAACCACACAACACTTGAAGCAATACTTAACTTTCTGTGATCATTTTTTGCTTTGGTATTGACAATAAAATTTTACTCTCATTTTTGGTACTTAGTTTCAAGAATGCAAATATTTGGAACTGCAGTGACATTAGTAAGTGGTGTCAGATTAGAGGCAGCTTTGTAGTTCTATGTTCTTTGTAAGCATCAATAAGAAAGGTGTAAAACAAATTAACAAACCTCAATCTTCTTTCCTACATCTTCTGTTTTTGCAACAAATTTGAAAGTGAACTTCCTTGTTTTGCCAGGGACTAAGCACATCGTTCCTTGTGATGACTGTTCTAGAATATCACCTTTTTGATAGGCTTCTTCTACGACACAGTACTGGTTGTAATCCTACAGTGGAGGAACAGGGAAAAAAAAGTTGATAAATCCAGACTTAAGACACCTTTAGAGAGTAATAGCAGTATAGCAAATGTTAAGGCTCTGTGTTACTGGATTAAACTATATGGGTTCTTGCTACTTTTCAAACTACAGAGGTTACTTAGCAAGTAATTACAACACAATTCTTTGACACAAGATACCCATTTTATTAATTAACGTAATAACATTAAGAGACATTAAAATGATAATTCTGAAACTTTACAGAGCTCCATAGAAAAACACAGATATAATAGACAAAGTAATCAAATGGTATTTGGGAGTTTTAACCCAGTATCAATATACTCACAAAAAGTGATAGATAATGCAAAAAGAAAAACATATTTCTAACTTAGAGTATTAATGTAATTTTTTGAAAATAGTGTTTTAAAACATAAATTAAAAGATAACAGATATTATTCCATTATTATAATAAGCTTCTATTACTACATCAGAGACAGATAGTTACCATGTTTACCTGATTATTGAAACTGATGCAGAGCTTAGAAAACCTGATAGGATGAGGACAATCTGCTCTCAAGTATACATCAAAGTGCACAGGAACATCAACATGAAAACTAGGAGCAAGAAATTTTGCTTTGCACTGCACTGGAATTGAAAAAAAATAAAAATCCAAAGAAGAAGTAGGTATTAAATATACCAAACTACAACATTAAATTCCAGAAGCACACTCTTGAAATCATTGTGGTAAAGATTGTTGTGTGCATACTTTTAAAACTTCAGTTTGTATGTAAGTGGGACAAATACGGCTGCTAATGCTGTCACAGAAAGCCACTTCTCAGCACGTGGCCAAAACCTCTGCAGCGGAGAGGTGAGGCAGATGCCCAGCAGAAGAATTAAGCCTGTACACGTGGATACACTTCTTCTGTAGTTAACACCCACTCATGCCCCCTTTCTATGAGGAGTATTGCTTTGCTCACATTACACCCTTTTTTCCACAGAACCCTACTTCAAAGCACACCAGAGTGGCAGAAGTCTTTCAAAAAGCAAGGGTTTACTACTTCTACTGGGTTTAAAGGCATAGGTAGCCTCAGCTGGAAATTCAGACATTTCTCACCCCCCGACACAACGCTCAAAGGATTCTTCTTTAGTAATAAATGTTGAGGATAAGAGATCACTGGCTTCTCTCATGACTTATTGCCTTTCTTAGATAGTAAGAATGCAATGCTGAAATGAAAGTTTCAGTGTTGTTGGCTTTGATATACACTTTTATTTTTTCCCTAATTAGTTATTTTCAAGATACAACTATATTGAAATTTATAATCTGGTGTCAATTTTTTACTTACCAAATGGTATAAAGTCTTGCACTTCTATTGTAAAAACATTACTGCCTGCCAAGGAAACACGGTCAGCCCACAATTTTTGTGATGCCTTCACAGCAGCAGCATCACAATCAGGTTCAGGATCAGGGCTTTCATTCTGTATCCAGATAGAAGATTACAAGTAACAATAAAAGAAGATTACCAAACACTGACCACTCTTCAGATTATTTAAAAGGGCACTACAAGTTTTGCCACTTACCATTAAAACTTTTATCAGATTTTTTTCTATTCGTGATTTCTGATCTTCTTTTAGAGTAGACGCTATCAAACAGAACAAACCCAAAGATTAGAAGACAGAAGTAAGTCTTAAAAACAACAAAACCAAACACCAAAAACCCCACACTTTAAAATAAATCTTTCCTTTAGATTTCACCTTTCAAAAACACATTCTGGGGAAAAGAAATTCTAATATCCATCTACCAGTAATGAAGGATTCATTCTGTTTTCAGAATTTACCCCATTTTAAGTGCTTCCTCCTACTTCCACTTGAGCCAAGTGAAATATTTTTGGTTAGACAACCATTTCATAATTTATTGGAGGAAAACCCCAAGAGAACAATGTCTGTATCTTATTATTTATGTTTAAAAACAAAAGAAACAGTGGAAAAGAAAACTCGGACATGCAAAGGTGCAAGCTCAGATAATATTACAAACAACATATAGACAAGGTGACAGGAAGAAAAAAGGACTAATAAATCTAAGGACTCTTCTCTCAATGATGAAGAAAGGCGGGTTTGTCTCATTGTCTATTCTTCAATACAAAGCAGAGTAGCCTGGCTGGCTAACAGGAGATGCAAACCCGTTTTTACCACACCTACCCTACCAGTGGTATTAGTTAGCAATTTAGGGCACAAAAGCACTATTTCTGCAATGTCAAGTAACAGACATTACATGAAGCAGAGTGCTTGCATTCTTACTGTGCAGCCACCACATTCTTGCCCTAAAACATACCACATGCATATTTAATCAGTAGAGTTCTAATTAAAAAAAAAAAAATATATATATATGAAATCAGAGAAGCATTTTGGGAGTTTGAGTCCACAAGAATGGTGCTGGCTTTGTTACTTACTAGGAAAAGTGGTTTTCCCCTTTAGCTATACTGCAGTTCTTCCCCCATCCCACAGCTCAGTTTCTGAGATATTATTTGAACAGTCTCAAACGAAGCTCTGTGCCTCAGGTATCCTGACACAACCTATTTGAATGCCATGAATTTTGTAATAGAAGAGCAAGAAAATTCAACTTCCACCATATGAGAGAAGGTAATAACAATTCAGCACAGGCATACAGTTATTTTCTAGTCAAATAATTTGAAGTACTGTAAGCACTGTGTCTGACAATGACTTGTCAGGCTTCCAAACACATGTACTTTAATTTTTCTGTACAGGTTGAGTATATTTCTTAAAAGAATACCTCTACCCAGTAGCTCTAAGGAGTATGTCATATAATCTTTTAGCTGGGCCATCAGATATGAACATTTGAGAGCTGTTGTCAATATGGAAGTGAGAAGAGTCCACCATCCTTCACTGCGATATTCACACATAACATAATCCAAGAGCCTGCAACACAGTAAATTGAGAAAAAACAGGTTATACACACCAGTATTTTTAGAAGCTTGCATTTATTTGGTACCATTAATAGAAAACATCTTCACTAAAACAAATGCTAGATTCAAATCAAGTCTACTGTTTACATATGGCAATGATATATTGGAAACAGCACGAAATCATTGCAAAGAAACATTTATTTCATGAATTTTCTATTTCAGGTTAGAACAATTTTCACAAGGCAACAGGAAATCTCACCTGCCTTCACATAAAGAACTAGTAAAACATCAACTGGACAGAAGGGTCTTAGCCCAGCACTGCACTACAAATAAGCCTTACTGCTGAGTATGTGGTAAGTTTTGAGAAAAACCAAAACCCCACGACAAAGTCCCCTTCCAAACTGAAGAATTTTAATGTTCTTTAAGCTGCAACATTTATTTTCCCTCCTACCTCCTATCCCCTGCTCCCTTCAAGAGCTTCAAAGACCTACAAACACTAAATATATTAATCTCTATCAAGCAAAACTGCACACCTTAATATGGTTTTAATACTAAACAATGTTTGCTATTATTAGCAAAGCGATTTTTTTAAACTGTGTTTAACTATTCAAGATAGGAGTTTCTGCCTACTTCAGAAAAATCTGCTGAAACCTAAGTAAGAAATGTTTGTTTGTACAAAAATTTGGCTTAATACAAATTGATCTGCTTATCCTAACCTATCTTCTGCTCCACACAGGTTCCAGTGAGCTGGAAACAGCAGTAAACACATCTGTCCTACCTCAAACATACTCACTTTACAACATGTGACCTTTGAAACCTAATTAATGAAAATGTTGTGGGACTCCTACTGAACATGAGCTTGATTCTGTTTCCCCTTAAAAATATAAAGTTAAAACCTAAGTGTAAGACACATCCTTCAGAAAATATGGTAGCTGTACCTCAGCACTAAGCTTTCCTACCTCTGTAGTCATTAATAGTAGAAAACTGCACCAATAAAATAATTCCTTTTGCTAATTCCCTGGCATATAAACAAAATGAAATTCAGCTACATTTCTGTATTTTTTAAATCTTGTAACTATGAAGTCTGTAATTAAATGTAACTATATTCTCATTGCAGTAGCAGTCAAGTTTCAGAAACAGCTTCTGGGGGAGAGAGAAAGACAGCACACAATCACTGAGCTGAAAATAAATAAGTAATTGAAATTTTACATAAATAAATTTGTCCTATAAGGCAAATTACCACAACATCTCACAGCAGGAAGTTTTTCTACTCTAATAACTGACTCATCACAGCCATTTTGCTTTCTTTGATAAAAGTGGAGTTCATAGACTCCAAGGCTCATGCTTCAATCAAATCCAGGTACTATGTGCACTTTAGATGAGCTTTCAACATTACTCCATAGCAGTAAGACATGGGGTCTTAGTGAGAAGAATAGTACGTGAAAGAAGCAATCATGGATGGTACTCACTTCAAAGCTTTGGCATAATCTTTAGCATAGTAATATTCTTCTCCCATTTGAACCACTTAAAAAAAAGAAAAATAAAAAGAAATGTATCAGATCAATACCAAAAGTCTCTGCAAAATTTATTTTTAAAAATGCATCTGATTGTCTATACTCACTCAAATGACTTTTCATTCTTGGACATTTGTATTTCTTGAACTGTGCGACAGCATTACTCAACAAAGTGATTATTAGCTCCTAACAGATAAAACCATTACTGTTATCATTATATATGCAAACATTAGGATAATGTTAGAAAACAGATTAATTTTTTTTTTGTGTGTGTGTGTAGAATAAAACTTACAGAGTGAAGGACATTTCTCTCTTTCAACTGTAGGCATAAAATCCCCACCTTCTCTTTTTCAGGATCAGAAAGATCAAAGCCTGCATAAGACAGTGAAAAATCCATGAAATTAGAATTTTGTCCAGACCCAAAGGTCTATTTATGTGGTAAGATATGTGTAACACAAGCTTCAACTCAAGCACACTCAAACATTCTTTCGCCTAGGAGACAGATATATTGCTTTAAGAACCCATCCACCCTCTGTGTTCTAGAAGGGAAATTCTAGAACAAATATCTTGCCTCTCATTTAAAATAAGTTATCTGAAGCTGTCCAAAAATAGCAAACTACAATAAGACGACCTAGTCTTCAGGCTGCACCTGTTAACATTTAAAGCACATATGTTAAGAAATTTGCATCCCTTTTCTTATCTGATCTGATGTAAGGATTCAAGCTTATGTTTCTCTAGAAGCAGAGAACACCAACATTTGAGAAACTGTATAGGGTTTTAAAAGAATATAAACTCTTGATGGAACCAAAAAGTCTGAATATATTAGCAGGTAAAGTTTCTCTTCATCTTAAACTGTTCAACCTTAGCAGTAGATTCTAACTAATTCTAAAACAGTAACACTTGAAAATAAAACAGGTTACACAGCATCGTATTTACGGCAAATGAAATAAAGTCTTTAAAAGATGGCAGTCATAAAGCAGCAAAGCCCAAAGGATGTACAGAGAAGAAAGAACAGGAGACCAAATGGAGAATGAGAAAGGGAAGTAAAGCTACAGTCAATGAAGATCTCAGAACCATATGTGTACTCATACATAGCTCAAAGCTGCACATTCGAAGTCTGAATTTCTGAGAAAACACCCTCCTTAATAGGAAAAACCACAAATTTCTTTCTTAGAATAAAATCTAGTCATTGCATCCTCTCAATCTATTTGAAAATCCAAAAATATTTTTCAGAAATGTTTCAGGATTCCTGCAGCACACAGGTTACAGGCAGCTTCAGCAGCAATTGAAACTAAGCAGCAGCAGAGCTTCAGTATGGCCCATGCAACTTTGCTGAATACCTGATCCTGCATAAACCTGAGGTCCCTTTTTCTGTCTGTTATAGAGATCAAACACACTTCCTGCACTTCCCTTTGGCACCTGACTTAAGTTGTACCACCAACTAACAAAAGAGTGAGGTCCCAGCCTTGCATCTGGCTCTGTGGAAAAGGGATTACCTGCTGATAACCAGTCAGCTGGTAGGATCAACAATTAAAGAAGTTTGTCTGAATGTCAGAGACACAAGACACAGAAACGTACTTAATATTCCCTGCCGCCATGGTCTTTGTCCATAGAAGTCAAGCACTCCAGTTTGCGTTTCCAGTGGGTCAGGATTGGGATATATCACAGAGGACTGTAAATTCAACAAATGCAGTCATAAAAAAAAGGGTTTGTGTTTCATTTTAAAGCATTAAAGGTGATCTGATGCTCTGATAAACATGCACGTAAAAGAAGAAATTTGCTTTAAAACATACAACCTTTCCAGCCACCTGTATAAAAATAGTACTTCAGTACTACCAGCCATTTAAATGCTTCTCATTAATTCAGTCTGACATCCTACCTCATTCACCTTCCTTTGTCTCAACTACTGTTAAAGAATAACTGGATAATCCTTTAAAAAACTGGTTCCTAACAAGAACAACAAATAAATAGCACCAATAGGAACACACACATTTTAAAATAATAAGGACATGTCAGCTGGAGAGCAGCTATATACTGTTATCATGTATGTCTAATCAACTGCAGAGATCCATTTTCCATGGAACCCTTTCTGCCAGGCAAGTGTCAAAAAACCCCAAATCAGCAACAACCCACCCCCCAGCACTGCAATACCAATGCTGTTGTTTCTCTGCTTCCTGTAAGTCACTAGATACGGTGTACATATAGAGAAATACACTTGGAAAATAAAACAACAAGTTTTCAAGCATCCAAAGATGTAGAAAGTATATTATTTTTACAAGTATTTTTAAAACATGTCAGAATTATTTGTAATAAAAAAAAAAAAAACCACCAATGCATTTGTTCTGAAGCAACCTTTCCAATACATAACAAATCCTTGTAATGTTGTAAGCATCACAAAAACACATATCTTTCCCTTGGATTTCATTTACACATATTCCACTATCATCTGAGATTAAAACATTAGCCAATTTACTATCTGGTTACTTGCGAGGCATCCCTTCCCAACTTACATCATGGTTACAAAGCATACTTGCTAGTTGTTTCCGTTCCTGCGCATAGTAGGCTGCCTGCTGGTAATAGAAACCTGGATTCTGAGTCTGAATTGCTGTCAATCCAAGCTTAATAGCTTCATCAAACAAGTCACCAAAAGCCTGAAACCTATTACAAAAAAAAAAAGACAAAAACAAACAAAAGCCATCAAGATCACATACAGAATGATAATTTGAACTGAAAGGTACATTTCAATCAAAAATTCTGGTTAGTCTTAAGACACGTACTTCTCTCGACATTTGCATCTAAGTTCTATGGCTGTATTTGTGTCATACCCTGCTCATGCCCAGAGAAAAGTGGTCAATAATCTGTGCAAAATGGCATGGCAGCATATAGCTTTTATGATCTAGTGTCTCTCTTTCTTAGACAAAGAGCTCAGAACTTGTGTCTTGCCTAGACAAGTAAAACAGTGAACTGCATAAGGTTGTATAAGAATTGGAACAGAAACATTACTAGGCAAAAACATACTGTTTAGACATCCAGGCAGCATGCTCAAAAGCCAGTTCTGCACTTCCTATTTTTTTCTTGCACAAGTCAATATGTTTCCTGAACTGAGCAATTGCATCCAGTGGAGTATTATGCTGAAAACAGAGGCGACAGATCTAGAAAAAATGAAAATAAGAGAAAAAATAACTCCGGTAGGCTGCTACGGATTAGGTTAAAAAAAAAAAAAAAAAAAGCCACCTGCAAAAAACCCAAACAAACAATTTTTACATATTTCTGAAGAGCTCAAATAGCATAGAAAAGAGGGAGAAAAACAGACGTAAACCATAATGTACTACACCTGAAACCACATGGTCCTCTATTCTATCTAATGTTATTTTTCTTCCCTTTCTCCCTCAAATCATCAATGGAAGATTTCGAAGCTCACAGCCAAACTCAAGATGGAACTGCAGAGCCATTGGGGAGATCATTATATTTGAAGCCTGCAGTCTGCAAATGGAATTTGATGGAGTCCACCTCCATGACTGTTGTGAATGGTGCGATGGTTTTGTTTTACCTAAAAGCCCTCAAAAGACCACAAAAGTATGCCTGATTCTTAAAGAGTTACTTTCTTCTTCCTAACAAGCAGGAACTGAACTATACTGGCTTAAGCTTTGCAAGAAGACAAAAAGTATTCAAGGAACAAGCAATCCTTGTATTCATTCTCGCTGCACAGAGTGAGAGTTAGAGCAAGTCTAGTATTTCAGCTGACTGCATTTCAAATGAATGCGAGTCCTTCAAGATACTCCCAAACTTCAGCTAAGGATCTTTCTTTTGTGTGGAACTCAGAAGTCTTTGCAAGTCTGACTGCAACTGGTATTCTGCTGATAGCCATTTCTCATCCATAAAACTTTACGCATCAACATTTAAAGATGCATCAACATTTTTGTGGAGGTTTTTTTGTTTTCTTTTTAAGTAAAGGTTGCCTAAGATTAGAAGTACACTTGTTACCTTGTAGTTTATAAATCCTGCCATGGTCTTGATTTCCAGCATGTTTGTTTCATGAGCCCTCAATTCATGCACAAGATTATAGGCAGTTCTGTAATTTCTAAGCAGAAATATTTAAATTAGAGTTAAATCATCTAAGATAATAGAATTTAAGGACAGGATTGCTGACAGCAAAAAACAGCCTTCCAATCAGAGTGTTCTTCACAGTGAAGAACTCACTCCTTACATACATGTTTAAATAATTTTGCATTCAAGAAAATATTCATCATAGTCTATGTCTTAGCAGTAATTTGGGATAGAAAAGGTGGGAGACGATTATATGAATCTTACTTGAGAGCATTCTGCGTATCCTGTTTCAGCTCACTGAAGAATG
Organism: Columba livia; assembly: GCF_036013475.1. NCBI lineage: Eukaryota > Metazoa > Chordata > Aves > Columbiformes > Columbidae > Columba > Columba livia. Next base: position 34,795,282 of record NC_088605.1, read on the forward strand.
CTATTTTGAACTGGTGTCTAACAAATAAAAGCTGCAAGACACAACCAGTGTACATCATTCACAAACACCTGAACATACCTGTTACATACAAAACAGACACAGGTGGTAATTTCACAGGTTTACATAATATACCAGGAGACTTGAAAAACGGATTATGCAACTGTTTCCTAATAGTTCTCTCTGCCACCATGACACAGCTGTGATCTTTCAACAGACTTAATCTATTCTAAGCCTTTCACTCTGGAACAGAGGAGAGGCTTTGTAACACCCCAAAAATCTCTACACCAGTGTTGATTGTTGGTCTGGGGTTCAACACTTACATCCCAGTTTCCAAGGGAAGGAAGCTAGCAACTGTAACAGGACGTTGTGTGTCTGAGCAGATATTTAACAACTTAAAAAGCAAAAGCTAAAAGCCAAATCAAGGGCAAGTTTAAGTTCTGAGCTTCTAAGGGAAGCACTTCCCACAACTTGTTAAAAAACTATATTCAAACAGGTTAACCCATATAGAAAATTTCAGAGAACTTCATTTGTGGGCTATGGCTCTTCCTACGTCCTCTTTCTCTAGGGAAGACAAATGTAAAAACAAAACCAAAATCAGAATTGCAGAAATTAAAACCAGTTTTACTTTTTTTACTGAGAGAAGGCATTTCAAACTGGAAGGGGAGGGAATAAAAAATGTTTAAACAAACAACCCTTATTTTCATGTTTTAGCATGCACTATAACTTGCACAGTATTTAAGAAACAGTGTAATATTACCTGATGAGTGGTTTTGTTCAAGAACTCCTTATGAGATTTAACTCTTCGTATTTCTGTATAATAGTAAGTTTGTGCATGCTCATAGAAAGCATTTTCCAACCTGCAACAAAGTTGCTCATAAGTTTCACTAAGTTTTTCCCACATACAAAGAATCTAAGAACTTCAGAAAAAGTTACTTTTAATCATGCTTATTTTAAGGCTGGCAAAAGAAACTTGAGGTTTTACTAAACTCTTCAAGTTACCACACAGGGTAAGAGTTTGCGGACAAAAGATCTTCACACAAAGCGTTAAACAGGGAGAGCACAAAGTAGAACAAGTACATTCAAGAGCTTGGTGAATTGATTACTCACACAGCAATCTCTAGTATTTAACATGAAAAAGTCTGAGGATAAGCTGTTAGGCTTTTGCAAAGCAACAGAAAGTGAGGAGATGCCTCATACAAAACAAGCAAATTTTGCAGAGGCTCCTGGGATAAGTCTGAGCAGGTCAGGATCTTATTTGCTGGACAGTGGGGGAAGGACTGGGAAGGAAAAAATAGCAGTAAATAAAATTATGAGGGCCCAGACAAGGTTTCATCATTCTGTCCAAACATCAACAGCTACCTGGGTTGCAGAGGTAACAGTCGAACTTGTATTTTCAAGATAAATAGCCCAAGGCAAGTCATAGAGGGAGAAGAGAACGACAGTGGCCCAGAACACTGAATACAGTGTGAGCCTGAGGAGGACCTGAGAAGCATATGATCAAATCATGAGGAGTAACATCAACTAGAACAAGACCAGAATCCAGGAGAGGAATACATTCTATAGCACTGAAACACACAGGGAATAAAGGATGAATTCTGTTACTCTGCCAAGGAAGGATCACTTGCAGACTTTGACTATGGCAGATGACAATCTGTGTTCTGCTCACCACACAGAGGATGGTGATGAAAACAAGACAGACCAATAGACAGCAGTTGTTAACTATGAGCTCAGACACAAAAGGTAGACAAGATAAATTAAGTCTACCTATCATACTTAATTTAGCAGTGTATTGTGCATGTATGAGAAAAGACAAGCCAGTCCAAAAGGTTAAAAAAAAAAATTCTCTTTTACTGCTATGAAATCTTAATTAAAAATATCAAACTAAAAATATTAATACCAGGAATTTTGACATGTTTATATGCTCAAACATTTTTAATGTGCATGAAGAGCTAATAATCCCTAAAGATATAGCCTCACCTTCATAAACTTGGAGACAGCTGCAAATCTTGTATCAAAAGGCAACTATATGCAGTTTGCAAAAGCTTACACTAGTTAACATGCAGCGAATATTCCCTCTTTGCCACTGAGTAGAACATGAAAACCTAGAAGTAACAGTTACTTTATTTTGTTCAATTTTAGTAATTGTTTATGAGCAGCACAGATACAATAACAGCACTGATTTATGTTGAGAACTTTATTGTTTATACATAAATACGAGGGTGAGAGAAGGAAGAATTAGACTCTCAGGCCACGACGACTCCTCTCCCTGAGCATATCTGGAAAAATTAAAACTAATTTTAATAAACCATGATTTGCCTTAGTTTGAGCCCTCCTTTTTAGGTCTACACAAGACTGTCTTCCTTTCCCTGTTCTGTTTTTGAAAGGCCTTCATAATTTATTTGAAGCTATGTTCCCTGTAAATATTAAAACAGGAAGCATAAGAAATGTAAAAAAAATGAGAAAGACACAATATTTGCAACCAGATAAATGCCACTTAGAATAAACAGAGAGATACCTATACAGACAAGAAGTAACGGGGAGGCAAAAATAAAGACCTGCTAACACAGAGTTACACTTAATGAAAGATATGTAGGAAAAATTATTTCAAACCAGCAAGGCCCAAACCAGTGTAGAGGCAGAAAAGCCCACTTTGCCTCTACCTGACTTGAGGAAGGGAATGTCTTGGGATATCTAATGATGTTTCTTCAAAAGCACCATCTCCAATAGTCACTACTCAGCCTCACACAAAAATGGGAGCTGTGTGGAATTCATCAGGTTGCAGAACAATCTGAAGGATTCCAGCAAACAGACAATACACCCACTGCTGGTCTACAAGCAGCGTGTCACACAGCAGTCATCCCCACCTACCAACTCTCTTGACATCTCCATTAGCACACAGAGCAAAACAATGTTTCACAGTCACTTACCTTATAATATAACCAACAAGATGATCAGTGTGTGGAAGTACAAAGAGAGACTTTCCAGAAAGGTCACAGGCATTACATAAAGCTGCTGCCCTCTCCGATGCAATAACATCTTCCCCTAGTAAAGTCAAGGAAAGCACAAGTAAGCAGTATGAGGTGCTGCAATGTCAAACTAGTTCTAAAAGCTTGACAAGTAGAAGGTATGGAAACATCTAATACAGATAAAACTATGATCACATCCATTCTTCTTTCAAAGCACTATGCAGTTCACCCAGTAGAAAACATTGCAGAAACTTTCTAGGAATGGCTTAGCTAGCAACAACCTATAAGTATGACTTAAGTCGTTCCTCTGTCACACAGAATTAAATATCCTTTGTCTTGAAAAATGCACTAGCAACCAGACAAGTATGTATAGCAGGTAGAGGGGGAAAAGAAAAAAAAAAGTTTGCCAGACACTAGAAAGTATGCAGCTACAGCTGAAGCAGCAGCTCTACAGAAACATACATTAAAACATATCACATTTCACAGATCCAATTGACTCCAGAATTTTATCGATTAAAACAGAGTTCAACGGCTTCTGTAGGTACTAAATACCCTTTTCTTTAAGTTTTCATTGCTTTTAAAGCTTTTTTAATCTCAAGTAAGGTGTAAAATGTCACTTGCCTGTAAGGAGGTGTGTCACACCGGCAAATCATTTTTGCTACTGTGTATCAAAACACAGACCTGGACATAAGAAATAGTCAAGGATGAAAGTATCAAATGTTAAGGTCAACTGCCCTGAGCACTCTTCCTCTCTGTACACCTTCCTGCAGCCACAATGCATTTAATGTATGGAGATGACATTATACTAAGAACTGCAGATAATGTGACAAATGATAGCCAGCTCAGTCCATCAGGCCTTCTGAAAAGTGAGATCACTGCAAACATGCAGAGTTTTCTAGTACCTGGAGGTAACGGTGTTTTTTTCTGAATCAAGACCACAGCGACTTTCGTATTTCTTCCCTGCAAACTTTGCCTAAAATAAAAACAACACAGCATAGTGTCAAGGTTTCACTTCTAATTTCTGAATAATCAGAAAAAAAAGAGATTTCTGTCTAGATGAAAGCATTGAAATAATGCTATATAAGAAATAAAACCAAACAGAACAACACGCTGTATCATTGTCCTGGTTTCAGCTGGGATAGAGTTAATTTTCTGGCTAGTAGCTGTATGGTGCTGTGTCTTGGATTTAGGATGAGAATAATGTTGATAACACACTGATGTTTTAGTTGTTACTAAGCAGTCAAGGACTTTTCAGCTCCTCACGCTGGCCTGCCAACAAGCACGTGGGGAGTGCACAGAAGGTTGGGACAAGATACAACCTGGACAGCTGATCCCAGCTGGCCAAAGGGATATTTCATGCCGTATGACATCATGCTCAATATATAAAGCTGAGGGAAGGAGGCAGGGGAAGACACTCAGAGTTACAGCATTTTGTCTTCCCAAGTAGCTGTTAAACACAATTGAGTCTTGCTTTCCTGGGGATGGCTTGACACCTGCCTGCCCATGGAAAGTAGTGAATGAATTCTTTGGTTTTCTTATGTGAGGAGCTTTTGCTTTACTTATTAAACTGTCTTTATCTCAACTCATAAGTTTTCTCACTTTTACTCTTCCGAGTCTTTCCTCCATCCCAGCCTGGGGAGAGTGAGTGAGCAGCTACGTGGTGCTTAGTTGATGGCTGGGGTTAAACCACGACAGCCATTCAGAGAATGCTGAGCTGTTCAGATGGAACAGAATAATTGTGCTCAGCTTAGTAAGCAAAATTTCTGGGGCTATTTTTACTTAAATGTCTTTTACAAGGAAACCTCTTAAAAAGAAGTTTATTTGCTGTCAGTTGTACATTAAAAAGCAAAGTTCAAGTTCCTCTTGTGTTCAGGAAAAGAATAATAGTTATATATCTTAGAATGCAAAAAGGATTCTGCAACTCACACCTACCATTAGCTTGTAGCACATTATGAACCAAGTGAAAAAACCCTACCTGACAATTTCAACTCGAGTAGCACATTCCGACTGTTTTTCTTTCCACTGTGGCTCATCCCAGTCTAGTTCATAGAACACCACCACAAGCGCTGGAACCAAATTCAGGTGTTTGTTCATCCAACCAGTCTTCAGTATTCCTTTTGGAATATACCATTCATAGGATGTTCTCTGAAAATATTGAGGTTATTAAAGCAAGCTACCAAATCCATTTACTGGCTTCTTAGTATAGCAGAAAGGGAATCTCCTCTACTTTCTTGCCACTTGCAGATGTTTGTCATCTTTACCATTATTCCCCTCAAGCCTTTGATTCCTATCAAGACATACACCTAATTGCCTAGCATCGGAGCCTGATGCCTGAGATAGCAGTAACAAAGAACAGCAGATACCAGGTACTCTGGAGAAAAAGGTCAAGTTCAGAAGCATGTTTTGCACACTTTCATGAAAAATCAGGTTTATTTTAAAAGGGGGCTCTCAAACAGAGCCAGGAAAAAACAGCATTCTTGTTCCTTGCCAGCATCACAGAACCATGTCATTGCCCATTGACATTACTTCTTAACTGTGATTGGAAAGCAGCAATTAGAGCAAAGATATTATTTCTACTGCATTTCACTTGCCTAAAAGCTTTACTTTTTTTTTTTTTTCAAAATACACCAATTTCAAATATATAGTTTCTGCAGAGTTAAACTTTGGGTTTCATCAAAGCTCAGATTTTACAAGCACACCTTAATGCCGAATAAACGAACAGCAAGTACTTAAAACAATATATATTTGCTTTCTCTGCTTCTCGCTAATGAACTAAGGTGCCGTCGCTTCCTGTGCGTCTATACCACTCCGCCACAGCGCCAGTGGCTCTCCCTTAGCCCTGACAGCCTTTCGCACACTTCAAGTTCCCGGGCTTCCCCTCTAACAGCGGGGGGAGGCAGCAGAGCCCCAGCCGAGAGCTAAGCAGCGCGACTGCCGCTCAGCTGCCTGCGACCCGGGTAAATCAGCGCAAGCCCTCGCTACAGCCCTTCCCCTCGAGGAGACACCCCCTCCCGCATCCCGCCCCTCGGGCCTGCCGCCGGCTCCTGCCACACGGGCAGAGGCCGGAACCCCGCGAGGGGCCGGGCCCGCCAAGGCGGGGCGCAGCCGGGGCACAGGCCGCTGGGTACCTTGGTCCTGCACTTGGGGTACTCGTGGTCGCCGGGCAGCACTTTGAAGGAGATGGGGACACGGTCGGCCCTGCGGTTGGCGCAGAAGGCGTCCCACACGGCCCTGTGCACGGCGTTGTACACCACGTCCAGGCCGGTGAGGGTGACAAACGCCATAGGCCGGCAGCACAGCTCCACTGGGAAGTCCCACTGCGTCGGGGTCATCCTGCGCCCGGGCTGGCAGCCTGCGAGGCGGCGGGAGGGCGACTCTCAGCGCGGCGCCTCGGCGGCCCAGGCCAGCCGCTCCTCCCCGGCCCAGCCCGGCGGCAGGAGCTCTCCGCTGCGTTGCCGGGCTCTGACCCGGTGTCAGGCACGTCCCCCCAGTCGCCGCTCGCAGCCACGGGCAGCACAACCGGGAGCTGCCGCGGGTCACGGGAGGCGCCGGCGGGCGGAGCGAAGGATGAGCCACCGCCTCAGGAAACGAGTGCCGGGCATCGGAAGGGCAGCAGAAGCGACCAATCGACGCCTCCGCTCCTTCGCCGGGCCAGTCAGAGAGGGCCCGCGCGGGGGCGTCACTGGCGAAGGAGCCAGTTAGCTGAAGAAGGAAGGGATGCAAGCCTGGCAGGGCTGGCCAATGGAAAGACAAGGAGGAGGTGACGACTGGAAGAGGGCACCAATAGCAGCGAGCGACCGGGTCCACGCTGCCCTCAGGGGAGGTGTGTCCATCAGGGGAGGTGTGTCCATCAGGCGGGGCCGCTCGGGCCTCCGTGTGCCACACCGGCGCCACACCGGCGGGGCCGCGCCGCGCCAGCCGGTCCCCGCCAGCGGGTCCCGCCCAGCCCCGGCGGCGGGGAGGGGGGGAAGGGAGAGAGGGAGGGAGAGAGTGGGGGACGGGGGGCGGATCTCCGCGCACTGCCCGCCCCGCAGCGCGCGCCATGGCGGCCAACGAAGACCAGGAGGTGAGTCCGGGCCCTGCCCGCGCCCGGGGCCTGAGGGCAGCCGGCCCGGGACGCTCCTTTGCAGCGAGAGGGAACCTCCGTGCGCGGAGAGAGGAGGTGGTGGACGTCGGGAGGGAAGAGCCGGCCGCTTGAGCGGGCGAGGGGGAGGGAGCCGGGCGGCGGCGGGGCGGGGGGAGCGGGGCGGGCCGGGCAAGCGGCGGGGCCGTGCGGAGCGTGTCAAACCGAGCGCCGTGTGCGGGCTGGCGGCGGTGACCGGCTTGTCCGTGCTGCAGATGGAGCTGGAAGCGCTGCGCTCTATCTACGAGGGAGACCTGTGCTTCAGGGAGCTCAGCCCCGTGTCCTTCCAGTACCGGGTAAGGCAGGGCAAGGTCTGCGGGTCTCTGCGGTGCAGGCTTCGCCCCGAAGCTGCTCTGCTGCCTTGTGTTTGACATACCGGGCGTTCTCTGAAACGAATGGGTGTAAGGCGGGCAGTGAAAACTCGATCTGGAGGCCGTTGTTTCAGGATCTTTGGTATGATGATTCTTGATAGTACAATGCTTTGTCTTTAGGAACCTGTTCCCACGCAGGTTTGTCAGCCCTTAGCTGGGCATCCTACCTACACGTCCATGTACTACATAGGTAGAACCGGCAGACTGGCTGCAGGAGCCAGCCTGCTGAGTAATGCTTAATACTTCTTAAACTAAGTAGTCAGTTTCTGTGTAAAGCTCTGAAACTTCCTTATTGCTAAATTACAGTCTTTTGTCCAGAGATAGCTGGCGTGCCTTGTCTACTTGCTAAAGAGAAAATTCACAAAATGCTTCAGGTATGTACATTGATACAGTCTGCTCAGAAAACACATACAGGGAGTGCTGAGCTTGAGATTTGCAATTTTCCAAAATTTAAAGACCTGGAAGTTCTGGGCACAGACTGAGGCAGATCTTTAGGTGGCCAGAGAAATTTACTGAAAACTCAGGCACCTGTGGGACAGAAGGGAGACTTCTGAAAATGCCATATGCATATTACCTTTTTGTAACTTCTCAAATAACTTCAGAATAACATGAGTAGTTGTGATGAAATATAGGTCAACTTAATTAATGGCACTTGAATCCCATCCATTTAAGCGCAGCCTTCCTTCATTGATAGGACCTTTATTAGTAAGTTTGATTTCTTCAAAAGAGTAAATGCAGCATATCTGCAAGCCTGCAGTGTATCATTCTACATTTTACTAGCTTTGCTCGTTGCTAATATTTATTAGACAAAAAATAATTGTCAACAGTTAGGACAACTCAATTTAAGTACTGTAAAACTTAGTGGCAGGAAAGGGCAATAATACAGCTTTCCTATGAAGGAGAATTTGTGTTATGAGAAAGCATAGTGCAAGTGAATGCATGAGAAGGTAGAAAGAATTAGTATCCCATTTTCCTGAGCCTCATTTCTCACACATCTTGCATACAAAACACAGCTGTTTTGTAATCAGCGTGCTATGAAATTGAGATTAAAGAAATATTTTTCAAATATTGAGAAAATGTAGCAGCAACAGCATTTGAAGTAAGGCCACCCAGTTTTTAGGTTGCACTGAAAAGGAGGAGCACGGTCATGTCACGCAGCTCTCCCAATGGATTTGCTCAGTGTGCAGACAGGGCTTTCCTGAGGCAACTCTGTAAACTGCACCCCCAGTTCTCTTCTTGGCACTGGTGGGAACGGGGCTGCTACACTGTAGATAATGTCTTGAAAAATGTTGCAGATTCTTGATGTAAAGTGTTATTTATTTTACCTCTAAAACAGATGCTTGTGAATGTCAGTTTGTCCACTTTGCTGAAACAGACACTGTGAATTAAAAAATGCACCAACTTAAAAAAAAAAATAATGTACGGTACCCTTACCTTGATTAGGACTTTTCTTCTGGTTACACGTCATTCTATAAAATTTGGTGAAGCCAGATATGGACTGTTCTATAATGAGGGAAATAAGGAAGAATTTTCAGGTGGTTTTAGAATACGGATTTAAGCAACTTTGTTGCACTAGTTTTCCAAATAATGTGTGAAACTTGTTTCTGTTTGTATGGCATGCCTTTAGTAGCACCTGTACTAGTTTTAAATTAAAAAAAAAAAAAGTTTTTAAAATTTAATTCAACATAATTGTAAGGATCATATGTGTAATTTGGGTTCACTTAATTGGTTGGATGTGAATGATTATCAAAGTGTGGCTTTTTTAATGTTATGCTTTTTTATCCATTCTCATTCTACTGTCTTCTTAAATCTTTTACTACTCATTCCTTCTTATAATGAAATAAAATAGAGGACAGAAATACTGAAATTCTTATCTGTTGATTTTTGCTGTCTCAGGTCACTAGTTTATCATTCTCTTTATCTCAACACTGTCTTGTGGTTTGTTTTCATATTGCTCTGATCTTGGATGCATGGGAGGGGGAAAGAAGGCTTCATCTTTTCTGTTCACATATATTATTGTATAATATTTGGCTTGCAGATGCTGCAAAGTAGTTTTTAAAACAAAGCAATTAAATAAAAAATAAAGAGAGCTTTGAATGTTTCTCTTGCTTTTCCTAGGATGAAAACTGCAGGTAGGAGTTAATATTGATGTCAGGAATTTAGTATTTTTTCTAGATAACAGCTTTATTTTCTGATACTTTTATGATGATAATAGTTGTTATCTTAAGGAATCTGGATAGTCTTAAACAAGTGAAAGACATGCATATTGACATTGTGATGCTTAACGAGTGGCAGTAAACTGTTGATTTATAAAGTTTTTCTTTTTACTTCAGATAGGTGAAAATGGAGACCCCAAAGCCTTTCTAATAGAAGTTTCTTGGCCAGAAACATATCCACAAACAGCACCAGTCATATCGATGGACGCTTTTTTCAACAACACAATGTCAGTATTTATGACAGCTTCACTCCGAGCCTCATATGTAGGGGTTTTTTGATTGAGAAGCTTTTCTTCATCTGTCTAGATTATAGTGGAGTTTTATGATTTCTTTTAGATCTTCAGCTATTAAACAAAGTATTTTGGATAAGTTAATGGTAGAAGTTGAAGCAAATCTTGGAACTGCTATGACATACACACTTTTTGAATATGCCAAAGATAATAAAGAGTTGTTCATGGAAAAGCAGCCGGTTAACACTGTGGTAAGTAGGTAAATTCAGATTTTAATCTCTTGCTTTTAAAACTGAAAAAAAAAAAAAGGTTATGACAACTCTAAATACTTCATGGCTCTGTCTTTAAGTTGTTAATCAGTGTATCGGGTATACCCATGCTAGTGTCTAAACAGTGACACACAGAGTATGGTGCCATAATGCTCTATGTTCATAATTGTTACAGTTAATTGTTACTTTGCTATTACACCAAAATGTTTGTGGGCTCCAGTTCTGTCCCATAGAATAACATAAAAATGAAGACTTGGAGCAGAAGCAAAACTAAAGAGAGCTGAAATGGAGATTAAAAGCATCTGCCCAGGGAGGGGGATAGGGGGACAGAGCAAATTACTGCAACCTTCCTGGGATGCAATGGATTACATAAGTGCAGCTCCAGGGTCTTGAATGAGTCAGGCTGGATCTGTTTGTGGCTTCTGTGCTGTACAAGGACGTTATTGGCCTCTGTTGCTGCAGATTTGCTTTGAGGGAGAAGGATTGTTTTCCATGCTTGGGAAGTCTGAATCCATCTCTTCAGACTAAACCACACTCCATGATTAAATTTAAGAAGTGTAAGAGGTGCCCTTTGCAGCTCTCAAAGGAAATAATTCCAGTCCCCAACCCTTGTTTTAAAACTACAGTCACAATTATATGTTGATTAAATGCTGCAGACTGCTGACAGCATTGCTTCTTTCTGACAGTCAAGATATTTCAGTATGTCAGGTTCGGTCATCACACACAGAGGTATCTGTGGAACAAATATGCAAAATATTAACAACTATTTTTGTCCTTCTCAGACTTCAGTAAGCAATAGTATTGCAATTGGAACTCCTGATGTGCCAGCAAGTAAGAAAAAAGATAAAAAGGAGCAGTTATCCAAAACCCAGAAACGAAAACTGGCCGATAAAACAGGTTTGTTCACTATAATATTTTGTTTGAGCAGTATGAGAATCCAAACTTTATGGCAGCGACATCTTGCTAGGGTCAGACTCAGCAGTCATTTATTTATAAGATTAACTAATTTAAATCTGTGGTCTCTGTTTTGCTTGTTTTGGATGAATTGTTTGTCCTGAGTTGTTAGTTCTGGTCAAAGCAACTTTCTGTAGAGTGGGGATTTCACAATGTTATTGGTTTTGTTTTATATCTTTATTTCAATACATGACAGAAGTACAATTTTAAAAAAATAGTTGTGGGAGGAAAGTGTTTCTGACTTCTGAACATTCAACAGAAAACATGGTTTGTTCATGGGCCCTCATAAATAATTGACATTATTTAAAATGCAATTTCTAAATGAAAGTATTTGTTTTGGAACCCAAAATAAAATATTAAATTTAGTTTGTATGTTCAAAATAGAGGTACTTCTGCAGATACTTTATGCTTTCAATGAAATGGTAGGTTTCTGATTGAAAAGTGTTCGATATTTCAGCTAATCCTGCTGATGACTTTTATGTGCTCAACTTTAATTTTTAATAATGATCTGGATAATACTGTTATATTGGAGCAACGAGTTGTACCCAGTGATAGCAATTTCTGCCTATAATTTTTCTGACCTAATGTATAATTGGCAGATTAAATGTTGACCATATAAAGCAAAAGTTGTGTAAAATTTTTTCTTTGACAGAATGCATCACTGCTGGTCAGCCCAGCTCATGTTAGAGTTGCCTTCTAAATTAAATGTCAGATGGACTGGAGTGTTTTTATTCAAACAGGACTACTTTGAAGAAGTATATGTTTAAGACAGTAATACCTCTTTTTGTCGTCATGGCTTTGTAGTGGAGAAATTAAGGTTTTTGGAGCTTTAGAATTTTGTGCATTGATGTTAAGGAATGGTAAAGATTTCCCCTTAGCTTGTATGTTGAAAATAAAACCTTCTTATTCTGCAGATAACAAAGGGGAGCTTCCGCGAGGATGGAACTGGGTGGACGTAATTAAGGTAGCATGACTGTATGGTATGCAGTATTATGGAAATACTGCATATGTACGTTAAAAATAATTTTGTACTTACATTTCAAGAAAACTAATCTGATTCTTTTTCTTGCTTTTCTTCCTAACTTTGTTTGGATTTGACTGTGGTGTCTGGTTCATTTCTATGTGCATCCAGCATGTAAGTATTTTCAAGCCATCTTTTTCAATGTTAAAAAGATTTTCAAGAAATAGTAAGAACTGTTGCTCTTTTGGATTCTAATTTACATATTACTCAAATGCTTTAATATGGTTAGTCCTTCTGAATATTAGAGTTAGAAGGACTTTGATTCCCCTTTGAACTTTGTTGGCCTAGTATGTCTTTTTTATTTATTGAGCAATTAAATCTTAATGTTATGATGAGAGAGGCTTGCTAGCCAAATGCACTGCAAATATTCTGTCTTCATCTGGCAACAAGATGTAAAATAAAGTCAGTGGTGTTGCCACGTTCTGGAGGGCAATGGTTAAGTAAGCAGAAGGGAGTTGTCCCAAGTGGGAGCATTTTGCTGCCTCCTACAAGCCTGAGTGTTCTCTGCTGCAGCTCCTTCAGTGAATAATTATTTTCTGCTTGCTCCCACTGCATTGATTTCTGCCACCCTCTTGTCTTTGCTGATTCAGTGGAAATCCATGTAGCTGCTTTGCAATTTTGAAAGTAAACTATTTTATTTTACACAACTATAAGTAATTCTTACTGGTGCAGTTGTTAAATAAGAGCAAGTAAATGATGATGGTGGTTTTGGGCAGAATCCTTCTGGGTTAAAAGTGGCTATTTGTAGTGGATGTCTTGAATTCCAGATAGATATCACGATATATGCACTGCATGTAATAATTAGCTTTTAAAAAGTGAGAAATAGTGAATTAATGTCTCTTTTTTATTGTGTAAATTTCCACATGGGAATTCTCTCAGAGGTGCGTGGAGATGCTTTTTTCCATTAGTCCATCTTATTTATTTTGGAGAGCTGGTGACAGAAATCTTAAAATTAAATAGAAACAGCACCCTGAGGTTTTTCTGGGGTTTTGCGGTGTTGCTTTATAAAGTCCACTTTTGCATTCAGGAAATAAGCTCATTTAGTGTCTAAGCTTAAGAAATTATTTTTGATGCTTTTCAGTCTTTTGGTACAGTAGCACAATCAGTCTGTATTATTAATTAAATATACATGTGTTCTATGTAAGACGGAGATAATGTTGTTCTTGTTTCCTAATAAATGGCATGGCAGTCTAAACTCTGAATACTTTCTTTTTGTGTCTCTTTTATAGTTAAGCAAAACTGGTTCTAAAGATGATGAATAAAGGACTTTGGTACAAGGAAACTCCACCTTTTAATACAGTACAATTTTGGGTCACCATCTTTCTCTTAATAACTTTCATATTTGTTGAAGTAGACATTTTATAAAGCTCAATTTCCTAACTCGCAAACCTAGTCACACAAGTTTATCTCGAGACTATGTGGTCTTCTTCGGAAAAATAAAAACAAACTTGCCTTAAATGAAGGTTAGAATGTGACAAAGGATATAGAGAGCTGATGTGGTGAAGTGAATAGTGCTATATGCAGTGTTTATTAATTTATATTTTATTCTGTAGTAAAAATCCTGTTATAGTGAACCCAATGATACTGTAAACATTTCCTGGTGTTCTTATTCCAACTGAAGAAAAAAGCACTATAACAGTGATTGGTCACTTGACAGCATAATTCATCAAAATAAATTATTCCATGGAAACAAGACCTTTGTCATTTGTTTATCTAATATGAATGTAGAAGGAGAACATAAAACTTGTTACATTGTAATAGACTGAAGCTTGTGGTCCCCTCTTCACTAGTTACTGTCTGAAATAGTAAATACTAGCGAAAGCAAGGCCAAACATTCTAGTCTGCTCAAAACTGAGTGGTTATAGCAGGCGTATGTCTTCTTTATTCTCTGCGGTATCCATCTGTTAGTCTTTCTCCAGTGTGCATCCCCACAGATGGTTGGACGTCTGAGGGGAGGGAGAAGTGCTTTCTTGCACGTGTCTCAGTGAGTATTGTGATTCTGTAGCTCTTTCATTGGAGAAATGGGGCATTCCTTGGAGGGGTTGCTGACCAAGTGGTGGCATGGTGGAAGTCAGCACTCTGTCAAATGTGTTGGGAGAACTTTTTTTTTCCTAATCTGCTATCTTGCATCAGAAAGAGAAGTCGTCTTTGCTATATGAATGGTTACTGACTACAAGATGCCTTAATGTCCCTTATTGTTGTTTGTTTTGAGATGAACTTTAATAAACGCCTATTTATCTGCTGTGGTATGTGTTTATTTTTTTTAATTGTGTATTGCCTACTGCAATTCTAGGGCGAAGTTTGAACTTGCGAAGGATTTTCTGTCACAAAGAAAGCATTCTTAAAAGTTGGTGGAAGAATTACATCTTCCCTCTCTCGGTATATGTTTACATGTTTTTCAGGGCAGTTGTGTTTGCTGTTAATATGAGGGTCAGTCATCCCACTGAGAATTGTAAGAGAGTCACCGTTACGTTCATTGTTTCTTTGAAAGCGCACGCTCCGCTGCACACAGCATTTGGTGAGAGGGATGTTAGAGGTGCAGGCTGGATGCTCTGGGCGGTGGTGCCAAGAGCCGGTGTAGCAAATAGAGGATAGTTTATGTGACTGTCATGTTAGGACTTCTGTTGACGGAGTGGAAGTGTTTATGCTACTGTCTGCACCAAGAGAGCTTACATACAACATGTTAGTATCATTCTCGTGAATTATATCTGTTTTAACAAAGGAGGATACACTAAATATATTGCAAAATTACTGCTTGTCTCCATAGATATAAAGAAAAAAATATATGAATTGTTGTGACTGCAGGTGAAGGAAGAAAAATTGAATTTGTTCTGTGCTTTTCACTCTTCTGAAGAGACTGTGGACATCTGAAAGAAATATGGTGGGTATTGCTGTCATCCAAGAAGCTGTACTTTTTCTTCAAACACTGGGTTTAAAATCAGTAAGTGTATGTTCTTCCTCAGTAAGGAAAATACTTAAAGAATTCTTTATTTCAGAAGGTCATGATTTCTCTATGAACTCAACTCATATTTAGTAAAAGCTGGTAAAGTACACAAGGCAGGACTTTTTCCAAATGACGCAATCTTGCCTTTGACATAAATGGGAGGCTCATGGCTACATCTGAGCAAGAGTGTCTGGCAGGGAGAAGTTGCTGTGGCTGCACACTGCAGTCCTGTGAGAAGGGAGGGCATTCAGCTTTAGTGTCTGCCAGCATCAGAACAGGCAGGACCTTTTCTTTTCACGAGGTTTCCAAGGGGAATTGACTTGTCATTGCTCCAATCCTTGGTGTATGAGTCAAGTTGCCATGACAATTTATCTGGATAGATTAGTGAGGGAGGGCAGGGGAAGAATAGATAAGAACCACATCTCTTGCTTTGATGGTGTTACCGTGTGTAACGGCAAACTTGTGAAATGCCTGTTTTTTCAGCTCCTAGTCTGCCTATAAACCACACACTCTTGTGAAGATACCTGAGCAATCTTCTGTGGTTCTGTTAGTAAACGTGTTTGTTTGGAAGTCTTTGTTCAAGGAAAATATTTTGCATTGGGAACTTCTGTATCAATTATTTGCTTCTATGCAAATTTGGGAAGGTAATTTTTGTCGTTAAGCCATTTTCTCATAAGGCACGATGGTTGGAATGTGGTCATTTCAAAAGTCTAGGTACTTTATATTATGGAAAGGCCTGAGCAGCAGCAAGTGAGGGGAAGGGAGGGAAAATGTAAAGAATCTTACCAGGATAGGCACAACTGTAAATAGAGATCATGACTACAGTGGGAATTCTAAACACTGTTGAAAAACACACCACCACCACCACCACCTTTTTTCAAGTAAAAACCCACTGGCAGTGAAAAAATGGTGGTTTATGCTTTATTTCAGTAGGTCAAGAGTGTTTTGATTGTAGGGCTACACAATATATTTAAATAAATGGGTTTTGCAGTAAATCTTTGGTTGGCCTGAGAAAACAAATGTCAATACTAGTAACAGTAAAAGTAGCAAGTGTCTAAAATACAGGATGATTGAAAAGGAATTTGTCAGTTTACAAAATTTTCCATACTGCCTATATAGTAATTGCCTTGCTGAAGCACCAGTTGAAAGAGCTTTTAAAAAATACTTTTTATCTATAGTGTTGCTCTTGCAGTAATCATTTGGAAATCTCATCTGATCAAGCATAGCTTACTTTTTTTTCCCTTTTTCAAATTTGTCTCTGAGAATCTTTCCTTGGGACAAATTTGGTGCAGAAAATTGAGGTGGCAATGCCAGTGCTTAAATGAAGTTTAGGTTTTTAAACTGAAATTTGACTTAAAATATTTTTGCTCCTCAGTCTTTTAGTACATATTTGAACGGGTTAATATTCCTAGTGCCTTTGTTGATTTGCTAATTAATTTTAAGATATGCTTTTTCTTTTTTTTCAAAACTTTCCTCAGCAGGCTGTCATTTTGTGGTTTGTTTGCTTGCTCTTATGGAGGCAGGGAATCTCTCTGTCTTTTTCTCCCCCCTCTGTCAGTCCTTGTGGTGCCCTGGAGCACATCGGTAGGCAGTGCACTTGCCGGCCTCAACTTACAGGAGATCTTAGCACAGGATGGGTGCAGTTTTTGCTACAAAATGATTTGGTATCTCTGAAACACAGTGACCTGTTCTCAAATATCTGTTCAGCTCTTTCAGTTGTCGATACAGGTATTTGAAGAATACAGGAGGAAAAAAAATAAGTGTGGCAGGGGCACAAGAACTGTCACTATCGCATTGGTATTTTATACTTTATTTTGAATAAAAACTTCAAAGCAGTCTTAAATTGTATTTGTGTGCTATTAAATACATGTTTCTTCAGTGGTATTAGAACCAAGCCCAGAGATGCTTCATTGCATTGTCATGTATCAAATCCCGGGGAATAACGTAGAGTTTCTGCCAGTGGGTTGGGAGGATGGGTGACAGCTGTGACTGATGAGCTGCGTGTCCTCATGTCTCCTGCTCAGCCCTGTGCTCACCCCGGCACAGCTGACATGGAAATTGGGGCTGCTGATGTCTACAGTACCACTGCAATGGGTTGGACGTGGGATGCGTAGATAAAGCAGGCCCAGCTGATGAGCTATTAGATTTTGGTCAGTAAAAGAAGAGTATGGAAAAAAACCCAGCATTTATTCATATAAGACCTTCAGCAGAAGTGCAAACATAGGGAGTCCTTTCATCTGAGGCAATACAAGTGATTTTGAGTTACACTGTGAACTTCGTGCTGTGAAAATCATGGAACTGGTTTGAACCAGAAATAGTTCCACTTTGCGAATTGTTTCCTTCAACTGTGTTTTGTGGCTTATAGTACGGCATCCTAAGTTCTTCTTAACAGCAGAATGAAGCGGGGAGGAAATGTTTGTTCAACAGATGAAATACGAGAAGTGTGAGAGTTCTGGGTGGACTGGAGGAGGAAAAACATCCTCATACGTAAAACTAGAAGAGCGTAGGGGATAAATCTTCTTTGCTGCAGGACAATACAGCAAAACAATGGCTAAGCTTAGGGTTGCAGAGCCATAGATTCTGGCATGAGGTAGGGTTATGGTAAAAGACAAGAGGATTGTAGATTTTCTTTCTGTTGCTGTCACCTATTGTGTCACCAACATGGATTTGGCTTCGTCTCAGAACGGTCTGCCCCACGGTTGTGAGAAGAATTTCTGTTTGCCTGACTTTTGTGCTTCCTGTTTGTTTCTGAGCCCACAGAAGCAACCTCTGAAAGTCTAGTGCACTCCCAGAATTAAGACAAAACATATTGACTAGGTGCTGGAAAATCGTGTTAGAATATTTTATATGGGTGAAATAAAGAGTTAACTGTTTCTCTTCTGTCTCCTTCATTCAGAGCAAAGTGAGGCTGAATTACACAAGACTTATGAGAGTCTATATCCAGACACCAGTGTCCCATGTCAGACTGAAAGTTTGTCTGTCTAGTTTAAAGTCTACATAACTATCCCTTCCTGAGCTTTCATGGTAATGGTTCCTACAGTAGCATGTGTTTTAAGTATTTATGTCTAAATACAGCAGAAATTTCAAAACTCTTGCTGTGATTTACCTGCTGCAAGTTGCTTATGTTGGGAGGTGGGATAAGGTCACAGCAATCAGAGAGAAAGCCAAACTATAACTGCACAGCCTTAGTGGAAAGAAATGGGGTTATGTGCGTGTCTCTGAGGGCATAATTTCTTCTGCAGTATCTTTATTACTGGTAATGATCACTGAAATGAAGAAGTCAGTCTAGGATGAGTTTTGAAGCTATCATTCAAGAAAATATAATCTGTTTCTTCTAAAACAATTATCTGTTATAGTGTCACTGAGAGGTGATAAACATAAACATAGTCTTGTATAGAGTCATTCTTCTGAACAGGATCTTTAAATCAAGTGTCTCTGTCAGTAATGCATTTTATTATTTCCTGCAGGAAAATCACATGAAGAAAGCATTACTATCTAAAAAGCTGCTGTCTCTGCTGTAGAGAACCATTTGATCTCTACTTGTAGGGAAAACCAGGGTTCAATTGACCTTGAAGAGACAGAATTTATAGTAGTATAGGGAAAGTGCAGAAGCCTGTTGATAAAAAGTACAGAGCCTCTATAGATGGTGAACAAATTTGCACAGCATTATCAGGTTTGTATTTTTCTCTGAAGATCAGAACTAGAATATTACCAGGTTTTAGTTGACTGGCATTCAGCTGACATTGATTTTTTTTTTCCTCCTCATGCCATATGTCTTTAGATGATAAAAGTACAGGATGTAGTATAGAAATTTATCTCCTAGATTAAAATAGTGCTAAAGTTACAAATCCACTCAAAGGAAATCAATCTTACTCAGAAGTAAGGATGTGCCAGAATTAAAGCTGCCTGTGTGATGTTTATATGAAAAAAGAATGCATAGGAAGATTTTCTTTCTGTGACTGCATGGAGTTTGGAGGTTGGTTTGTGGGGGGGGTTGCTTGGTTTGGGTTTTTTTGTTTTGATTTTTGTTTGTCTCCCTCTGGTAGTGTCCAAGCAGGTGCTTAGTGCTTTGCTTCCTTCTGTCTCCAGTGGTAGGAAAGCAGTACAAAAACTGTATGTGCCTAAATCTGAAAAGGGAAGAAAGTTTTCAGTTAATAGAAATGAATAAAGTAACATAACTCTCCTTGGAACAAAGTGGACATTTGAACAGGTATAGAGGGAAATTAATTTGTTTTAATAAAACTGTCTGGATCTCAGTGGCTTTAGTGCCTATTTCAGAGTCTGTCCCCATGCAGTGGATCTGTGACATGTAAATGCTTATGGATAATTTTAAGTTGACTTTATAGCTACAGTCCATATGAATAAGCATTGCTTTCAATAAATTTGTGTTACAGAAGTCAGTGCAGATTGCAATGTATTGTTAATGAGCTCTAGTCCCCTCCCTTTTCATTTGATGGAAGGAGAAGAGAGATACTATTCCCTTCCCTGGGACACAAGACATCCACATGTATGCTGCCAATGAAGGCTACCTGGATTTGGTTAAGAGGCATTATGATCAGTCTGAAAGAGTTAAAAAGGTTAAGTTCTACGGTGTCGGGGATTGGCTCAAGGAGCGTGGACATGAGTCCACCAAGCAACTGTACGAGCAGAGCCCATTTTAGTTGACATAAGTAGGCCTTAGTTAGCTTGTCTATTAGGCCGTGGGAAAGGGGGGAACGGAAAAGTATTGACTAAGGCAGGGTCAGGATATTTTTGAAGAGATAAGAGTCAGAAGAATGTGGGATGCGCATAGCTAGCTAAACCCAAGTAGGTGGAGTAAGTAAATGTGCTTAGCCTATTAGATAGAGACAAGTGTGCATAATTATGGTATTTGGTATAAATGCACGCTATCTCGGGCAATAAAGTTGAAGTATGCTTTATCACTCATATTGAGTCGGCTGCATTTCTTCCTCCGTCCGCTCGGGTCTGGAACTCTGATGGGACTTTTCTCTGCACTACGGGATCATTTTAGTAGCTTAAATGAACCCACTGTTTTTATACATTTTTTTCTTTGTTAAGTTGCTGATTGTGATGTTTAGTATGTTGTGAGTGCAAACAGACACATTAGCTTATTAGCTAGTGTATGTGTCAAGTAACCGTTCGGTCAGATGAGTTCACGAGCAGTTACCTTGTCTTTCCTAATTTCATGGTATGATGAGTGTTCTCTACCTCTTTTCATGGTGCACACCTACAGATAGTGTCCCTCCCCTGGTTTTCTTCCCAGCATGGGCAAAAAATGGTACTCAGCATCACTGCGAGTTTCCTTCATGGCTTTTATATAAACAGGTATATTGCATGGGGGAGGAAGAAAAAAATTAAACTACTGACTGGCACAGATGGAACTAATTAAGATAATCTGTGTCACTTTGCATATAACTTAACATAATATCACAAGCTACAATATGTCTCCCCTCGATTTATCTTCTCCTGTTTTAAATGTATATATTTGAGACTTCTACTACAACCTCTGACTGGTAAAGATTGGGCAGAATCTCTTTGTGATCATCACAGTAATTTTTGTTGGACAGACACAAGCCCTACTCTGCTAGACCCTGTGTTATCAATAAACTCAAAAGAAGCAGAGGTGGTCGGTGTCTTGCAGGATCAGGAAATGGGGAAGAAATGTATTTTATGAGGAGACACACTAAATACGAAGAGGAAATGTTACTTCTTTGGATATCTGTTCAGGGAGAGAAGATGACAGAAGTATTGAAGAGGTGAAAGAAAAGAGCGAGGAACAGCTTGAGCTCTGGAGCCTTAAGAACATGGTTGGTTACTCTTCTGAAAAATATAGTTGATAAACTGTTTCTCTGCGTGTTAAACCATCCCTGAGGTATTTTAAAAGATGATAAAATATTTTTGAAGGTGTTAATCGTAAATCATTGAGGGCAGGAAAGAATGTCAACAAGAAGAAAGTTATACACAGGAGCAAATATAGAAATTTTGATATGAAGCTGTGAGATTCTTGTATACCAAGCAAATGCAATTTCCATTTATGAAGAGATGGATACAACGCTCAAATCTAGTTTCATCTGTCCTGACAGATTCTGAGTAGTTTACTATTTTGAGCATTGCAAGCTCAGAATTTTACCTGCTCTAAGGAAGGGTAGCACACAAAATTTGGATTTAGATGTACATTTTGCACATGCACATTTGGCTCATCAGTATTTAAATGTCTAATTAAACTTAAGTTACATGTGTACAAAGTATATGCCCTGTGAGAACATCTGTCTTGCCTGAGAAATATTTATCCTCTGGCTCATTCAAAGCTTTTTTTGTCATCAAATGTAGCAAAATAATCAAAACTGCAATGATTTTTTTTTTTCATTATTAGAACAATCTGATTTCATTATGCTTACTTGTGTCAGAATCAGAGGCAGAAAGAAATGCATTAATGGAAGAACCCTGTCCTCAATTATACAATTACTGTAAAGAAACAGGCTGTAACTCCAGCTGATGGTCCTGAGGTGGGGGCTTCCAGGTGGTGTCAGAAGAGATCACCATAAAGTTTTACTGCATTTGGAAATTTTGAAGAAGTGTCAAGAGATGAAACATCAAGCATTTGTCGTAAGTTTTTTGGGAAATATTTTTATTTATTTTTTTAAATTCAATTGAATTTTTATGGTACAATAAGTGTAGTACTGGGTTTATTATATAAAGGGCATATTTTTAAACCTAGAACACAAAAGAAGGGATAGCGAAGCAAAGTCTTGACCAATACACACTATAAGAAACCTGTTAGGTTGGCTTTTGTGCTGTATATAAATCAGGGTTGTATTTGTATCCTTTGTATATGTATTTCTTTTTTCATTGCTTTCATTTTTGTTGGGTGAAAGCCTGATGATCCTGCCAGGAATATTACAAAAGGAAAACTTGGAATTAATTAAATGTATAGTTTGAAGAATGAAATAATGCAAAAGCAGAAAATGTTAAGTGTTGCATCTCACGGGGAATCAAAAGAGGCAGTTCTGACTGAAAAAGCATTGCACGCAGATGATAATCAGGCAGGTTTTACTCAACACTTTTTGGGAACTGGCAAATCATCAAAAGAAAATATAACTGGAATTCACTCTAAAGGAGAATCAGACTCAAGCATTTCAGATGAGTAGGATCTGTTTAATGTGCCATCTTCATTCCTCAAGCATAAACCTCCTGTTGAATGTGCAAAGAAATGCAGCCTCTTAACCAGTGGTACATGCAGGATGAAAGTTTTGTTTCAGGTATTTACAAACCACAGCCTACCAGGTTAGTGCTCAGTTCCTTCTGTTCAGAAGTTATTTGGTAAAGGAATAAATGTCGTTTTCCTTCCAGTCCACAAAGCACATTAGTTTATTAGTCTGAAAGTGGTTCACTGCTTTAATAACTGGAAGTTTTATTGCTAACCACTTAAATGAAAGAAATACTAAGTCTGAAGCGTTTCCTTCCACGTTATATCCCACAAGTGAATAATAACTTGATTTAAATGAGCAGCAGTACTTTTCTCATTATAGTATGAAGTACAACATTAGAAGGTATCATTTGAAGTAAAATTTCCCCCGAATCTTTATTAATGATGCTGATAACTGTCATCAAATAGGCATATATTTTATCCCCATCTTACAGAGGGTGTAACTGAGACCCAATTGAGATATATACTTATTATATAGAGGTAATAAGACTCAAACCTGTTTCTATCCATCTGCCAAACTGTGCAGCAATTTGGTGGGCTAGAGCTGCACCTACCTGAAGTAACGGTTTTCTTTACTAATGTTTTATGATTAGGGCAGCTTCTTAATTTTCCAGTATGTTCTCACAGCGAGTCTTTTGCTCATCTTGATAGCACATTTTACAGGGATGTTTTATGCAGTGATCTTGCACACAGGCAGCAAGCTAAGAGCAAATGGTTGAACTCTCCTAAGAAGCTGCACAAGATACTTCAGGAATATGCTACACTTACGCTCAGGGAGGAAGCTTCTTGAGACAGATGAGACCAGAAACGCAAAATGAAGAGAAGGGCACTTAGCTGGAATGATCAACAATATATTAGTTCCTAAAAGAAGGAGAAAGGTTAGTTTCAGTAATAAGGTAAAGGGGTCAGAGACATCACCAGTTTTGGGACTCTTCAGAATCTTGTGGTAGGATAAGCAATATTTAAATAAGTGCGTTACTGCTGTAATAAATATGTGAAATAGACAACTCCAAAGACGTTACTTCTCAATAGCTCTTAATGCCTTTTCCTGTTTGCTGTACTGTTCAGTTCACTTAAACATATGCAACTCCTTCTACAATTTCCAGACAAGTCTTTAGATTCTACTAGAGGAGAAAAAGCATGGAGTTTGGCCAAAGAAAATAAAACACATGCTGTGAAATTATATTTAATGCAGAGTATAAAAGCAGTCACTGCAGAATAAGCTTAATAACACAATAATAATTTAACAGCAAAACTGTGCATTTCATGAGGTTTTTTACAAACACATCTTTTCTGCTTTTCAGATGAAAAACAAAGGAAAAACAAATGTTTGCTCTGAGGTGCAAAGTGGTTGTGCATCAGAGCTAAGAAAGTAATTTAGTACTTTTTTCTGCCACGCTTTCCACAGTATGGTGCTCATAGTGCTCAGATGAGCAGTTAAATTATTTAGAGAGATTATCAAGCTGTTAGCCTCTGATCCAGTAAAGAAAGTTGTTCCTTCTGGGATTTTTTGGGGGTTATTTCTGTATTTGAAGACTACCCTGTTGGTCATTGGTTAGTATGAGTTAGATCTATTTAGTTCTTAATCAGTCCCCGTGGCAATTTCCCCATTAATCAAAGTGGTTTGTTGATGAGTATTTGGAATACTACAATACAGCGTGCACATTGTTCTTGTGGAAGGACTTAGATTTGTGCCCAAGAATATAAATTATAAAATATGCTTTAATTTTCAGTTGTTTCAGCTGGTAAATGTGTGGACATGTATCGTTGTTAGGTAAGATATCACAGATTTTAAAGCATATTTTTCTTGTCCGCTGAAACTAAACTCCTTGTAACAAATAAAGACTCTGTGGGGTGTGAGATTTGTGAAATAATGAATATTTTCTGAATCCTGCAAACAGAATGTTTTTGAGAAAGGACATAAAACTTTAGGCCTCAAAGGATCACTCAAGAACAGAAATCCAAGAGAAAGTTCTTGTCGAAAAGACTACTGTTTAACTAGTTTCTTACGCTATTTTAATCAGCATTAAGTACTGAAGATAGATTTCCACCTAGACCAAACCACCTATCTCTTCTCTGAATTTGAAGGGAGTTCAGTTCTGGTGGGAACTTTGCATCTTCTTTTTTCAGGACAAATTTTTCAAGTTGCAGCCTAAAGCGCTGATCTGCATTATAATCATTTCTCAGCTGGTGTATTTCTGTATATTTTAAGAAAACTATAGCAACCTGCATGTTGTTTTGTTTCACGGTGGTCACTTTTACCAGTAGTTGCTGTTCTCTGGAGTGTGAGTTACCCACCAGAGGGAGCCGAAGCCAAGAACTGTCAGATTTTGATAGAATCATTTATGTTGGAAAAGATGGGTAAGATCGTTGAGTCCAATCGTTAACCTGACACTGCCAAGTCCACCACTAAACCATGTCCCTAAGTGCCACATCTACGCATCTTTTAACCACCTCCAGGGATGGTGACTCAACCACTTCCCTGGGCAGCCTGTCCCAGTGCTTGACCATCCTTTTGGTGAATGAATTTTTCCTAATATGCAATCCAAATCTCTCTTGGTGCAACTTGACTAGGCCTTTCAGCTCCAAGGGTGTTCCATTGTGAAAGGCCTTGCTTACACTTCGCAGGGCTTTGGATTTGGGCTTCTGTTCTCAAGTTAGCTTGGGAGCAGATGGGGAGCAGGTAAGAAATCAGTGCACCTCCCTATGCCAGGTTATGACGTCTTTTGGGAACTGTCACTACAGTGTCAAAGTAAGCAAAGCAAAACCTTGTGATGTACATGTCATTGTTCTTTGGGGTTGATGTATGCTGTTCTTTATAACATGACTAAGGACACCAAAATTGTATAAAAGAGAAATAACTTTCAGAGTAAACTAATTATCCCTGAGGAAAACTAGGCCAGGTAGAAGCAAGGGTAAATAGGTTGTCTGTCTCTAAAAGGAAATCTCTCAAAATTCCTGACTACAAGCAGGCTGGAGGATATTTCTGCTATATATTAAACTGAAATTTGTTTTGTCAATAAATGAATTGGCTGAAAAAAGATCCAAGGTGTAGTTCAGGCATATCCATGTTTTGATTGTCTTCAGCACAGAAGGTGAACCTGAGGTCCCTTCCAACCCCAACCATTCTGTGATTCTATGTGTCAGGTGTCTAAAGTGTTTGTTGTAACTGAGAATTTTGGAACTAAATGTTTAAGTGCTTCAAAACTTAGATATATTCCTTTTTCATTAAAAATCACAGTATTTTGACATATTCCAGTTTATCCCAATTCAAGATGATATACTGAAGAATGTTCTGATTTTTTTAATCAGCTATTTTTTTTATCCAGCTCAACTACAGTGGTTTCTTAGATGTATATTGGTAGAAACTTGTTAAAATTCAAGCCATTTTTTAGTTATACCAAGCTATGTTTTCTTTATTACTTGTAAAGACCCCATGCCCTCCAAAATGGTTTTAAATTAAGTCTTAGTGCTATCATGAACAGGTTAGGTGCCTAACACGTTCCATAAGAAGCAATTAAAAAAAAAAAAGTCTTGAGAATGTTGATATGCCTAACTTATTTATCAATAAACATGAGGGATTAACACAGGCATCTCCTTAGCTTGGGTGTGCCAGTACTGACATGGGCAATGAAGAGGGAACTCCTTGGGATTTTTTTTTTATGGTAACCAACTGATTGAGGTGAGAGGGGTTTTGTTGTTCTTGGTTTTCTTTCTGTTCATTAGATCATAAGAACCATTTATATTTCACCAACTTTTAATAAAAATCTTCCTGTGACATGGAGGATGACATGTTCATATGGCTGACCATATGAACATAAACAGTCTTTAGAAATAGGTGTACGTGACTTCTTTGTCCTACAAAAGGCAGGAAAGCTCACACAGTTAATTACAGCTGAGCAATTATATACAAACTGGTCCTTGTTGCCTCTAGGCTGCTTGGTACTTGCTCAACTCATTAGTGATTTTCAGTGCTATGGCATGCTTTGACTTCTGCAAAGCCATTGGTCTATTGGTCATAAGAATTATGACCGATGGGAGACATTGAAACTTCCCTAGGTAACAGGCAAATTTGCTTTCTACACCACCAATTGTGGGTAAACAATCTATTAGTTCTCCTGTAGGACTTTTTTTCAAATTCAAAATCTTGTCATACAGAAATGGTAACAGTCACATCAAATAACTTCAATTTCAGCTCAGATTTGTGTTCCTTGACAGTATCTTGTCATGTCCTTCAAAGGAAGGTACAAGACAGCTTATATCAAATTGCTGGCTAACGGACTTCACTTTATGGCTTCCTCAGTTAGAAGTTGTCTTATATACTGGAGCATGAGGTTTTAATAGTTTTGTTGGGATTTTTTTGATGTCTGGATCCTATCTAACTCACGAAGGGCTCATTATCCGTATTTCAGCATTTCAGAGAGGAAGATTTATTTCTGTGTTTGTTTTGCTGTCAATTTAGTCAAATAATGGCACACCTGTCAGGACTTTTCATAGGCATTTTCCAGCATTTCAATGGGAATTAATCTGTCAAATGTAGTAAATAAAAAGAGAAATGTAAAAACTTCAAAAAGATTAGCAGGAAACTCATAAATTTGAAAAACAAAACAAACCTTAAATTATGCAGTTTACAATTGTACCTCCTCAGCAGTGGCTGTTTGGTAAATTACAGTGCTGTATGACACTTTGAATGTGCACTTCAGGATTTTCTTAATTAAAGAAAATAGAAAGGGAGAAAATTCTACATTTTTTTGGAAGAGCAGATACATTATGTAATAATTTCTTTCAGATGCTATAAAATGACCCTTCACTTCTCTTTTTTCGTTTTCTTGGATTACTTTTTATGCTACTCCTGGTTATTTCTGACAGCTTTTTTCTTCTGTCTCTGCACTTCATTCCCACTGTCATTTCGATCTTTGTTTCCGTTGCCTCTCTTGTTTGGGTTTATTTTTCTCCCTTGCTTTGTTTGTGGGTGACACTTTCATTTTCACTGTTTTCACATTTGACTTCTCTTCCCCTCAGAATTTTATTGCCTCATACTTCATTCTGAGGTCGGGGAAGGGGAAGGAATTCTGTGCCAGCCGCAGACTCAGGAAATATACTCAGCTCTGTGTTTGAACCTCTGTGCTTTTTTATTATTTCAGGGTTTTGATCTGATGGACTCATGCCAGTTGCTGCATGAAATATACATTTCTTCAGCAGATATTTATACACACCGGGATTACTCTATAGTTACATCAAGGAATTCAGTGAAAGATTATATTCTATGTGCTTGTAGAGTAGTAGGAGGTTATTTTTCACCAGTGAAAATTTAGGATTAAAAAATTCCTTTTTGTAACTCAACTGAATATCAGCCTTCCATCATTATATTGCTGTGCAAGTCAGGTCTGTTAATAATTTCTTTGCATTTACTCCATTGCCCTATAATTGATGTACTGTCATTATATAATCCAAATGTAATAAGGAATTAATCCTAAAGGTATGTTTTGTCAGTATGAATTCCCTCATCACTTCAACAACCTATTATATCTTCCACCAACAAACTGCTACTCAAGTACTTCTTCCAAATATAAGTTGAAGGACATTCTTTCCTGGTTTGATACACCAGTCCAGCTCACAGCTTTGCACAATGTTTGTTGACATTGTCAAACTAATATTTCTGAGAATGAGATTTGCGCCAGTGCAGTGCAGGAGTGTTCTCTCAGCTGGTGTCCTACTCCCAGTGTCAGCTGGGACATCATTAA
This sequence comes from Columba livia, assembly GCF_036013475.1. NCBI lineage: Eukaryota > Metazoa > Chordata > Aves > Columbiformes > Columbidae > Columba > Columba livia. Next base: position 34,823,327 of record NC_088605.1, read on the forward strand.
TCATCTTTGCTCTGTGTAAATATTTCAGTCACGTAAAAAATGGCAGGTTCTCTAAGGGTGACTAGTTCACTTCTATAGCATATAATGGTAGGAAAGGATAGTCACAATTACTTATGCAGTATGTTTGACAGGATTTGAATGATTTGGTTTAGGAGAAGCTCAGTGTCTGCCAGTCACGTTAATTTGATTTTCAAATGGCACTGGGAATATTCTGTATCAAAGACAGAAGTACTTTGCAAAGGCAAATCCAGCTGCAAGGAGTTAAGACAAAGTGTTACAGAGAAAATTGATTGAAAAAGGAAGGAAGCAATATGCCATCCATAAAAGAGATTATAAAGAGAATCATCCAAAATGTATGCTGATGTCCTTATTTAGTCCCATCTTTTGTCACTGGTAAGTCTGAAGGGTTTAAAAGCTGGACTTGCAGATGGTAATGACACTGGGAACACAGCACATCATGATCATGCTGCATCTAGATTCAGTGCAGGCAGAGACGGGGGCAAAATGTTTCAAAATATGCAAAATCAAACCACAATAAAAATCACAACTACTGCACATGACAATCTTTTATAGCATTAACAGGTGCAGTTAACTGTCATATTTGTCATTCTGATAATTTTTTCTTCCTGAACTGTCACTGCCCAAGCAGCATGTTTGCCCTTCCAAACCTCCCCCTCCCAGCCATGTCATAGCTGGTATAAATAGTCCAAATCAGGCTGTATCAGAGCATCTGGGGTTCACTCTGTACCTTGCTTGTCTGGTTGATTCTGACAGTATAGACCTGATGTTGTCATATACTTCATGCACTGGGTTGTGCATACACATCTGGAAACACTTCAGCCTTCCCTCTGTCTGCGCTTAGTCTTCAGGTTTTATTGAGTAGTGTGGCAGAATAAGGCTACAAGCTATGTTTTCTCTGTTTTAATTGGCTTTACTTTTGTACAGGAATAGAAAATAAGCCATGGTGTTCAGTGCTAGCAAAGGAATGTGGTTGTTAAGCTGATATGCCAAGACTCTGTGGCTGCTGTTCAGGGAGAAGCTGTAACTAATGACTACTTCCTTGTGATCCCTAGGTAATGAATGTTTAGAAACTATATTCTGGCTTCTCCAGAAAAAGAAGTTGTGCCCAATTTTTAAAATATTTGGGTGGCTTGTGAGGTCTTCACATTCTTCTGGAGTTTTTGAAAGTCACACTTGCAGCCATCCAGCAGCCTAATACCACTGAGACGATACTCTGGAATCTGAAGACTACAGGCATGTGGCCAAGTTACCTTCAGTTCATGCTGGAGGTGAGTGGTTTCATTTCTGTTGACATTTGTTAAATAAAGGACAATTTTTTTCTTTGGATTGATTGATTTCTGGAAGGATCATACAAATGGAAATCTGAAACTGTTGATATTGTCATTCCATATTCTATTTCAATAATCTCTTCTACTTTATCATGGTACATTATTTAATTTCCTACTGTTTCACATGAACATCTATAACAAGATTGCAATGGAAAACAATGTGCCATGTGGTTAAAAAAAAACTAATACCAAGTGACTTGAGTGCTCTGAAATGAATCGTGCAACAGAGGAGACAGGCTTAAGTGCTGAACAAATATATTCATTCTTATGAGAATACAAGAGATCTGAAACAAATTTCATGTTAATTTTGTGGAACTTTAAGAGAATTTAAGTTTCAAATGTTATGATTGCTCCTTATCACTGAAATGTACTCTCTAATCCTAAAAATCTCCACATTCTGGAAACCAAATATATTATTTTCAGTGCTGAACTCAAGGTTTTGTTGCTATCTTAACACTTCACCAGTAAACTGAATACTATAATTGAATATATATTTTATATGTTTGGTGGGGTTTTTTTGTTGTTGCTGTTTGGTTTTGGGTTTTGTTGGTGGGTTTTTTTGGGGTGTGTTTTTTTTTGGTGTTAGAGATACATTTTATGCAGGAATCTCAGTGCTGAAGTGATTACAGTGTGGAACACAGTAAAATCAAAATGCCATGCTATTAGAACAGAAAATGGAGTTGTAGAAAGTATTGTAACTGGGCTGGTGAGGCATACAAAACTCCTTGTATTTACAGAAAAGGGTCTGGCTTCTCTTATAGTTTCTCTGAGATTCATTTTTCAGGTATTAAATATGAATTTAATCAGAAAGTACGTTTGAAAGGGTGTGCATGTTTATGGATTTTTTTTTTACATTTCTGTAAAACCTAATTAAACAAGACATTTACTTATATAATTAATAACACAAAGCGGGCAAGTTGGGGCTTTTTCATATTTTTACTGGACTCTGTTAACTTATGACCTGTTGAAAAAGAAGTGTGTGAAAAAGCAGTCAGGTCATTACATCGTTCCTTGCCAAAGTAAATAGTACAGGATTCTTGAGGGAGGGCTACTGCTTGGCATCTCTGAGAACAGGTAGGAGTTTGTCTCTGGCACTGACTGCATGATCCACGAAGTTCTACATATAGAAGTAATCCTGTGTTCACGCTCCATACAACAAACTGCTAAATACTTTTAGATAGAACGATTGTTCAGTCAATAGTCCCATTTTTTTTCATTTTCTTGAGTCACCGTAGTCATTAGTATGAAGGGCGTTCTCTTAAAATCCAGCAGATAGTCATGGAAGTGTCTCTAAATAAAGTTAAAATCTGTAAATAAGCAATTATTTGAAGTATATTGTGTATCTGAATGAAAACTTTGAGTCTGGTTCAGGTCAGTTGTACTTCTTAGTTTCAAAGCTATTGTGAGGCTCAAACTGTGAGCTGAGCCTCCCTTTTCCAGAAATGAAGACAAAAGAAGTCACTTTCTGGGGATAAAACTCTTTAACAGTAATAAAGCCCTCACTGTAGCAGAAAGATGCAACTCATTCTTCCCTGTGCCTGTTGGACTGATTTGGTTTTCCCTACTGTTAGTGAGGCCTGTGAGAAATCTTTGGATAAGATCTTTAGGTGCTGTTCCCAGAACATGGTTCATATGATATCAAAGAATCCTGATGTGTTGCCAGGGGCCTTTTTGTCATTGGGAATGTAGAGGCTGGGTTTGTAAAGAATTGGCTGAGCCAGAATACAAAGACAAAACTCCCTAAGCAACCTATTCTGGCAGGCCACCTTCTGTCAAAGGCCACTGGGGACCTGTACCAGGAGACTCCACCCAAAAGGAGAATGAGCAAGGGAACAACAGGTGACAACTTCAACTTCTTTAGCACTGCAGAGCTGGAGCTGAAACATCGTTTGCCCAGGCCATGTATCTGCACAGAAATACGAATATTTTTAATAAATAAATCAGCTTATTGTAACCTTCCTTAAAGCCAAAGTGTCTTTGTCTTGAAGCAGGAAGATCAAAGAGATGAAGACCAAATGTACAATTATTATATTCCTTCAACTGCAAGAATTAGTGACCCTGGCTGCTTAAGAAGTGAGAAGGAGGTAATGTGACTATGCTGACTTAAATGCTATTTAAATAGTAGCATCACAGTCTGTCTAGACCAGTGGTTTCCAATCTTTTTTCCATCTGTAACCCATAAATTTTCTTCACTGGCAAGGCAGTCCTGGGTGAATGGAGGGTAAGCACACTGACAGTTTTCCTCACTACTTGCCATTCACCTCTTAAAGTCCGGAGTTGCAGACAGCCGAATTTGACTTCTGAGTAAATGTAATGAATTTATCTTGAATCTGCTGTTGCTGTTCACAGTAGTTATTTAAGGTGCAGTCTATCACCACCTGCTTACAATATACAAAATATGAGAAGGAAGCAAGTTTTCCAGAAGCCTTAAAATTGTAGTGATTACCTATTAAGTAAATTGTGCAGCCTTCTGAGGAATTTTGCTTCAATGAATGTAATCAAAATGTTGTATGGGGTAATAAATGTCAATTTTTTTTTTTTTTTCAGAACTTTGGACCCCATGGGAAATATGCAAGGAAATTAAGACTGGAATGGAGACTGGAGAAAAAGGTAAAACAAGAAATGGAACAAAAGGAACTTACTAGTGAATAACATAATGGTATTGATCAGTACTGGCTTAGTGGAGACAAAAAGGTGAGAAACAATATTGTGATGTACCATGCTTATACAGTTTCTCTCAAATCTCATAATATTGTTCTGCTTACTGATTGTTATGTTATGTAACTACTGTTAAAATGCTGAGAAGCTATCTTGTCCTACTTGGTATTCTTTTTTTTTTATTATGTCCCTATTTCTGTCTTTTTTCACTCCATAGTTTCCATTATGATCTGGTATCAGGAAGGTCTTGAATAGGTGTTATGGGGTCATAACCATAATTAAGTCCACCTTTTGATTGCTTAATTTACACTGATTATTAATTTTCTAATGAGAAATTCTGTAGTTTTTCCCTCCTAAAGATCAGATCCTAAATTGTAATATAATAGGAATTTTACAGCTTTATGGTGCTGTAATCAGTATTCCTTTTTTTCACAGGTTTGCAAAATTTATTAGTAATCTTTGCTATTTACTGTCATCCGCATATATAAAGTATCACTGCTGGGCTGTGTTTGGCTTTACTATGAACAGTTTCCCATCTGATCTGCCTTGCTGTAGATAGTCTCAGCCCTATGTTGATTTGACATGATTTACCTTGATTTTTCTCAGTGATCACTGCATGGTGTCAACAGATCAGCTGGAGAAGTTATTAAAAGTACATATGTGTACATATACATTAATTTATATGTCCATATGAAAGGACTTACACCTAGAGGTCCATTAGGTTTTAAGGTTCATTGACCAACACCAATGCCACTTAACTACTAACATAAATAAATACACTAAGATAGAGAAAAAGGTACATATTTTTAATTAAATATAAAAGAGAGAGAAAAGTGCTGACACAAACCTGCAGAAAAGTTCTTGAGCTTGTGATTGACTTGCTGGATGATCTCTTGCTCCCTAAATCACGGCGTGTCATACCATGCACACCATCTCGCTGAGTTCAATTGGCAAGCCCTGTGCCAGCTCCATCTCCTTGAAACCAGCACATTCATCCTCTTTCTATATACTACCGCCTTGGTCTATATTAGCCACTATCCGGTGCTTCCCAGCTACACTGAAGAAGAGAAAAATTTACTATATCATACTGTGGAACTTAGAAACCAGAACGGTAGGTATTACTTTTTGTAAGCTTAAATGCACTATCCGTGTTGAAAAGTGACTGCTAGATGTGGTATTTATAAAAATAACCAAGAGTTTGGTGGTTAATATTTGCATTAAACTACTCAGAAATTATCAGCACAGTAAGGATTACTTACTGAACATGTTCTCCGGTTGCTACCATGTATTCATTCTGCCAGTGCCTTCCACCAAAAATTAACGCTTATCAAAGAAAACACTGTGGAACATTATTCCATTGTTTCTTCACTAGACAAGAACCAAAGCATAGCATCCAGGTTTGCTGCTCAAAATACCTGAACATCTATCAAATTTTCTTTGAGTGTGAAGAATATAATTATTTTGTTATTAATTAATTACACGTGCAACAAATAGAAAGCAGAGCTGGAAATCAATTTAGAAGGCCATTTATTTCAACAGTACTGAAATTTATTATTTGGCCTATCTTTCTGCGGTAGTCTACCTCCCTGTTTTCACTCCAGCAAATAGGCAGTACTTTTGTACAATACCTAGAATCTTGTCTCTGGGTAGTTGTGTTTTGCAGCCCTTTCCTGAAGCACCAGGTATCATTAGAACCTCCCTCTCCCTGATCCTAGCCTTGATGTCCCTGGGAAATTGCACCATTCCTCACATCCTGTGCCTTTAATTGTTCCTCCTGTGGATGTGGATCTGTATTTCTCTGGGAAGAGAAAGGCCAGCCTTCCCAGCATAACCTCCAACACAGCTCACCTCCCTTTTACCAGGGGAGTGCAAGGAATGTGCAACAGGTGTCCACCCAGCTGGCCACTGGCCATGCTCATAACGTGCCCTTAGATAGGGTGGATCTGATGGCTCTGCTCCTCTCCTGTCCTGCTGGCCGAGAGTAAATACTACAACCTTCAAATAGTTTTCCAAGAGAACTTTCAGGGGAAAAGGTAGGAAGAAGGAGAAATAGCAGATTAAATTATCCTGGCTGGGTCTCCAAGGATGTGTCAGTGCCCTCCCACAGCTCAAGAGCTGCTGATCCAACCCATCTCCCCTGCTCAAGGACAGGGTCAGTTAGAATTAAACCAATGCTGACAAGATTGCCTGGCCTGTCTTGTAGCATCTTCATCACTGGAGATCTTTACATTCCAAAGTAATATATTCCGGTGCTTCATTGTCATTATGGTTGGACAGTTCTTTTGTTTTGTTTTCTCCCTGGTGTCTTATTTAAACCTTCAGTGCTCCATCTGAAGGACATTAATTATTGTCCTTTTCACTTGGATTGTCCCTTTCCTGTCAGAAGCAAACTTTCACATTACTGAGGACTACTGGCTTCAGTCCTCTTGTTCCTAGGCTTTGTTCTATTTTTCATTAGAATTCATGGTCTCCTACACTTCTCTACCTTCTTGCTTATTTGAACTCTCTCCGCCCAGAAGTGTGGTTTCCAGAACTGAGTAGCATATAATTACTTAACATGTCTCAAACCAGAATCTCTGTTTATTCATCTCAAAAGATTTGGTTGGGTTTGTTTTGGTTTTTTTTTTGCAATGGTGCAAAATTAGTGATGTGTCGATCTTTCTTCAAATCCTGGGGTTTTTAATTTTCATTGATGATTGTACTATATTAAATAATCATTAAAGTGCTATTCCTTAAGACTAATATTAAATTAATAGTAGATGTGTTTATCTGACAGATACTTTAAATAACTATTTTTCTAAATTTTAGGTTACAGATTATGCCAGTAGAATTGGTTTTGTAGTCATGATGGAAAACAGATAAACTCATTAATATGTTCCTCTTTTGTTATTACACAAAGGGTACACTCCACAATCATCAAGTTCCTCTACCAAATTACTTGCTCAGAAAGAAAAAATGAGGAAGCTGGCTAATGCTGACAAAGTAACTTCATGAAGTGCAAAGAAAAAGTTAATAGATTCTGTGCTGCTGCTAAATCAAGGATTTTGCATGTTTGTAAAAATTATCTTTTCAAACAAAATGACTGTTACATCATTTTCTGCCACTCGCTTGAATCCTTTCACTAAATACAATAAAACTGTGGTTGGTCATCTTGCCAGATTTTTGCTGCCTTAAGAAATGAGACAAATGGCTGATAACAATTGGTTTAGAATTACAAATATATTAATTTATACTAACAGGAATGTTGGGCAGTCATTACTAAGAGTTGCATGATTTGTTTGAAATTAGGCTTTGTTGTGTGTCATCTTTACTAAGCAGTGCTCTCTTTATATTGGACTTAGGTTTTAAGTTGTGCCTATTTGTGAATGGCCCCCTCTTTTCGCAGCTGAAGTAGATGACAATCCTTCCATTCTGGAGTAAAAAAAATCTAATCACAGTGACACAAACAACACAGGGAGACTCTGGGCTGAAGAAGGTACAATTTGGAAGCGCAAGCATCAAACAAAATAAAGGAATCTAGGGAAAATTTAGTGACAAAGGCAGCCAGCCATCCCCAGCTACCCCGTGAGATTCTAGTAGAAGGTGACAGGACTCCTGCGTCTATATTCATATCAAAGTAAGACTTCGAAGAAACTGAGTGTTTTTAAGGCTTGCACAGCAGTAACGAGAGATAACTGAGAGGAGTTATGCATGCCATTTATTTAGAGCTATTCAAAGTCCAGTCAGCCCCTATACTTGTGCTGTTTCCTGATCCTTCCAAGTATAATAGCATACATGGTCATCTCTAATGTGTTCTTTAAGGTTTGAAAAGAGATTGCTTGAAATTATACACTGAAATAAAACTATGCCAGTACAGGCTATTTTAATTGAGTTGTTTAAATCAGTATGATCTTCAACTGAAACCTGTAACACTCCATTAAATATTTTATCTTCCTCCATGGTTCAAAGTGTGGCAGAAATAGCAATAGCACAGTTACTGTCCATGGAGTTTGAGAACCCTGACCCAGCAGAAGGCTAGCCATGGTTTAGATCCTTGAGTTAGATGCTTTCAGTTGATGCACTTAAGCCATCAGTAGAAACCTGGGCACTTTGCTGAAAACACAAGTAGTATCTTAGAGAAATAAGCTTAGTGCCATCTCATTAGTCAGTATTTGCATGACTGGCTTTAGTTCAGGAGCTTGTACCTACTGTCTCTCCTCATTTTTGCTCTGCAATGCAAAAATAAACAGTTTCAACACAATTATGTGTTTCTGTTTTTTGTTGTTGTTGTTGTTTTTTTACTGGAGCCAGCTTTTGAACTGAGACAGAACCTGCTCTCTGAAGATTCCATATTTTGCCAAGGCCACGATTTAAAATTGTAGCTCGGTCTTATCAGTAATTCAGGCTCTTGAGTAGGAGATGAAGCATCTGCTGAAGAGGATGTTTGCACAACACCTTTGGAGAAATGGGTAGAGAGGGAAGCCACAAGCTGTTAGAAAATAATATCAGTTTATATTAGTGAGAAAAATCAAAGGTGTTTGAAAGCAGTCAGCCTAAAGAACTTAGCTTCAGCTATAAAAAAAATGAATGACAGTATGTCATCTTTATATTCATCAGATAATTCCAATTAGAAGCTGTGCTTAATTTAGTGAGAAGGAAAACTAGGACTACAATCTAGGCACATTTTACATATTTTTACATGTAGATGTACTTTGGCCATAAGGTTCAAGGAACCTTATCAAATCATGTCGTTTTGGCAAGCATACTAACATGATCTTAATAACAACTTTTTCTTATTGAGTTTTTAAAATAAGCTTCTGCTAGATTTGTTCAACTGACAATACAATTATTTGTTAGCATCTCAGTATTATACCTTTGGGGGAAAAAATGAGTAATGAAGGTTTTTTTCTTATAGAATTTAACATCTATATGTCTTTGAGTATGCTTTTGTTATGTGTACACAGGTTTAGGATCCATTTGAACCGCAGTAGAAGCTGTATGTCGTACTGCTGTGGTCAGCAAACTCCAGATGCTGGAGGAAAGGGCAAAAGCAGTCCTACTTGCAGGTCTGTAAAAATGGTTATTATACTGATAATGCTTCTACAATTCTATTTCTCATCCTTCTCCAGTAATAGAAGGCATGTTAGTATTAAACATTTAGAGGCAAAATTTCTAAGTAGGCAGTAATGTAGGTATATAGTGGGCTGAAACTCTAATATGGTTTTGATATTATCTTCATTTTATTTTTATTTGAGAAATGATGGGTACTTTCTCCTCTTAAATGGCATATTGAAGACTTAAATTTTCCTATCTGATGAGGTCAAAAGGAGCCTCAGAATAATTCCGTCTGCAGAGCAGCAGCTGACAGACATGGGAGCACACAGCCCCCTTTTTGTCCCTGCACTAGAGAGCAGGATCGATGATCCCAGTGACCAGTCCCTCCTGATCTCAGGCACCAGGCTACCTTAATGGTCCCAGTAGTGTTCCTCAGACAACAATCAAAGGCATTCTTCAAGGCCTGAAAAAGCACACAGTCCAGAGAGGATAAGGTCAAAAATAGTCAAAGAACAAGAAAGCAGAACTAAGGAAACAACACTCCAGATAATCATCGTGCAAACAGCAGAAATTTGGGGGGTTTTGTTGTTGTTGTTTACCACAGGGTCCCTTTACTCTAGACTTTTAATGTCCATTTATATTAATTTCTACCACTCAAACTAAGAACCTATTTGTTGTTAACCTCAAACAGCAAGAAAGCAGTACCTTCATACAAGCCCAAAAGGGATATGTAGCTTCCATGGCACAAGTATGGACCCTGGAGCTCCTGTGAGCAAATGAATTCATTGCACAACCTCTGTCCATCTCCCTCCCCTCTCCATTAAAAACAAAGAACACAAACCCACACAACACTGTTCCTCCACTGCCAGCAAATGCAGCTGCTGTGGTAACCTCACATTGTACCTGTCTGGGCTGCTGTCTCCCAGATGAACCTTGCTGCATTCCTCACACTGGAAGGTTACAGTTGCAAGTAAACTGCAGTCTTCTTCCCAAAACAAATTTACGCACCTAAAACTTGTCAGATTTTTAAATTCATACAAAATAGAAGTATATTGCATCCAGATTGCCTCCCACAAAAATCTCCACCTGAGACCATGCAGGGGCAAAATTAAGTTTAGGGTGGTATCTGTAAGCCTACCATTTCCTAGCCTGCCTGCTGACCTAAATAAAACTTTCAGTATTAAATTTTTCCAAGATGTAATTTATACTATGGCTGTCAGGAGTTAAGATAGCAGTTACCATGGAGCTTTAATCTTTTTTTAGGCTGTAGTCAAAGGAAGCTAGAAATCTGTATGCTGAGTAGAGCCCTGCTCAACAGAATTTTCTTTAAATTGGGACAGGATTTTATCCTAATTTCTCTACTGAAAGCTATTCTCAAAGGTTCTAGAATTCTTTTTATTTCATTCTGTTTCTCAGCAGGAGATGAAAGTTTCCTTTTAGGCTTCTTAAATCACACTACATTCAACCACAGAAGTACCCAAGTGGCTTTCCCCCTACATCCTCCAATTACCAGCTGTAACTTTCTACTAGTCTTTATGTGCGCAGCTACCCACTGTAGTGAAATTCATTCAGCAGTTTTACCGTTTTCACTGAGGGTACTCCCTAAGTATGCAGAAGCAAATATTTGGCGGTGATTTTATTTTCTATGTGCCCACTAAGCACTAATCTCTTCACTGGAAAACAGGTCTTTGCAACAGGAGTAATTACACTTTGAACCTATCTGTATGCTACTCATAACTTCTTTGATGTATTATATATTTAAGAAAGCAGCGTATGATGCACGAAGTGCATCTCTGAGAAGTACGAAATGGGCCATGCTACAGTCAGTAATGTTTTGCTAGAAAACAGCTGCAGGAAAAGAGATGCAGTCCAGTCTAATACTTGCAGTAAAAACATAGCTAGCTGAAACCAAATTTGCCCTACCAAAAGAAAACCAAAAGAATGCAGAAATAAGTGGGGGGAAAAAAAAGGCAGAATTTGTCAAAATAAGCTTTTATAACTCTTACTTGCCCCAACCAAAATTAAAAATAATTCAGATGCAATATGAGCTTGATCTTAAGAAGATATTTGGATTCAAAAGCAATCGTTTAACTTTTTTTCCTGCATTTTCACAAAGTAGAACTGTTTACTGGCCAGCTGTAGTGGAAATCCACAATCATCTAGCTGTTCCAAAAACTGTAGGGTAATCAGAAAATTGGCACAAAGAGGACTTCAAACTTTTTAAACTCTTTGATGGCATGTATTCTAAGAAAGGCATGATAAAAAATAAACACCTTTTTCATTCTAGGACATGTAAGTTTTATGGGACTTGAACAGTTGCACAGTAACATCCGGTTTTACCATTGACAGAAAAATGTCTCACCTAACAAGCACTGCACAGAAAAACAATTCTTGTAGGTTTGAGTGCCAGCCCTGCTCATCATCTTGAGAGGATTGGATGCAAAACCAACTGTCCATTCCACTGAAAGAGACTTCTTTGGAGAAGTATCCACTAGTGGCCAGGAAGAGCCTGAAGGAAACTAGACTGTCCAATGATTCAAGACATGAAGCATCTTAGATCTCTTGAAGACAGCTATTCAGAAATGTAATTGTTCTCTGTGCTCATGAAAAGCTATACACTGTCCATAGGATTCAGAAATCTATAATGGTCAAGGAAACTGCTTGAAGTACCTCAAAAGAACTTTTGAGAGGTGAGGAGAATAAGACAGGAAATGCACATCTTCAAGAACAGGTGTTTTACTCTGAATTGCAGTGAGATACACATCTCCACTCAAGGTTTTTCAGCCTTTGAGCTATAGTCCTATAGGAAACTCTTACAGAACAGTAAGCACCACTACTTTTCTGACCTTATCTGACTGGTCTAGCACAGACCCTTCAAACATGTATCTCAGTCAATTTGTCTGGTGGCATTCCACAGGTCAAACCATACTTGGCCTGCCTTGTCTTCTCTGCAGAGACTAGCCAAGGTTGCTGGTCCTGTCAGAGGAAGATATGCTACTTCTAAGCTATAGTGTAAGTTGCTTTTTCTTTGCCCATGACACATTTCTTTGCTGACACTCACTGAGTAGATACAGCACCTTTCAGTACTAATACATCTGTCATTTGAGTTTAAACTGGGCTTCAGCCAGCAATAGCTACCAAGGTAGTATTAGCTTTGGAATGTGCAACAGAACTTCAGACATATTGACTGACATGATAAAGTATCTTCATGATTTGCAGGGGTTTTTATCATTGCTCTGTAAAGTATGTATGGAAGATAGAAAGGGTCTAGATTAGATTGCAGCATTTAAAGCAAGTTGGGCTTTTATATGAAATCTGTGCTACTTTTTTGGTCTGAGGTGCCAGTGTCAAAGACCTGCAGAACTACTGGAGATGAGACTTCTTAATAAAAAGAAAAATGTATGCAGGTAAGAGGGAGAAAGAACTCCAAGTCCTTAACTTGCTGATGTGGCAATCACTGCAGTTTTGTGCCAATAGACTGTTTGGGGTTTATGGGAGACCAAGGAAGGTGCAGTTCAGTCCAGCTGGGTCTAAAGAATAAAAACCCAGATTAAGACTTCAAAAAGCAGACTGGTTGCAGTCAGAAATGGTGCAAGCCACAGAAGTGCCAAAATGCTCCTTTTTAAAGTATGAATTTGGACAAACTGTAGTAGTTTCCTTCCAGCTGAAGTTATGGGCTTTTAAGTGAAGGTCTTCAACATTAGGATGCATCATCTGTAAAAAGGCCCACTTCAGCTCTGAAACAAAAGCAGGAAATCCTTAGATAAACTCAGGGAAGAAGAGGGCATTTCACAACCCTTCTGTACCAGATTCAAGATTTGTCACTACCACATTACACTTCTGGGTGTGTAGATTAGTTAATGCTTGGCAGGGAAACACAGTTAAAACTAGTGTAAATACAGACATATTATCACTGTGCATTTTAGCAATCAACAGGTATGAATGTACAACAGCATGCAGGAGACAACACTGAAAGAATTTGTACCTATCATGGGTAGTAATTAACTGTGTTTGAATTCAGGCAGCTTACACAAGTGAATGAAGTTAATACACAGCAACTGGAGGAAACCTGTATTAATCTTGTGTACTACACCAGACCTGCCCGAACTTCCGAAAAAATGCAGTAGCTGCTAGAGATAGCAAAATGGCCTTTTCATATAGACAACAACTATTAAATTGCTCATTTTGCTTTCCAAACAGTAAGGTTTCTATTAGGTGTATGGATTTTGCTTTAAAGTTTTATTTAATTATTGTTTTGTTAAGATTAATCAAACTTGTCCGTGGGACAATGATCAAGAAACACTCTTGCCCAGATACCACTCCTTTTAAACAGTTTACAGGGACCTTTTGCTGCTGATGAACTTGCATCACTTCACAGCTGAAAGGCAAAACCAAGAACTTAGAAGTTTACCATATTTTCACAAGCTTTAAGAAAACAAGATGCAACCTTGACTTTTGATCCATGCTGAATTAGGATATAGCATTAATGTTCACAAGGAAGAAGCAGTTCCCTGTCTAGTTACATATGCGTCTATCAAATTTGAAAGCACCTGTGCTCCCCACTTTTTCTTTTTTTTACAAGAACCTAGACTTACCTTACGACAATCAATACATATTTTGAAGATTAACTTGTTTGATAGTGCGTACTTCTCATTTTCACTTCATTAGTGAGGTTCTTCCCTTTAAGAAAAGGAACTCAACATTAAGAAGCAACATAAGAGCTCTCTACTTACCTTTCTGATTTCATACTAGCATCTTATGCACATCTTGAGCAATTACCATTGATGTTCTAAGAAAACAGATGCAAACCCACAAAATCTGGGTTTGTTTAAAAAGAAGTGGTGAAATGCTAAATGCCAAATAACATCAGATCTTTTCTCATGTGAGTTTTAATGACAAAATAACCAGATTGTTTAAAAGAAATAATTTTATATGCAACCGTGTATATTCAAGGCACACTGCTAGTCTTCCTGTTAACTGAATTATTTCTGTATTGAGCAATTTCATGGAATAGGTAAATGCTGTTTCCCTAGCAATATCTTTCACTGGAAACCCTGGGAGTTCATATTCCCTACTAGAAGGGCCATTAGCATAAAAGAAAGCATCCCCGCATTATAGATATTTATCTGGACCACTTTCAGAATCTAAAGTTTTCTTTCTGTATATACCTCCTATTTCAACAATTATTCCAATGAACAATTATATCAGGCTCCCAGCTTTCTTCTCTGCCTTGGAAAAAAGTATTTTTGATTTAGCAAGTAGAAATTAAACCAATACTTTTCAAGATAAATTAGTAATATTAACAGTTAAAATCTCGCTTGTACTTTGTTCTGCAGCTTCAGTGTTTACTTAAGTTATGTTTGTTTGTTAATACTAGGGAGCATTGACATTAGGTAGACATTAGATGTTGATACAATCCCCAGTCCAAGGCTTCCAGCTAGTCTTCTCAAAAAGGAAATATAATCATTAAGATGTAACAAACAGAAAAAGGAGTAAAAAGCAAAGGAGGACTTAAGACACTTGTCTCCAACAGCTGGCCTCATTCTTCTTCTCCATGCAACATTAGTAGCAATGATCCACCCCCTGAAGAAGCCTATCTTTGCAATCTCAAATTAACCACTAGCGTGGGAAGCAGGACAGGGCCTTGGGATAAGCTTTGCCTTCCCTCCTATCCTCCTGATGGTCACAGCCCTTAACAGGAGTTCTCTGTAAGAGCTGTTTGCTTACTGTCGTGCAGGTCTCCGCAGCAGAGCTACACCACTTAAAGCTAAAATTCAAAGCAAAAATTCAAAATGCTGGCTTTACGCTCCCCTGCCATATGTTAACTAGTATTACTTGCAAATGCTAAATTCTGTGAAGGAATCGGATCATAACTGTGGAAACAGGCTCGGTATTTTACGTAGCTTATATTAGTTACAGTCCTGTGCATTGATTCATACCATCTGGCCCAACAGCATGGAGGCTTCCAAGTGCAGCGCATCCAGCCCCAACCACCCCAGCCCTCTAGTGGAGATGCTGGTGAGAGCTTTGATGGCATTCATCCATCAGGGCTTGCTTTCACTCATCACCCTTCTGGGCTGCTCTCAACTCAGCACAACTGCTTCGCAATCAGGCTTGCCCAGAGATGATGCCACTTCTCCCTCTGTGCTGTCAAGGGAGACCTTAGCAGAAAAGAGCAGAGACCTACGGGGACTTCAGAGCTCCTGCAGCCCACCTAGTGAGGACCACCACACCCAGCCCTGCAGAGCTGCTCTGTCTGCCTTGCCAGGGCACAGGCAGTCTCAAGGAAGAACGCTGTTGGGCATGAACCTTAGGTGTAAGCTTTGATACAACAGGTACACCTCTCACTTCTCCTCTATTAGCATCTCCCATTGCAAAGGAGCAGAAACAGCTGTTTTCATCTTTTTTTCTACCTACTTTAAGGCCTGGAGGTGAGGAAATTCACTTTTAACTACCACCCAAGTAGTGTTTCAACACTACTGGCATATTTCAGGACAACACAGTTAACTTAGCCTGTCAGAAACCTGCTGGGATTTGTCTACTGGCTCTGTGCCAGTAGTACTTATGTTTTGATTTTTTATTCTCTATCAAAACTTTTATTGAAAGCTTGTGCTTCAGGCTTTTTAGACAGTTGCCAAGTCCAAGAACTGTGGTGCTGTGCCTAAACACAAGTGTGGCCACACATGTACCCAAACACCACTTGAGGAAAAGCAAAGTTTACATCCCAGAGAATACCAGTCATGTCTCAGCTCTCTAGAGATCCATTAGGATCAAGATTCCATCACATTTGCAATTTCTGTTCCCCAATATAACATAACCCCTCTCAAAGAATCCTTATACCACTTCAAAGCTTATATAGGCAGTGGCAAAACATAATAAAGAAAAGTTTCAGCATTAGACAGACCATCTTGAACAATAAAGACCACACCAGGTTGTTTGACAGAACTACAACAAAACCCACTAAAAGTATCCAAAACTGCTTATACAGCATAATTCTATCATATCCAAAAATTGACTCCCAAGTGTAAAGTCACAAAGACAAGAGTTTAATATTGACCAAAAAAAAAAAAAAAAGGCGCTTAAGTTAGTGGTACTTTCTTTCTTGAAATAACATACTGGTCATTTGAAAGTCACTGAAGAGGTCTGCTTTTAGCTCGGAAGACTTTTACAGTTACAGCTGAATTAAAATGCCTTAATTGCAAGGGTGTGATGTTAACACAAACTGAAAACTTAAGACCTGGGATAAAGAATAAATTCAGTTGTTAAGATTCTAGCAGTTACATGAGGCCTTTCAGTGCCTTTCCCATATCATGAAAAGTCCTTCAGTATCTTTCCCACCACCATTATTTCAAGATTCACATGGGTTTTTTTTTAAAAAATATACTAATGGGGTTAAATTGAAACCAAGCGCCATATGCTTGTAATGTCTTCTGTGAAGGTCTAAAGCCACCCTGTTTCAACTATTTGGTTATTCAGTGCAGAAAGTTAAAGATCACAGAAGGTATAACAGCTTTTAATACTCCATTAATATTATAGATTAAAAATTATTGCATAGTCTTATGCATTTCCTAAAACAGCGTTCTCTGGAAATTAAACATTTAATATAAAAGGAGCAACTCTTTAAAACATGAATTGCTTTCACTACCTCGACCTTCTATCCTTTTTCGATTTGTCAGTACATTTGTCCATTGTTTTCTCATTGTCTCCTCTGCACTTGGGGCAATACCATTTCCCCTTTGGTTTGTAGGTGAGTCCAACACACGAAAAGTGGAACCACTCAATAGGACACTGTTCATTATCACATCCTATCATTTCACCATAAGACACTTGGTTGCATAAGCAGTAAGTTGGTTCATTGGGATCAATTGCAAATTCTACAGGTGAAACCTCTCTCTCTTGTTTGGCTTTGGAACGTTTTTTCTTCTTGGAAGATTTAGATCTTTTTTCTTTAGGTGGCTGATCATCACAGTCATCAATCCCATTTGCTATATGGCACAGGTCACGGCTTTCGCTGGTTCGCTGGCGACGAGGTCTACGCGAAGATCTCTCTGGCTGGCAGGACTCCATCTTTGCCTTTTCTAGAGGCTTTTCATTCTCAGACAGATCTTGAAAACACTGAGAGTGTGTTTCCATTTGCCGGGCTCTATTCTCTACCAGTTCTAGCATTTGAGTAACTATTTGAATTTTTTCATCTCCAAGTTCTTGGCTATTGATTAACGCACGCTGAAGATGCTGCTGCAAGCGTTTCTTCTGAACAGGATCATTTTCTGACTTGTATTTTTCATAGACATCATCTATTTCTTTTAATGCTTCTATAAAATAAAGATAATAGGAGTAATTACACAAGATGGAACATGCTTAAGAAAAATATAGAAATTATATTTCTAACTGATAAGAAATAGTACAAATTTTAATTATAGTATACCCCAGTGGGCTAGATTGGATATTCTATTCAAGTTGCATGTGATCATCAAATCAGTGGTTTAAGAGATAATCTGTTGCAAGAAAAAAGAATCTCAAGTTCTAAGGAAAAGCAAACTTATTTTAGCCATTGGAAAAAGAAAGGCTAACCCATGAAAGGGGAGCATAGCTCCTGAAGTGTGGATAGTCCAGATCCTGCCTCCATTTGATCAAGCAGGAATTTCTGTCAAGAGTCCTCACTACCACAGTTCCAAAGCCTGGGCCACAAACCAAAGCAATAGCTGACTGTATCACAAGAACAAACATGGAACTTGTACAATCATTATATATCATGATATACAGCACTCCAGAATTATACATCCTGGTCCCCTACCTTCCCCTTCTTAATCATCTAAAGGTTTGGTATTACACTTTCAAGTAGACATAGTTCTAAAAGGACTATGACAATTGAAGTTACACAACAGCAGATTTACAATCAGGATTTAAATAACTTTAACCACTCAAAATGCTTTTCCTATTACCAAGACAAATTACAGCAAGATGCATTTTACATCAAGGCTGAACTTTTCAGAATAGGTGACCTACTGTTTAGTGCATCACAGGATATTTTTAAGCAACTGGTAATGAGTGGCTCACAGTTTGGCTTCTAAGCTTTTTTCTTCTTGCAAGTCATGCAAAATAACCGGATGAATTGCTCTGAATCTTTTATAAAACTTAGTTCTTAGAAGCAAGTTTAATGAACCCAAATGGGAGATTAGCAAATGCCATATAAGCCAGTCAGTCTATACATTATTGTTCTATATTGCTGGATTTTAAAAGAATATTTTATATATAGATCTACTGTAATTTTTGGTCTAGAAAAGACAGAGAAATTGCTAATGTAGAAGGAAGTAGATTAGTAGAACTGACAGTGCAACTTGATGCACAGTGAGGTACAGAACTGGTTCCTTCAACGTAAGGCTTTTATATTGAAACAAGCAAGGGAATTTATGAATGATACTAAACTATTTACTTCTAAAGTGAGAATATATGCAGTACAATATATCTCTTCTTAAAGATCTGTGCTTCACAGACCAGCTTTCATTTTTAAAGAATTTGTCTGCATTGTACAGTTGTGAAATGATTCAAAGCTTGCGCTACATGGAAGCTATATATATATTATCTCAACAGCAATCACAGTGATTTTTTTCCTGCTGACATCTTGAAACAGTAGCTCAAGCACGAACAGCCACTTTTTACTATAAATTCTGAAACATATAACAAAAGGAGCCAACAGCATTTTGTTCTGTTCTAGACTTTCACTAGGGGAAGATAAAAATCACTACTCGGCCTATCCAATAACTCATTTAACCTACTTTTTCTCAATACTAGCATTCCAGCTACCATTAAAACCACAAGCTTTGTTTCCCTGCATCTTCAGCTGCATCTCTTGCCTGTTGCCCTGACAGAGGATTAAAAAAAAACACCCCAAAAATCTTACTCTTTGCTCCTGAAAAGCATGGAGTAAGGTACTTTGTAGGCTGTTGACCTAGAAATGCATAACCAGAGTACAATATTCTGCAGCCACTTTTTTTTTAAATGAGGGAAGAAAAGTGCACATGTAGTCACACATACTTCCCACATCGGGAATGCCCTGCCCAGGAGAATCCACAAGCATTAACTGTTTGCTTTTTCATGCTGTGACAGAACAGCATTCACCCTGAGCAGATTATTTCCAGGATGCAGCCCGTGAAGATATGCTGAACACTTCAAATAGATCACCATCCATTAAAAAGAAGAACTTATGGACTGACAGAGACACAAGTTCACCAAACCCCTTGTTGGTCCCCAACATTAAAGAAGGCATCCACAACTAAACACTTCTGAAACCCTTGTTTT
Organism: Columba livia; assembly: GCF_036013475.1. Taxonomy (NCBI): domain Eukaryota; kingdom Metazoa; phylum Chordata; class Aves; order Columbiformes; family Columbidae; genus Columba; species Columba livia. The sequence goes on from NC_088605.1 coordinate 34,842,667, forward strand.
AAAAACAAACAAAAAACCACCCAAAACCAAACACACACCACCACCACCCCCCCCCCCCCAAAACAAAAAACACAACACCCCACACCAAACACACACACACCACAACAACCCACAAAACACACAACAGAGAAAGCAAGGCCAAGTGTTCATTACAGATAATGTGATTAAGTTTGGTGGAGCTAATAAAAGCTAAAAGATTTTCAGTTTTCCAAGCACAGCAGTGGCTTTTTCCCTCCTGCATGAACTATCACTACCTTTTAAATTAGCTGAAATTATATAGCACTGCTTTCACATCTTCAGACTTAAGCCAAAAATATTTTTATCAAATATCTAGGGGTTTGGTGGGGGTTTTTTTTGTTGCTTTTTTTTAAAACACTTGAAGACTTTGGTGAAACTAGCACCAAATCTCTGCTTGGTCCCAGTACTGTATTAGTGGCTGGAGTAATACATACAGGAGATATAGCCTAAATAAAAGGCTGAATCTATTCAAGACAGATCTAGAGCGTTGTCACTACAGATTGGGTAAAGAGCCTGCTAGGCAGTCCAGCCTTGACTAAAAATTCAAAATGGGGCAGAGAAGTCTGTGCCCTTTAGACTTTAAAAACACAGGAAACTTACAAAAGCCTGTTCTTATGTACCTTCCTGGGTAATTAGAAAGATAATGGAAAGAATCCGTTTACAATAGCTGTCTTCTGAGGTGGCCCGTTTAACGTCTGAAAGGCCTTAGGTGTCGCCTCTCAGCCGTTCCGAAGCAAGTCTCCCATTCGCAGGGAGACACGGCTCCGGGCTCCCGCCGCACCGGGCCAAACCCGCGCCCCCCCCGCCGCGGGTCCTCTGCTGCACAGCTCAGGCAATGGGACTCTTCAGAAGGCACTCTCGTACCATTAGGCGGTAAGGCAGTAATTAGAAGCAAAAGATTCCACGACTGCGCAGCCCGAGAATGCCAGGCGTAATGGACTGTATGGATATTTAACCTGCATTTTGGAAGACGCTGTGTCTTCCACTGAAGTTCGCGGTAACTTCCCGCTCCAGGGACCCTCTCTATCACCACAGGGAACGCTGACAACACGTCGCGCATCCCCCTCCCTTGCGCCGAACCTCAGCGCCCGGCGGGACGGGGACACAGGGTCACGGCTCGGCCGGGACGCGACAACCGCACCCCCGCAGTAAAACCTGTCCCCGTGTCCCCGACGCCGGTTCAACCAGCAAGGCTGCCCGGCGGCAGCGGCCCCGCACAGGGGAACGGCCCCCCACGCGGAGCCGGGGCCTAGCACCGGGCAGGGAGGCACCGCCGGCTCCCACCGCCGCCGGGCGCCCTCCCCCGACAGGGACCGGCCGCCGCCCGCCCCGGCAGACACCGAGCGCGACATCCCGGCACGGCCGCGGGCTCAGCCCCGCGCAGGCCCCGGCAGGGGGCCCACCCCGGCGCCCACCTCCCTCCACCGGACCCGCCCCAGCTCCGGCCCCTCCGCGCCGGGCGCATGTGCGGCCAGCGGGCGCCCCCCCCTTTTCCTCCCCCGCCCGGTGTCCTGTGGCGGAGGCCGCGTCCCGCGGTGGCACCCACCTTGGCACTGCGTGTCCATCTCCCGCAGCAGGGAGGCGTTGCGCTGGATGTCCAGCGGCAGCGACTCCACGCACTCCAGGTAGTCCTGCACGTAGAGCGAGAGCAGCCGGGCCCGCTCCCCGCCCGGCGCCGCCGGCCCCGCCACCAGCTGCGGCCCCGCCAGCATCATCCCCCCGCGCCAGCAGCACATCCGCCGCCGCCGCGCCGCCCGTACCGGGCGCGGGGTCCCCGCAGCGGCCCCGCTCCGCTCCCTCCTGCCGCCGCCGCTCTGCCGACTGCGGGCCGAGGTGCACGGGCCGGGCTGGGCCGGGCCAGGCCAGGCGGAGGCGCCTCAGGGGGCGGTGGGGGCTGAGAGCCGCGCCGGGCCGGGCCGGGCTGCCGCTCCGCAGGGTCCCGCACCCCTTCCCGCCGCGGTGCCGCCGCCGAAGCAAAACCCACTAGGCGCCCCCGCCCCTGGCCGCCGGGCTGCACGCATGCGCGAGGCCCTGCCCTTATAAGGCGCGGCTGGCGGTGCTGCGAGGGGTTCGCATTCTCGCGCCTTCCCCTCTCGCCCGCCCCTACTGGCCCTGCGTGCGGCAAGGGGCGGCAGCCAGAGCGGAGGCGGAGCCTGCCTTAAGGGCGCACGCGTCCCCTGTTTCCGCACCCAGGCGGAGCGGTGACCCCCCACCGGGGGTCGGCGGGGGTCGCCGCCTGACAGAGGTAGCTGGTGCAGCGGGCTACTCGCACCCTGCGACGGCATGCAGCGGGGCGACTGCTACTGATCTGCTCGCCCCGCCCCTGTCCGCGCCAGGTGCCCCGCAGCGCCCGTGTGTGGACGGGGGCGGGCGGCCGTTGCGGGGGGCGCTGAGGCGCCACGCGCCGGGCGGGGCCGGGCCGGGACTCCCCTAACGGCCGCTGCCCAACGGGCAGGCGCGTGCCTCCCTGGAGCAGCGCCAGCTCCGCGCCCAGCCTCACCGAGCAGCCTCACCGGGCCGCTTGGCGCCTTCCCTGTGGCCCCTGCCGCGGGCGCGCACCGGTGTGAGGTGAACAGAGCGAAAATGAGCACCTAGCGTGCAGTCAGTGCCTGCCGTGGCAGCGCTGTAACCGGGCTCTGGGGACCGCGGGCTCCGTGAGGGTCTCTGGGGCGTGCCTCCTCCTGTACTCGTGGGCCGTACTTACTAGCACCGACTAATGCTCTTCCTCGCTCGGTCCGCCCATGTTAATTTGCTTTTCCGAAAAAATTACGTCTTTGATGTCGTGGCGGAGTTCATCTCGAGGACACATTGCGGCTGTTACGGATTACTATATAGGCTGTGAAGCTCTGCACTGTATTTTCAGTCATAATCCTGAACTGTCCCGCTTTGTTAGGAGATAATTCAAAAGCTATTGAAGCAAGCAGAAAAGTGCAGAAGGTTTACGTTTGATGGTGAAACCTTTGCCTTTGCACCATCCTGTAATTTTCTTGAAATATTTTGGCATACTAAATAATATGTCAGCACTGGTGGCACTAAGTGTCTCAAAACACACCTTTCCAAAGGCATTGTGTCTGACAGGAGAGGAATGCAAGTAAGTTTTATTGCAATAAAATGTATATACACATTAAATTGTTTGCAGACGGCCTGCGCGTTTCTCTCCCACTATTTTGAGCTATATCTGCAACAATTTATTTCTGAAGAGCAGTTTTCACCATGAGGCGCGGTTTGTATCGGTGGCGTGGTGAGAAGCTATGTGCAGGGAAGGCAAGTTTCTGTCTGGTACACAAGAGTGTGCACCGTAGTCAAGCTTTTGTCACTGTAGCAGTTGATAGGGTGAGGGATCTAATTAATTCATATCCTCCAACTGTACAAAGCAGCAGCTTAAACTGTTCTTGCCCTTAATAAGAGCTACCTGATTTAGCTTTAAAGAAGAGCAAAATGATTTGTGATAAACTATTACTTAGGGAAGCTGAGTGACATTTTATGCTGAGGAATAATTTTAGAGAATTTTAAATAAGGTGTCAAAGAAGTTTAGCCTTTTTAAACGCACTCACCTGCCAACAAATCTCCCAATTTTGACAATATCCTGTCTTTCCCAAGGCTGTTGCAGAATTTGTATCAAATGTTGTCCACAAGTATAGTAGGAAACAAAAGTAGAAATATACTATTTTGCTATATACTTTTCCTGCTGAGAGAATGAGATAAAGCAGACAGTAGCACTAAAAGGCTGAGATTTCATCCCCATCTCTCTCTCATTTTTCTGACCTTTAGTACATTAATAATAATTGGTAAGCATCAGGAAAAAAATCTTGTGGACTCTTGAAACACCCTGAGGAGACCTGTACATTTTACAGTGTGTTGCATTATATTTCAGGAACCTGAAAAAAGTGGAGAAAAATATTACTCTTGGCAAACTTAGAAAAAACAGCATCAGAGATAACTGAATTCAAGAGTAAAATGAAAAAAAAAAAAAAAATACAACCCCCAAAACCCCTTCTGTCTTGCATTCCTACCTATAGCTAAGTGGCCAGCACTAAAAGACTACCCATACTAATCCTGTAAATAACAACATTTCAAGGTGATGTGATCTAGAGTAGTGGTTAAGCAGCAGCACAGGCAGCACAGAGAGGTTGTATAGTCTCCATCCATGGATATTTTTTGAGCCTAACTGGAGGAGGCCTGGCACAATGAGATCTGGCTGTGAAGCAAGCTCTGCTTGGATGGCTTTCAGAGGATCCCTTGCAGCCTACTTTTTTTCCTACAATTCTGTTAGTACAGGATCTGTGCCAGATAGCTCCATGGCTAGTCCTATGACAAAGTTTGTGTGTTGAAATTCACTGATTTCATCTGACCAGCCCACAGATCAGCATCTCACATGACGGCAGTCTACCAGTATTATTTTCATAAGACCAGAGCTCATGAAAGTGTTTAAACACATTTTTAACTTTCAACTCATGCAGCTGTTAAGCTGGTATTCTACATGACACTGATTTTCATACATCTGCGTCTAAGATGTTGAGGAATTGTAGCTGTAGATGGATGGTTTTGCTCGAGTCAGCAATGTATTGGCAAGTTCATAAAAATGAATTAAAACGGAAGTTGTAGTCAGTACTTTGAAAACATTCTTTATTACAGTGTTGTCACTGGCCAAAAACCCAAGAAGTCTGCAATTCGGTGTGTTCATATTTTTAAGAGGACACCTGTGTCTTAAAATCTGTACCACTAAAACCAGCTGCTTCTTTTTTGTGTATTGTGACAGCTCAGACTGATGAAGCCAAGCCTCAGATCATTTTATACTACTTGTCTCATTTTTGCACAAATAGGTTTAGAAAGTAAAAATACACTAGTTACCCTCACTTCTATTGGCAGTAAACCACTGGAACTTTATCCTGTGTTCACTGCTGTCACTTCTGAATAACTGAAGCCTCATCAATTGAATTCTTTTATATAATATTGACAGATAACAGTTACTGTGCAGGCAAAAAGCTCTACCTGTATACTAGTGCAAAAGGACTTAGATTAATATAAGTGGTACAATATTCTTTAGAAAGATCTTGTCTGTTTTGAGGGGGTGTTTTTCTTATAGTAAGTTTGAATGGCTGTAGTGTTCTGCCATCTCATGAAGAAATAAAGCCGAGAAATTGAGATTTTCCCTGCCGAGCAGAAAAATAAAGCAAAAATATTTATCAAAAATTAACATGTTATTTGAAATTAAATGTTAATTAAATGATAATTTTAAAATATTATTTTGGCATCACATTTTCAAAGAAGAAGCTATATATGCATCGTTAGTAAAGAAATAGCCAAGAAAGTATTTTTAGAATAATTAGTAACATTTATTGTAGGTGGTTTCTGTGCTGAAAACTTAATGTTTGTCACTGTGGGGGAAGCAGTGTCTAAGGTACCGCGGAGATCAGCTAACATTTCCTGAATTTAAATGCTGTCTGCTGCTTTTGAACACTAGAATAAAGATTTAAACTTTGAGTACTCTTAAGAATGCAGCGGTAATGTTAGAGCAGATTTCCCTAGGAAAAAGAAGCTGTAGCTTGCTGCATGTTTGAATCCTCAGGGGGGAGGAAAGCAAGAAGCAAGGCTCAATTCTCTGGTTTGATCATGTTTCAAAGTGATAGGAGCAAGCAGTGGAGCATTTTGATGTACTGGACTCAAGTTTGCAGGTTGATAGCCTCTGTGACTCAACTATGTCTCTTCTTTCATGACTGTGAAAATAATCTGGAGATAAGAAGAGGTGTGGTACAGCAAAACCCTGCTATTTGTAGAGATGGACAGAAAGTAGGACCACGTATTTCCACCAACCCTCTCTACTTAGTGGAGAATTGTCAGCTTGAGGTTGACATTCACAGTGGTATCAGAGGTTATTAGGGTGTATTGCATAAAACCCACCTCAGTGGTTGTCTTTCAAGTGTAAATAATACAGAGAAGTCATATATTCAGTTTATTTAGATTTATTCATATGTGTCTAAACTACCCCCACTTTTCATGGAGAATAGATCCCAACAGTTTTGTTTCTTTATAATTTCCCGGTATAGTTTTTGAAAGTCTCAATCAGAGTATTCCTTTTCTTTTTTTTTGAAAGATTATTTCATTATATTAATAGATTATACTATGATAAAAATATTTCCAGATATTTAATCCAAATATTATTTCCTCATTTGCAGTTTTGCCCCTCATCTTTCGTAATCCTGATTTTACATCCTCAAATCATCGTTGATTCCTGTCCTGTTTCACCTAATAATACAGAAGTTGGTTAGATTTTTTTTAGCTTTCAGGAAGAGTTTGAGCCTCATTATTGATGAGAACAAGTCCAGAAGGGGCTGTAATTGTGAAAGACCTACTTAGCATTTAGTGGACATGTTCAAAGGATGGTAACAGGGTGCTTCTTTTAAGCAAATGACACAGAACTGATTTCTTACAATATGTATTTCTTGGCAGGTTTCCATGGGATGAAGAGGGTGAAGAATTCGCCAAGATACCAAGAAAAGAAACACAATGAAAAGAAAGAATGAGTACAAGCCAGATGGGCTTTTTGAAAACTCAGCTGAAGAAAGCTATAGGCCATGGAAAGCTCATGCAGAAGGCCATAGTTAACCTTCATATAGATGATATTCTAGGAAGAGGCTATCCTTGCTGAAGCTAGAGAGAGAAGCATGTTTATCTGAGTAAGCTATTCTTGAAAACTTATTTAACATCAGGTCATCCAAAAAAGCCATTTGCCTGTAATGGCTGACGACATCACTTTTGATTTTCCTTAAATACTAGGCTTGATTTATCTAGTTTAACGCAAATCATATGGAAACAACCATTATTATTTTTCTCTTTCATTTACACAAGTGTAGGACACCTGAAAACAAGACATTGGCTAACATCAGATCATTTCAATAAGGTGATGTACTAAACCAGTACATCTCCTGAAAACACTGATGTGGTGGGTTTTTCTTTTTCCCAGCTAGCATCATACTCATCTGCATCAAAGAGCTGTCTAGCACCAAGTAACAAACATCCCGTACTGATCAGGAGATGTATGTTATTCCTCATCCAATGCAAACATCTGTTCAAAAACTGGAGAAGCTCCAAGTTTTCTGGCAATATGCTCTAAAAGAAAATTTCTTCCTGTGCCCAAATTAGTGATCAGTTGACTTGTTTTAACATGGGGAAAAAGGCAGCTGCAATATCTAGCTCATCTTTTTTCTTCAAACTTGTGGGTTCTGTTTATCTCACCACAAGCAAAGTGAAAAAATGGAGTAAAGTGTGCAAACCCAGTTTACTTTGTGCTTTGTTTTGTAGTAACTATTTATTTTTACAATTCTTCCCATTCAGCTTCCATATTCTAATCCCATGGCTGTACCCAAGATTGTTTTGAGAAATTGATAGGCCCAAGGCAGGACATGGTGTAAGGAATTCACTTTTATATGACATCATTGCTTCCATGAGAGCATACTGACTTATTGTCAGTTTGTTTTGAGCAGAACCACAGTGCTCCTTTTTTAGGGTATCCACTCTGTTCAGAATGCCCTCTGGAAGTCAGCAGGAACTGGACAACAGCAACTTCTCACAGGTGCTATGGAACATGCTGGCTGACATAGAAACTGCAGTTCCTTAGAGGAGTGGGACACTCCTAGCCAGCTGAGGGGCAGCAACTGGCTGCTGCAAGGGGTAAAGCCACATGGATCATTCCCTGTCATTTACAACACGGATCTGTCCACTCCTGGCTGAAGTAACATGTCCCTCTTTTCCTCTCCAGGAAACAGCTTTCAGACAGTGACTCTTCTTCCTCACCTATTGTTTTAAAGCATAAACAATAAATGGATTTGCTTTCCAGCTCCAGAGACAATCACCATGCTGAACAATTCAGCAAGCGTGCAGATTATGTTTAGGGAAGCCAGGTGAGGAATGGTAACAAGTTAACCTTATGCAAATATGCAGCAACTGTCTTTATTGTCTTACTTGAAGCTTGATCATCTTCTATTTAAGTAAACAAAGAGTCCAGGTGACTTTAATGGGAAAGAACAGAGCCCCTTTTGCCTACAATAAACAAAGCATATTTTGTGTGTTCTTACCTGAGCTACACCCTAACATGCATCCTGTGTGGCTGTGATTCTGCTACTCAGCACAGGTCATGTGAAAGCCACATTCTTACTTCTTCCCCTTGAGAGGAACAAACATACATAATTGTACCTTTGTGACAGAGATTGTGAAATGAGGGCAGACACTGCACCTGCAGGCAGTTTCAATAGTTGATGGTTTAAGACATTCATAATACTCTCCTGTACATGGATGTTAATTCTCCTTTCCACCTCAGGAGACAAACGTGGGAGTCATTCAGTCAAATATGTCAGATGAGAGAGAATCTTAGTATAAATAGGTCTTGCCCTAAAAATGTCTCCATTGACTTTAAGGGGAGCCCAAGTCTGCTGTCACAGATGTCAGTGAAATGAATTCCACTCTCTATGTGAAAATGGGGTAATTACATGCCTATAGTTACTATTTATGAATTTTAGAGTTCCCCTGAAAACTTGATGAGAATTCTGGCATATAAATATACTAATAGGTAGTATGACTGAAAAGTCACCAAAAATAGCACTAGAGAGTAATTTCATATCTACAAAATAACTCTGTAGCACTAAGTCACCTGCATTATGTGCTTCTTAGGGGTGCTGCTGCTATGCAAATTTTTCAGTGCCACCACTTATGTCAAGTTACTTATGTCAGTATTATTCTAAACTTCTAACATATGACTAAAGTGCACTTTTATTTTTTCCAATAGCTGACAGAGTTTACATTTGCTTTATTATGCCCTTGTAATTGTGAGGAAAAAGTACTGCTTAAACATGATCTCTAGCCTCTCAACCATCCTCTTCCCCAAAATAATAAACAGAAATGTGACATTTGCTCCAAACTAAGGAGGGGTTTGGGGTCAAAGGCTATTGTCAAAATATGGGCTGCACCTGACTGAATACAGTTTGTCTCTTAAACTGCAGTTAAAATGTAAAACACCAGAGGATTTAGAAAATCAGGCAAACATTGATTAGATCAGCTTTTTACTAGTAACAAAGTACCTTTTGCCCAATGTACCCAATGCTCTCTGACAGTGGCATGTAAAACATAAAGTTTCACAGTCCACTTGGGCCTAAAAACTAATTTTACTTGACCATCAGTGACAATTCAAACCTTAAAGGGCTGTAGGTTCAGATGTTGGAGCAGAACAAGGCATTTTTAGTTTCAGGAATGTTACTGGAGAAAGAAAATAACTGGTAACCACTGGAGCCCAGTCTTTCACTGCCTTAGTAACAGGCAGTTGTGTTCAGAAATTATCATGTGCGATTTTCAAATTAGCCTGCAACATATTTGAGACCATTACCAGGTATCAACATAAGGCCCATTTTTCTGAATACTTGTATGGATGTGTCTTCACAGAATCACAGAATGTTAGGGATTGAAAGGGAGATGGACACCTTGGCTGTCATTTACAAAAGGCTAGCTGTATATCTGAATAGTCACCTGCAAGTGCTGGTGACTCTGCACTCAGGCCAGCTCTGCCTCAGCAGGTATCCCAGCTCAGCCGCATGTAATAACTGTCATCACAGGGGATCCGTGAAATTGCACAGGTTTAAATGCATGCAAGGAAGACAATTAGTCATAGCCTAAAAATTGATACTTCCTGACAGCAGATTTAAAACGGGGAGTGGTGCAGAGGTAATGAGCATAAATTACAGTGTTTTCTTAAAAACACATAACCTAGCTAATGGCAATACCTTTGCTGTGGCAGTGACAAGTAACAGAACCATTTAGAAGGCACATGAACACAAGTTCATCGTTGTTAAATGGACAAAGAGTGTGACATATCATACACTATGCAAAACATTGCAAAAATGCACATTTTAGCTGAAAGAAAAGCCTAAATGTTCTACAAAGCAGATATTGCTGTTATTTTCTCTGCAGTTTGCAACTTAGAAAGGCGGGAGACAGATCTGCTTAGTGAAAGAAAGCATCAAAACTCTTCTGATGTGTGCTTTTTTCCCTCAGTCTCTGGACCACTAGATCATGTCTCTTCATTATCAACTATAGTTGAAATGAGTTTGATGTTTTACCTTTTCTCTCCTGTTAACAAATTTGAAGACCAACATTTACCACAAACTATTATAGAAGTGAGAGAATATTGTCCATACACAGAGAAAATGAGCCCAAATTGTTGAGGTGCTTTAGTGCAATCTTTAGGGTCCAAACAAACAAAAAAATCAAAACCCCACATCAATCACTACACAAGCTTCAGCTTGTCTACACAAGTGTGTCTGCAGTCTTCAGCCTGTACTGCAACTGCTACCTGCACTACAAAAGGATGACAGCTCATGAAATGTTAGCTTCATAGAGCCTTAGATATATCCTTTTTAGCAGATGAAACTAGGACACCAGGATTTCATTACAGCTTCTCAACAACAAAGAAAAAAAACAACAGAGAACTTCTTAAAGCTGTGCCCTAGTTTAGTTGTTTCTTTTGGGATGTGTTCTTTGATAGCATTTTAATTTGAAATCTCTTTTTTTCCCATGTACATATAGCTGATCATATGAAGAATTATGGGAGAAAAGAAAGACACTTAAGTAGTTCAAGTGACTAAGACAGCAACCAAAAAGATGGCTCAGGCCAGGGGGTTTGTCAGCCCTTTGTGCACCCTTTCAAAGCTCTGGTGTGAAGCAGTCAGAGCTGCCATAGCTAGTTCTGCAGGGAGCTACTCCCCGCTCTGCACGCTGGTCTCCTCTGCTGAGCGCAGGGCTCTGACATTGCTGAAAAGGTGTCGCTGTGCAGATATTTCTGGGAGAAGAATTGCAAATGTTGGAAACCAGCGGGGTTTGCAAACTGCACTGTGCCTGCAGATAGGCCGTGTGCCTGTAGTTGACCAAAAAGAAACACACTGCTAGTTCAGCAGACCTGAACTAGGGCTTACCACGGGAGCTTCATGAATACCAATAGAGCGTGAACCAGAAGGATGCATTGGCTCTGGGCAGCTTGGGTGCTCCATTTATCACGTTTTTGGCTTGAGATGCCTGAACTTCACGTTATTTTGGGCATCTCTGCCAGTGCCCTTCTGTCACGTTTCATACCCAGACATGACTTATGGGCAGCAGAAGGCTTACTTCCATGGAGTCAAGCATGGTGATGCTTTATTTGTTTGACAAACTAGAGGTAAGAACAGAACTGCCTATGATATTAATTCAGCTTATCAGCACGGCTAGAACATATGCATGATTGCTGCAGGGAGCAGCATCTTGCATAGATTCTCCTGATAGGGAGCATAAGCATGAAAATCCGCCTCGAGAGGGCAGGTAACCCTGGTGGCACTCACTGCTCAGAGGTGCTGCTTTCTCTAGGAGGCCCAAGCGAGCAGGGGAGCCCCAAGCGAGCAGGGGAGCCCCAAGCGAGCAGGGGAGCCCCAGCTGCACATCCCGCAGGCACAGCCCTGCACATCAGCGTGTGCGTGACTGCTGCGCTGGAGAGGTGAGATGTTTGTGCTACATCAGCTTTTGTGCCGTCACTCAGATATGCATCAGGCTCTTCTGCGTTTGCTGTTCAACTGTTTGTTGCGTACGGCAAACGAACATGACAAGATGCGCCCATCTGGCCTCTTCCTTCTTACTGGAGCAGGGAAGGAAGGAAGGAAAGGCTTTCGGGCAGGGACATGAGCTCGGTCAGGCCTCCCTTAATGAGCCTGTAGGTCAGGAGGCACGCCAAGGTTCTGCGGGTGTGAGAATGGGGTTGCGGGATGCATCCTGCCAGCCAGAGCCCCTGCCGTGGAAGCGGTGTGGCCCCACGCGCGCTTTGCTCTGCCTGCAAACATCTCTGCTGTGCCGAAGGGGTCCCACGCAGCAAGTTTTCCCCCACGATGTTCCTCCGCTGGGACGGTCCAGCAAAAAGGGATGGCCTGAGAGTGAGCCCCGTTCTGTTAGTGCGCCTGCGCACTACCTGCGTTTCTGTGACCGTGACGAGAGCCCGCCCCGCCCTCACCCGCTCGGCCCGGGGGCGTCTCGGCGGGGACTGTGAGTCGGGGGCGGGCCAGGGCGCGCACAGCGCCCGACACTCTCTGCCGGCGGTCCGGGGACTTTCCCCTAGGCGGGCGCGGGGCCCATGAGGAACTACTGTCCTCCGTGCGTGGCCTAGCGAGCAGGTCTTCAGAACATCCCGACCGCTTTACAAATACACGTCGCCAGCTTATATCGGCCGGGGTCAGGAGACCCTCCGGGATAGGGCGAACAGTGCACGCCGCCCCGTTTCTCTTTCTGCTGGTCTCCGCAGCCGGTGCACAGACAGGCAGGCTGCCCGACCGGCCCCATAGAACCGCCACGCTCCCGGGGAGCGCGATTCCTGCCCCACGGAGGGTCCACCGGCGCGGCCCCACCCCCAGGAATACATTAAGCAAATGATACGCTGCAGCTCCGCCCCTGCGCGGGCCTGGGGGAAGGGCGGGAACCCCGCCGGCGGGACGCTCTGGCGCCACCTCGTGGCCAGCGCCCAACCTCACTTCCCCTGCAAGCTGGAGAGTTTTCACCGGTAGCCGCCAGAACTGGTGTGTACCTGGTAACCTGCTAACAGCAACCGGCGGGGCCGCTGGCCGCAAGGAACCAGCCATACGGACCTGAGCTGTCCTAGCGGCCCTCAGAGGAAACGGAGTCATGCTTAATGACTGCAATTTCCTGCACTCCCGCTGAAAAAGCAGGGTCAGTTTTTCTTTCGGTCGGTTGGTTTCATTTGCCCCCAGACAACTTTGCACACCCACAGTGTTTGTGCATTTGTTCCAGACGGTCCTCATCAGCAGGGTCTGACAATTAAAGGCCAGTGGCCAAATTGCCAGAGACCAGGACAGCACCTGGAAGGGAGACTCAGAGGTTTTACAGCTGATGGGACTGTACCAACACTTCTTTGCCACAGCCAGTTCTTCAAATTCTTTTTCTTACTTTAGGGTTAATGAAATGTTAATAAATTCTCATTCAAACGCTTAATGCTTATTGCTTAACACTTGTATGCTGGAATTTGCCCGTTGAGCTGCTTTCCATGCAGAATGTGAAATTAAAAAAAACACATCCACTTTCAGTTTCTATTAAGAGTAGCTACAGACTCATCCTTTAATGAATCACAACCAAACATCAAAGAGGAATAACATTCACAAAATTTTTTAAAAAGTAAGCTTAAGTCAGGACTTTAAAAAGGCATCTAGCACCTCAGCCTTTTAACACAGTCACCCCAACATCCTCTCGAGGTTGGTAAATACTGTTGGCTTTGCTTTACAGACAAGAAACACAGGTTTTCACATTGCAACACTTGCTGCAATTCTCAACCAGAGATCTCAAGATGCCGAAATAAACAGCTAGAAAGGCTGTACTTCAGAGGGCACAGGGCGCAATTCCCACCCCACAAAAACAGTCACTCCATGTCTCTACCCAAACAGGGTGAGGATCTAAAAACAGATCTCATGCTTCCTGGCATGAACACCACAACTCCTATATACAGCATGAAATTTGCTCTGTGCTAGTAACACACACCAATTCTTGAGCTGTGTGAGATGCAATTTAACACATCGCGTTCCACACTCCAGGTGATGCTCCAGAAACACAGAGGGGGAGCTCCTGAGAAACCTAACTAGAGCCAAGGGCGACTGCAGGCACTGCAGCACAGGTATCAGATGGAGGAAGTTCTCAACTGGCATGGGGAAGCACGAGCGCCTTACAGGCTTCGAGTGCTATGGACCAGGCAGCCGCTGCTGTTCAAAATCATGTAGGGTACAGTGTAACAATGCCATTGTGGTTTAGTCCCAAAATCACAAAAGAACCTGAAGTCTCTAAGTGGACACATATACTACTGGATCCCAGGAATTCCTAATCACTGCTGTACTACTCGATCAATGGATCTGTCAGTCAAGTGTCAGGTCTCCATTAAATGACACTAGCTATTGTAATCAGACAAGATTAATCCAAAATAGCACTGAAGACGTCATGTTTTTACAATTATATGTCATTATGCAATATATCAAAACATGCAGTTTGTGCAGGTATTTCAGGAACATTGAAAATAAAAAGTAATCTACTTTCTTTGCTTCAAACCATCTGTACATTGCGTAAAAATGTAGCAAAGGAAGGGCTCAATCAGCGTGAATGCTTTACAATACACTCTCTGTCCCCAGGAGACAGCAGCATCTTCATTTTTCTTCTCTCGGTAAGTGATACAAAAGTAGAAATGGATATTCTATAGGTCCACTCTATCAGTTTTACAGTATTTCAGCTATGCATCCAAAAAAAACAACTCCTTGTGGAACTACACCTTGAAGCAACTCAAAGTAAAGCTTTTCTTAAGGTGTTGCAAAGTTATTGAAATGGTTGGAATATTTAATAGCCAAAACCAAAGTGCTATAAAAGCATATCCCAGAGGTTTTATTGGTTTAGTAGCAGTCAAAATATGCCTAGTATAGAAACCCATGTATATTTGAAAACAATGTAAATATTTCACAATATAAATTAAATCTGCTTACAGAGTTTTGGTGGCTGAAGTAGCTGTGACTTGACTGCTAATTGCTAATTTGCCAGTATAGTGCTAAATGGGATCTAACCTGCCAGTATAATGTTAAATGGGATCAGGGTGTCATTTATATTGCCAGTGTTACGAAAACATCCCATAAAAAGAGTCAACCAACTATTTTGTCTCCTAGTAAAAAATAGTCACCCAACTATTTTCTCTCCTAGTATGAGCAACAGTGAACATTATGAGCAACACACCTGAAACAGATGATTCAACTTTTTGACTGAAATTTTTAAACAACTTTCAATCATTCAAGTATTATGGTCCCTATTTACATACTTCTGTGGCTAAAAAAGACATAGTAGACAACTGACAGTGCCATCAAATCGTCAGAATTACAAAATTGTCAGGTTTTAAACAGCAAGTTGTACCTTAATCATTTAATTAAAAATAGAAGACTTAGGTAGACTATTTTGCAAATAAAACAGCACGCTAGTGTGCTATATATTAAGGCATACCTTTAAATGCGCACTTGTCATCTCTAACAAGTTTATACAATTGCTACCAAGTGAAAGGACTATCATTGTCTTGCAAAACTGATAAAGAAATACAAAATATCTGGAAGCCTACATTTTTAAAGTACAAAATTAACCTTCAGTCCTTGTGTTGAAATATACACAGTACAAACAGCAATTCTCGCCTACAAGATCTCACGAGGATTTCTTAAAGCTGGAGGTAAATTCGAAGGTTTTGATTCTTCATCCAGAAGTACTAAATCTTCAATTTCACTACCTTTGTATTTTCTTTTACATATCTTCACAATAACTTTCTTCTTGAGGAATAATTTCAAAGCTTCTCTTGAAGCAACCGCTTTGGCATTTTCCATACTTTTACCACAGCCAGTACCCAAGTAGACAGACTTGCACCTCAGTTCACAAACTATATTTTCTAGAGAGCTCTTATTTTGAGGCAAGTCTGCAAGTTCCTTCAGGGGAACAAAAGCAACATCTAACGTAGCTTTTACAGACTGAATTGATGAGTTCAGAAGTTCTACGTGATTTACATTAGGACTGAAGCCTCCAACAGCAACCAGTTTCCAGGCTACAGCTTTGTATAGTCTGTTGAAAAAAGGTTGTCTTTCCTTTGCATCTTCGCTGGTTAATGGTTTGCACAGAGCCTTAGCAGGGCTTTCACCTGCCTGCGAGCCACTCTTGGAGGCAAGCTGTGGTGAACCTGCCTGCATGCCACCCTTGGAAGCCAGCAGGGAAGCACCTGCCTGAGCTCCACCCCGGGACGCCAGCGAGGAGGGACCTTGCTGAGTGCCACCACGAGTGCCCAGCAGTGAAGCAGCCACCTGAGCGCTGCTCTTGGAAGTCAGCAGTGAGGATCCCGGCTGAGCGCCACTCCGAGCGGCCAGCAACGAGGCAGCCACCTCGGCGCTGCTCTTGGAAGCCAGGAGCGAAGATCCCGCCTTAGCAGTGCCCTTGGAAGCCAGCAGCAGCGAGGTGCCTGCCTGAGTCCCACCTTTGGGGGCCAGCAGCAGTGAGGAGGCCACCTGAGTACTGCTCTTGGGTGCCAGCAGCAGCGAGGTGCCCGCCTGAGCGCTGCTCTTGGACACTGATGCCGGGCCACTCGCTTGGTTTTTGGAAGACAGCAATGTAGCGCTTGTTTGTGGTGTGCTCTTGGAAGCTGGTGGCACTGTTGCTGCCTGCGGGGTGCTCTTGGTGGTCGGTGGCACCGCTGCTGCCTGTGGGGCGCTCTTGGTGGTCGGTGGCACTGCTGTTGTCACTGCCGCTGCCTGTGAGTTGCTCTTGGCAGCTGTTGTCACCACTGCTGTCACCGTCTCTGCCTGCGAGGCACTCTTGGCAGCCACTGGCACTGCTGCTGCCTGGGGGGCACTCTTGGCAGCCGGTGGCACCACAGCAGCCACCACCTCTGCCTGCGGGGCACTCTTGGCAGCTGGTGGCACTGCACTTACTGTAGTTTTCTTTTCAGGTGATGGCGCATTTTCACACTTGCTTTCCTTAAGGGGACTTGAGTAAGGTTTCTCTCCTGACTCTTTTTCAAATGAAGATGGATTTTGCTCAGTGGTACTTTCAGCATTAGCAGGTTTTCCTTCTGTTTCTATGTCTGATGCCATGACCATTTCTTGATCTGAGCTGCAAGTTAACTGGGAGCTTTCTGGATCTTTGCTGGTATGCTTTTCCTGCTTTTTTGGCAATGTGCTCTCTGTTTCCTTTGGGGCTTCTGCCTTGCTTGTTTTCATATCCTTTCCAGTATCCTTAGAATCTTTGCTTTTCTCAACAGCTCGCTTCTTGGGGGGCTCCTCTACCCCTTCTGCAAAACAAGTAAAATATATTATCCTCTTTAATTTCTGCTCTATGAAATATCCATCTACAAACAATTTATCTATTTTCTAAAAACCTCTAACAATAATATATGCGAATTTAAGTGGTATATATTAGGGATACACCTTGAACTGCCATTTCAAGCATTAACCTAGTATTTCAGAATATTTTCGCATTTTTGGACAAAAAAACTAAAAGTACTCATGTGCAAGACTTCAGATTTTGGTTTGGGACCTGTAGGCAAGTATTAATATTAGTATTCTTGAAGTCCAAACCAAAAATGACCAAAGTATATTAAAGACTTAATACATTTAAGACTATCTGACTCAAAATAAAAGTTTATACTGTTTACTAATATCATAAAACCATTTTAAAAATACCACTTTAAGAAACTAAGTTTCTCACAAAGCAACAATGTCTGACTAGCGTGAAAGGTAAAGTAAGAATAATACATTTAAGCCGGATTACAATAGTCTACATCGCATTAGGAAAATAATCAGCTTAAAGTGCACCAGTTGTAGAAACTCAAAACAAGAGCTCTACATTACCAACGGAATACTTATGCATTACATCTATTTTACAGGTATTCTATGAGGTAAATTAGCAGAGATAGGGGAAACGATTAACAAGGAGTTTTCAAAGTAAATTATTTTGAGTACTTTCTAAGCCCGAGGTAAACCGAGAACATTCAAAAACAAGCATTTTCTAGACTCCTATGTATTGTCACAGCTATGATCTGCTAACCATTGCTACTTGATATGCCTCTTTTCTTCACCTTGGCAACCAGTTCGTCTCTTGTGGTGCGGACGGGCGCGTCGGTCACTTGGATGCCTTCGGCCATTTCCAGCGCCTTCTCCATGACCTGCGGCGGGTACCTGCAGGGGCGACAAGGGGAGAGAAGAGAAGGGGAGGGGAGACGCGCCGTCAGACGGCCGCGCCGCGCCCCCGCGGGTCCCGCCGCCCGGCCTGCACTCACCGGCAGCCCAGGAAGACGTGGTTTGCCCACACCATGGAAAGCGACACCAGGCGCTGGAGCTGGGCGCTGCCCGCCGCCGGCGGCTCCCCCACGTTCCGCAGCAGAAACTCCCGCCGGTGCCGCCAGTGGTGCTCGGGCTCGCAGGCCCCGCGCAGCGCCTCAGCCCACGCCAGCTCCTCCGCCGTGCGCCCCAGGGGCTCGGCCGCCGCCTTCCCCGCCGCCATGGGGCCCTCCTCCGCCCTGCACAACGGAAACAACGGCCCCGCTCTGCTCCTTCCGGCCGCGCGGGATGACCTCACAACCGGCGCGCGCGGCAGCCCGCCGCTGCCGCCCCAGGCGGCTTTGCGGCGCGCGAGGCGGGGCAAACGAGGAGGGGATTGTGCCGTCAACGGCCGGAGGGGGAGCCCTAACGGTCGGCGCGCGGCCGCGGGGCGGGGGCGGGACCAGAGATGGGCGGGGCGGGGCGGGGCGGGGCGGGGCTCGGTGCCCGGTGCCCCACGGCGGGGCCGAGGTTGGGACGGGCGCACGCCCGGTGGCCATGGAGTCGCGGCGAGTACCTCGCCCTTCAGACATCTCGCCCTTCAGACATCTCGCCTGTCGTGTCCGCTTGCGCCTGCTCCCGTAGAGGCATTTTCATACGGCCCGCGGACTGGCTCCGGTTGTGCCTTTGTTTGTTTGTGCTGTAGTTGGAGCCTGAGGTGTTTCACAGGGCAGGTGCGGATACTGCACACAAATCGTTACGGTCTGGCTGGTACTTCGAAGAGAAGTGGAGCCACTGGCCTGCCATGCTCGGCCCAGACAGGCTGCCTGTATGGGATGGGCACGGTTACCTGCGTGGCGTTCTGCCTGGTAAAAGTGGGAACAGGAGCATTACTTCTGGGTTTGTTTCATCATTCTGCTTCCAGATCCATTCCGGTCTTGCTGAGGTTGGAGTTAAGGGACCAATTCATGATTTTGCCTCCTTGGTGTGTGATAGGAAGGTGGTGGCAAGGAAATGGGTTCTTGTAGCATTTTGAAGGAAACAATAAATGAGGAGTTGTAAGTAGGCTGCTGGCTGCAGAGGGTTCCAATAATAGCTCGTGCGACTCTGGGGGCTGTCTTGACATTACAGAATTTACCCCAGAGTTTTGTTCAAAACCAGTTGAAGAATTCTGTTTGAAAAAGTAGTGAACATGCTGTGAAAACAGCCCAAGCTTTGGTCTGCTGAGATGGAGCTTGCTGAATTACTGCATTGGAGAGAGTTTTGAATTCCAAAGGGCTGTCCCAGGAGAGCTGTATTGATTTTATTCTTCCTGAATTAGAAGTCTGTGTTTGCTTAAGTTTTCAATTTTTAACACCTACGTGTCATCATGACTGAACTACAAGACATTGCATTTAAAGGAGGAGTGTTGCTCCTTAAGTGACTTTAATGTCTTATTTCATGGAAATTGTTGTGTAGTGATCTAACTTGTAGTACCTCTGTGGTGCAAAACTAAGTGATTAAGGAGACTAAGCCAGGAAAAAATACTCCAGCACACTTTTGCTCTGTATCCGTTGTTAGAGTGGAAGTGCTTTTCCTTCACTTTCTTTGTTAGCCCATGCCATGTTATGTCATGCATTGCCAAGAGTAATTCAGTGACAGAGAGCGAGACAATAGTAATGAATGAGTAGGATGGGACTTGAAAAACTCATTATTGTTTTGTGTCTGCATGTACAGCAAGAAAAGGGTGGAAATTTTGTATACGCTGTGATGTGGAGCAATGGGTTTGTTTAGAAACAATGTCTGAAGGTTTAGAAACAGCACCACAATTCTAGACCAGTGTCAATACAGACTCTAGAAGACAAAGATAAAGGGAGTCCCTGGCAAACATAGGTTCAAGGTTGTGCTTGAGCCGAGATCATCTGTGCTGCCAGCCTGTTTGTTCACACTCTTCAGTGAACCAGATCATTTTCTAACAAAGCTAGTTGGGGCTTGGTCCAGGCTTGAGATGTGCCCCTCAGGGACCACAGGAATTCAGCCAGGCCCAAGTAGCTGTAACAGGGCTGCCTTTACTTCTGCAAAGATTGCAGAGCAAACAGCAAGCCTTGAATGCCCTGTGTTCCTCCGCAGCCATCTGAGCTGCCAAGTTACTAAGAACTAATCCATGTTGATCTGGTCATATACCACTTACGAGTAGAAGCTGAGGAGGGTGAGGCTCCAGCAGGTGACAGGGCCAATCCCATACACTCAGAGGGATCCCCAGAAGTCATATTCTGGTGTTGATGGGTAAATGACAGCTCCTGGTGCCAAACATCAGAGGTAGGCCTCCACATCTCAGACTTTTGTGTCCGCACTTGGTCACCCCACATGTATGCGATTATATGGAATCACTTGTGAGACCTGGACTCCTCCAAAAGCATCATTCTAGGGAGTGTTGAAGACTGAGCACAGCTACAAAGCATAGTAGAGTATCTGGTGCTAGAGTGGCTCAAGGACTGAGGAGAACAACTTTTTCTTGCCCAGTTTTGGAGGACACATCAACTGAAAGCTATTTCACCTCTTTGTCCACTGACAATACGAGTGAACACAAACAGAGGTGACAGCTAGAGAAAAGGCAGAGGACAGTCGTGCATACTTCTGGAATGGCTCACAACAGGTTTTTTTTTCTGTAGTGAGCAACCTGTATGGTCCGGTACCTTTCTGGCACCCGATGCTGTTAATTTTGGGTTAATTTTCTCTAATGCTCCTTCTGCATCAATGTGGCCTTGTTGGCACAAAGATGACTTGAACCAAAATTGAACCTTTTGTCTTCCCTACCTGTTTTTTCCTGACATATTATTTCTACTTTGTTGTGTGTTTGAATCACACTGGAAACAGGCTAGATCCCAGCCCCGGAGCGTGGGATGTCACGCACGTGCACGTGCAGGCAAACACAGGTAGCTGCATTCTCACAATGCTCTCTGAGCACTGGAGACATACTGTTGCTCAAGTTGATTAAACAAGTGCGTGTAGTAGAAAAGAGAGAGAAACACTGCTGTTAATTTTAAAAAAGGAAACAAGGAGTGTTTTCATTCTCACCAGGAAAGGCAATTTTGAAGTTAAACACCTCATTGATGGTGCTAATTCTGTGCATTTAATTTTCAACATTGGAAGAAAAGAGATGTTTTTGTTCCCACCAGGGAGGGAACTTCTAAATGCCACATTGATAGTAGTGTTGTTAGAGTCATTTGGGGCTTGATAATAGCTTCTTTTGGCAAGATATAACTAAGATCTCAAAGTTAATCATACCAGTATCTATAATCACAGTATTGCACCTGCACTTCCTGTGTAATAAAGAAAGTTTATTTCTGCCTTTGTAAACCAGTGAATTATTATTTCTTCAAAGTCAAGTCCTGCTGAAACAGAGGGCAGTAGCCCCATTGAGTTCAATTACATTCTGTGCAATTAAGGTTAATATACAGTGACACTCTTTGTTCAGCTTCATATGAGAACTGTGCCCTCAACATCACAGCAATGCAAAGGAAAGCTGAGTGCCACAGAAATGCATTAAGACTGGCCTGGCGCAGTGAATCCTCTGGGCTCCGTCTGTGGATGGGTCCCTGCCACAAGCAGTAACTACACACTTGAGAGCCCTGGCTTAAGTTCATTAGAAATGCAGCTTGAAGAAGCATGGGGAAGAAACATTGTACTGTTTCCTCAGATAACATAGGCGTGCTGCTGGAGCAGATCGTCTTGCCAGGCAAGGGACAGCACTTCCAGGGTGTCTGCATGTGCCGAGGTTGCCAGTCCTTATTGTTCAGTAAACTAATTCTTGGAATAAATTACTTGCTAAAAGAGCATTAACAACTATGCAGACTTGTCAAAGGAAAGGCAGTTAGAGTAAATCTGTGTTTTTCTTTGACCACGATTATGTAACTGTTGTTTTGCTACAAAATCATGTACTCCTCTGAGATTTCTCAACTGAGGAAAATATATTCTGTAATGCAGTGGATAAAACTAAAGGTAAAAATGAAGAGCTGAATTGATACTTTTTCTTTACATGTATTCGCTCTTATTACTAGCTTAATTACTATTTTGCATTTAGTAATATGTTATACTTGAAATATATAGCAATGCCTACAATAGGGTTGTCAGTTGTTTTCCTTTAAATGAGTTTGTTAAGCTTTAGCAACAGCTAAAGGTAACATACCACTTCCCAAATTTTGCTTGCTGAACTATGCTTTAGGTAGCACAGCACTTGCTAATGTCCATGGTTTGGTGTGAAATTTTCCATATTGAGGATGGCAGTTTAGGATGCTGTACTGCTAGCAAACATGATCCAAGAACAAAGGCAGGGAAATGGGGTTTTGTCTAGGATAAAATATTGTGGAGATCTTATCTATGAAGTGCTTGAATGCCTTTACACTCTAGAGCAGACATCGAATTTGTCACGAAAAACCGATTTGGGAGGGGGTCATCTGATCTTCTGACTACACTTAGCATAGTTTATAAGCCTTTGAAGAAACGCATTTTCCACATTCCTCATTTAGGATGTGCTCCCACCATCCTTGCTACTACTGCAGTCAGGTCCACCCCAGTTGTGGGCTGCAGGGCCCAAAAGAGTCCTCTCTTTGCCACTGTGGACTGGGATGGGCCTCTGGACTGAGAGTGAGACTGTGGAGATCATCCACTGTGCTCCCCAAAAACCTGCTATTTTCTCCTCTTCACCTGTGCTTGAGCATGTCTGATAGGAACAAGGAGCAGACTGAGAGGGGGGAAACAGTGAGTATGGGGGTGATGGTGAGACTGAAACTACTAGGGGGTAGAAAAGCTTAGCATTAAACTAATAGGGATAGGATAGTGGGATTAGGTGAGAAAGGAAATTAAATTATCAAGGAAAAATGAAAGTAAATGAGTTCGAAGCAAGGGGAGAAGTACATATAGATAAGGAATTGGAGAGGGACTGTGTATCAGGAGCCTAGGACTAAGAGAAATGAGAAAGGATAGATGTGTGGAAGCCAGTGAGGAAGCCAGAAGAATGAGAGTACGGTGGTAGAGCAGACAAAATCAAATAGAATCAACTCTTGATTCTGAGCAAAGGAACAAGCTGTGATGGGAAGGGAGCATTAACAGAGGAACCACTGGGATGTGAATACAGAGAAAGGAGAGTTAAAATTTGGACAGCACAGAGACAGCATTTCAATGCTGTCTTCCTGTTGCAGTAGGCATCTGCAAGGGTAAGTGTCCTGGTTTTGTTAAAAAACAAGTTTATCTTTTAGTGAATTTGCCTGTCAGTTAAAGCCTTCATATTAGCTGCATTTTCCTGGAGAACCAGACACATGTTTTGGTAAACCTAGCAATGGAATGCAAAGTTATTGATAACTAATGGATGCACCTCTCGCTGGATGGGCAACAAGAAACAGGTGACCAAGAAACTGACCAACTGAGTATAACATTTCATTCATGTGAATACTTCATATAAAAATGGGAGATCATGAGGATCTCGTCCCTTTCCCTTTTGCTTATGGCCGACATTAGGAGAAGACCTTGCTAGTCGTCCCTGCGAACTGAGGCCTAGTGAGAGACTGAATCCAGCTCCGGTTGGCTGCAGAGTCTAATCCAGGACTTTGGTTGCTGGCTCTGCAGTTGCTGAGACTTTCAAGATTGATTTTGTATATTTTGTATTATTTTCTCTATTCTTATTAGTAGCATTAGTAAAATATTTTTAATTTTCCCAACTCTCTTCTCTCTGTCCTTCTTTCCCTCCCGATCGCCTGTCCTCAGCAGGAAGGGCGGAGAGAGGAGGGGGCTGAAGGGGGAGAGGAGGTTAACAATACGTCTGCCACAGTTTTATTGTCACCCCGCAATTAAAACCCTTGACAGTAAGTAAGACCAAGAAAATATTCTGCCATTCTAATTTAGTAGAAGGTATTTTCTTGTCTTTTCTGTGTGCTATAAAGGAACAAAAGAGGTAGAAATCCTTTCACTTGCAGAAATCCATCCTGCAAGCCACCTTTAAAGAGTGTTTAGGTAGGAAGCCTTAGGCCTTTGGCAGACAGCTGTACCCTAGAGTTGGAAAAAGCAAGAAAACAGCCTTTGGAATCTTAATGCAAATATTGGCATGAGTTCATTGTAATTCAAGAGGATTCAGGAAAGCACTAAACAGGCAAGGAGGTCTTTCCTGAAAAAAATAATCTATTATGAGCCTATAACAGTGAATTTTCATTTGTGTGTGTGCATATATGTGTATACATATATGTCTACATACACATGCATATGTAATACAATACAGATATGTGTGAATATGTTTTAAAAATACTTGTATTATTGAGAGTGTAAGCACCTATAAATCTAGATACTTGTACTGCTTAAGTCAAACTATTCATGCCTTGAAGGAAAAGAAAAATTACAACTAATATTATATTGGCTTGGGTTGTGGATAGGTGCATTACACAAATGGATGCTATTAAATCTTTATACCATGCTGTACCAGTATGAATTTTGTATGTGCTACATATTTTGCAGACACAAATAACTATTTTAGAAATGATATAAGGAGCTTTCCTGAGACTCCAGGCAACAATGCCAGATCTAATTTGAATTATTGCTATTGAAAAATCATGGTTCTGTTTTTCATTATTGTTATACCAATATTCCTGACAACCTGCAATTTACCTGCTATGAACAGCACCTCCTGAAAACAGAGAGCTGTTTTGTGTGCTGCGGTATTTTTGTGTATCCTCCTTGTGCATATTTCACGCGAATGCCACTGGATGGCACTGAAGGAGACAGGATTGCATGGAAATATCTCCAGAAGTTAAGCATAACTCCAAAAAGAGAGAGTGGCTTACATTTTCATTCCGTTACTGAAACAGACAATGTGGACTAATTTTCCATCTTGGTGTAATAATTTGTCATCAAAACCAGCTCTTAAACACTCCTAGCTATAGATCTAGGTTTTAACAGTAGCAAAATTACAGTGGAAGCAGAGTGGAAGCTTCTGAATATTACTACCCCTTGCCCCTGCAAAAAGGTAAAGGCTAAAAGGTGCAGCTTTGGCCCATTCTAGATTCTTAGGTGAAGGTTTGCAAAACATCTGAAAAATGTTTGGTCCCTGTTCTCCACGGCAGTGCTGTCAATACTGGCCTCTTCTACTATGAACAAGTGCTGGAAGTATGTTAACTTTTGAGCTCATTTGAAATCTACATAGGAATTCATTCAAAGTGAAAAGCTTCCACCTGTTGAGGAAATGTATAGTATTTCAGAGAACCTCCCGACCTGAAACTCCATCTGCAGTCCCCACACAAGGACCCCTGTTTCTTCTTGGGTAGGGACTATGTGATCCTGCCTGGAAAGCACGCAATTACTCTCTGTCAATCAGACCTGGAACCTGGGAGTCATCTTTGACTCCACTCTCTTTTTTTGACCTGTTTATCTTGATATATATGAATTTTGTTTCCTTTTCTTCTCTCAAGTCTCCTCTTATCTCTGTCCATATCACAGATATGCTTTTTTAGGCTTCTGTTATCTCTCATCCTGCTTACGACAGCTTCCTTTCCTATGCCTGACCTGACCTGTCAAAAAAATCCCTTGAAACACTATTCTTGTGCTTATCTCCATGGCCTATTTCTGTGGCTTCTTTTTGTACCTACCTCTTTAGTCTATCCATAGATTTCCCTGCTTCTGCAAGCCCTCTAGCCCTTTGAGAGCGCAGTTTGACAATATTTTTGGCAGCTGTGCTGGCCTACGATAGTCTCTGCTCCCAGCCATTCACTCCTGTCACTTTGATATGCCCACTAGTTTGCTGGCACAGTTGTTTTGTTCAGCTGTGTAGTAAACCAGATTAGGAACCTGATTTGGCTGAAGAGTGGCATGGTGGAGGAAGGGGAGGCACGTTTTTCAACCAGCTTATTTCTCCAATCTAGTTTATCAGGCAACACTTCTGCTGGTGCAGCTGAGGGGTTGGATCTGGGGCAGAGAGAAGTGGTGAGAGACATGGGGTTGCAGAGCAGCAGTGGCTTACGCTGGTGTACGTGGCGCTGTTGGTAGCTGTTGAGCCGTGACCAGATTTTGACGATAGAGCTAAGCTGAACTAATAGCTAGTTACTGCTGAAAGAGTAGTGCTGCACCTCCTTCCTCACCCCTCATCATGGGTTGGTTCCTGATGCTTCCCTTGTGCCAACACTGGTACTTATCCCAGCCCAGTGAGCCAATTGTGGGAGCTAACACGGCACAGAAGCATTCACTTCTTGTAAGGGCTTGCCTGATTGTTCTGCCAAGTACCCATGGAGCCCACTCGCTCAGCAGCAGCTGGGTGCTCTGTCAGCTCAGCTGTGTTCTCGATTGCACCACCACACTTCACTACTTTGCCTTTTCCTGTCATCTACTGTCCTCTCTCAGTCTCCATATCTCCTCCATCTGTTTGTCTTGTAGCTTTGTTAATGATGTCCTTTTGGTCACTCGCGACATATGGAATACCCTCCCTGAAGCAATTGCTGCATCCTTTAAATCTCTCAAGATTTCTTCTACCATGACATAACACATGATGAACTGCCAACTGATAATGCCCAGTTTATGTGCTTGCAGGAATTTTGGATTTCATTACTCCACTTAATTTGTCCACGTATTAGCTTGAAATGGGCGTAGTCTTATCAGCTTATTTGAGAAGCTAGAAGGGATTAAACTGGCACACTTTTTTTAAAAACAAAACAAAACCAACAAAAACTCACAAAGCTATGCCCTGAAGGAGATGTACTTCCCTAAGGTCATATATAAACACCAGAGGCTGATTTTTTGTTTCTTCACACCTTGGATCATCATTCATGCTTGTAGAAATGGACATAGCATTGCTACTAAGCAGTTTACAGTAACATCTTAGAGAATCGTAAATTAGTGCCCCAGAGACCAGATAGCAGAGAGTCAGCGCTTACATGAGCAGCTGAGTATAGAGGCTTAGGGATTTCTTTTCACCTAGTTGTTTTCATTGTTTGGGTTCTTTTTAGACATATGTAGAAGCATATCCTAAACATATTTTATTCTAGTATTTTGGTATGCTAAGCATTTTTTCCCTATTCAGTTAAATAGAAAGTGTATGGAAAACCAGCAGTAAGTGAAGTTTTGCATTGCCTTGGAAGCAATGAAATAAAATTATCTATGTTTGCTGTTGAAAAGAAAGAACATGACAGAGGGCACCTCTACACATTGCAATGGAGCACAGGACTTAGCAGAACACCCACTCTCAGGTTACTTGCAGAATAGGAAGCAGCAGCTGTAGACTTGCATATGCCTGTTGCTGCACCATAAGTACTTAACCCTGTTGGTAGGTGGTGCTAATTAGGTTGGACATGGTGCTAATTAGGTTGGATACAACAGTGTGGTCTTGTAGATACACAGTGCCTGTGACTCTGGCTCAGACCTGGCTGGAGGATTCCTCACAGACTGCTGCATCAAGCCATATGTGCGCATCCAGAGAGAGAAATAGTTTGCCTGTGGCCTCTTGTTCATTACCCCTGTAGGGTTTAGCTGCAGTAACAGATGCCTTTGCCATGTACAGGTGTCAAATGTGGCTTTGTGCCAGGGATTACCTCCCCTTTGGTAAAAACAGAAGATGCCCTTTTAAGCATGTATTGCAGGCTTTGAGTTGTTGCTGTGTAATAATGGACATCCAACATAGCTGCTTCTTAAAACTGTGCTGTTTTACTTCTTAATTAAGACAGTAAGTACTGACAGAGGGGCAGGAAAGATGGGGATGGTAATTTTTTCAGCCACCATAACTTTATAGAAATTGTGAATCTACTGCAAGGTCATGGAAGCAGACAGCAGCATGGCAAAGAGCAAAGCACAATCTCCTCCAGTACATTTATCAGGCGACCTACCTTTCCCCTTCAGTGAGACAAAGCGATGTTTCAGGTTAGAGATACAATCATGACCACAGCATAAATTCTGTGTCTGTGTAACCGGGTGGCAAGTGTATTCCCAAAGCACTGACTGCAGAATTGCTGTCTTCTCAAATAAGTGATTAATATATCCATGAACATAGCATGCTTTCAAAATGAAGATTCAAGTTGATGTTTGTATGAAGGCTGGTGCATGCTTATTGGCAAGAAAAAGTTAAACTGAAGAAGCAAAACAAAAACATTGTTCAAGAGGCAGTGTTCAGAATGCCCCTTGGGATGGAAGGTAATAGAATGTATTTCTCCTCTTGTATATATTTTTAAAGGATCTCGAGTAGTCATTTTAGCAACTTCTCTCTGTTATTTCATTTCCATTTGACAGATGAGATAGGGGTTTTGTGACAGAGTACTGAACCATCAATAATTAGGCCATGGCAAGCCAGTGAAGAACTATGCAGCATTATATACTTGGTCATAATGGATTAAGATTTGACACCTGCAAAATAATGAAAATTATTAAAATTAATAGCTTCTTGATATTGGGATGGTTGTTCCTGGTGTTTTGCAAATTTTTTAACGTCACTGGGAAGGATTCAGTTCCCTGAAGATTTGAGCAATCATTTTAAACTTTATAATGTCATCATCCTCGGTTTTTTCAATCCAAGGTATGACAGTGATAGTGAGCACATGATAACAGGAACATAGATTTTAAAAATTAATATTGCTAAGCAAAAGACATGCACAAAGGAAGTAGTAAAGAAAATGAAGTTTGTTTTTTTGTTTTTTTTTCCAATCCTTTTTGATGCTATCTTCAATTAGTTTTTTTCCACTATCTGTGCCAGGAAAATTTATGCATGCACAGCTAGAGATCTCCAACTTCTAAAGTCATGGCACTTAGCAAAATGCTTTTAAAGAGAGACACACAAAAGCCAACATTATCCATGAAGATTATGTAAATATTTATAGGCAATATATGTTTGATTTCTGGTTTATTTATTTAATTTTAAAAACCCATCTGCTGCTAGCAGATGATAAATATTTAGATCAAATTTGTGCCTGGGATGTGAGGGCACTATTCCTTCCAGAGGGGCATAATAAATTTGGTACTGTAGGCCCAGCCTCCGTTCCCCAACTCAGACGGCATATCAGGGACTCTGTTAGGGTACATTCATAGACTTGCATGAAGAGGCTTCCTGGCTGGAAGGCTATAAGCAACCTTAGTGATCATTTTATCTAATTTCCTTCAGGAGTTTTCCTAGAGGCTGGAGTGAAGTATGTCTGCAAGGAAAATACCTCATTTTGCCTTAAAGACTGCAAGCAGTGGTGATCTTATGACCTGGTAAGTTGTTCCAGTATTTAGCTATTCCCACTGCTAAGAAATTTCATCTTATTTCAATCACGAATTTGTCTGACTCCCATTTCCAGTCATTATATCTTGTTACGTTTCTGCCTGCAAGACTGAAAAGCCACCCCCTACTATCAAGTATCTTTTCTATGTCTGTCTGACTGTGCATAGTCATCCAGTCACTACCCTGATACATTTTGTAGATTTCTTATACCGTAGCGACTGTTTTTCGATCTCTGGATCATTTTTGCTGCCCTCTGTCTGAATCTTTTTCTAGGGTTTCAATATCCTCCTTGAATCATGGGCACTTTTTTTCTGATGTTATGTGTCCAGCAAGGTCACATCCTAATAGTTATTTCTTTTTTTATATAGCTGATAAACGGTTATTGTATATTACAGCTGGCATTTGCTGGATACAGTCCCTAGAACTGTGGAGGTGTGACACTTGCACCCTGAATGTGTGTTTGAATTACCCTACCTCATGTGTGCTCTGAATTAAAGGAACAATGCCTGCCTTCTGTCATATTACGTCCCTTTTTGCTACTTAGATGATTCATAAATCCTACTAATACATATACATTTTCTAAATTAAGAGGGAAAGGCTGGGTTGTAAAAAGTGAATTTTGTCCTTCCTGTAGGAGAGGTCCTACCTTAGGAAGGGAAACAGAGGAACTATTCCGTTGCTGTGCTCAGAGTAGAAGGAATAAGGGCAGAGAAGCAGTGAGAAAGCTCTGAGTGACTGCTTTCCTGAGCAGCTGGAAAGTAGAAATATCACCCAGTTGGGAGTCTTCCCCCAGAAAAGCTGAAATATAGCAGAGCTGGCTGGCTTGATGCTGGACACATGAAAAACCAGTAAGAGAAACTTGTCATAAATAGCTTGTGCAGGTTTAAAATACACTCGTTAGTATAGTTCATTTAGCACATGTACAAAACCTGCTGTGAGTACTTGTGTATGGCTTTTAATTCTTGTAGTATGGAATTATAAAATCACAGAAATGTTGTTTGGGAGGAACACCTGGAAGTCAAATAGTCCAGCTCTGTGCTTGAAGCAGGCTATTGCCAACACTTGCCTAGGAACGGACTCCTTGGATCATGTGAAAATGTTGTCCACAGTTCCTCCAACTCCTTATCTACTACATCTGTCAACTTTTTTTTGTTCATGCGGGTCAATCTTGTTCGCCTCTAATGTGAATGTGATCAAGAAACACCCCTGGCTGAAAAAAAAAGCCTTTTTTTTTTCCCCTCCAGACTTCTTGAGTTTAATTAGATCCTTGCTCCTGTCCATCTTTATGACTATGGGTGCTGGCACACAAATGGTACAGGACCAGGTGTGAGCATGCAAAGTGAACTTCTTATGTGGCGCAGCTTTGCAATGCAACCACGCAACTCTAGCAGTTTGCCAGTGCAAAAAAGCAAGGTGGTCCTACTTCTCTTCCTCCTTCCTGGCTATGCCTTTCCACATCTCTGGTGGCTGTGGAGAGCTGAACTAGAGGAAAATAAGCCTCACCATAGAAAGTAAGTAGCTATTGAATGGTTTATTGAGCAGCAGTGCCAGTTGGGGCAGACTTGTATGCAACAGCAGCTAGCCATTTGTTTGGCTTTCCTGCAATGAGAAATTTCATCTCTGGAGTGCAGTTCCGTAGCAGTTTCTCCTTACCTAAGTCAGACCTACCATGGTCCCTCCTGGTGTCTGTGCACCTGAGCAGTAGGTTGGTCCGGGAAGCTTTGCAGCCAAGAACTAAGCTTGCCAAAAAGAAACAATCAAAAAAACCCCAACCAAACAAAAATCTCCAAACAAACAAAAAACCCCAACCAAACAAAAAAAAAAAAACCTGCTTGTTTCTGACTCATTTCAGGCAGTTGACAAGGCTGAAAATGAACCACTATTTTGTAGAGTGAGTTTTCATACAAATTTGCTACCTGATCTGAGGCAGTGTGCTAGTACACATGGTGAGAAGGGGAAAGGAGAAAGTCTGAGTTGTTAATCTGTGTCCTTAGACACTGACAATGTCCATGATTTCACATGTTCTTTTCCTGAAACACATTATTGATGTGACTTTTTGTGTTCACAGTAGGTCTTAAGATTATTGTAAGACGTTGAAAGAGGCCTGTTGCGTATGGAGGCATGCAGAGTCAATATTCTGTAGATCATTCTGGACTCAGTGTATTGAATGACAGCTTGTGTTTGCAGGGACTGACTCGGTGACCCAGGTGGTCTCTTCCAGTCTTATGTTTCTAGCACTATCCTAAGAGCACCCTACTGTTAAACTGTTGAGAACTAATTTTTCTTTATCCTGTATTTTGCTTTAGCCACTTTGTAATTTGTTGCATTTGGTACTGTTCTATGCTTCACTACCATACTTCCTTAAGAGCAGAGAGAGCTTTTGCTCTTAGCTGTGCTAAAGATTTTCCCCAAATGCAACCATTAGAGACCAGCTGCAGACAAACCAGCACAGACATTTGATTTTTTCAACAATGTTACATTTTGAGTTCCTGTCTGCAGTCTGTAATTAGCATCGTGCGTGATCGCTAGTGCCAAAGCCAAAAAGGGAGCCGGAACTCCCAAGACTCTGAGCAGGCTACTGCAGCAACTGTTGGCCTCTATAGAGCATTTCAAGAACATTTCAAGCGAAATATTCACTTTCTCATGTGTATGAGGAGTTTGCCCAGATTCAGTTAGGCTGCTGGCTGGGATCAGGCAAATCTCCTTCCTGGGCAAGGTCGTGTCAAAGGCTATGTAAAACCTGAAGGGTTGTTCTCATCTCAGTTCATCTTCATTTTGCTGATATGCAGAGAGAATTCTAGAAGGCTTGAGAGACATCAGGCTACAAATCAGTGATGATGTACCATACTGGGGCTGCTGTGCCAAAAGCTAGAACCAAAAATCTGTCAGCTAAAAAATCAGACTTCAGCCCAGTAGAGACACAACTGAATCCAAACAGGCCAAAATGAAAGTGCTGGCATGAAATTAAACAAATTCCTTCAGGTGCAGAGAAGCAGCAGACAGTGAGAGTATTTACAAGTTGCTTTTATTAAATATTTTTGTAGGCTTGGGATGCAGTGTAATACAGTTTAATCTCTTCTCTCATCCCCCATGCCTCTTGCAGAAGAGAACAAGAAATTTAATCCAAACAAAGGATTAAGAAATTTCAATAACTGGACTGCTGCCATTATCTAGACAATGGGCCAGCTCTTTAAATGCTTGTTCTTGATTGAATTGAAGTCGATGACTACATGAGAGGGAGCGGAATTGGAATGCAGAAAAGAGGAAATGAGAAATCTGGAGGAGCTGCACAATTATTTTACCTATTACGCACTTCCAGCAATACATCCCATAAACAAAACAGCTCTGGGAAAGGATCTCTCCTCACTGGAGAATAAGGTTAGGGGCAACTTTTGAGAGATGGACAGAGGAAAGAGACATGAGATTTAATATAGATAAATGTAAGGTAATACACCTGGGAAGTAATTATTATTATATATACAAAATCAGGAGCTGCTGTTCAGAAAACAGTAGTAGAGAAGGCAGCCTGGGAGCGATGGTTCATAATTAATTACTGCAGACAGGAACTCAAAATCTAACACTGGGGCAAAAATCAAATTCTTATTCTGGGCCAGCATCAGAGTTCTTTCTCTACAGTGAGTGCATGAAGATCATTTACACAAACAAGAGGGAGCTGGCAACAACACAAGCAAAATATTAAACTTTTGGCTGCCTTGTTATTAATTTTATTTATAAGCTAGAGCCTTTACTGTTGATACCATAAGCATAAGCTTGTGGTTTTGTATTTGCTGAATACAGTAAAATGATCAGATATATTATCTCCGAGATGCAAACTCCTGATGAGTTTGTAGAGGGTACTTTCTCTTCTTCTCATATTTAAATGCAGAACAGTGGCTTAAAAGTTATCAGATTTAATCTAGCCGAAAATAAGGAAACAAACCCTCTTTCTTAAAGAAAAACACCACAGCTGAAAACAGTATAGCGAGAATTAAGACAATGTAACCATTCCGTAATTCACTATGAGGGAATCTGTGGGTAAGAAATGAACACCAAATGTTTTTATTTAGGTAAGAAGAGTTTCTCAGAAATGCATTTAGCAGATAATGAACAAAGATATCTAAACTATCTGTGTCCCACCAAAGACCAGATGAAACACTACTATGCTGAGAAGACGGTGTCATGTGGAAGTCTGCCAGACGACCCAGACAAAGTATCATGAAGAACTGTCTGATTCCAAGACCTGATGGCTGTGTATTTAGAAGTTGGTAGACTTGTAGATCAGAACAAAACGCAAATTGATTCTAGTCCTAGAAAAGGGGGGAAAACCCTACCAAGGCATAGGATGCAGAATATTAAAGATTTACATGGCTATTTCATCTTGTTAGTGCTCTGACCTCTTAGCACAGGGTACTCCTGTCTTTGATTCCTTACAGGCCATGCTGGAAAGGTGATAATCTCCCTACTATAAGGCAACCTTGCGGTGGTACCATTTCTTCCCAGGCTAGATGCAGCTTAGGCTCAAACCACCAAGCTGTATGCAGGCACAGAAAGAGGCATTGATTATACCAAGGCAACTTTTTCTCCTCCTGGGAAAAGGGTGATAGATCATTTATTAGAACCCTGTACCTCAAAAAGCGTTTGTTTCAGTAAGTGCAAAACTGGGTAACTATTTTTTAAAAGCAGCAAAAAATATGGCGAGACTATAGAAAAGCCTTCAAAACTTAAATTTCATCTTTCATCTGAGAAGGCAGATAAAGCTACATAATTAGTTAGGAAAGGGTCACTCTCCTTTTCCCCACAGCCTCCCAAGGATAAACTCCAGATAAGCTTTTCAAAGCCTGCAGAGCTTCAACTGCAAAGGGTTTCAGCCTGTGAAAAGAGGTTTGGAGCACACGATAATTAGCAGCTCACAGCAGAATTTTTCTAGCTGTCAGATTATTCTTTGCTATCACTGCATGGAAGTGCTCCTGTAGGTCTCCCAAGTCTCCCTGAATGTGTGCTGTAGTCTGATTTGTCCACACGGAACTTTTTTATATAGAGTTTGGTCAGTGTACAACACTTAAGGGCTTATGGCAAATCTCTTTTCCCTGGCAGAACAACACCTGGACAGAATGGGAAAATAAAGGGTTTTTTCTTGGACAAAGCAGGACATGTTTTACTGTTTATGCTATAGCCAGACCCTTACAATCCAGAGGAATTCAGTATGCTGGGAGAATCCATGGGTGGCCTGCTAATCCAAATCCACATCTTCGTTCTATCCCCAAATCGGTGCTGAAGAGTTCTGGCAGGAGACAGGCTTTTTCTTAAGACTTGTCCTTCATCTCTGCTTGCTCACGGTTTTTAAGTCCTAGTGGGAGAACTACAGAGACACTGGGAGAAAGACAGTAACTATAATACAATTGCTTTAAACTTAATTGAGGTTCACCTCTGTTTTAATAAAACAAATAACAAGAACTGCCCAGTTTTCCTGAAGTTCAGCATGTACTTAAGTATTTCAGGACTGACACTGTTTCTGAGTTGCAGGTCTCCCTTACCACTACTTTCCAGACTGCAGTGTCTGATTTGTATGAATGTCTTAGAAAGTATTTCTAACCTTTAATAGCAGGACACTTAATGGTAGGATGCACGTGTGCTGGCTCTTTTCTCATCCAAACCAGCTGTTCTAGTTGTTAATCTGTGGGCTCTGGTGTGTTTCCAAGGTCGATTTCTGCCCTGTTGCTGCTTTTTATCTTTTTCAGGTATATCTTACCTTCTCAGCTCCCAGTGGCCTCCTGCCTCCCTCCCCCTAGAACAACCTGCTGGGAGCTATGTGCATAACATATATGCACTTAACAACACTGTCATTGTCTTTCAATCCAATTGCAAAGGTCATTTTCTTGGCTCATTGTTGCAGTCCTGTCACTCCTCTTTTTTGCACAATGTCATTGGCTCCCCTTTGTTCACTGTGTGAAATACAAATGACCTCTTTACTTTCCAAGCCATGTCTCATCTACAACACCAAAAACTAGTCCCTCACTGCCATAATATAAATGACACCAGTCTTTTAAAGCACTCTTGTACATTCACTTCCATGCTTTCACCAATGCTGCTCATTATGTATAGCACAAAATCTGTGTAAATACCCCTAAGCCCATCTTCCTCTGCTTTTTCAAGCATTTTGTCTTTGCCTCAAGGTTTGTCAGAGTCCAAGCAGAGCTACATAGCTGTTTTGCTAGATATACTTTTTCAGTATCACGTCTTCGTCCTGTTCATCTTCTCTCTATAAGCCTAGTAATAAAATAATAAGCACTTTAGACCCAAAACAGCCCTTTTATGTCTGTACAGTGCAAGTGACAAGGAGGGTGGGTTTAGGTGGAATTTTAAGACCAGTATTAATAATAAAAACAGGGTAAACCAAATTATTTGTCTTGTTTGTAAGTCTGTAACAAACATCGAGGAAGTAGCTCCAACGTAAGATGTTTAGTTTGCCATACCAAAGTTGCTTAAATCTGTAGATTTCAGGAACAAATTTGCCATAGACACTAAGAGAGAAAAAAAATATTTGGCAAGATTACAAGTACATTTGATAAAGATGATTCTATTGACATAATACACTAGGGTTTATGTTAGGCATTTGTTTTATTCTATACGGCAGCCTACATAGAAGGGATGTATGTGGAGCAAACAAATTAAACTTGTTTTTCTGTATGGTTGCTTGCCATGTCACAGCTCCCTGCAGTAAGCGTGACTCCTTTCCATGTTTTCCATTACTTTATTATGTCATAATGCTTCTAGTTTAAAGTGGTCCCGTCTTTGCAACCATGGAATAAAGCTCATGAACTGCTAATTTAAAATGAGCCTAGTGCAGGACATGACTCAATCCAGTTCACAATAGATATATAGATACCTTGAAAAATATCCAGCTATCATTCACATGCCGTAGGACTAATCAACAGAGTGTATGGACTGAATAGTGAAAGGGCGAAAACTACTCTCCAAGCCATCAGAAGGACAGGAGCCCTGGCAGTGTGAACACACGTGCCAGTTGAGAGTGGAGTGTTTCAGCCCCTCTGTGATGGTGATCAGTCCCTAATGCCATTTATTGATACTAAAGTATATGAAGTTTTCTCTCAGTGATTTCAATACATTTCTCAGCACAATTCTCAGTCGATTTCTCAGCACTTTCTCCATGCAGGCAATGAAAGGCAAAACTGTTTTTTCTAGCACTCAGGAATAAAAAGCACTGATAATAAAATGTCTGAATTGCCTAATGGTTTGGTTAATTAAGGTGACAGGCCATGACGTTTCAGAATATTTATGCTTTTAAAAGGTGATTATACACCCAATAAACACCGCTAGATATTTGACTCTTTAGTATTCTGAAAGACTTGATTGCCAAGCTGCAAACCCCATTAATCATCTGGATGTTAAGTATTGATTCTAGCAGGTACATACTCTTAAGTCATTCAAATAATGTACACACTATATGAATAAATCATACATAGACAAAACCTCTCTGACTACAGTTGAGGAAGCCTCCCTCCTTTATGTGAAAAAGTCTCAAAGGCTACACATTCATGTCTTTTTAGCCATGAATATGTAGAGACCTGAGGCTCTGAATGTTTGTCTGGTGTGTGTAGGAAACAAGACACTAGAGAAATTATTTTGTATAAAATCAGTTCAGTTGTCAGCAGTCAAAACACGTTTTGTTGCAGAAGTATATTTTGATTGAGACAATGCTGTGAGAAGACAGGCATTCTTTATCTGACTTTATTAAACTAAAAATTGTCTAATTTTCTATGAGAGAGACAAAATTAAATATACTTTTTAGTGGCTTGTAATCATCTGGTATCTCCTAAAGTACTAAAGTGCAACCTGTATTGTGGTTAAGAAAGTTTCTTGGGATTATGAATATGTTGTAACAACCAACTAGTGTTATCAACAGAGATTTTAAGTGAAGGCTTTACTGTGATAGATTTGTATGACTTGGATAACAAACTCTTTTAGTATTTCAGCCCATAAATCCTGGAGAGAAAGATATTATTCTCTTAGGCCACTGACAGACTAAAAGAGAATCTTTGTTTGCAGAGCTCCACAGAGTGAACACAACACTAGTTAATGACTTCACCATGGTAATTACTTTCTAGGATCTGTCAATCACGCATTTTAATATATTCAGCATGGGCAGCATTAATTCTGTGCAATGATACTCTTTTACCTGGTTTCATGCTCTTTATCAATCTGTCCATAATAAGTTTTGAATCTGTGCACCAATTTCTGCTAAGTTTAAGAAGAAAATAGTTTTTAAATATCATAATCACTTGGAATCCTGCAAGTTTAGTGAATATTGTCAGGTGGGTAGAAACTCATATGAAGATTATTGTGGTGAAGAGGTGTAGGAAGGAGCTCAGCTGTTACCATTTCCCTAAAGTATGCTAGATGACCAGTCGGTACATGCGTAACTCAGAAATTGCACATTATGTGCTACCTCTTGTCAAGCTTGCAGGTAGGGGACAAAGTAGACTAAAGAGTACATGCAAATGATATTGTGTATTTTTAAAGGTACACTTATCCTCTGTGAACTTGATTTAGTCTCGCCCTGCACCAGATTAGCAGTTCACGAGCTTTATACCATGGTTGTGTCACTGATTCACATGTGCTTTATTCAAGCAGGCATCTAATAATACCTCTTTCATAAAACAGAGATAAAGCAGGTATAACCTTATAGTTTTGAGGTGTAACTAGAAAGGGACAGATCTTTGAAAGACTGCTTTGGTTCCTGTGGCTATTATTTTGGTATTCTGAATACAAGACATTAGAAATTATGCAAAGATAGGACATTTTTAAACATGAGTTCACTGAATATGCTTGCCAACGTGTGTAAAGGACTCTGGCACTCAGTTGGAGTGCTGACATTGGTTTCGATTAGTGTGTGATGGGTCCCTTTGTCGTTGAAAGCATCATGTTTAATGGTATAAATAGAATAACTGGCTAATAAAATGTAAAGTGAAATAAAATCAGTTTTAATATGCTTGTAAGAGCTGGGTTATGACTTTTTTCAGCACAACAGTTGGACTTACAGCTTGGAGAAACTTGAGAACATCTGTTATTTCTGTTGAAAAATACAAGTACATTGAGTAACTCACACCTTTGAAATTCCTTTGTGGGGGAGGAAGACAACACAAAGCCGATTTAGTCAGGATTTGGAGAACATATGACTGGTTCATCCTTTAGGTCTCTCACAATTCAGTCACAAATGTTCTTTGGAGGGAAGCTTTGAAAAGGTTTTGTCCTGTGTGACTGATGAGTGAGGTTAGTTGATTCCAGAAGGAAAGGCTAAAATATCTTACAAATTTGCAATATATGGTAGTTAATTTTGCATATAAGCTTATTTAGTTTGTGAAATACATGAAGTTGCTGTCTTTAAAAAAGCCAGAAGAAACCTAGTTACAATTGAACTATAACCCGAGACTAAATTCCTTTTGTATACCTTAAATGCAACTATCTTACCATATTTTGTGTGATAGATTTTTGGAAATCTATTTTCTTCTATAACAAGCCCTAGGGGTAAGAAAGAAATCAGCAGGAACTGAAAACATTTCTTATCATCAGCACACATACCTATCACAAGCACATACGTGCTCGTGTATATGCCCTGGGCATATACATCACAACATGTAATTGAAAAATGTTCTGTTTTTTATGCTTGAAGTTCTTTGTGGCTACTGAGTCTTTTCTTTTTTCTTTCTTTCTTTTTTTTAGCCTATAAATATGTTTTGGGTTTTTTTTTAATCTATAAATATGTATCCATTGTGCGAGCACATGCACACCAAGGACTTATTTTACAAACACACTCACATTCTCCACTAACCCCTTAAATAGCAGAGGCTAAGAAAGAGGCTTGTTTTCTGAGCTTGTGAAAAGGGTCTGAGACACAGTCATTGGAGAACGGAGGTTCCTGGACAGGCTGATGTGCCTGAAATACCAAGGGGAGCATATTACTTTTTATAGCAGACATACTAGTCTGCATAGCAGACAGTGTCTAGTAAATAAGGATGAGGGCAGAGAGAAGGCAGCAGTAATTTGGAAAGAAATGTGGTAGTAATGGTAATAGAATCGAGTGTAGAAGAAATATCCTTCGGTGTGAGAGGAGGTGAGAGTACGAAATAGAAAACCATAATAAAGCTGTGGACTGGAAGCAAAGAATGAGTACAAGTGGGAAGGGGCCTCTATGAAAGAAACAGTTCTGTGCCTTATTCCCATTTTCCTCTCTAGACTAGGTGTCTGTTTAGGCAATGTCTCCTGTGACATACTGGTTTTCCTGAAAGTAGTGTATAATGTAACAGTTTTGGCAGATGAGAAGCTGCAATCCTCCTTGGGAAAGTTAATTCATTGAATAGAATGTGGTAGTTGAACAATAACTCCCCAGAAATGGTACAATTCACATAGGAAAAGTTTAGTTATAGATTAACCGCAAATAAGGGGGTTTGATTGGTTAGGCAAACTTAACACCAGTTCAGCTTAACTCAGAATAACTTATTTTGTTCTGCTTTCCTACAATAATAGAAACATTTCAGGAAAAATGTGATTTGTACACTTCATTTTTCAGGGGGAAAAAAAAATTGTAGAGCTTTCCTGACTTTCTCTAAATCAAACAAGAGTGTGTGTAATTTAGATTAGATTTAGTACAAATGAGAAAATGACAGATAGCTTAAGGTTTTCTTGATTTTTATTTTTCTTCCCCCCCTCCCTCCCCTGCCCAGTGTAGCTTAGTGGATTTTTACTGTTGACTTTAATTCCTTCTGCATGTGCAACGTCAGCACTCATCCTGGTTTTCCTCTCATGCACTAATCCATGTTTTTCTCTCACATCTTCCTCATGCTTTTTCCTTACTCTCTTCCCATACCTCATTGTGATGGCTTGTCGGTCTCCCTCATTTCTATACATATTTCCTTCTCTGCATTCATCTTTCTTTTTCCTCTTCACCAAATTCACCAAAAGCACCATCTCATGTGCTTTTCTAAAGTTATTTTAAACTGTAGTTCCTGTCTGCCGCTAACTTCCCATTCTGTCCCTTGGAGTCACCCACTGAGTTAGGTTTTCTCTCATGCTACTAGAAAGCAGCTCCTTCAATTTCCTTCCCTCTTTACTCAGCAGAGCCATGATTTTATTTTTCTAGATAAGACCTCCTTGTTCTTTTCCTCAGTTATTTTTCTTCCAATTTCAACTTTGCCCCTAGGAGGAAGAATGAGACAGTAAATTTTCCCCCTTGGATGGCATTCCTCTCGAAATGAGGAAGGTTATTTTTGTTCTTGATGGTGTTTAGTCATTAACCAAGAGAGTTTGCTTTGCAAATATTTGTCAATAGATTAGTTAAATAGTAACAAAAAGTAAACTGTTTGATTACAAATCCAAAATTCCTTCTCCTGTATTGGTTCAAGTGGTTTAGGTCATACATAAAAGGGAATTTCAGGTTGTGGAGTAAAACATTTAAAAGAGAGTTTTTTAGTGTGGACATGTGTATATGCTGCAAGAACAATTACAAAAAAAAATCCTATTAAAAAGTACATGTAACAATTAGAAAATAAAAGTTACAATTTACCTTATTAATACTTTAAAGTATACTAAAACTAACTGAAAGAATGCACACATTAAACTTTAGACAATACAAAGCTTATTTTTCCCCAGAGAAAAAGAAATCATGGCCAGAGTACAAGAGTAGAGATAATTAGAGATTTGTTTCTTCCCTACCTCCCAAGGTAAGGCTTAATCCTGCAGTAATCTTTTTATTGAGAGCCAAATGTTAGTCAAGGAGCCTACTACATGGATTTGAAACTAGCATTTAGCTCATATTTGTAGTATCTGGGAGGGAGCTATCCTATGAATTTACAGTCTGACTTGTTTTTAAAGAGGTATCTTGATATGCTTTTTAAAAATGTTATCCTGCACTGTAATGCTTTGACTTGGCTTCACGATACATTTACTAGCTTATATTGTGATATAGAGCAAGACTTCTCATTCATGACCGGTAAACCTACAGAGCCCTTCTGTCTTTTAGCACAGAAAAGGGGTTTGTATTGGGCATGCAATGAATGGCACACTCTGTGAATGTGCATAAACCGATTATCCCAGAACAGGTTTTTTGTGTGCTTTCAGGATCAATGCCCAATGAACTTGGGGTTCATTTGAGTGGGGTAGATGTTAAGCAAATTTGCCTTCTGTATTTTCCAGACTGTGGTTTGTAGCCTTGTTGTAGACTGGTTGACTCTTTTAATTTCCAGGTTAGATGGGAAAGAGAAAAGTATTAATAGTAAAGTGAGAAAAATATCTGCTGAGGTTAGTGTTTTTTTTTTTTAAGGCCTAAAGGTTAGATCCACAAATGGATTTAAGTGGTATTTATGTATGTGGGATTAAGATTTACACTCTGCTGCAATTTTGCGTTGAAGGATCTGTAATCCACAGGTGCCTGCTTCTCTGATAATAAAGTTCCCACATAGCATTTGCCATGCCTGGGCATGTCTCACACTTGGTGATGCTAGAGAGCTCTGCACTCCCTCTCATCTGTGTAGGTTCCATTGAGGTTCACAGGTAAGGTACCTCCTTCATATATGGAAATTAATCCAGCTGTCATTCTGGACTTAACAAGCACAGGCTCCATGCAAAACACAGTTATCTCAGGAACGGGCAGTGGTTCTTTTTAGGAGAGGAAATATGGAGAAAGAGGTACTCTGTAGGCCTAGGAGATTACTTAGTAAGCCGTAATACTTAATAAAACAACCTGTGGGTGCCTGATTCATACTGAACAGTGTAAACTGGTTACCTGTCCAGAAAGAGAAATGAGTAGTCTAAAGCTGAGTGCTTCTGGAAAGGATGGATATTCCGGGGTTGTGGGCATCCAGGTGACTCTGTGTGATGGTGGCCCGTTCCTGCACTCTGGCCTGAAGAGTCAGGTAGAAAAAGGATAGAGAAAATGTTTTGCTTCTTTGTGGGTTGACATGCTATTGGTATTTTTTGTTTGTGTTTAAAATGAACTTGAGATAGAAAAGTTTTATTTACAATCTTAAGCTGGTAAAAAAGGCAACAGTAGCCTATACCCTCCCCTTGTTTATCCAGAGCCTTAACAATTAGAGCGTTCATGTAGACAGTAGGTACACAAAGTCCATTTCATTCATGGCTTGCAGGAATTTGAAAGGCAATGCCCTAATTGCTGGGCTATAAAGTGTTCTAGTATTCTGTTTACTGAATTCCGTTTAGTGATGTTTTGCATGGAATAATTAAATATGCTTTGGATCAGGAAGAGTGAGTGTGTCACTTGCTGGTGAGAGAACTTCCAAAGAAAAGGGAAAGTGTGGGTTTCTGGTTCTTATGGATAATTAGTGTAGATAGCTGCCAAAAGAGGGACTGAAATCCATGTGTCCTCCCTTGTGGAGATCTAACTACCAGGCTGTAGAGGTTACTCTCCATACATGCAAAAATTAAAAACTGGGCAGTTCAATTGAGTACTTTCACCCTGGATTGAGGAGCAGCTCCTCACTGCTGTTCCTGCACCTGATGAAGCATGGTGGTGGGAGTACTTCATGTTCAGTTTGTTGCATTAAAGGCAAAAGTATCCATATTTTTGGGGGAAGGGAAGTGGTTTTGTTTGTAGGAAGTGCTGGTTTGGTAACTCAGAAGTTTCTACAAGAACATACCCATTCACTGCAAACTTTTCCGGTGTAAATGGCATTCCGAGTCAAGAGCGAATACACATGTGTGAGCATACCTAAGTGACTGGGATGCTCATTTGAAATCTAAGAGGCACAGGTCAGAATCCGTTGGAATAGATGGTCTTTGATCTCAGCTGAACAACCAGAATTGTTTACTCTTCTGCAGCGAGCAGGTTTATCTCATTTTATTCCTGTAGGTTTTAAAACCATACAGGTCCATCTCAAAGCAAACCAAAATGTATTTCTGAAACAGCTGCAAATCTTTGTAATGGTAGAAAGCAGACTGGTTCTTGCCTTGTTCCAAGTCAAAAGCAACCTAGAAGCTCCTGAATGTCTTCTGTGCACAAGGGGGATCGAAGTCTGCCCTCTTTGCACCATAGGGATGGGAAATTGCTGTGAGATTAGCCCAGTGCAGAGGTACAACCCTGAATTAGCAGGGAGGAGGTTTAGTGTTGTCTGGGTACCTCATTAGCCCTCAGCTGTGCCTGGGGGTGTGAGGGACCTGTGGCTGCAGCAGGGAAGGTGGGCAGGAAGGGCCTACAAGAGGAGAAGAACTCTATGGTGACACTGTTTGGCTGCAAATTTAGAAAATCCTTGTGAACTGAAAGAGGAAACAGGGAGCTGCAGGAACGCAGGTGGGAGCTGAAACTGAGGTTATGGTCTGCACTTAGAGTGAGGGAAGACTGGGATTAAATGGGAGCTCTGCACAGAATTGTGCTGTGAGAGGGCTGGACCTTCTTGCTCTGCAGTGTTTTTTAGCAAGAGATGCAGGAGTAGAGGAGGCTGTGCTGCTCTGTGAGGTGAAGTGCTACAGCAAGGCCTTACTGAGCACCCTGAAAGCA
Organism: Columba livia; assembly: GCF_036013475.1. Lineage (NCBI taxonomy): Eukaryota > Metazoa > Chordata > Aves > Columbiformes > Columbidae > Columba > Columba livia. The sequence continues at coordinate 34,886,234 of NC_088605.1, forward strand.
GCTCTGGTTTTTGTGGTGCTTGAGCTTAAATCCTGACTGAGGCTCTAGTTTGCACAGTCCAGCAGGATTTGTGTGGCAGCAGTGGGGTGGAAAGTTGTTGTTTGCAGACAGAGATTACATCGAACAAAGGGAAGTGTTGAGTGTTACTTGGAAAGTGGCTGATAGCTTTGATGGATTGTCCTGCAAATTAACCTTTTACCTCCCTGAAGGCAGACATAGCAACATGTATGTGTACCTGCGGCCCGGCAGTGGGTGCTTTGGTATTCATATTATAGTGCTTTTCCCATTTGTGTCCTGGTGTTCATAAGTAATGTCCGGTCTGTCCCCTTCATGTGAATGTCTGGTGATACACAGGTGTATTGAATGAATGCTCATGGATTTCTTTCTAATGGCTGAGATGGAGGCATCTGAAACTTGGCTTTCCAGGAGGGGTACAGGCAGCATTGCTGACAGACTTGTCATTAGACTTGGCGTTTTTGACTGTAGGACTTGTTTGCTTCGTAGGCTTACCTGAACCTGGAATTTGTGACTCAAAATGGCTAGTGGTGTAATACCTCTATATACCCCATCAGTTAATGCAGGCAAGGAAACTGCTTCCTCCCCTCCCACCCCCCACCCTCCCCTAGTTCTAACTTCAGTGGTCAAGGAGAGACACAAATGATGCAAGGTTTCCTCTCTTACACTAATTAGTTGTATCTGTAGTGGCATTGGCAGGGAATCTATAGGTTACCTGAGGCCTTTTTGTAGCCCTGGAGTTTACTGCTGGTGACACAGAGCACGTCTTGCATCATATTGGTGTGGTGTAAGAGCTGCATCTTGTTGCAAAACTCTTGTCCAGGACAGATCTAAATCAGCAAATCTGCCTAGGTAATTGCAGGGGCTACTGTTTTGAACTTGTATGTTATTCAGCAGAGCTTCACTAGATTGTTCTGTTTCCATTTAGAAGTTACTTTGCTTAAAGGGGAAGCATTTAATTGATTTAGAGATGATCTGTCCTAAACTTGTGTTGAGGAATTATCTCTTTTGCAAACACATGGTCTCCCTGTAGCTGTGATACATGTTTTGTCTTGCCATAATAAAGGTTCTCAGCTGCTTTCTCCCTAATAAGTTGTAAGTGGGTGGTTTTGGTTTTGTTTTGGTTTGGTTTGGTTTTTTTCCATTCTGAACCCTTCTAAATGGCATGTTAGAAATTGTATTTGGTGTCTATCATAAAGCAGGGCTGAACAAAGAAGCAGTGTTACTTATTTTCTAACCCTTCAGAGCTGTCATCTTTTACTGTGGCAGTGTATAACATTAAAATGTTAGCTTCTGCTAATTGGCAAAACTGAGGTATTCTAATAAGAAAACCTACTAAAACCGGTTCGTTACATCTATTCCTGTTAAATATTAACTTTCAATGTAAATTACATGCTGGAAACAATTGTATTGGAAACACTTCTATGATTAAGAAGTCATTTAAAAAGTCACTAAAATCCTCCTTATGCATACTTATGTCATCTTACACTTTTATATGTGTGTCTTAAGGATCTAATGGCAGTAGAACTAATATCTCACAATGCATCTCTCCATAATTCCCACTGGTATGCTGAAAGGTAGTATTAAGAAGATCATTAAGAGCATAGTCTCTCTATGTTCCCATAAGCTTTCCATTAATTTGCATTTAGCGATCTAAACTACCACAAAGTTAATATTTACAGCAAGATAATACATTACTAATAGAAATGTGAAGCACACTTATTCCTTCTGCTTATTAATTCTACTGTCTGGGCACAGATGTAGTTTGTAGGATTTATTTCCTTGCTAGATATATGCTAATGACAAATGCACCTAGAATCATTCTGGACAAACTCAAATTTATAAGTGCGTACTGTCCTAAAACTTGCTTATATACCAAGCATTGAGTCTTCTCTGTTTCCAGATGCCCCTTAGATTAGTGCCGGGAGCAAAACCAAGCAGGCTTTACTGAAGATAAGTATAATATATGGACTGTATAGCAACAGTTTTGGCTGAGGCCATTGCGTTTGTACAGCTCAGTTTTGGAAGGCATGCATGTTCTTTGGGTCTAGCAGTGAGTCATGAAGTTACAACCCATGCGCGATCAAGAAGTTACTTGCATTTGCCAAAGCAATTGAATTAATCTTTCTGCAAATTCAGGCATGCTTTGCTATATTTGATGATCGAAAACTGGAAGCATAGATTTGGATGTAATTGCTGGACTCCAGAAGCTGGTACTCCCGCTTGAATCTGCTCTGCCCATACCTACTACCAGGCTGCTGCTTTCATTTACATGGGGACAATGCTATAATATTTCCAGATATGATGAAATAAATATTTTGTTAGAACATATTTGCATGTATTTGCTGCAGTCTGAAGAGACATGTCAGATTTAATCAGATGGAGGGGTAGTAAATTTTATTGATTGAACTTGTTCCTCACTGCTGGCAGCCTTCTGTGCCTTACAGATCTGTTTTTACTGAGGCCATTTCTGATGTTCCAAAATTGGAAGCAGTTTTAAACAACTGTTTGTTTAATAGTTGTCATAGAGCTGAGGAGAATGAATGTTTTCTTTAAGTAGCCCCAGGCTGCCCATCTGATCATGAGCTGTGCTCCGAGTAAGAAAGGGGACTCAAGAGCAGAGAAAGAAAGTTGAGGCAAGCGTTGTTACTTAGCACAGCATCTAGTTTTGTTGTGCACTGGTTAGAGCCTCAGTGAACTTTTGCAATAATATTAAATGTGGCTTTTTCATCAGGCCTGCAGGGAAGCTATTACACAAGGATTTAATCTTTTTTTTGACTGAAAGTCCTTCAGGACCAGGCACTAACATTTTGTCTGCTGTCATAGCATGTCTCCCAGCGCTGTTCTGTTTCTGCCTGGGATCACTGAGTAGTCATATAATGAAAGGAAAAACAAATGGTGAATGACTCTCAATTGCTTTTGCGTTGTGCAAACTGCACTAAGGTATTTGTTTAAATGAAAGCTTTTAGCATAAATAGCTGTGCACACAGAAACCAATTAAAGTTTTGAGAGGTCTACCTAAAATTTCTATTTGCTTCCACAACAGCTGTAAGAATGAAATAAACAGAATAGTCTGACAGGAACCATATGCCCTTTCTTATGTTAGAACAATAACAATCAACTTGTCCTACATTATTGCACTGGTGTTAAAATGTAAGCTATGTAATAAGGATGTTTAGCAGTTAGTCTCTCGGATGCTGAAGAACTAGAGCTGCATTTAATTGAAAACTTAATCTTTGAAAACGCTGTTGGCTCAGGCCACAACATAAGAGAAGTTGTAAGAGAGGTAAATATAACATTAATCAATGTTTTGTTGTAACTTTCTCTGAGGTATGTAACAAATTGGTTTGGTTTATGAATACACATAAACTGCCTCTGGAAATAATCCCTAAATGTCTTTCATGTAAGTGGAGAGGAAACTTATTTGAGGGAAAACTGCCTGGAACTGTTGTCTGTCACTTTACTACTATTTGATCGTGGTTTTGCAGAAATACACTTACATTTTGCTTGTTTAAAAATTGTATTCTCATTAAAGGATATTAGTATACATAGCAACAGAATGTGCATATGAATAACTCGTTACGTCATTTGTCTAAAAGAAGGAGCTTTACTTAAAAAGAGGTAAATCTGGCATATCTGGGCTAGTTTATGGTACAGTAAATGATTCTAGCCTTTTTGAAAGTGAATATCCAGAGACAATAGCAGCATAAACATAAACCCCCTATCCTACAGATGAAATAAGCATAAAAATGCCACCACAACCCTTTACAACACACACCCTTTTAGTGTTTAGCTCCTCGCATAGTTGTGATGACTGCCAGATCTGACTTTTAAGAATTTAATTAATGGCAAGAATAGGAACTTCTAATTTCCATTGCCAGCTATGGAAGCCTATGCCTCAGGTTGAAGACTTGTTACACAATCTGAGAAGTTTTACATTTGAATACTTATGGGATGTCTGTAGAGAGTTCTACTACAGCTTTTCAAAACTGAGAAAGAGAAATAGAAAAGATGCTTAAGGGGAGATGGTTTAGTTCTGCTTCACTTGCATTTAGTTCTTTGGGCTTATATTTTCCATTTCTTCTGGCTTTCCAGTTGTGCCTGACATCATAGCATAAGAAAGGTTTATATGATTCTCAGAACTTACCACTAAGTAATCTTTTAGAGACATGGATTTTTTAAAATTGATTTTCTTTTCACAGTCCTGTTAGGATGAACAAACAAAGGCAGCTATTCTTTACCTGAAGGCATATCAATCTAGTGGCATTTGCCTTCAGATTAAGAATATAAAGCAGCAGGAGACTGATTAAAGCAAGATCTTGTTTCCTTGCGAATGTTACCGCTGTCATGTCCTGCTAAATTCTGGCTTGTGTTGATATTGACCTTGGGAGGAGCATCAGTGGTACCTGGGTCAGGAAGAAAGATAGCTGTGATTATTATTTTAATCAGTACTTACAGAGAAGCATCTGGGACAAAATATGATGTATTCTGAAGGGACGATCAGGACTATCTGGAATAGAATAGGTATTGGAGGGGTTGGGGGGACAGGCGTGCATAGCAAGAGGTAGAAATATTACTTCCTGAGAAGGAAGCACAAAGTGCTTAGCCTCCTGTATCTAATTGTGCTGTTGCTGCTGTGATAATAGATCCTGAACACCAGATTTTTAGATATTTATTTTCTACCTGGATGTCTTGTTTAGAGAGAGTGGTGGTAGATGACAGTGTTACAGCTGAAGTTGACAAAAGGTGTCATTCAGTTCAGAATTGCTTGTTTTGGCACAAAATAAAGTAAAAACAACTAATGCAATTAAAAAAAAATATATTTTTGGATTCAAAGATTTGGGATAGGTAGCCGTGACTGTGATTATAGGGCTTGAGATTTATAGCTCACTTGTTATTCACTCTCTAGGATGCTAATGGGATCCCAGAGCTATGTATTATAGGAATTTATGGGCAAATGGCAATGTAGCAACCTGCTGAGTTGTTGGAAATTTCCATATTTGCTGTGTTTTGATGGAAGACTTGTGGAAGTGCATTTCCTAATTTGGTTTGGCTTCCTTGCTGCTAGCAGATTCCTTGTGAGGTTATGTGAAATAATTTTATGCTTCCTGCTAGAAAATGCAGAATGGCAAGATATGTGAGAATGTAAGAAATTTGTATTTTTAATCATCTGTATGTGAGACTAAATACAGGCAGCTTGAAGGGGAAATGAGGTGTCCACCAGAAATTCTAGAAAGCCAATTGTGTTGTTCCACATGTTCTTTTTGACACTTGGGAGCACTAAGGCAACATATCTTTCCATGAAATAAAGGTTAATCCTCTTTTGGGGATGAATACTGTTTAATCCTGTTCTTGGGATTTGTGTGCAACAGAGTTTTATTAATTAATAGGTATCGGGGTATCTAACTGACCTGACAGTACTAGTTCAGGGATGAGTGGGAATGAGACAGCAACAAAACACATACATCTTACTTTTTATGTTTGCCTCACCTGGAAGCCTGAAATAATCTGGCATTAATAGGTGATCAAAAAGCTAGAGCATTGCATGTCTGTTAATAAAAACATTAGAGCTGCTGTGTAATTTTCATCTATTCACTCTCACAGGATGAAGGAGTTACAGTAGGGTCACTATTTAGATCCAAGACTCCATGCTGGTTTATACCCCAGGTAACTTGATTTGGTCAGGTTAAATAGTGAATTATATGCTTCCTAAATTACAGATACTTGCTGTCCTTGTGTTGGTTTGGTTTTTATTCATTACTGGATTGTACTCGTGGCACGTTCTTACACTTTCCTGATTTATAATGGATCTCTTTATTGAATTATTGAGCAAAACTTTTAAATAAAACATCAAAGAATTCTCTTCTTCTATCAATTCTCCTATACTCATAAGATGTATCAACCCTTAGGACCACTTTCTTCATCAGAATACTGACACTGCTAGACTTATTCCTAAAAGTGCTATGCACTAAAATGTTCACCCAATATAGCCTTTTTTCTTTTGAAAGTTGATTTGCCTTATAAGTATGCAAAATTAGATTGCTTCTTGTACAAATACATTACACAGTAACTGTTCTGTTCTTTCTGGCCACCTTAGATGTGCAATGATTTTTTTCTGCTCTGATTCCCATTTTATAGGTGAAGAAAAACAGAGTACTTACACAAAATGTAAATTGCTTCTTAAAAGTAAGTCTATTATCAGGGTTGAGAAAAAGACCAGAGCCTGACTTCCAGCCCTTGGTCATTTTCCTTGTTCTGCATGTTACATACTGTTTTGCTCGGGCTAGAGAGCTGCTGAATCCAGATTGTATTATGGAACTGATTATTTGTCAGCAAGCCAGTTTGTGTGGAGATCAAAGCTTGAACTCAGGTCTTCTCATGGCCACTCATGGAAGCTCTACTTGTTAATGCTTTTTTGGGATTTTTCTGCTTATTTCAATGCATTAAAAGTGATTTTATTGTTGTGATTACTGGTGTACAATAACTTAATGCTACCCTTGAGGTTCTTGTCACTTCCATGGAACCAGTAAGTCTGGTTTTTGCCTGGAGGGGATTAGTGTTTAGTTTGCACATAGCAAAACAAAGAGAAGGCATAAAGCACTGTTCAGTTATTCCAGAACCCCAAGAAATAGTTTGTAGTGTAAGTATTATGCTTTAAGGATGGATGAGATGAGACTACTGGGAAGAGCATTCAATTTCTGAAAGTAAAGCGTAAGCTTTGATTCACAGAAAACAAAATTTTGAACAGCTTGGATTTTTTTTTAATGGATGTAATACCAAAACGAACATACATGTTTATATTTAAATGTTTAATTTCTGTGGGCGCTATTAAGTATCTATTTTTGTCAACTGGCTGTTTTTCTAAAGGCTAGAATAGGTTTGCTTGGATATCTGAACTAGAAAAACCTTCTATTATGTCTTGTTGTCTAATATATTGTATTCCCTCAAAAGGGAATAAGCTGTACAAGGAGAAAAACATATTTAGGTGCTGATTTTAAAAGGGAGGGAAAGAACTGGCTATCACCACAAGCTTCTACTGTTTCATCGGCAAGAGTTTTTTGTAGGCTTGGCCTGAGAAGTTTTTTTGTAGCTGAACATGATTTCGGTAAGTGCTTGGACAAAATGATGAAAGAACAGTGTAGGTCTAGTGGATGCAGAGACACCACCTCTAGAGTTAGGAAGCCCCTGACCTGCATTTAGGTGGAAGCTGGAGAAGATGTTGGGGAATTAGCACTATCTTCTTGCTCTCTTCTGTAGCACCCACCACTAGTTCCTGATGGAAATAGGATGCTGACTAAGCAGTGCTTGGGTGTATGGCTGCGGTCTGTGCTCCTAATGGATTTAGCATGATCTGTGTGTGTCTGGGCAACAGAACACTTATTGTTTGGGGCTGTCAGTATGTTTGCAGTTAAAACTCTTTGAGCTCTCAAAAATAAATGAGCTCCCACATTTAAAAGCAAATTAAAACAAGGTAGTCAAAGACAGTTCAAGATGTATTTAGATACAAACTGCCTTTTCACTCCTGCAACAACCCACCTTCTTGACTGCTTCTCATCAAATTCTAACAATGGGGTTTCTTTGCTTTATGATCGAAATTTTTCTATTTTTTGCCTTCAAGGCCCTAGGTGTGTCTTTATAAATTAGGTTTTTATCTGTATCGGATGCTCTTGGCAGTGCAGAGTCTTGAGTTTTCTTTATGACTTTTCTAATACTTAATATATGTAGCATTTCAAAGATCTTTATGTGCTTTACTTTGCAGCATTTCTGTGAGGGACACTCTCAAAGAAAGCTTCTTGTCCCAGTTTGCCCAGCTGACTGTAAGTCTTTCTTGCCTTTATTGCTGAAATGTTAGTAGGCAGCTCTCAGCTTTCTGTCAGCTACTGCTTCTTCCCTGAGCTGTTGGAAACTCTCAAATTATGCATCTGTAGCTCCTGTTTCATTTGCAAGAGTCATTCATGTCTGCCCTTAATTTCTATTCTAACTGGCCCTGGGGATTGTGGCAGTCCCAGACTGTGCTGCGGTACTTGACACTGTAGATCCTTCTACCGAAACTTGGGTATCTTCCTTCCATCACACTCCAAGATTTTTTTATCTGTTATTGGTTGTTTAGGTCACTTACTAGGCTCCAACAGTGTATTTTCACTTCTGCTCTTCCCTGATACAGAAAGCTAAATCACACAAAAAACAAAGGAGCCAGGATTTTTATTATTGTTTTGCCACAGGATCTCCCAGACCTTTCCCTTGCCCACTTCTCCTGGTCTTGCACAAATAACATAGCTCCATAGTCTACAATGGGTCAGAAGATCCTGTTGCATCGGGATTTCAGGACTGTGGTGCAGCATTATTGCTCTATGCTGATAAAAGCTCTTCCTTCCTCCTGCTGGTTCCATGGAAGCTGATCTCCTCAGCCCCATGAGGATTGCTGGCTTTGCAGCTTGGGCTGCCCCAGATCAAGTGGAGCTAGAGCTATGTTTTCCTGTACAACTCTGAGAAGCCAGTTTATTTGCTGTCTTTGGTGGAACACAGTCTGACGACAAGAAAGGTAAATGTTCTGTGTGGTGGCTGTGAGATGATTTGAGTACACTAGAGTTTTCTGTACCCTAGAAAATAATCCAAAGAGATGTGGCTGTTCTGTAATTAAGAGGGAGAAAGTGCCAGAGCTGCATCCTGACTCACCTTCTGATACATGCTGTGCCTTATATGGGCACAGTATTTAGGAACTGAATTCCAAATGTTTAACAAGATGCTCCCAAGATGTATCCTTTCCCTTTTCTTTCCTCAAGCCACCCCACTTCCAGCCTTTCACAATTTGGATGTCATTTGATTCTGATTCAGAAACCTGAAAAAGGCTGCCTCTCTCTTGCATTTGTGGGGATGTAGTAAGAGTTCAGCAGGGAGCTCAGCAATCAAACATTTCTGAAAGCAAACAACTTGCAGAGGTGAGAGATAAAGGTTTTTCTGCCAGGACTACATGGAGGGATACCTGCATGTTCTCCATCACATCTAGCAGGGAGTAGAGGGAGGGGAATGCTTGTCAGCCCCCATCTTCTCCCCTACATGTGCTAGGAGTTAGGACAGGTCCTTGTCCTCTCAACATCATCAGAAGACGGAACGCATATGTGTGTGCTGCATGGAATGTGAACATCATACCAGAATTCAAAATCATAGCGAATCATAAACTGAATCTGATTTAACAATGGTGTAAACAACAACAACAAGCTACTTCCTTTTTGGGATTGCAACAAGAGGAATGTTATTTCAAGAGTAGATAATGCCCATCTCTGTGACATTAACCTCTAGATGCTATTGCTTAAGAAAGGAGGACAAAAGGGGAGAAAAAAGACGTGGCCTTAAAAATATGATTTGTATTCCAGTGCTTCATTAGAATAGGTAGCTTAGGAATGCTGTATTTTTTCTGTCAGCAGAAATTTTTAAAGAAAAGCTAAGTAACTGTCTGTTAATGTAGGTTTGCTTTATTTGGTCTTGTAAGAAAAAGATGGACAAAATTACTTTTAATGGTTCTTTCCATTTATATGGAAACTACATGTAATCTTATTCCACCTTTGTGGGGGAACTCCCCACATGAAAAATATTTCTGCACCCTGCTGTCAGTGGTGTTCCTGTCGGTTGTGGTTTGTGTAACTGGACATACAGGTCAGAGAAGTTCACTTGTCCTCCGTGAGGGATATAATACCCCATTTTTCCTTATACCGTAACAGCAGCAAATTCCGTGGTCACTCTCCTGCAGAGAAGTGATAATTAAGTAAAGAGAAAGCATGATAATATGATGTAGCATAAAGGGTTTTCACATGAGTACAGATGCATTATTCCCAATCACCGAACCTATACTTTATGAAAATCTTCATGCACTTGGTGCCAGGAGCACTTCTCCTAATCTCATGCCATCTGTGCATCTGGCAGAATATTATAGGAAACTTGTTTTTACATCTGCTTGGGAGTGTATCCTTCCTATTTAAACAAAAAAATACCCATTTTTAAATCATATCTTACAGCGGAAGATACTGGATTTCAATTGGACTACTGTGGAGAGAATTCTTTTTTTTTCCATTTCATTTTTTGGGCTAGAGTTCTTATTTTCCCCAAATGGTGAAATGCAGATACCAACATACCAATAAGATGGTGCTGTTCACAATATTTCCAACTTCAGGAAAGATTTTAATGTTAGTTTGGTTTTTTTTTGTGTGTTAAAGTGTATGGTGAACACAAACAGAACTATGACAATCATGATGGTCATGGTGTGAAAGAAGAGGTTTATTTTCCCACATTAATTCTGTTACGGAATGATAGTGTGCACACTGTATTGAATCCTGACAGTGGTAAGGTAGGGTCACCACAAGAGACATCACCAAACAAAGCAGATGTCTGCTCAAGTGAACACAGGTTATCTTTATATTGGGAAACACCAGTTGTAATCATCCTCACAATTATTTTCTTGCGGTTAGAACCTAAGCTTCTCCACAGTCTTTCATTTAGGATAAAGCACTGTGTTTTAATGTCCAAATCCATGGTACAGAGGTAGCCCTCATCTCTATGCAAGTGTGTTTAGATTTGCAGAAGATACTTAGCTCCTTTCTGACATGCAGTCATCACCAATTAGTTAAAACAAAAATAACTATCACATAACTATTGCAGAGGTATGATATTAGAAGTCTTCAGCAGTTCCCTCTCTCTGGGATGATATTCAACGTGGTCAGGCATTATCTCAATCTCCTGATGCAGATTTAATCAGAACTCCTGCAGTCTCACTTGGCTCAGTGATACTGTGTTTTGCAGTACAGTATGCATTACATGTGTTAGTGGATTCTGCGTGTGATCCTTTTCCCCTCTGCAGGCAGTATTTGACATCTCAGGATGCTGCTGGGTGGCCGCAACTGGCGGCAGGGCCAGGGGAACTGCTGTTCCTCCTTCCCTCCCTGCGCCCTCCTGCCCTCCCTTGGGAGGAGCCATAGACATCTCTGCTTGACTCCCTCCTCACTTCCCTCCCTGAAGGAACCTGGATAAAGGCCTTTTAGCTTTTTTTTTTTTAATGTAAAGTAGGGAAGGCGAGAGGGAGTAGAGAGAATGGATAGGGATGAATATGACAGAAGATGACAGCAAGGTGTATACTTAAGTTTTAAGTAATACTGACAAATCTTAATGGTTTAATTTGTTAATGACAGGGTGTCATGAACTCTTTAAACTGTAAACTTGCTTAGATTTCAGTTTGAGGACATATTTAAATCCTGGTTAAATCCTGTGAGGGATGAAAGCTTTTAAGCTGCCTTTTTTTTTCAGTCAAAAAGATCTGTAATGTTAGAGAGAACAATTGCTTGCTTAGGAACAACCTTCCCTTTCTCTGTCTCCTAGCTCCTTGCACTTTAAAAGGTAAAACACTAAAACAGTTTAACACAGTAGAATCTGAAGAACAATCATATTTCAAATGACTAACATAATTTGTTCAGCTTCTTTTCTCCCTTCACCCCAGATCTCAATTATGGCAGATGAGCAAAACACCACAGGTTCCCCTCACTTCCTTAACTTGTCAGAAATTCTCATGGCTCATTTCACACTCTGGCTAGCTTGCTCTTAAAGGGTATGTACACTCTTCTAATTTATGGTTAACAAGTCCATGTTATTTTTGTAATCCCTGTAGTCAGGCAATAACAATTCCCCATGTAGGTTCAACTGGGTAGTACAAATAATTTCTCATAAGTTTACTGATAATAAGAAACACATCTTAACAAATGAGAAAGCTTGTTATACTAATTGTTTGCAGGTGTTAAATGAAAAACATTATAGAAATATATATGTGTAACACTCTATTAAACCAGAATCTCATAATAAGAGATGGATAATGATAAAGAAACCTACATATTTCACACCTCAGAAATTAATTTCTTAGACTTTCATCATTCAAGGAAATCACATTCCAATCACTGTTCAAGTGACATGAGTTTTCATACTTACAGTAATCTCCTGTATTGACAGTATGTCAAAAATAGTTCCCTGAAGAATAAGGCTAATTTTCTAACCCAGTCAGCCCTCACTTTGAAGTCTGGATTGGGATGGTGATGGAAAAGTTTCTGCAAAGGCTGAAGTACTGAGCCTTAAAGCATTCTTTATTCTTCCAGTATAATGATGCAAAATCTACCCTCTCTCATTTCAATCTTTTGAATAAGTCTCTAAAGCGGAAATAGGCAGTTTCACCTTGCTGTGCTTAACTCTTTCAGTGCCTTTCCCTTCCAGATCTTGTCCAATTGCCATTAATCCCACATGACATCTTATTTCAAGCTTTTGATTAATCTTACAGAACTGTTAGCAAGGTCTTTCATTCCCAGAAGTGCATTTCTTTTGCATATAAAATAGGTTCTTGTTAAAGATGCTTAATAAATGCCATCTAGTACTTGAAGAGGGAAGGTATGCAGGGATGGGCAGTCCTTGCAAGACTGAAAACCTGGGAATGTGCCTATTTGAGGAGGGAGGTCCTATTCGGAGGCCCAGCAATGGCTGTGCCATTTTCCCCTGTGAGGAGGTTCTGCAGCCCCTTCCTGGCTCTTCTGAAGGTGCTGAGGTGGCGTGTGCTCACTTAGTCCTCACCTTCCATGGATGCCCTTGCCCCCACTTTACCTTGCTGGCCCTGGTGCTGCAGCGATGTCAAATTGTCCGCAGTGGCTGCACTGCTGGGGTATGTTCTCTGCCTGCATCAGGGAGAGTGGATCAAAAGAGGTGATGTGGCCTTCGTGATGATTTGCTATGTCTCTGCTGGGCTGTCTCCTTCTGCTGTAACTTCTACGCAAAACGTTTGCTTGTTTGTTTTGTGACTTCTTCGCTCTAGCAGCGTCCTGAGGGGCACTGTCTTCAGATGTACTACAGAAACAAAGAATGTAGTCTCATAAATCATCACCTCTAAATACTGAGCTAGATGTTTTATGAAAGTGTAATGACACCAAGATCTAACTCTGTGTGGGTGTTTAAAAGTTACTTTCTTTTACCCTTCCAAAATGGAAATTGTCATTGTCTCCATCACCAGTGTGCCCCTCTCCATACTACCTCTAGACCTTGCTTTTGCAATGGCCTCCAAGTGTGCATAACTAAGGGCTGCTGCTGTGGATTGCACTAGGGTTTAGGCAGGTGTGTAATAACCAGTGCCACTCATACACTGGGGTATGGAGTATTTGTGGATGTTGTGTCAGTTTAATTCACTGGACTTTTCACAGGAGCACTACCTCTAGCCTTCCAGCTCTGTATGAGCCTGTGTCTAACTTGGTACTATAATTTCAATGAGGCAAACAAGGAGGAAATAAAATGGAAGAAGAACCATAATAACTTTAGCAATAAATAAAATTCAGATCAGTCCAGTTCTTAGCAGGCCAGAATGTACCTGCTATTGCTCTGTTGCAAAGTTTATGACTCTCAGTGACTGGAGACTCACAGATAATTATTCAGGGAGAAGTCAACCTCTCTCTACTGTGATGCTCTCAGAAGCACCATGAAACTTTAGGATCTACCAATACAAATAATTACTTTTGTCAAAGGTGACTTAAATGCAGACTAGAGTAAGTCTATATGGATAGTAGTATGGGTTGTGTTCTTTGCTTGATGTTTCGATGGGTTTCACTGAAGAGCACATTGGATATGCAAACCCAAATACACTCCAGCCTCACAAAGAGACGGGTTCTTAGCTGGCTAAGAAAATGCTAACTACCACAACTTCCAGGTCAAGCAATAAGGTGGAAAGCAAAAGACTGCCAAGCTGAATGAATTAACTCACTTGTAGTAATATGATGGAAGACACTACCTTGACAACTTCTGACAGCAGCTATGTTTTACTGGCTGTAATTGAGATTCAGTTATAGAAAATCTATTCACTGTCTCTTACTTCCATATTTTGCATACGTCTCTATAAGATAGGAATCTAAAGATAAGAAACACTTGTGAATGATTAACGAAAATACTAGCTATTTAAATGAGCAATGACCACACTTTTGGACTGCTGGAGGAGAATAAACAAGCCCACAACATGAACACGCTATGCCTTACGAAGGAACTGAAATGTGGTAAAGAATCAGTCTCTTGTAATACACCAACTGCTTTTGTGGGATTAAATTGCCTAATCAGCCCCCAAAGTGCTGTATCTGATACTTCTTTCCGCTCATGCTGAATATAAAACATTTGGATAATTGTGTGGGCTGCAGAGCTGTGCAAAGACAACATTTCCCTAATAATCTTTGTAGGGGATAAAGTATTATTGTACCTGTCTCTGGCCAGGGGGTTCCCATAAGAGTTAGTATAGTCCTAAAGCTTTTAAAGAAAATACATATTACTTGCAATAGGATTCAGAATCCTTGTGTTCAGCCTGAAATTGTTTTATGGGGAGTAAAAATTTAAAGCACGTACCTGGATAAAATTATATGCATGCTGACCATCCCCATTCTGCTTTAGCCTAGTCAAAAATCAGTTTGCAAAATGATGCTTGGAGTTAGTTTGAAGGAATGATGTGATCTCTGATGCCTTAAACACTATTACTGGAACTGTAGGAACCTGCTTGTGACCTATGCTTTATTCTTCCTGGGGATCATGTGTAATGAGAGCTACAAAAGCTTAATGTCTCATAGAACCGGCTGCTGAAATGGTCGAATGGCAACAGCATGTGTAAGATGTACTGATCTGTGTGTCTTTGGCAAGTGCCTGGCTTTGGTGGGGCTGGTGCTCCAGAGAGTCTCTGCTGGCTCCTGCATGAGGCAGGCACTGCAGGCCCTGGGGAAGTGACCAGAAGTCTCTCTTCTCTGCATCTCAGTTCCTCATGTTTGGATTATTTTAGCTGCTTAGGCTGCTGTGGGTGTTGCTCACATCAGACTTTAAATAAAGTCTGTAAAGGGAAAAAAAAAAAAAAAAAAAGGCATCAGCTCTAAAACTAGTCAAAACCACCTCTAAATTAATCCTCACCCCCCTACCCGAAAGTGCAGTGCTCAGTGACAGGTGTACCTGCTCTTCCTTGTCTTCTTGACAAGCTTGTGTTAGACAAGCACAGTCCTTGTGCAGAGGCTGGCAGGGTGAGCAGGGGAAGGAGAAGGGGTGAAATTGTCCTGGAGCAGCTCACCTGTGTGTGGCCCTGTGGCAATGGCTGGGGAGGTCCCTGGCAGGCAGCTTCTCTGCACCGCCAGCCTGGAGGGCAGTGGCCACCTTCACTGCAACCCCTGCAGATATCAGGCCGGTGCAGCTGCGGTTGGTGCAGGTGGTACGGTAGCAGCAGGTGTTTTTTGTCATTACATTGTAAAAGTACACTCTGGGTTTATGTTTTAAATTACCCTGAACAGTGAAACAGAAACTGATGGGAGATTTGGGCTCAGGGGTGGAGAAGGCCCTTCAGCTTGGGTTGAGCACAGCTGGGACATGGACCTCTGCAGTGTACATGTGGTTGCTGTATATTGCCCAATTCTAGCCCTTAGGATATGCAGTAACTCTGATGTGTTACCTTCTGTGCAGACACGAGTCTACCAAAATAAAATTATTCTGGGAATGAGACATTTTTAGATGTGAGACAAATAAACAAAATAATATTGGGGAGAAAAAATGTGGAAGGGTGATAAGGGAGAAAGGACTAAGGCCATTACTGAGCCAAGAATTTACGTATCTCAGTTCAGCTAGAAGTTCATTCACTGTTGTTGTTTATGGGTCTGCTGGAATTTTCATAAGATCAGTAAGTTCCAAGTTAAGTAATTTCAGCCCTTGTTATTATCCAGGTGACAAGTCATAGAACAGAATAGAATAAGAGAATTATTTCCTACCTCTCCCCCTGCCCCATCCACCCAGATTCTTTTATAATCTTGTACAGCATAGTATAAGGAAACTGTGCTTGCTCTAAGTTAGTGCATGCTTAACAGTAAGTGGCAGAATTTAATTGGCAGATCTTACTGATGCAGCAGCCTGGTTGCTTCTGATTGCTGAAATTTAAAGGCTGTCACACTGCTCCAGCTGTGGCCAACATTAGTAAAATGACTGGCCTTCACCTGCCTGATCCTGTGCTCTCACACTGTATTGAATGTTGGAATTAAGAGCAGGGAAGAAAATGTTAAAAGTTCACGGACAGGAGAAGCTGTGATTTAAAAGTCAAATAAGCATGTAGCCCCTGAATGAGCAGATGCACTCCCGAAGCATAGTTGTTTATCTCAAAAATTGTTCAAACGGCATTATGGAGTTTCTCATTGAATGTTGTGATGGTTTCCAGAACTAGTATTCTTGCTCTGAACACAGACAGGGGAGAGAAATTACATTGCCAAATCTGAAAATACAATCTGGAGTTCGAATGAATACAGGGTTGGTATTTTCTTCTTCTTTTGCCTAGTGGATGGCCAAAATTAGAGCCTTGCTTGCATCAGTTTGTTACCAGTGTTGTCAGTGATATCCTTAGTGATTGCTACTCTTGTGCATGGTAATTTTTTGACCAGGTGTAAGTCATTGGGCTGGGTTGGTACACAAGCAAAAGGAAGGAGATGATAATCTTTCTTTGTGTTGGCTCTTTGTAGCTTGTGACACAAAAAACATCAGGGCTAGAAATTAAGACTCAATATAGAAATGAAGAAGAGATCTCTCACAGTGAAATTTCTTTAGGATTTTGCAAACCTTCAAAATCAGTGTTGTGTTTTTCCATCACGTGATAACCCATTTTGAGCAACTGAGAACTAAAATATGCAGACGAGTACATTATTGCGTTTAGGAAATGAAGTCAAGAAAGACTGAGAAGCACCTCTGTGTTGTACAGGTGTGTATGTGTTCACACTGCTCAGCTCCCTCCTGTCCAGGCTGTGTTCTTACATCTGCACAGGGGAACAGCAGACAAACGTTCTCCTTGCTGACTCAGTGGACAAGCACAAGTGTAGCTGATAGGAGAGCAGAAAAAAGCAGGGTTTCCTAATGGGGTAATGGCATAATGGTATCTTGCTTTGATCAGAAAGGTACTAGGCATTCCTGGCCCTGGGAGCACTGAATGCCAAATGTTGCTAAACACTAAGTGTATACACTCTGTGCCATCTGGGACATGTGCACTAGGAAAGGGGACACTGAGCTGGTGTAAGCTGCTACCATGGTGAAGTCCTGGGGCAAGTAAAGTTTATGCTGGTTGCTGACATGCCTGGGTTCATTATGGTGGGGGGATGTCTAGGATTTCGTTTTCTATGGGACTTTCACCATATCCGTCTCCTTTTCCCCTTAATAGTCAGTCAAAACAAAGCCTATTTTAAAAGACATGAATGTAGAAAATGTGAAACATAAGGATCTTTTACAAAGCGTCTTTTACAGTGCTGGGGACGTAAAACAGGGCAGTGGAAGATAAGCCGTTATGTATGTTGAGGAAGACTAAGAATAAAGATTATAGGCAAACAGTCCACCTTTCTTTACAAGGCCTTGATTTACATCCCTGAAATCTCAAATTTAGCTATTACAATGAACTCCTGTTGCACACAGAGCTGAGTTTTTATCACCACTTAAAATCTAATTAATCCGTATTGAAGCACAAAGATTTCTGTTGTGTTTTAGGGTGAGGGGTCATAGAGCCCTCTTTGTTCATCCTCAGGCTTGTAATCATCAGGCACTGGGATATAATTTTACCAAGCAAATTGGAAGGTAACAGATCAAATCCTTATCGGAAAGCCTAACTCATGGTTTAGTGAAGTCCTTCGTCCTTTGTGTGAAACTTTATATGCGTGAAGAACAAAAAAGTGTTTCAGAGCCTACAAAGGGTTAATAGCAAAGGCTTATATTTGGGGCAGCAGAGAAGTAAAATCATCATAGCTTCCACCGTCCCTCAAGGTAGCAGTTGTTCCAGAACTGCCGGGGAGACCTTCTCCACAAGCTTTTAAGACTCTGCCCTTATAATGGCCTTGGTGCATCGACCAATGATGCAATTAAGTGGCATGCTCTTCTCTCTGGTGGGATGGGTCCTGTCCTGTCTCACCACCTATTTACCCCAGTGGAAAAATCTTAACTTGGAACTGAATGAACTGGAGATCTGGACCATGGGACTCTGGCAAGCTTGTGTTGTCCAGGAAGAAGGGGGGATGCAGTGCAAGGACTTTGATTCTTTCCTAGCTTTGCCTCCAGAGCTCAGGATTTCTAGGATTTTGATGTTTTTTTCCAATGGATCAGGGCTTTTGGGCCTCTTGGTCTCAGGATTTGGGTTGGACTGTTTGAAAATTGGTGAAAGACAACAGGAACAAAAGAAGCGGCTGTTGCTGTTTGGAGGAATGCTCTTCTGGATATCGGGGATTACAGCTATTGTCCCAGTTTCTTGGGTTGCCCACTCCACAGTCCAGGAATTTTGGGATGAGAATATACCAGATATTGTTCCCAGGTGGGATTTTGGGGAAGCGTTATTTGTTGGCTGGCTTGCTGGATTTTGTCTCATATTAGGAGGATCCCTACTTAATTGCACAATCTGTTCGACTGAAGTCCATCGATCTTCGGTCCGTTACACAGTAGCAGAACAGCAAGACCAGTGTCAACACTTGGAAACTGAAACTAGGCCTTAAAATGGAAAGTTTTAAGCAGTACGGAAAGACTGCCCTATCTTTTTCAAACCCTCATGCAAGCCAGAAGCTTGTTCCAGTGGTGATTCAAAGGACTCTTTGTTATCTAGCTGATTTCCTAAACTTAGGTGTTTTCTCCATAACTGGTCCTGGAAGGTGGTGTGTTTTCTCACCTGTTTAAAACTGTGTTTCACAGCAGAATGCTGAAGTTTTCATAGACTGCACAGAAAAGTTGCTTTTGCTTTCTCGACTGCACTGTAAAATCCTGAAAATGAGTATGCATGTTCCTTTACAGCTTGGCTTTTAACCCGAATATGCTTCGTTTTTATATCCACCCATTAAATGAGCCTCAAAGCTTGACTCCCTGTTGCAGTTCTCCACTTGCCTAATCTAGGGACATAAAAACTTGAGAGTTTTCACATCCTAAACAGACTAAATACATGCATTGCATCAAGTTGTTTTCCTGTATACCTGGAAATTGTTGTGCTGAGAAAACTGTGGGTTTCTGAAATGGCAGCAAGCTTTACAGATGCCTTTTTGTGCATGGGGTGTTACGGGGTGGGTGCTTCTTAGCAACCGAGTTGTGTTTTCCCAGTCTGGCAGGTTAAGCTGCTCATACGAGTTATTCTAAGCGTTTCTGGCACCTGCATACTTTATGCAACAAAAATAGTCTGGGAAATGCTACTTTAAAAAATACTTACATGCTCTTTTTCTGATACAGGTATGGAAGCATTATGCCTCCAATCAAAGGCTCCCTAAGCTCCATTCATTTACAGCAACATGTTATGCTGAACATGGAACCTTTGACTTTAAACAAATTCTATTTAAGCAGCCGCAAAGCAGACAGCTTCATTTGCTCCAAGCAGAAATCTATCAATGTGGTGTTAGAACTTAATTTGAAAACACACTGTGAGATGCCAAACTGGCAGAACTGTTGTAAAATATGTTTTTCTTAATATAATCAAAACTAATGAAAAGTCAGCCCAGCTGTGGTCAAACCCTTCAGTTATTGGTTTATTTGCTACCTCCCTATCCCCAAACATTACAGGTGGAACCAGGCAACACAAAGCAGGAGTGGGAGGAGTATTTCATGCTTTATAGAGCGTTGTTTAACTTTAGTTTATGTTTGGTATGACAAAGAATTGCACAGAATGGTGTCTGAAAAAGCGAGTGGTTTAGAGCTTCTGTTACTGTTAAAAATGAACTTGGTCCATAGACACAGGCTACAGTTAGTTGGAGTTCTTTGGCTGTACTAGGATGGATTTTAACTGCTACCTGTAACTTTTTACCAGACTGGAAAAATCTCAGTTTAGACTTAAGTGTACTGGAGCTTTGGACCCTGGCAAATCTGTATACTCCAATGTGTAGGAGGGACACAGTGTGAAGGTTTTGATTCTTTCCTAGCTTTGCCTCTAGAATTCAAGATTTCCAGGATTTTAATATTACATCACATGGACTAGGACTTCTGAGCCATGTGATCTCTGGTCGTGGCTCAGACTGCCTAAAGGTGGAGGATACAGAGCAGACAGTACAGAAACAGCTGTTAGTACCTGGAGGACTACTCCTGTGGATGGCTGGAGTTCTGGCCTTAGTCCCTGTTTCTTGGGTTGTCCCTAATATAATGCAAGAATTTTGGGATGAAGACATCCCAGGGGATGCACTGCTCAGTGGTTGGTTTGGTGGCTTTCTTTATAATTCTAGAGATCTCTCTACTCCTCTCCACAACCCACTTATCGTCTGGCCATCAGTTTCCAGAGCAAGTATGCAATGCCAGGTCTCCAAGACACCCAGCAACATCTGGAAACGGAAGACTTTAAAAAGAGTGGATCTCAGGTTTCCAGATTTCTTACTCCTGCATTACAACCATAAAGGTCTGCTGAACAGACAGGTTACTGTTTACAAGATTGGAGGGGAGGGACTGTTTCTTGCTAAGTAATTCCTTTAATCACTACTTTCCACAGTTCATCATTCATTGTAATTAAAATTGAAGGTGATTAAAGTCACCACTGTTCTGCACAAAATCTGATCAATTGCAGGTTTGTTTTTTTTTTTTAATAACTTTTTTTATCTCTAGGCATATATGGAGACTTGACCAGATTTTGAATGGCAGAGCTCCTACTGAGACTGCTTGATACAATGTTTTTTTTTTACAAAAATAGTATTTAAGTCCTGAAACAGTTTGTAGTGCCAGTTCAATACGCATTACAAAAACCTAATATAGCACTACCTTGAATGAAGTTCCCTGGACCTGTATCATTTACACCAGTGTAAACTAAATGTTCCCAGACATAATGTCATGTAATACAAGGGGAGAGAGATAGATTGAATGTATCCCTGCACAATCTCTCTCTCTGGCAAGCCACTGTCTCCAAGTAATAAGGAGACTTTGTCCAGTGGAGAGTTGACCATGTTCATTGCTATTAGAGTTTTTACTTAATGAATGTAAAGAACTAACTTCAAGTATATGAATCAGCTTCTATGCAACTTATCCTAAGACTTGTCAGTGATCGATGTGAACTTTCTACAAATTGCAATGATTTTACATTGACAAAGCTGTAGCAGCCATCTGTTTCTGCAGAGCGTATAAAGACATAAAACAGCAATAAAACAATTACATGAAACACTGGCCTTGAAAAGAGCTTTGTTAAAAAATGTATTTTCCAATCACTGAAACACATGGAAAGTGCAGAGACAAGTTAATCTATGTGATGTAGTTGCATACTTTTACAGACAAAATTAGAACAGAAACACATTCAGAATATAACCTGATTAAATATTTAGTTCAGTCCTGAGCATTTGATATTTAATATAGAATAAACATAGCAATAGTAAAAAAAACCCAAAACCTTAAAATTATTTGATTTGTATTCTATTACAATTTCTGCTGAACTTTGCTCATTGGCTAAATATGCTTGTACCAGTAGTATTTAGACTTTGATATATGCAACTGCAGTGACATTGGTACCTGGAACTAGAACTAATTACATTCATTTTCCCCTGCTGTGCAGAGTAAATTCCAATTCAAGAGAAATATGTATAATTTTAAACTGATGGGGGTTTATTTGTATGTATTATTTTAGCTTATTCTATTGAGTGTTTCAAGTGTGAGTAATCTGTATTAGTAAAAAACCCCCAAAACGCTAACCCCCAAATTGTTAAAAGCTGCCTGTAAATATGTTCAGCTTGACCAATTTGGAAAACAAGGAACATGAATATGCTTAAGTCTCATTTTTAAATGAGTTTTGCAAGCTAAAGCCAGCGATACTGAAATTTCAACCTCACCTTATCCTTACAAATCAGAATGCAATACTTTTTTTTTAAATATAGCTAACCTGGCAATAATTTGTTTAGCTCTAAATATTTTTCACAATAGCATCCTCCATGTCAAATATTTTTATGGCCAGAACTGAACTATATTAAACAGAACATAAATAAGACTGTAAATAAATAAAAGAAAAATCATAAAGTACACCTCTAAACATCATTCTACAAACAACTTACATAATCAAATTGAGAAGTTGAAACTGTCAACCTTCATTTCACCTCTACATAAATAATTGCAGATTTTTTTTTAAATTGACCTTTCAAACATGAATGTAATCTCAAACCTCAGGAATGAAAAACAAATGGGGCATTCACAAAGGATGTTCAATCAGTTATCTTTCCGAAAGTAGCATGTTTGTCTATACACTTAAGTGAACTGATATATTTGTGCATAAGAAAACCCTTGGGTGTTACACAGACCTCTCCTCACAGAATTGTCACTTTGAATTTGAGACAGCTGCTACCATATTGTGGTTATATTTGCTTCCATTTTCTCACCAAGTAATCATAGCCTTTTTGAAAGATGAAGTCCGTATGTACATGGCTTGTTGCTTGGGGAAGAAAACTTCCGCCAATTAATTAAATACATCTGAGTGCAACATATTAAGTGGAAAACAAAATAATCCTGTTATCTGCAATGTCCACCTACTTAAACGGTACCCACAGAAGAGCCCAACTGCTTCAGCAAGACAGGGCCGCTTCAACACCTGCACCCGATGTTCTGGACTTCTAACAAAATATATCCAAGTTGATGCTTCTCCTTAGCATGTAAGAGAAATCTGAAACGTGCCATTCACATCTATTTATGAAACCCGTGCACCCTCAGCTGCACACAGGGTCAACCGTGTATTTCGAAAAAAATGTTACTTTATGGTACCAAAATATGTGAAGACTTCTAGTCAGGAACTCTTTTCAGAAAGGGTTTACCTTTCCAGCAAGGCTTCTGATATCTGAGTTACTATGTGACAGATTTTTCTTCTGGTACAAATACTTCAATGAAAACATCTTCCTATTTGTAAACCTAACAAACACTTTTATGCATTCCTAGCTGGCAACAAGACAGCCACTAGGACAAAAGATTAACATAGAGAATCTCTCATTTTTAAGTGTACAGTGGTTATAACTATTCCAATTTCAATGTTGGTGCTATGAATCTGCTTCACCCTTCAGTTCAGAAAGCAGCTGCCCCTTTTTGGTAGTTTCACAAGTTTTTAGTGTTACTTGCCTGGCCCACTCTCCTACAGGTACAAGAAACCTTTCAGTGCAGGTTAAAGTACTGTCCATTCACAAAACTAAACTCTGAACTCCGTAGCTTCCTACAAAGCATTTGAAAACAAAACCAGAAAAATCTGTTTTCAGAAACAAAATTCCAGTGTGAGTGCTGAATCTTGATTAGCAGCTGTTGTGAGGCAGCCTTGGTATTTTGGAAAGGAGCTTTCACTTGTGGTTAACTTTAAACTATAAAAGTCACACTCTCGTACAAAAATATTGCATGGCAAAACAGCCATCTTCACAGTCTGCTGACAGGAAAATAAAGATAATCTTCTGTTGAACGTAATATTTCTCAACACAGTGCAGTTCAACAGTATACATGCTTGGTACTGCCTTTGTTCCATCTTTACAAAATAAAAACACACATGCAATACATACAAACTGTACAAAATCAGCATCAGTATACCAAAATTAGTCTACTTTGGTTTTCCGGTGGTTGGTATTTTTGCCATTTTTTAAGCATACAACAATTCAATTCATCATATTTTACAACGAAACACATCAATAGTGAGCGTAAAATAGAAGATCTTCAAAAGCAGGTCACTGGAACTACGAAGTTCATCTGAAAAGAGATGAGCAAGTAGAAAAACGCTTCCATGAAAATGCATCATCACAATCAATTACACATCATCTGCTGGGAGGGCTGGTATACTGATCTTTGCTCTTGTGAAGTATGCTATCTTCTCCCTGAAATTAGAAAAGAAAACAAGTTATTATTTTACTATTTATGGCATGACTCCAATGTCATCTGCTGTAGAGTTGCACAGATCTTTAAAAGACAGGTTTGGAAAACATACAGCGAAGAAAATCCACAGTCAGTTTATTTACAACAAATGTGATTACCAGAGCATTCTGACATAATTCCCTTCTTACGCAGATTTATGTAAAAAGCAGATCCAATTTTGGAAGATTAAAAAAAAAAAAAAAAATCAATATTTCATTAATACCTCCAATGATGAGACTGCAATATTGATCTAGTCACTAAATTTCCTATGATGATATTTCAGTGGGAGGATGAAAAGGCAAAATAAAACATTTTATCCTGACTTGGGAAAAGTGAGGGAAAAAAAAAATCATAATTGAGTGTGGGCAAGACTCAGAGAAGCAGAATGGTCAGCTATTCTCTAGCTGCTGCCGCTGTGCTGCTACCATTTCCATTGCCTATGAACTGAGGGCTTACTGAAGCATAACAAGTTTGTGTAAACTTGTCTGCCAGCAGCCTAGAAAGCAGATAAGTATTGGGGGGCTTAAAAACTAAAGCTCAAAACAGTCATTCTTCTCGAGAGCTTCAAAAATGCCTTTGTGCGATTAGTCTTGGAGGCCTGCACTGGGTCTGGCTGAGGCAGAGTTAGTTTTCCCCCCAGCAGCCCTCTCAGTGCTGTGCTGGGCAGGTGTTGATAACACGCCAGCATTTGGTGATGGCTCAGGGCTGGGCGAGGTCCTGAGAGGGGGCACAGCCAGGACAGCTGACCCAAGGTGACCAAAGGGACGTTCCATACTGTATGACATCTGCTCAGCAATACAAGCTAAGAGGGAGGAGGAGGAGGGGGGACATTCGTTATCACGACATTTGTCTTCTGGAGCAACAGCCACGCACACTGAAGCCCTACTTCCCAGGAACAGGCTGGGCATCACCGGCTGATGGGAACTAGAGAATAAATGTGTTGTTTTCCACTGCGTCCGCACACAGCTTTTGTTTTATTAAACTGCCTTCATCTTACCCACGAGGTTTTTTTTCCGTCCTATTTTCTCCCCTTCCTCATCCTGCTGAGGAGGGGAGTGACAGAACAGCTTGGTATGCACCTGGTGTCCAGTGAGGGTCAAGCCACCACAAGGCCACAGTAATGTAACATATCTAACTAGCAGGGTGAGTGCAATTCAGCTTCAGAAGGTAACTATTTGTCCAGAAGGCTAAACCATGTTTTCCACTGGCAAAGCGTGAGTTCCCATCAAAAACAGTAGCTCAGAGCAAAATCAACTATGTAAACTGTATTCCTTGGCTATTTGTGTGGTGATTAGAAGATAAAGGAGAACGGAGTCTCACAATACCCTTTTTGCAGGGGAATTATACCTTGACAACTATTACATGTTCCTGTAATGTTGTGCAGCACTCTGTGATGACTGTTAAATGACCAGCACTGACCAAAACTCTTTCTCAAGACTTGCAGAGAAAGTAAAAACTCTTTGAAGATGCTCTGACTGTGATACTGAGGAAAAAGAGCTCAGCTGCAATGCTGCTTTGCTGAGGAACCCCTTTCCTTTCTCTGTTGCTTTGATTCTGCATCACTTACAGTTGTGGTTTGCAATGTGTGCCTCCCTATTTGCTTATGGACTTCTCAAACTGCTCACTTGAAAAAGGGAAAAAATCCTGACACATATTAGCAGCTGACTTAAATTTCCTATACAGGAATTCAGAAATCAAACTTTAAAAATGGGTTAGTGACAAATTAGACTAAATAAGCTTGCAGTACTGCTTCTGTATGGAAAAGCAAACTTTTTTTTAATCAACAGGTTTATATTCATTTTTATATAGAAATGTGGCCTTTGGGCTGCTAGCCTGCCACTTATTGCCCAGCCTTTTAGGAATTTAGACCAGTTAGAATTAATCTTGAGATAGAAAGTGTCCATTCTCACTTAGACTAAGCAAGAACAGTTCATCATTTGCCTCAGGTAATTGGTGGTTGTTCCTGCAACCAAAAGAAGGAGGGATTCAAGATTTCTCTTGAATAATAAGCCTTGAGCAAGGCACAAGTAGTGGGTTAATCAGTTACCTGACGAGCTGGATACTGTTGTACTTCTTGAGGGGTGATTTGCTTCAAGTACCTGCTGCCACTGGAAATGATCCCATTACTTAAAGTCTACTGTCAATCTGCTGAGCCATGGCAGTGGTCACACACATGTGCTTGCCCACAGCAGACACCACACGGGGGTCTGAAACTTTTCCCTTTGCTTCCTCCCCACCTCAGCTCAGCTGACATCTGGCCGCTTCTGCCATGTGAGCAAGTGAGCGAGGCCTGGCCCTTTCAAACTCCAACTTTGAGCTATGTTAGAAATGCATGATGTGTCCTGCAACTCAAAGGCATGTGGATTTTTGACTAATATTGCAGAGCATGTCTGATTTTATTTGGAAATAATTTGTGTTACTTCACTAAAATAAAAAGAGCATGAAAAGCAAAACAGGCCATACCTGAATGACTGCACCTGCAGCGGCACTTTCTGGCTCTGCTCCCGTAGCCGACATACATCCTTAGAAGCTTTCCTCATCAGTTTCTCAGCACTTAAACCTTGTTTCTGTTCTTCTTTTGACTGCTCAGCCTGTAAATGGGGAAAACCACTACATTTTGCTAACAATGACCAACTACTCATTTCAAAGAAATGACAAATTCTTCTGTGTCACACAAAACACTTGGCAGTGTTAGGTTTATGGTTGGACTCGGTGATCCTAAAAGACTCTTCCAACCTAAATAGTTCTATGAAAATCTCTTTAGAAAGAGTCAGCAATATAAAAGACTAACAGCACCAGCCTGTGCTACAGGCACAAAATAAGATAATGGAGCTTTTCCTAAAAAAATAAATAGAGCAAATCCCATGCCATCACAGGTGGCTACTAGGTGTTGCAAATTTTGATGGAATATTTCTTAGGGCTGCAGACAGACAATACCTAAATCTGTATGAACAAATGTTGTCTAGCCAAGTATCTTTTTAGAACTGGGATACAGCGATTCTCTTCTCATGTAAAATACTTTTATTTCCTATGAAAGCTCCCACGAAAGTTGCCTGTACCTACTCTAAAATGACAGACAAAAAAAAAAATAGTAGAGAAGGCATGCTTTCAAAATACACTTTCCAGTTTTGCTGACCTTTTTAGCAAAGTTAATATTCATGAACTCTCGTGCTTTTATTCATGACACGACACCTGTTTTGCACAAGAGACTCAATTCTTTCATTTGTAGAGATGTAAAAGCCAAGGCAAGCGAGCACAACACCAGTGGTAACAAGAGATCAAGGATCTTTCCTGATGTGAACATTGTTGAGCAACTACATGCACAGCAGTACATTACGGTAGCTCTGTACCTCAGCATTGCTGGCTCTGTTACATATGTCTTTACCAAGCATGCCGTATCAACAGGACAGTCACAGCTCTACCATCCACCATTTTGGCAACAGACTATACTATCAAGAGTTGTGTTTGAACTTTGCCAGCCATCAAAATTTGTTTAAGAACGTGAACTGCTTCTATTAATTTTTGAAGTTCTTTAGAGGTTAATTTTTGATGCATAACTTTAGGCACTCAGACTTGAAAGTGCTGTTCTGTTACTGCAGATTAAGATACACCCCCAAGCCAGAAACAGCAATCTTGGAAGTTAGTTTGAAACTTAGGAGTTCACATCTCCAGCTCTGAATTCAATCCCGTAGACTCCCAACCAACAAAAGCAACTGATTCATAAAAGTTAGTCCATACTCTCAGTTTCATACTGTGTATTTATAGAAATCTGTTCACAGTAGGGTAGTGGTACCCTCTGTCTGTTGAAACGCACTCCAGTTGAAAGTGTTTTACATGAAAGGACGCCACCCTTTCAAAAACGCACTCAAAATCCAGTCAGCTTGTACTGCTGTTAACTTCTTCAGTCCCCAACTCCAAAATAGCTATGACTCTAAAATTAACCTATAAATATCATTTTCCTTATTAGCTACTGAACATAAATTTGCAACCTACAACTGGTAGCGTAATAATTTTACATATGTCACTAGCCATATGTTTTATCAGCTCCCCTAGTTGATATTTATCATCAAAGCACTAAATATACCATATTTCAAAATTTTCTAATTTCATTGTTTCCCTAGCTATACAGAAGATTCTTGTGTCTACTGCATTTCAAGTTAACAGCAAAGATGACTTCTTTGTTTTAATACTCTCCACTACCTTATAGTCCTTTTTCATGTTTTAATCCTTCTATTTTTTCAGGATGCTCTCAGAGGAACTTAGATTTCAGCCCAATGTCTCCAAGAGTATGCACATGAGAAGGTATGTACATGAGTAGGTTTATATTTACATCATGTTTCTTGAGTTAATTATAAAGATAGTGAACCCTCCATCATATAAAATACAGAAAAGCACACACACATTGGCCATACATTCAATAAGTGCCAAAAGTAAGTGCCAGATAGCAGTGCACTTCACTCAAGCATGAGATAACAAAGAAGCAGCACTATCAAAATTAAAGCTGAAATGCTAATTCCTGTCTTGTCCAGTGGCTTTTGTATAGAAGAATTGAAGCGAATCTAAAGAAAAACTGCTAACTGTGCAAAAAAACCAAAACACTGGCACAAGGACATATTTGTGTTATTAATGACTTAATTACACATTACTTCTACACAGAAGATGTACTGAAAAGAAATAAAGACAATCTTTGCAGATACTCACAGGAATCGCTTTTGGACATACACAAAGAAGAAGTACTTCAGAGGATACTAGGTGCCTGAAAACTTGTACGATGACTTAAGACTCAAAATTTAAAATACTGCATGATATCTCACAAAAATGCAACTAAACAAGAGAAAATCCTTCTGTTTTCTGATCTGCAGGTATTAGTGGGCTTTACGTACTTGCTGTACTTAAGAAGGTGTGGTAGGAAGGGAGGGAAGGTACTGAGTCTGTGTATTTGGCTTCAAGCAGAGTAACTGCATGCCAGCAAGCAGCCACTGATTTTCAACATCCCCCACACCTGTGGTTTCATTTTTTACTTGAGACTCTCAATTTCTCTGGCACTTCCAGCTGCTGCATTAGTCTGAGCCATTATAATGCCTGCAGGATCTAAAAAATAATCTATGACAACGTTCTCTAGGCTGCTGTGTTTTGCTAAACAAGAAGAAACACGGACAGCAGAGCACAGCGTTTTCAGGGTTGTTTTGCTCTGCAGGGAAAGGCTGCAATGAGAGTTTAAGGGTAAAAATATTTCTAGAAACTTTGTAAGCGCTCTTCAAAGAGCTGGAGTGGCTGTGATCATTGTTGTGACTTTTAGCTTGGAAAGAAGGACTTAAATGCTGTGCTGCAGCCTGCATATATTTTAAGAATACCCTTATTCCTCATCACAGCCTGTCACGGTGTTGATCACTGACACCAGAGATACAAAATTTGACCAACCTATCTGTTGTCTTGAAAGAGTCAGGTGAAATAAGAAAGCACAAATCCAAAGGATTTATAATATTAAATGTTGCAGAGGCATATTCTGTTCTAGTGGGAATAGCTTTGGAGGGGGAGTAGTTTAAAATTAAATAAACAATTCAAAATTATAATTTCTATCCTGCATCCAGCATTAGATATAAGCTATGAACTTCTAAATAAATTTCGCTATGCTTCTTTTATATAAGCTTCTATTATTACTGGTTAAAACTTATAAAGATCAAATTCAGAGAGTGAATTCACGTGGTAAAAAGCCCACACAGTTACACGGTGTGATGTTCAAATGTGCTGTCTTATCCCATTTTACCCAAGGGTTTTTCAGAACACTCGTCAACACTCAGCCTAAACTCTGCTTGTATTTTATAGCCATTTTAGAACTCCACTAGCTACAGCCAAGGTATAGTGCTAGCTATACAAAATGCCAGGGCAAGAGAGACAGGAAGACACACAGTTCAGAACGGGACTTAAATGCTGGGAAAAATACTGGGAAAAAGCTTTGTTTCCTAAGCTGTCAGATGGTCAAGGACTTCTCCAAGTATGTGGTATCGTTATGGTTAATGACCTGTCATGGATTTTTCTTCAATTAATTTATCAAACTGTTTTTTTGAACCTATGCAAACTTGCAGCACTCAGTGTTCTGTGGAAAAGATTTTTACAGTTTCTAAGTGTTGCGCTTTGTTTACTTGCATTTAACCTGCCACATCTTCAATTCCCTGCTTCCTGTTTTATAAAAAGACAATGATTAATTGCTCTCCTTCACCCCACTCACGGTTTTCTAGACTTCAATTGTAGCTACTTAGCCACACCTAATATGTTTCCTCCTTTGACCACTGCTCTCCACTGTCTGTAGTTTTGTTATCCACTTTGAGAAGGGGATCCAGAGCTGCACAATGTTTAAGTTACATACATAAGATATATTTATATCAGAAAGCAATTATTTGTTTTGTTCCAGCTTCTTTTCTTAGTAATTCCTGCCTTACTTGCTTTTTGAGACCTGCTGATTGCTGTGAAGTTTTGGCTGATTTTTTTTTTTTTAATGTCTGGAGTATCTCATTCCTAACATCTTACTCAGAGCTCAACTCTGTATATGTAAAGACTAGGATCATCTCTTTACTGCTCTATACAAATCTATGTACTGAGATTTAGCTTTAAAAAAATAAATCAACAGCTATGGGTCACATCTTAGGAGGTCCTCTGCATCTTGTTAAAACTGCTTCCCATGTTTATTACTCTGAATAACTAATCTCTATCAACCATAAATAGCTGAAGAGTACAAGCCACTCCTGGATGTCAGTAGCAACCTGCCCTCATTGAAAACTGGTGTACATTGACTGACACTGGGAAGGGCTCCCCAGAGGACATCTGCTTCAACCCCCTGCTCAGAGCAGGTGAAGCTAGAGCTGGGTACTCAGGGTCTTGTCCAGTTAGGTTCTGAATATCTCCAGCTATGGAGGTTGGCTTGTTGTTGTTGTTTGGTTGGGTTTGTTCCTCCTCTGACAACCTCTCTAGGCCCTTATTCCAGTGTATGATCACCCTCGCAATTTATAAAAACAAAAAACTTCCCCAAAACAAAACAAAAATCCCACAACATCCAACTTTTTGATGTATCTTGTCAGAATTTTCCATGTTCCAACTTGTCGCTGTTGGCTCTCACTCCTTCTATCCTGTTTCTTGTCTTGTATCCACAGGACATCTCATCTTACCTTATGGCACTTTAGAGACAGTGCCTATACTTGTATTATTTGAGAGATCGTAACATAGAGAACAGAATTCAGCTTTCCTTTGTCAAAACTTGAACGTCCTGCATAAGGAAATAGGCCACAGTGGCAGTACAGCCTTTCCCACATGCCACCATCACTGTATGTAATTGTCACTGCCTCTCTTTACCTGTTAAAAAGATCTTTTGGCTACAATTTCTGCGCAGACTGCAAATCAGCTGATGCTGAAGGACAAAAAGCATATGTGTGTTTGTAGAAGTATGTCTGGGATGCGAGAATTTTAAATTAAGTAGGTGTCTATACTATTTTACTACATCAACCGCAACTGTTACTCCAAATAGTTTCTGCTCTCAATTACCAAAGTATTTAGAGGATACTAGAAAGGCACTACCTCAAACTCTAGGTTTCAATGTTGTAGTATTAACTAATAATGAAATATTGTTTACACTATGTAATTCAGATGTATAATTAGTCAAAATGTGAGCTTCTGTAAAAACCTTTGACTGATTTTTATAATGAATTTATAGGAAAGGCAGGGGCATATGCATATACATTCACACAATATCTGTATGCTGCTCATACCTGTTTTTCAGCTTGTTTCAAGAGTTTCTGGAATTGTTCATCCTCTAGCACACACAGGGGAAGGTCTGTCTCTCCTCTACCTTTCATTTCCTCAAGCTTTTGTTTAAGATCCCGCAAGGCCTGAAGCTCATCATTCAGGCGATTCTGTCTTGTGCGTGACGCCTGGAGGTCCAACTCCAAGTCAAGAGAAGTGCGTACGGGGCACTCTTGTGTAGCTCTTCGCATGATTGGTTGGCAAACAGGCTGAATCGTTCGGGAGACAGAACAATAAAAATTAATATCCAGATAGGCTCGTGTAGGATTTCACATAAAACACTCAGAAAAGCTCAAATATTTTTTGTTTTTCTTTAGCAGAAAGCTGCCATGATGAGATCCAAGTCCAAATATTCATCTGTTCTGGAATTTTCCTTCAGTCACTAGCTAAAAGTAAATGCACAACTTTCTCCAACCAGGTGTACAATATTTACAAGTTAAAACCAAAAAACCCATTCTGATCCCCAGGACAACACAAGGCCAGAAGACCAAAACTACAGAGACTTCCCTATAGGTTTCAACTACATTATTTATTTTTATCAGCGTTTGCTTTTTCAAGGCCTAAGCAAACACATAATGTTATGAACTCTGTAAACATGCATTTCTTTAGTGTATTTCACATTTTATTTACTGTCCTTTCACAGCAATTTTTCACATGAATAAGTTAGGCAGGAGAAGCCATTCCAGACTATTCAGTATTTCTTTCTTATGCCAAATATGACAACTCTGGTAAAAACTCTTCTGCAGAAGCGTTTTTTAGTTACAATACCTCTCTCAACTTACGTAAGAATGAACTCCATGCAAGAGAAATAGAGTCTTAGTCTCTTGTCCTTCAGCCATTTTGCTAAAACACTCCTGGAGAACAGTAAATCCACTTTAAAAGGACATCAGAATCCTTAACATCTCCACCAAAATTTGCTCAAGAGATATGTTGCTGCTATTGACTTTTGTGCAGCATAAGCCACCTTGGGTCACTCTGTAGTATTTGGGTTCTTTACCTCTGCTGGACAGCAGTGTCCAGCTAGTGGCTTCAGCTCTAACTAGAACAACTTAAGCTTTGTTGGTGGGGGAAGATGCAGGACTGAGACCACGGCACTGAGGTTTCAACCTGAAACTATACGACTACATGTGGCACTTGCATCGCTTTTGCTGAAACACTTGTAAAAAAGCATATGATTTAAGTTGTTTGCTACTCCTACTCTCCCCACTGTTTGTTTTAAACGGTGTCCAGGTAACATAGCACATACCCGTTTAACTCGTAGGCTCCGCCGTTCTGTGGCATTCCTCACAAAGAGAGACTTTTTGGCTAGTGTGGAGCTGTCGCTGTCACTTCGATTCAACTGTCAAAACATATACAACAGAGATATAAAGCATCTTCATGTACAAATACATCTGTATTGATAATGTGAGTCAGAAAACATCGGTATTGATACACATGTAGGTCACTGTTAGTATAACTTTTTATTTCAACTAGAACATGTCAACTCTCAAATTCCATTGCTAAAGCAAGGCAGCCATTGATGTCACTGACTGATTAGTCAGCAGACTCTTTAGGAATGTAAGGAAGATAAGTATGGTTATTAAGTACTGCCAAGTCACTGCCTGGCTTTAATATGACTGCAGATTATAAACTAGTGATTTCATTTACCTAGGACAGGTTTTTAACAAATTTACTATAGGGAAGGTAAATTACTGTAGACATGCACCTGTCCAAATGGTATTTTTGTATTATTATTATTTTTTCTAACAAGTATATGTGTGCCTACAGCTTCCTTCAGAACCACTTTGTGCTTCTCAAAAATACGCACCACAGCTCAGCAGTAGCTGCTTCTTAGTTTTGGCATTGGTTCCACATACATCAGTGTGGACTCATTGCTAGATACGTCAGCACATGTGGTGGTAACCTTCAGAGAAAGCAGAAGCATCTATCTGCAGGACATCTATTTCACCTCTTCAGAAAAGGACAGATGAAAAGAATCATCCTGCTGACACTCCAATAACCAAAGCCAGAGCCCCAAAGCATGCTTACGCAGGACTAACTAGGAACTGAGGGTGAGAAATACAACCTCTTGCAATATGGACGCACCTCTTGAGAAACAAATGTGTCTTTTCACTGTGGAGCCAATACTGGGCGCTCAGCCCTGGGTATGCACAAGTGGCATCACCACTGTTCTTTAACCGCTTATCAAGGGATGTTTTCAAAAGCACAAACAGACTTCGGGTCTGTCCTTATGCCTCAAAAATCTTTATGTTTGCTGTAACATCACATGAGAGTAGGTGCTTTGTTAAAGCCAGGCCATCTCTTCTGAAGAGAGCAGCTGGTAGTCAGCCAGAGCACATCCAGCAGATGCTTTCCTCTGGCACAGCACCACAAAGCAAGCGAGGCTGGATATCCCTGTGGCGCAAGCTGGGGATCAGGGCTGGGGAGACCTGGGTTGTTCAGCCCTCCTGCTGGACTCCAGTGCAGCTACAGTGCCCAATCTCGAGCCCTGACAGCAGACTACAAGTATTTCTGAACCTGCAAAAGATACATCTGTGCAAACATGCATTTTTCCTAGGCTACTTTGCTTCCAGGTAATACTGTGCACAGTGAGAAAGAGAATGGTTTATGCAAGGGATGCTGGTTTAGATTCTGGCTTCTGGCAGTGGGTACATAGCAATGTTCAAAGCTACAGAAGGCCAATACTTTTCCAGATGCAAAAACCTCAGGAGTTTATACTATTAGTAACTAAACTATCAGAGCAACTAGTGTTACTTCCTGTTGAAGACCTCCACAGGCAGTAAACTAAGTCTACATTTTTTGCCAATACAACTAATTTCCAGTGTAGAGGAATGAAGATGAAGGCTAGGTTCTGAATTCAGCCAATAATCTATCCAAATTATGTAAAGACTGTTATAACAATCTGCTGTGTTTCACTCTGGAGGGTATATGGAACAGTTATCTATGTACATAGATACTGACTATAGATATGTATCTTTTTTAAGCCAATGATAATCACAGAGAAGTGATGAACTTCAATATTCCCAAATAATGAAGGCAACTACCACTAATTGAACCAGAGAAGAATCAAAGCATAAGTATTTTTTTTAAAAACATCATACTTGTGTGAATAACCCATAAAAACTAAAGATCAAAAATAAACTGCCTTTTCTTGGGTGTCTGTAATTAAAATCCATAGAGCTGATATTCCATGCTTGAATCTTTAAACACATGATTTTCACAGTTAGTTTAACAGCAACAGGGCTGATAATTTAATTCTTTTTTTTCCATACTACCATAGATGTAGAGAGACTGGAGAGCTTTGTTAGCAAAGCCATGTTTAAAACTCAGCCCCTAGGCAGCGTTCGCACACCTTTCAAAGATATAACTACAGCAGGATTTGGGCTTTAAAACCAGTGGCGATACAAAGTGAGATTTAGAATTGATGACTGAGCTCTTTCTGCACTCTTACCCTTAAATGGTTACATTATTAAAATATGATAATGCAATGGCAGTTTACAGTGAACTCTATTCTACATTTTAACAAATTGTTTTGCTTTATGAGAGCTGTAGTTGCTGACATGTAGCAAAACACTTTGCAGACAGCCAGCACAGGAATCTGTGTTACTTCTCTCCAGTGGGATGTAATTTTGCCCTAGTTGAGGTGTTTTGCAAGAGTATGCAACTCTGCTGAAAGTCAGTTCTACTACGCATCAGGTCAGGTAGGGAAAGAAAGAACGAACCTAGAGAAAGCACAGGCTCTGCCTCTTGCAGGGAAAATTGGTACATGACTCACTGCCATTAATGCATCATTCCCAAGAAGTTAAATGACTCTTTAGTTAATAGCTCTTCATTCCAAGTGTTTTTGCTCTTACCCTACAGATGTATTGGTTCCGCTCGCCTGGAGAGAAGGTTTGTGAGCGCACTATCATGCTGTTCCTGACAAAAGGACGCTGTCTTGAGCTCCAGCTGGCTCTGTCCTTGGGTCGGACTGTTGCGTTCTCATTAACAGATTCCTCAGTGTTAGTCTCTTTATCAACCTATGAAAAGGAATTTAGTTTATAAGAACTATATCCAGACACATGCCACCACGTAGATTTTGTGCCTTTGGAATTTACAAGCATTCTTGTTACATTGCAGTGGATGGAAAAATATCAGGGGCAAAAAGTATCTTGCACATACAGAGAAGCTATACTAAGTAAAGAAACACAAAATTCCAAAACACTTCACAGTGCATGAGGAGTCATTAAAGGTACTCTTTGTATCCAGTAAAACCAAGGCTTTTGCAGAAAGGCCTTTGCTGCCCTGCAGATGGTTTGATGCAACCATGGTGCAACAAGTGTTTTGCAGACGTTATTATTACTACTGCACATTTATATTTATTTTGTTCTGCATTTGCAGAACAGCAAGTTTCTGCCATGCTAGAGATGGTGCCCATGCACACTAAAGGGGCAGCTGGGAAAGTTACATTGCCCAGGTTCATCCTGACGTACTGTCATATGTCCCCCAAACCCTGGCAGTGGGGCTGCTTTAGGGCAACCTGCAGAGCTGCACCAGCCTTATCAACCCAGGGCAAAGACTGTGCTAGCTGCTGTCCCTCAGAAGGGCCTGCTGCCTACTACAGCTGCCCACACGAGCCACAGGGAGCCTCAGGTGCCAGACTCCCCGTAGGTGGCACAGCCCGTGCTTACATGCAGCAATCATCCTGACAGCTCGGCTAGAACAAGCACCGCAGCAGCTGGCAGATTTGTTGTTAACCATGTGCACTGGGGCATTCTCTGCACCTTCGGTAATTTAAAGAGGTTCATGGTTTTCAACGTGCAGGTGATAAATACAATGACCTAAATCACACAACTGCAACCTGGAGAGGATCTGGCACACGAAGGTCTATACTGTGGCTGGCTTTACAATGAGTTCTGCTGTGTCTTTCACTCACTGTGCAGGTCCGTCCAGCTTGGGCTTAGCAAAACACTTGTGTGTGTGCCCAACCTTCAGATGATGTCCTTGATGTCTCCTCTTGCTGCGTTAGGGCTTTGATCTATATTTGCTTGCTACCCAGCAGACTGTCAGTCCTTTTAATACCATGGCCTTAGCTCACTTGGCATCTTGCCACGTTAATTGGAAGTTAATTACAGTTTCCAGCAAGTCCACTGAAGTGTTAAGACTGTTGTATCTTCACAAAATTGAAGGAAAAAGATGTGATTCTTTGCCTTTTTACCTTTGCTGTTTTACAGATTTTTCATTAAGATGCAGAAAGGTGCAACCATGGTGCACCATGGTGCAACAAGTGTTTTGCAGACGTTATTATTACTACTGCACATTTATATTTATTTTGTTCTGCATTTGCAGAACAGCAAGTTTCTGCCATGCTAGAGATGGTGCCCATGCACACTAAAGGGGCATGGGGGCACACTAAAGGGGCATAAATCTAAAAATTTTATTTCGAGAACATGTGCTACCACATCAGGGATACATTTACAAAAAATTTACTAAAAGTGCTTTCAGACAGGTGCGATGTAATTTAAAGCAAACAGTTAACAAGAACATGGAATTAGAATTTGTTATGTGCAGCGTGTGGGTAGTTCAATAGTAGATAGTTTATTACACATTTTGGAAACTTCCGTTCATTAATCTTTCTTCTTCTTCTCTGCTAAGCCAGTTTTTGTATTTCACATCCTAAAATAAAAGGAATAAGGAAATCCCCTCACTGGTTTAAAGATCTTGACCATTGTTCTGTCCTCCTCCCTGTTTATCAGATTAAAAAATAAAAAAAACGATGAACCAGATGTGCAAAAATATTTAAAATGTGCACAAATGGAAGTTACTGAACTGCACTTGTATTTTAAATACTCTCCCTATGCAACAAAAAAAGGGAAGATAGACATGTTTAGATAATTATCTTTGACTTCGAAGTTCTGCCCAGCATGTCTGCTAAATGCCTTCTTCATAGTTCAGAAGTGACCACACCGTTTCCGTTAAAAGTACAGCAAAGTGTTACAGCAAAGGCCACATCAAACAGTAAATGCTCAGGTGCAGCAGACTTCTACATTAACTGCTCAGAAATACATCTTCAGACACAGTGAGATACTGTAGGAATGTGTATTTTAAGATACTCACCAGTGTTAGTATTAAAGAAGCTTGGTGGCTTTGAAGGGCCTCATCACTCTTCTCCCTGTCCTGGTCTTCATTTGCTTCTGGTGCATCAGTGAGTAACCCCATGTCATCAGTACAGTTGTCTTCTACTACCAGCTTAATGTCATCTTCCTCTTCATCCACAATTTCATCAGAGGCTTCTGCGAGCATTTCTAACCTGCATGAACAGAAGTATCCTAGGCTCATTCTCAAACTGAAAAAGCCCACCAGAGAAAGGTATCAGAAGGCCTAGGCCTTCACCCAGCTATAACATACACATTTTTGTGACAGGGAAAACAAGAGTATCACCCAAACGCTTCCATTAAGTTCACACAAAGGCACATTTCACTATATGCCCCAATAAAACCCAGCTAGCTCTACTATAGTTTACCTTTGAGATCATGATGACAACCCTGCACTACATTAAATAGCTTTATATTGATAAAACGTCAAAGGACTTTGGTTGCAATAAATTAATAAAACAAATGAGTAAGTCTCCCATTCGCTCCCCTTCGCTCACCATACAGCATGTATTTATTTCTACACTGCAGCTAAGAAATTGCACAGGAACAGAACTCAACATTGCAATACAGCAAGAAATCTGCTTCTTGGGAACTTCTTCAAAAACAAGACCATCAGTGGAAGCACACACACATGCTTTGTCAGACAGCAGCTCTCTCCTTTCAAATCCTATTAGTTGCTTATTATAGTTAATGCAACTAATAGTTGATATGCGACATTCTAGTACACCTTCAGTGCTTAGGGTCCCCAGGCGGTTTCACAGGAAGATGTACATGGAATGGAGGAGCACCAGTAGTAGGAGTTAACAGAGCAGCCAAGACACCGTAAACCTAAAAGAAGGTGAATGCGTTGACCACACAAGAGAACAAGATTTAACACCACTTCCAGTGGTGGTGAGGCACTGGAACAGGCTGCCCAGAGAAGCTGTGGATGCCCCATCTCTGGCAGTGTTCAAGGCCAAGTCGGACGGGGCTCTGAGCAACCTGGTCTAGGGGAAGGTGTCCCTGCCCATGGCATGGCAGGGGGGTTGGACTAGATGATCTTTAAAGGTCTCTCCCAGCCCAACGCATTCTATGATTCTATGATATCCTCCAAAAATACAACCCTTTCATTTGTCTAAGAATAGGAGGAACGAGTGGAATCATTCAGGCATGAGCAGTGAGGAAGGAACAGTGGCTTTACCAGTCTTCCTCAGAGCCCCTTCGGTCATGTTCCTCCTCCTCCTCATCTTCAGCCAGCTCTTGTTCTACTGCTTCCAGCTCAGCCGATGTCCTTTCCAGCAGAGCTGACACAGCATCCTGCTCACAAGGAAAGAGAGGATGAACCCAAAATTCAGTGATACATAACATTGGTAAAAAAAGGACAAATCTTACAAGAGCTGCATTATCCTGCTTCTTCCTGATGCCACCAAAAACGTGACTCAGATCACAACTATAAGGCATTTGAATTGTCAGTGTTTAGCACATTAACAGATTATATATATATATATATATATATATATATATACACACACAGAGTAAATCTAAATAAAAAATAGATTGTTTGTAAAATGATGATGCAATCAAATACACTCTTATCATCCTTCAATGTCTCGCCTCTCCCTCTCATACTTGTAATATGCCTCCATAAAAAAAGGTTGTTCTTAAAAGTTACATTTTTTAACATAGTTCTCAAGGAGGTATTAAAGCAGAAAAAGCTTATTTAACCAGAAGAATTAGCATGTGCTTCGCATAAAAAGCATTTTCAGTGCAATGGCTTTAAGCATGCAAATTCAAATAATTAATAAATAGCAATTTTTAATGTGTGCATATTAAAATCAACGGTAAATCTAAGGAAGCTTTTCAATAACATTCTTTTTAAAATGAAACACAGCTGAAGGGTTTCAACTTGGAGTGCAATTTTGTATCCCACTAAGCAGCATCAGCTCCATCCACGCGTGCTAACAAGCCTGAAATCCCATATAGGAGCTTCTCCCACACAAAGGCACTATAGACTAAAATGCCTGCAAGACAACAGGGCCTTGGACCTTCAGGGTAGGACAACTTACATATTCAAGTAATCACAGTGCAACAGCACAATTAGAATCTATGGGGTTTTTCTTGCTATTACAGTAACAGCCAACACATCGCTCACCAAGTCCAGTAAGTCCGATGCCCGCTTGCTTAACAGAAACATGGATTCTTCATTTTTTTCCCGTTTTTTTTTGCTGGCAATCTGCCTGCAAGGCAACAGGTTGTACCAAAGAGTACAAGTCTCATGAGAAAATGATAAATCTGCCAGACTGATCTGAGTCCCAGCCTGCACAAAATAAGAGGAGGAAACTGTTTAAATATTTTCTTGTTCCTGAGAGACAGCTGAAAAGAAATTTTGCAGTATGTATCATGTAAAATAGGGAGCACAAATTTGACATGAATCTTAATTCCCTCTTTAATGGTACAATTTTTATTTCCCTCCACTTCTAGTTAAAAGAAACAAATAGAAATACATGGAAAGGTCCTTCATATTGTCCATTCTGCCATCCCTTCAGTCTGCGGGATTTCTCCTCACGTGCACACACACAAA
This sequence comes from Columba livia, assembly GCF_036013475.1. Lineage (NCBI taxonomy): Eukaryota > Metazoa > Chordata > Aves > Columbiformes > Columbidae > Columba > Columba livia. The sequence goes on from NC_088605.1 coordinate 34,926,581, forward strand.
ACCCTCTACATCACTGCAATGCACACGTCTGCTTTCTATAGCATTCAATAATGAAAAACTGTCAATGAGAGCTGCAGCACCAACTCATGGAGCAGCAAGTTTCAGTCAATTTTTCAGTTGTTCCACCACAAAAACCATCAATACGGCAAACAATAACGGATGACCTTGTTTGCTCTAACCAGTGAAGAACAGATGAAAAGACAGTAAAAGAGATTAAGAAACCCTTTCATCTGGACAAGCACCGACATCCACTGAGTTGGCACTCTGGGAAAACTGATGAAGTATTTGTGTTTGGGCTGTGCCTTGGAGATCAAAACACTCTGTTCTTTGGCAAAACAAACCGTCCTCACAGCTACTGGGCTGCATACATGGCTCTTGCCAAGACTCTGGTCATGTTGCCCAGGGCTTTCTGCTGGGGATGGTAGTCCCACCTCTTTGATCTTGTGATTAACTCTTACGTCTTTGGTGTTGTGCGTCTTTGTTGTTGTTGTTGATGGGTTTTTTTCTTCACCTTTGTATCCTGCATTCTGTTGCATTTTTGTCATGCTGCCCTTCCCCTAGCTGAGGGGAAACCTCTTATATAATGAAAAAGGCCAACACATTCCCCAGGAATTAAGTTAATTTCTACATTTTCGACAGTGAGAGGCTGTGCCCAGCAGTCAGGGCACATGAACAGCACCAGATTCCAGCATCTCTTCAGCATCTTGTAACGAAAAATCTTGCTGTGCTACTAAGTCAGACTCATGGTGAAAAACTAAACTGAGTTGTACCAGACCATGCAAAAGCAATTTGAAAGTAAATGAAGCATCACTAATTAGATGATGGCCACAATTAATAACAAAATTTAAAAAGTGCCAGTTTCCAATAGGCTGGTCTATAACTGTTGTGCCTTTTTATTACTTCTGCAGATCAGAAAGACTAAAAAGGTGGACATCATATAATCTACAACAACATGCAAAAATATAATTTCGTTTGTTCTTTGTGGCAAGTTGTGATAACACGGGTTTGCATTTTTGTTTTTTGGACATGCTGTTGATCTTATTCAGCTTTTACTTTAAAACCAACTGTTAGACTGATGTTTCAATGAAGTTGGTGAGATTTTTTTATGTATAAAACTGCAAAGACAGAATATCAATCTGTAATTAAAGGGTTAAGGTAATGCAGTGTTAGAATTACCAAAACACCTCCTGAAACTTCCATCCAAGATTAGCTTCTGTATCAGGAATTTCCAAGAAAGGCAGTATTTTAAGTACTACCGCAACAACTAAGTTACACTTCAGAGTTTGTTTCCAAGTATTGGGGAATTTTAGTAGCCTTGACCATCAAAATCAGAGAGGACACTATAAACAAATGCATGCAAAAACCAAAAGAGGCCAGAAATAAAACTGCATACCAAGCATTCTTCCCGACGACTTCTACTGACAGCACAAACATCTACTCTCAGCGTCTTCTGTAGCAGTGTTACTTGGGAAATCGCTACTCTGAATATCTCGTTGAATAAGATGGTTTCCGTGGCTGGATGAACTTTTGTGCGGAACAGACAGCTGATGTCAGTTGAGGATGGAAGTACTGCAAGTCTAATATACCTGCCAGAAACAAAACAGATCTTTACCTGTATTTAAAGTGGTACTCACTGGTGACACATGATAGAAGTTGACCCCATTGACTAATGGGCTGCATAGCAAGAAAAACGAAAGAGCAACAAATCAGAAACTGAGTGAGTGAAAAAGAGGAGTGAGAAACACCTCCTGCCCCTCACACAAACATCTCCCAAAAAGAAATTCCTGTGCCTGGTAAGGTAGCAGCAAGAAAGGTAGCTATTCCTGTCTCCATCCAAATTTATGCCCCAGTTTATTACTGTGAACACTGAAGATCATGTCACAGATGGGAAGAAACATGATCTTAATGTTAATTAAAAAATATGAAAGATCTGGTTGGATGTAAAAATTAAACTGTTAGAACAATGTGAGCAGCACTGAAAAGCAGTGATGTCTTTTACTCTTTGAAAGAAACAGAACCAAACCTCTGAAAAAAAAAAAAAGAGAAAACTAAGGAAACTGAGGAAGAAAATAGCTCAGGTCACATGAAGTGAGACTTAGAAGAACGCATCTTGCAAGCCTGAACTTAAGCATGGGGAATAACCTGAAACTGTTATGCAGCTGCATTCTTTTTGTAGACAAATATGAATGGCTACTATGTGGATACAGGTAACACTTGCTAACTTGCAGGTCTCGCATTAGTTGATAAAGACATTTCCTAATGCAATCTGTACATGTTATTTACCTATTGCACAGCTTCTCATACACATGAATGAGCACAGTTGCTGTTATACATCTTTTCTCTGTCTATGCATTAGTGTATTTTCAGTACTGGCTTTAAATATAATTGACATTCACTGTAGAATAGAATGCAATGAAACAATGAAGCTAGCTAAAGCAAGGAGAAAAAGTGGACCAAAGAAAAAACTTGTTTCTGGTAATGTTACTGCTATTATGATTTAAAACTTAGTTTTACATTAATTAAACCAAAAGAAATTAGGTCTGTGATATACTTAATTTTTTTATTTGGCATAGCCTTTATTCCCCAGTTGTGCCAAGCTTCTTGGGATAAAAAGTAAGATCTAAGTGGTTCTAATGGATCTAAGTGCTCACTGGCTTTGTTTTACAGGAGCGCTTACTTTCATTTTAATTAAAAGAGTTGAAAAGTCAGCCAATGCCTCAGGTTTCCCTGTGACAAACCTGTGACTTCTCAACTGATGAAAAAATGATCCTGACACAAATAATAAGTACTCAGCTAGGCTCTACTTACTCTAAAAGTGAACAGCTTCTACAAACAGTGGCAACAGATACCAGTAAGGACTCATGTCAAATCTATTCTTCTCTGTGTAAAGGTTCAATAAAATACTAATCTATCCAATTTGATGTTCTAGAAAATACAGTTATCGCATCGTTTTCCACAGCCAATTTTTTTTATCATTGTACATATCTGTATAGTCTATACATATATGCCTACAATCATAAGTGACAGAAAAAATGCTATTTGCAAAGTTCTTCTTTTACCCTGTCCTTTCTTCCTCCTCATTTTGGGTAGCTTTAGTTTTATTAAATCTTTTTAGCAGCAGCAGGTCTGGACTTTTGCTCTGAAGATGCTTGACTATTAATTACAACTTTATACTTCAATTCCTAAAAAGATGCCAGCTATGACCTAACTTTATCTTACTGACCATTTTATTGACGTTCTTTTTAGATTCTATATTATCTACTTTTCCTCTCAGCTGTGTCAATTTTTTCTTCAATAGTTATTCTATATTCTTGTGCTAAATGCTAGAGGACTTGGAAGGTCAGCAGTGGAAAGATGGAGGTCAGAGAAGGAAGGATGGCAGTAGACAACCATTTGTTATTAAAAACAAACAGAAAAATCCAACAAGCACCCAGACCTGCATCCCTATGCATCCTTTCCATATTCAGTGGCTTCCTATTGATCTGCCAATCAAATTCAAGGTGACAGGAGACAGGGGGAAGGGAACCAGCAAGAAAACCCAGTTTTCCAAGGACTGATTATGTTTTATTCTAATCTTATGAAGCTTCTCAACAGTTTAAGGTAGCTTTCCAGTCTGCAAAAAAGCTCACTGAGGTTCAAGTGTCCCCAAGGAGCTGAGGCAAGCTGTACTTATTTGTACAGATGAGAGTTTGGGATTAGAATCTCAGTGGTAATATATTCTTATTCAGGCATTTTTGCTCATTTCGTACATATGATTTCTACTGTTATTACTTTTAGACCTTTATGTCCAATTCAACACAAGAACTAATTCTTAACAGACCTCCAAGCTCCCGTTGCTAGGGCAGGTGTACCTCAATGTGGCTGTGCTTGTCCACTTGCAATTTATCAAATTACCCCTTACCTTTAAATGCTCACTTAAAAGACACATACTACTTTAACGTCATTTTACATTGAAATGCCAGGTAAGTATAAAAATACAACATTCTGAGTGGAAAGAATGGCAAAGTATCAAAATAATATTTTTATTAACTAGCTGTTCTGCACTCGCAAAGCTACAGAATGTTTAGAAACACTACATGAAGCATCATTTTAAAAAAATCCATTTTGTTCCACTTCAGTGGAACGTACAAATTTCCTGATAACTTCATCTTGCAGCATTGCTGGAATACGTAAAAGCTAAATACTACTACCGTTTGAAAAGTTTTGAACGCATTTTAGTGCCATTAAGCAGTAAATCAATCCCTTCTTTTGGAAAATTTGTATCACTTATTATTATACTCTGATATTTCAACACTACTGCTCAGTGATTGTCTGACTTACACTTTAGAGCCAAGGGGGACCGAAAACACTGGAAGATTTCTGAGCTGTGCTATGATTATCACAAAACTTGAATTGCCGTGGACGTATCTGTTAAAGAAAGGACAACATGAGGGAAGTTTACTATTTGCATTTATGTATGAACAGAAATATTCCCTTTACTGGTCACTTACCTGAGTCCTATTTGTACCTGGGCAGCCTCTAGAGTTGTTGCATCATCTTCACTATATACAATGTCCTCAGTTTCATTTGGTCTAGGGAAATAGGCAAATATTCAAATTTAGGAAAATTATAGATAGATAGCTTTCAGCAATAATTAAGGTATGCATACCCAGAACGTATATACATTCTCCTAAACAGGCTGATTTAATTACAGCATGCACTCCAACTGAGAATTTTGGAGCCTACACAATAGCAATACCTGGTTTAGGGACAGTTGCTGCCCGAACAGTTTGACAACTCTGGTAATGAGTCGGAAGGGCCTCAGGCTGATTACTGAAGCAGGCCAGACTAACAAGGAAAAAAACACCCCCAAAACCTCATGACATTTTCCTATACACATTTAGTATTTCTTTACTCACCAGAATACAAAATTGGAAATTAAAGTTTCTTCAAAACATCAAACCATACATAAACTGAACATGAAATGCTGCTTTGGAGAATATTTGAGAAGCAGAAGCTTTGGAAAATGAAGAGGTTTCTGTGCAAACAAGAAGCATCTTTCCTCTGAGCCTGTTTGCAGAAGCTTTCAAAGAACCAAAGCGACTCAGGTCTCACAGCTGAAGAGCAACTCTAGCACTGAATGAAATTACAGAGAATCCATGTGGCAAAATAATTTCCAGTCATCTTCTGGGAGGTTTGAGTGAGGATGTGGTATTAATGTGTTTCATTGATTTTTAAAACTAGACTGCTGGGATCAATAAACAAGATCAAAATAAGAAATGGCAAGACAGGAAAAGTGGAGAATGACACAGACATCCCACGCCTCATTGAGACATGACAGCATTATTTTAAGACTCTGCATTTAGAGGTTTCTTTTTAACTATTCATTTCCTGAGTGATGGCTAATTTGATAGAGTATGTTTATTTCTTCCCCTGCCTTAAATTCCTCAATACAAAGGACTGGTCTGTACAGTAGAAATCGCTGTACTGTAACTTCAGGAGCACACTGACAAATTATAAGTTATTCCACATACAGTGTTTATAAAGACACTTCTACTAAGCATAAGCAACTCATACAGAGACACTCATTGCCTCTTCACTATTTCCTACTCAGTAAGAATTAAGAGTATCCACACCTGGAGCTATCATGGCATAACTAGTGTCTGTAAATCACAGCTGGCACCAATGGCAATAGTTTCCTTTTGTATACAGGTCCAGGGGATGCAACTATTGTCTTTTGTCTTTTCGTGAGTAAAGACAGGAAGAAAACAGGAATTTGTTCTGTTTTCCAGCTGTCCCACCACTCGCAGCCATTGGAGAGGGCAGGTAAAGACTTTCTCCACAGAACCATGCATGGCTTTTAGTGCAGTGCCTTTTCATTTCCATCCACTGGGCTTATAACTGGAGCAGAGGATAAGTTTTGATCACACTGGCTCAGAATTGAAACCAAATGGGAAGACAACAATGGTTACTGAAGCAAAATACACAGTCACTGGTGCTCAGTCAAGCAAAGGCCAAGTTTTTAATAGATGGGAGTTTATTTCAGCCTGAGAAGTTGCATTTGGTCTAACTAAAGACATGGAGCATACTAATACTAGGATGCAGAGTTCAGGGTGAAATATGGGTCCATGACCTAAGATGAAATTGAAGAGCCATAGTAACACTTTAGGAAAAATCCCTTTTGTATTTCAGGTTTTTTGTTTGGTCTCTTCCATTTTATTACCTTTTAATTTGTGAAAGACTTGAGAAATAGAAGTAATTTTATCAGAGGCCAATAAAATGTATTTATGATACCATAACACACCTTTACCTGTACTAATAGAAAAGCTTTTTGCCTGGCAACAGAAGACACCTATTGCACCTAAACAAAACAAGAAGCAGCAAGAGCCACTCTGAGTAGAGTCAACACAGCCACATGGCAGAATCTGTATAGTTTAAATATAGCTTTTCTCTCAGGAAAGAGAATGCCTTCTAGCAAGAAAAAAAATCAGGATTAGAAGGTAGCATATTAATGCTACTTAAGCAAATTATACAAGCAAACTAATGCAAACTTATTAGCTTAAAAAAAGCAATAAAACTTCATTGTTTGGCAAATGTATCTTCCTTTCAATGTGAAAGGACAAAGTATTTACTAAAAAGACAAGACTGATAAACTGTTTATGCTGATATGATGTAATTGCTTATAGATATATTTAAATTTTTGGTGGAAAGACTTGTGTTATTACTCAAACCTACTGTTTCACAGAAGCTTCATATACACCACTATCTCCAGCTACAGACTCATCGGACACGGCAGCCGATACACAGGCTGTCTTCTCCTCCAGCAGGTGACTACCTGTTCTCCGTGGGAAGTCATCACCTAGCAAAAGAAAGAGGAATGAAAATTAGTCCAAGAGATGAACAGTCAGAAAGAGAGAAGCACATAGCTTAGAAAGGCATTAAGTTGAAAGTGGTGACCCATAACTGAGTATCACAGAGTAGCATTGTTTCACATCATTAAACATTCTGAGACTGTACTGCTGTTACCACATATCCTGGCTAGGGATATAACCAAACTGATGAACTTGAAAATGTACAACTATTATTCCTTCCCAGAGTTACAGGCTCCTATCATCACCCGTAGCTGTTGAGCTAGTTATTATCCTTCATTATCTTCATTATTAACCCTCATTATCCTCATCTTTAAACCTGTATTTGCTGTGTTCTCATTCTGCACTGCAGTAACACTTTGGCTACATGCAAAGTGATTGCCTACTGTTTATTAAATATTCAGGAGTCAGACAGACACCCTGTCCCCAGTGATAAAACTGCTAGAAATGAAAAATCCCCTCCGGCTTATTATCATCAAAACCTTTTTATGCTATAGTCTCCTTACTATCAACTACTACTTAGCTTTAATCTTCAACTCGCATCCATACGCTAGTGTCACGTGGTGAAGCAGCAGCACTCAGGGAAAGCCACGTTCTGCAGTACAGAGAGCTGAGGGCCTGTGCAGTACTTGTGTCTGCCAAGGGGTGAGGATATTGGCATGCGCTATTGTCCCTACCTGAATCATGACTTTACATCTTGTTAAGATGTTTAAAATATAAGGCTTCAGATTAGATGATTGATTGCGGCATTTGTGCTTTTATTTATGGCAGTAGGAATGCTTTTTGCTTGATGATGAAGTGCTCTTTCCCTTCCCCCCCACCATGCGAGGGGTGAAGGTGATGACATGATTTATTGATTACCCTCAGGAATTACCACAGCAGCCTGAATTGACTTTGACAATGACAGAGAGTGACTGTGGAAGAACTACATGATATTCCAACTTGGTTTCTGACAGCAGGGACATATGCAGAGAAGCAAATATCTGTATGGTTCACCTGTACAGAAAAGTCACAGACAGAGAAGCAGGTGAGCACTCTATCTAAAGAGGCAATGCAGATTACTACACGGCAATACTACCTAGACTGTCTTGGGGTATGTTTTGGTCTACCTCCAAGTTAAGATTCAGCAGTATTCAGATCTGCTGTCTTAAGTGTAAGTGTGTGGGCTGAAATCTTCCATGCAGGTTTTCCGCCTCCGGCTGAGTTTGTTGAAAACTTTCCCATTCAGCATCGCAGCAGTTCCAAGAATGAAACTGGAGTAGAAAAACTGAACCAACCCCAGGTCTATGTCTCACTGCTAATGTGCTGAAGCCTCACCACAAGGCCCATCTTACCATGGACACTAGAGGTACTGAAGGATAATAAATTAATATCTGGCTTTTCAAAATCTGGGTGCTTGTTTTGACAGTCTTAATACAGATTTAAAGATAATTTGTATCATATATATGACACTACATGAGGAAGCATCAGTATGAAGAAGTTCTATGTTAAAACCATAACTACTTATAGACTTAAAAGACACCCTGACACTATCCAGAATAACAGGACATCAAAAAACCTTAAAAATTTTAGACAACCTCACGATGCATCTGAAAATAATGGTCTAAAGCAATAAATATAAAACAATACAATACTTGATTCCTCATAACCCTTTGGGTTCCCAGATTACAAACCATCTTAAATTCAGTTCACAGACTAGGTGAGTCGCAGCCACATTACAAAGATAGACAGACTGAAAGTTGTTAATTTGGAAAGGATGCGCTGTCGAAATATGTGCAGGAAAATTAATTATTTTTTCCAACTTTCATAATATAGCTCTAAAGCAAAGACTGTGTTCCACTATGCTGAAAAGACAAAGGACAAAATGATCCTCTCCCTCCCTAATCCCTTTCCATGCTTTTCCACTTTGCATTTCACAGGTTCCGACCATTAGGACTTCAGTCAATTTCTTTTTTTCTTTCTGCACAGTTGAACAACGCAGGGGAGTCCCAGCTTGTACAATATATACCATAAATTTCTCCTCTGGTGCCACATTGCTCTGGCCAATATTGAAATTACGACAGTACTGCACTAACCTAATCTGATTAACTAACAGATGTTACAGCATTTCTTGATATATAAATAAAAGCAAATTTCTCATTAAAATATATATCTGTATCAGTATGTCCAGGTACTTTTATTAAAAACCGGCAAACTCCAGGCACAAGGGTTCAAGCTTGGCAATGAATTTGGACAATGTGCTTTCTAGAGCTAGGTTGTATTTATTCTAAGACACCCAAACTCCTTAGTTTGCCACTTCGCTATCAGCTCAGGCCTGGACACATGGAGCAGGGTACGCCAGGTGCTGCTCAGGTTTCAAATGGGGCTGCCAGTGCCCAGCACTAGCGCAGATCTGGCACCCCCAGTTCCTCCTGGGGAAAACAGAGCCACTGTGTAATGTAAACATGTGAATGGCTTGCAACATACTTAAAAACAATGAAAAAGTCAATAAATGTGCAGCAAAAGCACAACATACTGTCAACCCTAACAAAAGGTAGCAAATTCAATGGTCTAAGACTGAGGACAAGCCACCAGTTCGTGACAGCCGGGGTTTTCAGAGTTCCAACTCTGCTAAACGCTTTGACCATACAAGGTGACTCAGTATGTTGCATGGCTTTTACTACAGACTACAAGTGGAATTCATTACACCTAATTCAGCCATCTCAAAGTTAATTAGTGACTCAGGGTACCTTGATAACTCACAGAGTCCATCAGTCCTTCACAGAGTCCCTCCTTAAAGGGAAGTATGTTTGCAGATAAGATGATCCACCATTTTGGAAGTCACCCACAGACTGCAGGGGCAGCCTAGACTAGCTTAGGAGCTCTGCTCCAACTCAGGTGGATAAAGAGCTAAAAGCTATTCAATCCATGCTAGAAATGGGGAGAGTCTCACTGTAACTTGCATGGCATGTAGCTACTTGTATCTCTTGACTCAAACAATGAACTGCAGATCTTTGAGGGACAGCAGGTTCAAATAACTACATATACATACACACATATTCTAACTTGAATTCCAGAAATCTCTTTTACTTCGGATGTCAGTTTGTAACTTATATGTCAGTGAGAAACAAAGTATCTGATTTCAAGTTACCAACAACCAGCAGAGGGTGTTTTGGCTCTATCCCCACACATTCTTGACAATACCTAGGAACACAAGGGAACACTGTGCATCCTTCGTGTCTTTAAGATCCAGCTCCAGGTTTTTCTGTTACTTCTTCATGACACAGTCTGCAATACGTGAACTTTCCTTGTGAGGCAGCTATTGAAAAAATGTAGATGAAATTGGGGCGATCATAGCTTTCTGTACCCAAAACTAGATTCAACATCCCTCAGAATTACTGACTGCTCACCATGGCCAATGTGTGTGCTTATCAAGATACTCCTCATCTACATGAGGTACCTCCCCATTCAAGAACCTGCTGTTAGTTCAAAATTTTCATGTAACATATACATTTGGCATAAGTTTTTTTTAATTACCTGAACTTCCTTCATGTAGAGAAGGCAGAGGCTGCCTAACGCCTTCATTAAGATCTTTATCATCTGGAGGAATCTGAGATCCTGTGCTGGCTTCAGAGTCCAATAATATTTGGCTCTCACAGAGACTAATGCCTGCAAAATCACCCAAAAGGTCAGAGTCTTCAAAGTCAGCAGTGAGGTGATGCAGAGGGGAATTTTGAGCTGACACTGAAAATGCAGCTTCTAAAACCAATGGGGAGCCTGGCGGGGACAAGGAGGACAGAGAGGATCTGGAAGACAGTGATGTCACAGATTTGGGAGGTTCAGTCAATTTTGGATGGTCTGCAGCTGAAGGAGAATCACTGTAACCCAGTCTCCCATGGGAACTGACCACTTCATTTTCATGAATAGTAGTGATAGGTCCCGAAGGAATGTAACCACTCTTTTCTTGCAATATGAAGTCAAGTTTATACTGGTAGTCCAAATCTGTTATTTGATCGCCTTGGTTATAGTAGAGATCTGTGGAGCTGAGCGAGTTCAGCGACCCTCTGCTTGATGTGTTCAGAGATCCTCGGCTGGATGCCAGGGATCCCAAACTGCTCCCTGAAGACACAGATAACGTACTAGCTGAGAGGCTGCAAGGAAAGCACAAACATATACGCTGATGTTACTAAACTAAACCAGCGCAAAATGGTGCAAGGAGAGACAAGATCGACTGGAGCTGCACATTAACATTTTACAACTGAATGCTGCTTGGAACATTAATTTTTTTAAGCAGCCACACTTGGCATAGATTGGCGTGCCCAATCTGCACACCATCACGGCAATTTATCCAGCTTATGCCTGTTGCCAGAGCTGCTTTTCTTCCAGAAAAAGCTGCAGATTTGACAACCCGGTCCGGCAGTAACAGCAGCTTCTCAGCTGCCATATTCCCTCAGAGACCTGCTCCACTCTGATGTGGGCGCTCATGAGGTCCATTCAGGAAAGGGATCCCCAGGAAGGATGTTATGGCAGCAGAGCACTGCTGCCACCTCTGAATCAATTTATGCAGCCTGCCCCCTGCCCGAGCACCTGGAAAAGACGGCAGGTAGGAGCAGATGACCTACAGCAGAACTGCTGCATGTCTATAAGACAATACACACTCTACATGCACAGTAGATCCAACTACATAAGCATGGCAAAGGCTGTAACGTGCAATCTTTTCCTGTTAATAACAGAAGATAAAGAGCCCTGCCAGGCCAGAGAAACTGAGTGTCACTGCATGGGCTCAGGAGGACTCCGCTGGGAAAAAATGTCAGGAAAAGTAATTCAAGGCAGTCCTTTCTACACACTTCAAAGATGTTTACTGAACAATAGGAAAGCTATCGACTTTAAAATTTTGCCACTGGACTAGAAAACTGTGTTTAATGGGATAAAAAGACCCACAAGTCCAAACAAACAAGCACCCTGAAAAAAAAAAAAAAAAAAAAGGGAAAGGAATTTAAAGACTCTTCCCCTATGTTTGAAATGGCTAAGCCAGCCTAGATCCCAGGAGTGGGATGGCATGGCTTATTTTGAGAGGACCTTTATAGAATACCTAAAAACATTTTCCCTCTTAAAGCCCCTTTCTGATTTCTAAGAGAATTGGTAAACATCAATGCAGCGTCTGATTGGTGTATCCCATTGTGTTATGCAAGCAGTTTGACCAAATTCAGGATGTTCTAAATAAATGTAATGGACATATGGTTTGGTGGCCCAGGGTACAAGTCCAGAAGTGAGAGAAACCCTTCCTTAGGAGATTACATGTACATTAAATATCAGAATTCCTATCAGAACAATGAGTTTGAGTTCACAGTCGCTGTACCTGATTGCTTTTTTGTTATCACTTTGAATTTCATAAACCAAGAGTCAAATTTTGAATCAATAACTGCCAGGAAAAAAAAAATCCTGCCGAGGGTACTTCTCTGTCTATAGAAAACATAAGTCAGTGTTGAAGACTGAAACCAGAATCTACTATTCACCTAAGTGTTTATGTGCATATATGTACTCATTGTGCCTCTCCTGTTATTACACAGAATAAAGGCTACAGTTCTAATAACTTATTTTAGACAGAAATCTGAGAAGCTATTTGGTCTCCTTGATGACAGCATTTTGGAGATATGACCAATTAGAGAATTCCTGATTTATTTATTTACACAGAAGCAAAATAATGTCTCCCTGCTTAATTATAGAAGCTGCACAAAAAAAATCCATTCAATCCAGCCCCAAGTGCTTACTGAAATTATAAAGGTTCATCAGGTTTGTATGGTGGCAAAACGCTTGAAGCCATTAGACTCTTTTGTCTTACGTAAATATTAAACAAATTTTGTTCAGCTTCCAGCTCAGAGAACAACTTAAGAATGAAGTTCAGACAGCCAGCTCCACTAGGTTGTTGCTGAAAACCGGCTTTACAATATGCAGTACAACCTCACCTCCTAAGCTGTGAATGCAAATACGTAGTTAGCTTTGTAGTTTCTTCAAGTTTCTGTACCAACTCTTTTCTTCTCTCCTCCAATTTCAACCTGGAAAGAGACATACATATAAATATAGGAAAGCATTACAAAATAACCCAGAGACTAAAATACTTTCTAGATAAGACAGAAACAAAGTGAAGATCCCTCATATTTTCATCTGGTTGCCAACTACTAAAATCAAAGAGACTGTGTTAGCTCTCAGTCGTATTGTAAAAGCCAAACCACACCAGCAGAGTGACTCTACCTGCAGAATACTAAGTACTGTAACAGACCTGCTAAGTGTACAAAGCATTGGTGGACTCACACTGCACCAAGGGAAACGCACACCCAATAAAAGAGTCACAGGTAAGCTCTGGGAAAATAGCTGCAACTTCAGGAGAACAAGATCTGCACTAATACAGTTTTTTAATGCCATGCTGTAGACTGGATCCTCACTTTATATAGTTTCAGGGAAAAAAAAGATAAAAGAAAAAGGAACACAAATAGCAGCATTAGTTCTGAGAACACAAGAAATTGGAGTAGCACTGCAGGAAGTTTAAAATTAAAGCACTCCCTTTGATTTCAGAGTCTTCACATAGAGACAAAGCACAGTAAATCAAAGCAGCATTCAACCACACGGTTCTGAGATGATGGACCATATTTAGGAGTCCTTGGTAAAGATTTCTACATCCCCAACAGCTTTGTCATCACCTCAGAGCCACAGAGCATTGTAATGCTCATTATCAAGGTTCACCTTTATGAAAAGAAAGATTTATTGCTTCCTGCATTGTTATCCAACCTAACTCTAAAACCACAAATGGTAGAACTCTCCCATTCCTTTTGGCTGGCTGCAAGCAGAAAGGATTCACTAACATTTACAGTGATCCTTCCTTTTATAATTCCCTTTTATCACTCCATTTACAACACCAAATAAATTGCGTTCCCTCAGTGGACTCAGCTAAACCCTCCTGTAATTGTGGATTAGTATATCGTCCTCTAGCCCTTGCTCAGTCAACTGACACATGTCAGAAGTTTTCAAGCAACGAATCTGAGGGACAAATTACCTACCTCCATAAAAAAAAAAAAAAGGGGAAAAAAAGGTTTGTTGTTTATTCTCAGAAATCTTTCCTTTGACCTTTCTGGCATCTCAAGGGCATACAAATTAAAATTCAAATGCAGAGAACACTTCAAAGAACAAGCCCTCAAAACCAACCATTGCTTTCTAATGCAAACTGAATGAAATACTCAAGAGTTCCCAGAATTCACACTCTTTGCGTGTCAGATACCAGTAAAAAGACATTAAGTCCTCAATTCAGTAAAGCATGAAAAGCACTTGCTTACACCCATGCTTATTCAGCGAGCAAATCTGGGTTATGCAAAGGTGAATAAGTTACCCCGAGGTCAGCCAGGGTGTGAACTTCCACTCCGCTGCCTGTGCTCTTACACGACACTAATGTGTTCATCTGCCCAAACCTGCTAGGATTGTTAAAAGCATCCACAGTGCTCCATTCTTTGCTCAGGAAGACATGCACACAGGTTTCCAAACCAAGAATTATGCTCATCCATGGCAGCAGACTCTCTTTCCTACCATTTTACTATTTATCATCGCCTTCTGCCTTCTTTTAAAGCCTAATCTAGCCTGCTTTTCCCAGGAAAGAGTGCTCTTCACTCTTTTCTGGCTTTTCAATACTAAACTATCATTTTGTCTTCAAGGAAGGGCACATAAAAGGCTGTATGTGTTCAACTACCAATGGCAAAAGGCAAGAAAGAAAATTAAAAGCTTAGGAACTTCCCTGACTGGAGTCCTCAAAACAGACAGCTAGTGTTGTTCCATTGAATATGTACTATTAAACTAAAAGGTTATTTTGCTTTAGTTTTTGGTTTTGACTTTGTTTGTTTTCAAGCGAAAGTTTGTTTTCCTTTATTATCTTAAGGAAGTTGATAAAATGTAACTTATCCCATATTATTTAGCTCCTGAATAAAAAATGAAAACCTTTCCTGGGTATAATTTGAGCTACTAGTCATTAAAGAACTAGTATTACTACCTGTAAGTAAATTTCAGAAAGATGTTAGTCACAAATACAAAGCCAGATGATAAAATCGCTCCTGGAAGTTCCAAGACACACAGGAAATGTTTTTACTATCTCACAACAAATTGTCATTCGAGGAATTTTTTTTTCATTCTGCATCAGGCCAAATTAAAAGCAAACAAACAACCCCCCAAACTTCCAACAATGAACATTCCCTCTTTATAGCTTCAGCAGGAACTTTAATATTACAAAGCCCATGTAAACACCTAAACATCCTGTTACCTGTTCTAACATGGATCTCCCTCTAGCCTGTTTGCACCCCTCCTATCTAAATTAACCTATTACTTGTTGCAGGAGTGACTTGAGTGTCAGTGAGACATCTATCTCCAGTTTTGATCTTAAATTGTAACATTGCTGAGAGGGGCACAGACTCTTAAAAAACATTACAAACTTAAAGTGCAAACTTACATGGACTTGTTTATGACAGGCAACAGCACAATCAAGTAGTTAAATCATGCATCTGTTTCACTGTCTGTGATTACTTAGAAGACTTTGCAAAGGACTAAAGGAGTGATGGAATCTCCCTGGCATGAACACAGAAGCAAGAAAGTATAATAGCAAATAGTTCTCAACAGTTCCACATTCCAGATATTGCTATATAGTTGCTGCGGGGCTTCTCGAAGCAGTCAGAGTATGCCCTGTCTCTGCATTTTTGAAGCTGATATGTTATGATTTATACCCTCCTTCTGTAAATTGATTCAGAGCACATCTACTAGTGGTAATTTCAGCATCCTACTCAAAAACTTTACAGCATAGCCTGGGGTTATTTTGGAGTCAGAGCAAGTCTTCTGTTTATTCCCCCCTTTAGAAAAAACTAAGAAAAAAAAAAAGTCCACACCAAAAAATCCTCATCACATCAAACTCTGACACAATCCATAGCTTCTTACGCTGTTGCTTCAGTATCGGTATGTGCACGAACACTGGAAACTTAAGGCATTCATGAAACTTTATGAAAGAAAATAGTAATGCAACAACAGTGCGGCGCTTTGGAGGCGGTGTGGCTCCTCCACTCATAATGGAGAGAAGAATCTTCCTCATCTCCAAAAATTAAAATGCTGATGGTTGATGAGATAGAATTAACTGTGTCCTTTTCTCAAATTAACATTTCAGGAAAAGTTTCACCATCTGAATCCTTCTACAAAATGAAAATTTTCTTTATGTTTATAGCAGAAATACCGGAAATAAACCTCAAAATAGCTTAATGTGAAAGAAGTCATCAAGAGAGACAGTTTTAATATCATAAAGAGTTGCAGGTAGGAATTCACTGGACTGGCAGAAAAGCAAACCAGAAGCCACCCACCATAAATCCTACCTCAACCAGCAGTGTACGACATGAAAGCTTACAGTAGTAACCTCAGGAAAAAACTCCACATTTTCAGGAGTGAAAATCAAAAGAGAAAAAAAAAAAAAGAAAATAGAGGGAAAAAATTCAAGCTGTAACAACTATTTGTGTCACACATACATGGAAAAATATGCTGTTTCATTTCTTTCTGACAGTGGAAGACAATTTTACTTCCCTTGGTATGCAAAGTTCGGCATCTGAAACATACATGAAAATGATCAGGTGCAGAACTTTGGCACTAAACTAGCACATCTAAAACAGAAGACTAAGAAACCACCTACCTATTTACAGCATGAACCAAGGTTTAGCTATTACTAACAACAGCGTATTATTAGAACCTTAGATTCAAATTGTTTATTTGTGAATGTGATTTTATCACTGATCCCTTTGTCTCCATGTATAAATGGAAGTCAGAAAGCAATGGATCCATGGCAATTTATATACCACTATTACTACAGACAGGTAATTTCTCCTACAAAAAT